>NW_024610136.1:0-600000 GCF_016920785.2 Ixodes scapularis
TTCACAATCGCTCTTAACAGCGGTTGTGAGTTGAGCGGGCCCTTAGCAAGCGAGTTATGTCAGCAACTGCAACTTTGAAACTGATGGTCACTTCACTTATTTATTTCACTATTCGAGATGTCAGCTGAATGTAGTATCTTCTTAGGTCACCCTCAGAAGCCACATGACGGGCGGTACACACCTGCTGTGTACCGGGCTGTGCCCACACCACTCTCACTGCCAAGCATGTGTCCTGGAATCGCTTTCCGAAGAACAGCCATCTACGCAACATTTGGGTACAGCGAATCAACAGGAAAGGTATTTACCATATTTTTTTACTTGTTATCTACACTTTCCTGACAATGATCAGGAAGGTACAGTGTGTGTACTGTCCGACGTGGCCCAAGTCATTTTACCCATATGTACAACATACCTGCGAAACACATTTTTTTTAAAAATAAAAATAGCATTCATTATTTTTGACCTATAAGTGCAACATACGACTGAAACAAAAAAGACAATCTCAAAGAATCCCAGATGTTGCATGTGCCCTTTTCACTCTCTTGGCCACTTCCACCTGCACCGACATACCAATATTTGATTGCATCGCAGGAATGTCGCTTCATCTCACTACCCTACAGCTAAAGCAAAGATACTCTCACAGTGCTTCTATCATTTTCAGCGTGCATCCACTCCAGGTTTGTTAGGCATAAACTATGTGCTTGTTCTTAGTGCCCGCTGCACAATGGTACTGGAAGTGTTTAGAAGGCGGTGGGGTGACGATGGGGGAGGAGGAGAACTGAATTCTACCCCCTTGCCCGGATAGTTTACTGACGCCCCTGTTCAGACGCCACGGCTGCTGCATCCATTCTTACCACTGAGATTGAGTTGCACTTGCTCCAAAGTTGAATGGGTGAATCTTAATATGGTGCTAACTGCTTCTTTTGCATGCAGGTACCACTGGACGGTTCTCTCTGTGGACGCCAACCTCTGACAGCAGAATATGCGGCGCTCATTTTAACGAAACTGGGAGAAAGAAGTACGAGGACAAAGCTCCCCGGTTTTTTCCAACCAGGACATTTCCGAAGTGTATGTTATTTGCCTATTTTTGTTTCTTTCTGCAATAGTTGTTTTTCCCTGCTTATATTCTTGCTTGTGATCACTGTATACATGGGTCGTTTCTCACGTGAGCTACGTCACTGCTGGTGGCGTCTGGTGATTTGTGGACAGCGGTGCTACCCAGTGAGCATGGCGAAATACGTGACCTACGGAAGCAATCATCGCTCTCATAGAAAAAGACGGAGCTTCAAGCAATCGTAATGTCAGATTTTGTAGAGCTGCAGACATAATAACAATGTTTTGTCTGAATACATGAGATCTCTCAACGGCTAGACGACGCAAATGGACTGCAATCGAAAAGAGGTTTTGCGACGTGCGGTTAAGTAGCATCAAGGATATCACTGAAACTGAAAAAGTATAACATTCTCGTCCGTCATTAAATTTGCAGTGGGAATAGGTGGCATATAAACCTACTGACTGCCTTTTTCAAGGATTTGGCTTGGCTTAGCTAGCTTGCTGCTCAAGGCACCAGGGGATGTCGCTCTGCTGCCTTCATCTCTGATGGCCCCAAATGACAGCTTTTAATCCAGCTCTCTCGTTGTGGAAAGTAGTGAAGGCTCTGCATGTTTCCTGTCGTACATTGAAGTGCCAGCTCATCTCGACTCTAAATAACAGCAGTGTGTTTGAACGGTACCAGACGATGCTTCTTTATATTTCCGACTGCTCTATCTGACACAGTCGGTCACAATGCAAGAGGACTTCAGCGAGCTGGAAAACACTCTCTTAGCACATAGAAAAACATAGGAGAAAATGTACCAACATGAATTCTAGAAATATTTTGAGCGAAAACTGACGTCAGGTGCAAGGACTCTATAATTACTGTCCACCGTGTTTGCTTGACTAGGCAGCTTCCTAGTGACCATTCAAGCAGATAGAGTTGGACATGCCTTGTCAGGAGTTTGCGGTCGTAATATGCTTGAGCCAACTGCTTTGTAAGAAGTTGCAGCTGTGCATATCGTTCGTGTCACAAATGGAAACACATATGAATGCGGAAATATAATTATGTTTAATAAAGGGCCCTTTAGGCAAGTATGGACAGCCTAAGATGGCACCGAATATAGTCGATTTCACAGTAACATGGCAGGTGGCAGACTCTATAACCCCTGTGAACTGATTGAAGTGTTGAAGTCAAATGTATGTGACAGCTCTTTACTAGAGAAGTGTACTCTGATTGGCTCGCTTGGGACAAACCTTTTGTTGTGTGCCAAACTATGTTGAATAAGGATATAAACTTTGTTCCCTTCTTTTATACGCCGGTGGCTGTTGAATGCACTTCGTCTCAGAAAGAACTGCAACAATCGCTATTTGGCTACAACATTCCAGACCAGCTACCAAAGGGTAGAAACAGTGACCGCTATTGATCCAGCTGAGCTCTTGGTTGTTTGACATGTTATGTGCTCCGTACAGTGTAAGCTGTGCCCTGTGCTAGACAGAATTCCAGCCGGTATGTAATGCTTATAAAATAATTGCGTGAACAATTGCCTTATCCTTGCCTGCAGATGTTGCGGCCTGCCCAAAGGTCCCAAACATGATCTGCGCAAGGAAGCGCCATGCGCTGCAGCCGCTGCCGGCCTACTTTCTGTCGGACCTTGACCTGGCACAGACCGTGACCCTGCCTGCTAGCCAGGAGCCAGCACAACCCGGCAGCCCCTTGGCCTCCGCTGGTGCCCCTGACACTGATGATGTAATAGCTAGCGGTAAGCTCCTAACATTGAGCATCAGTGTTGCTCGTCTGTTTATTTGGCATCCCTGTCAACTGTGCAGCAGTCCCGATAGGTGCATGGAACACTTACATGCAGTACGTCGAACTTTACAAACTGTACTAACTCAGTCACCGCTGGCTATAGCACGCAAGTTGTGGCCGTTCCATACTCGCAGCACCATATGGCACGGTGCACTCTAAGATACCGCACATGCAAGGTACCCGCGGAGTTGTTCTTTCAGATTGCGGTCACACCCTCACTTCATTGTCTGCCAGGTACAAAGGAGATGCTGCCACAGCCCTGCTTGCATGTTATTTGCCTCAAGATCCAGATTGAAAAGTGGGGACACATGCTTTTGTTTATCCATTGTTTCCTACAAGACAAGCGGCGATTCTCTGGCGTCCACAAAAAAAACCATCCCCACTTTTGTTATGGAGCACGGGCAAGGCTATGCATGCTCTTAGAATTCGCAGTTGACTCCAATGCATGCGCACGAACGCTGCACCGGAGCCTCTCAGGGCTTCGAGTTAGCGTCCGCAGCATTCTCCGTGCTCCAAGTAAGTGTAGAACAAAGCTTAGTTCCGCATTTCCCCGCAGCACCCCTGACGATCGGATCTCAAGGCGAATAGCCAGCATTCCCATTATAGCTCCTTCGTGTGGAACAGAGCAGCATTAAAGAGGTCATAAACCGACTCAGTTACTTCTGCTAAATGCTGCTGTCGCACAATAAAGCTTGAGAACAAGCAATATTCTGCTCTTCCTCACAGCCAGGTAAAATAATCACATGATTACTGTTAGGGGTTAGCTGCTACTGTTGGCGCAGTGATTAGACACAAGCCCAAGCCCCAATAGTTACCATGGCATTGATTGTAACCAAATAGTCAGGTGCTCACTCAGTGCTTGGGTCCAGTTCATAAGCCGTCTGTATTCAAGTGTCGTCACCCTGGTGTGAACCCTAGGCTTTCTCAACATTGTGATTTCTGACTGTAAATTAGCCTTCTATTCCTCAGAATATAACCTTGGCAGGGGAGCCTCTGGTTTGTGGTATATAGATTATTATATAGATTATATTTGTGCTACAGACGTCAGTATGCTTGTATGAGGTGCAGAACATCCAAATGCATATCGTTTCTTGGCCCCTTTAACATGTGATGCTTTTTTTGTATGGCACATGATATGCTATTTGGCAGAGCCAAGGCAATTACAAGGAGAAAGCCTAGTTTTTTGTTTTGATATTTGACTGCAAAAATGATGTGATATTTATTTTGCTATCTCCCCATCTGGCAGACCACCAGTACAGCATCACAGGATGTATCGATCAAGCCCTGCGTGATCGCATCAGGCAGCTAGAGGAGCTCGCTTCTGCAAACGAGAAACTGCGCAAGGACAACGACCGTCTACAGAAAGAAAATGAAGCTCTGCGGAAGAAAGTAGCCCATCTTGAGGAGATGTATGACAAAGCAGAGGAGGTCATCGATGCTACAATCCCCTTTCAGAACTTCACGCTCACAGCCGTGCAACAGGACCCAAAGAAACTGGCCTTCTACACGGGATTCGACTCCCTGGAGAGATTTCTCGCCTTTTACAAGTTTGTTCAGGCAGGTTATGAAGCTCACAAGGAAAGTCAAGGTCCGCAGAGAAGGTCACCTTATCTATCCATGGATGATCAGCTGCTGCTCGTGTTGTCCCGCCTGAGGGTGGGACTTTTGGAGCAGGACCTTGCATACCGGTTTCGTATCCACATCAGCACAGTCAGCCGGGTGTGGACATTCTGGATTGGTTACCTAGCGGACTACCTTGCTCAACTCAACTACTGGCCGTCGCGACAGGTTGTGAACAAGCACATGCCGGAGTGCTTCATCGAGGCGTATCCATCGACGAGAGTCATTCTGGATTGCACGGAAATCTTCATCGAGACACCTAGCGACTTCAGGGTGCAGAGTGATACCTACTCAAGCTACAAGTGCCACAACACTGCCAAGGGACTGCTGGGCATCACCCCCAATGGGTTCGTGTCGTTCGTGAGCGACCTTGCCCCTGGCCGCGTCTCTGACAAAGCCCTGACCGCATGTTCCGGGCTATGCAACCTTCTTGAGCCCGGAGACTCTGTCATGGCGGACAGAGGCTTTTTGATCACTGAAGAGGTCGAAGCTGCAGGGGCTAACCTGAACATTCCACCTTTCCTTGGGGGAAGGCTACAGCTCTCCCTGGAGGACGAAGCGAAAACTAGGGCGATTGCGAAGGTCCGGATCCACGTGGAACGAGTGATTGGACAAATGAAGTGTTTTCGAATCTTGAGGGGTACTTTCCCAAACAGTATGAGCAAGAGCCTGGACTCTATCTGGAAGGTCTGTGCTTTGCTGTGCAATTTCACGAGAGAGCCACTGCTCAGTCGAAGCTAGAGCTGCAGTCTTGTGGCTTCGTAGATGGTCGTGGAGAAAAAAGAGGCCATATCTCTCTATCTAGCTCACTTCAGCTCCGGCAACTTTTTGTGCCCACACGCCCTCATGACCCATGACGACCATTAGCACCGACTACGGCCCTCGGGACTTTCCTCTACCCAACGAAATGGACTCACAACCCACCGAGGCCACGCTGGCTTCTCCCGCTGTCTGAAGCTTACCGCTCAATGCACCACCCACAGCCGGTGCAACCACTCCTGCCGTCACGTCGCTTCTTGATGCACCACTTGTTGCCGCGTGAATTCAACCTGCGGTCTTTACTCAGAATCCATTCTCCATCCTCGGCGACGATGATCCCGAAAGCAAGTTGTCGCCCCTCAACAACAGTTGCCACATCCGCACTGCCGCCAATGAAACGAAGCGTGCTCGTGGCATTTTTTTCTTCGGCGCCGCTGCGACTAAGCTTACCACCTCACCCCGGTGCATCCAACGTGACTCGAACCCTGACTCGTTCCCCCTGGAGGACGGATGGCATCCTGTCTCTCGCCGACGTAAGGCGGCCCCGCCCGCGGCGCCTCCAGCAGCATCGTTCTGCAGTGAGTTCTCCCACACTGTCATTCTACGGCCGGCCAAACCATGCCGCATCATGGACGGGGTCTTTCTTGCCATTGACTCTGCAGTTGCTGCACAGATAGACCTCAGGTCTCCTACACCATTGCAGCCCCCTACCAAGTGAGGTACCTCGACTGCAGTAATCAACTTGCAGTTGATGCTGCTTTGTCTCAAGTGTGCGATGCATTCCTCAATGTAACATACATCCCGATCGGCACTCTGCAGGTCTCCGTGCAAGGCTACGAGGCCATTCGCCGTGGCCAGGTTCGCGGATTCATAAAAAAAGTCTGGCGACCTGGATTCTGCGTCCTAAAAAACCTTCATTGCCGGAAATCTGCTATCCTCCAGGCCGGTCCTCTCACAAACTCTGGGTCGGCACTCATTACATTCGACGGCACCAGCCTCGCGTTGCCCAGTGCCCCAACAGCACCCAAGCCAACGGCACAACACAGCGTCGTCAGTTGCCTTCATCAACATCCAAAGAGAAGCCGGCGTCACCACCAGTGACGCCTGAAACTAGCTCCTGCTCAGCAAGCTGTGCTGTTATCTGCGCCCAAAGCCCTCATCGCAGCACCGAGGTCTGCGAAGCAGAAGACTGACTCCCGCCCGGTGCTCGCCACAAAACTCCTAACGCCGGCACACAACATCACCGCCGACCTCACACAAGTCCCAACATCAGAACCGCCTCGGACCACCTTCGCAGAATCAGCGAGAGCTGTCAACAGCACTAGTGAGACGCCTGCCCTACTTCCGTCAGGGTCAGACTTTACTGGCTTGCAACAACAAATCACCCTTTTCACAAAACAAATGCTGGCAGCCACGCAGCGAATTCCGACGATGCAAAACTCGCTGTTTACTCTCGTGGATACCTGCACCCGTGCAGTAATCGGGCGCCTCGCGATGCAGGGCATCATTCCGTTCGGCGGCCCCCCACTATCACCACGCAAACATGGTTAGCGCCCCCAGGATTGTTCAGTGGAACTGTTGCTCGCTTAAACAGAAGAAGGCAGACTTCATCGAAAAATTTTATCTTCACTCGTCATCCGACATGGCCGCTGCGTTTGCTCTACAAGAAATCAACGGCCCCCTCCCTTCTTTGCCACAGTACGATGGACTTGCTCCGAACATTGAGACTAGTGCCCCCTTGCCTTGGATTCGTTCCGCCCTGTACGTTCATCGATCAGTGTGCTTCACTCTTCTCGACACCTCACAGAGGTGCTCTGCAATGACCAGCGTTACGGGTTGCCGCCAATTCCTCAACGGCCCGTTTTTCTCTTCTCTGTCTATGTGGCTCCAGACACATCGCTAAACCGCTGGACAAGGCAGCCGCTAAACATCCCTTTTTTTAAGCACTTCGCCCGTCTTTATCCAAAAGACGACGTTCCCGTTTGCGGTGATCTTAATGCCAAACACACGCATGGGGCTACGACATTGACCTTCCCCACGGCACGCGGCTTCTTGCAGACCTCACAGGGCTGAAACTTTCGTTCCTCAACATCCCAGACACCCCCACACGTATCAAACAATCCTCCCAACAGCAGGACACCTGCCCCGACTTTACCTGTGCTCGTTACCCTCGACGCTGGAGATGGCATGTCGCCGGCGACCGCCTCGGCGGTGATCACCTCCCCATTATTTTACGCTACGACTTCCTATCCGCAACCCTATCTCACTGTCGCGCCTGCTGCGACACATTCTTCACTAAGTGGGACAACTTCCGAGCAGCTCTTTCTTCTGTCATGGAACTTGCTGGCTTTTCCGACATTATACAAGCTATCCAGTCCGCCCACAAGTCTGCCACAAAGCGGCTAACCGTACCGGACGATGCCGCTTTGACGAGCATTTACTTACTGGACCGCCGCATTCACCTGTTGGCCTGTTACCGCCGTTCTCGCAGACCACGACGACTCCTCAAACCTTCACATAAACTCCAAAAGACTATCTCGTGCTACACTTCGGAACTCGCTTCCAACTGCTGGACTTCCCTGTGCAGATCCATCTCCGGCAATAGCCATCTTTCGAAAGTTTGAAGGCTCCTCCGTTCTCTCCTCGGGGACCACAAACCTAGGCAATTTGCTGCCACTGTTGCCCTTCGCAAAGGTGTCTCTCCCGAGGAGCTAGCTGAACGGGCCTCGGACGTCTTTTTTCCGCAACCAGCGCAACATGACTCTGGATGCTACACTTGTGTTCACCCTGTCACCAAGCTCTTGGGATGGATTGCCCGTTCACCCTCCACTCGCAGTGCACCTGGCCCCCAACAACGTCACAGTCGGGCAACTTCAGAACCTCCCTACGGCACTCAAGGAAACCATACTCGCCGAGATCAACCAGGTGACTCCAGACTACTGAAGCCCCAGGAGTCCCTGATCGCTGCCACTTGTCTCATTCGCCCTGGAAGCTCCCGAGAAGATTAAAAGCTTTTCCTCTTTTTATGCCCAAACAGCAGGGCAGATATGGTGGCCACTTCTTTGGTCGTTAAATAAATGTTTCAAAGCAAAGGTAGATGGTCATGATGAAAGAAATCAAGGACGTTAGGATTCCTGTCAGAAGTACTCAACGCAATAAAATGTTGTCCAAACTTGCCAGGTTTTAATTTTAGATTGGTTGCACACTACACGACAGAGTAGCGAGCATTTGATTATTCTTAATTTTTAACTAGGACTGATTAAATTAATTTCAATACTTTTGGATGTTTTATTTTAATACACACATATCCTCTAAAAAGGGCGGAAATGTAGTGGTTAATAAAGAAAAATAGACGTAATGGTGGGGCCACAGTCGACTCCTAGCAGAACTGTTTGGTGGGGCAACAGGCAGACTGAGATTAAAGCCCCTCTATCCTGGGAAAAGTGGCGCCATTCATTGTTGTGGAAATTCTCGAGACACGTACCGTGTGCCACTTCTGGGAAGGACATGGCGTCTGAAATCTAGCTCAGTGCTGCGCTGTGTCGCCATGATCTTCCCAAGGGCTGCATGTTGCACGTGCCTCGTGCATCGACGCACTTTGCGCTACTTTTAAAACATGAAGGGGCTTTAACTGAGATGCCATTGCGTGTGCCACAGGCAAAAATTCAAGATGTTGAAAACAAGCTGTTGCATTGTAAATTGTGCGAATTACTAAAATTCTCCGTCAATATGCCCCAGCAAATGAAGATTAGAGGGTTTACAGATTAAACCAAAGGAAGATGTCTGTCACCCCAGAGGAAGAACATGTGGGGACCTTGACGTGCAACCAAAATTTCACCATCAATAGCGCTGAAATCAGTAACGACACTACCGTAAACCAATTTTGCTCCCAGGTGGGCCGCCGGAAGCGGCGTTGGTAGCCACAGCACATGGTCGTTGTTGGAACTTTCGCGCATAATGCAGAAGAGGATCATGCCCTCTTTAGGTGTCACACGCTCTCATACCATCTTTAGTGTTTGTGTGTATGGCGCGTGCTTTGGACGGTTTCACAACTGACGACCACGCGCATGCTAGGCTGTGAAGATTACACGCTGGGGCGTGGGTTTGTAAACAATGGAAAAGTGTATGAAATTTAGCATGCACAGTGCACAAACTCTATTTTCAGTACACAAATATTGCGACTACTATATCGGACAGAGGTACGCGCTACAGTTTGCAACAAATTCTTGTGCCGACATGAGCAGTCTGAGGCATTCCAACTACTTGTCATGACAGCCACTTTCAGTTCACAAAAGTTGGTTTATTATATGTTCTCCAAGTCTTTGGCATTAAAAATGAGGTTGATTCCTTTGTGACACTGCCGTGCCGGGCTGTGGCCGGCGGTGAAACTGCACAGCCCACCAGCGACGGCAAGCAACCAACTGAGCGTCCAGAGCTAGGAACCAAAAGGCACCTTTATCACACGAGGCAATGGCTTTTTACACAAGACGTGGGCACAGTGTTTGCAACCCGATTACCGAAAGTGTCCAAACTTGGCACTAGCACCGCCCGCAAAATCCCCCCTTTAGAATGTTCAAGGAGAGTATCGGACACCTTGGCTGTGAAAAAAAACAAAGTTTTACAGATTGAGTCTCTTGGGAGCGACCACTTGTCTTCCAGAATGGGTTGAGTAGTGTCGGCCCGTACCATCACCACGAACACGTGGTGGTGATGCTGGACGAGGCACATCACGATGACGCGAGTAGACAGGTCCACCTGAGGCCGAACCGTCGACGGAAGCTAGGGGTGACGCCGGCCTCGGAGAGACACAACAGCACCTGCCGCAGGCGTTGGTCATGTTCCTTTTTCGTTCTGCCGAAGACTAGGATGTCGTCGACCATGTTGACCAATCCGTCTAGGACTTCCAAGATCCACGCCACCTGTCGCTGGAAAAACTCAGGGGCCGACGTGATGCCAAATGGGAGTCGGCAAAAGCAATAACGCCCATACGGCGTAATGAACATCGTAAGCTCTTGAGAGTCCTTGGAAAGCTTGACCTGATGGAAGCTTGAGGTAACTTTGAGCTTCGAGAAGACTGCCGCATCGCCCAGAAGTCCCAGGACTTGATCGACGGTGGGGAGCACATGACGTTCTCTCGGGACAACTTGATTTAATTTTGTAAAGTCGATACAGACACGGTAACCTCCCGACGACTTTGGAACCATGAACAGTCCAGCGTCCCGAGGTGTGGGGTTGGTGACACGCCGAATGGCTCCGTCTTGCTCCAGTTTGGCCAGTTCTGTTTGCACCACCTCGCGCAGGGGTATCGGTATGCGGCATGGAACACTAAGTGAAAACGGAACCGCATCCGGGCGTAGCCGAATCTTGTACTCCTCCTTGAGCGTGCCGAGACCTCTGAAAAGTCCCTGCGGTGCCGGCACTTTCATGTCGTCCAAGAACTTTACCACACCCAGAGCCTGGATGGCTGGGAACCCGAGCAGGGGCATAGAGAGGGACTTGATCACGTACAGACGCTGATGACCGGTCTTGCCTCGCCACAGGAGGGTAGCCATGAAGTACCCAATGACTTTTAGCGACTGGTCTCCTGGTGCTGTCAGCAGGTCGTCGACCTTGTCCAGATGATGAGGTAAGTTCGGGAAGGCTTCCGAAACAGCAGACGCCTCCGCGCCGGAATCTACCTTGAATATCGCCGTGTAGTTGTCGACATTGACCTCAACGTACTTGGCCTTGGCCTTCTCAGTCTCGAGGATTGCGTGGAGCGGTAAGGAACGCCACCTTGCTCTGCTTTCGTTTCCGAGCGCAACAGACGTCCGCGAAGTGGCCCTTCTTCTTGCAATAATTGCACAGAGACTGCCGAGCAGGACAGTCTGAGCGTGTGTGGGGGGCCCGACTGCAGTAGCTGCAGGAACCTGGGTCGTTATCGCCAAGTGAAGACACTGCTGATGCGTCGTCTGACCGTTTTGTTGTCTTGCGTTGGTGCGTCGGACCATGACAAGACTTGGTGGCGTCAACGTTGACGGTGACCTGGACACTCTCGACTCCCGCGAGCAGTTTTTTTCTTTTTCGGCGTCTTCGATCTGCCTCACCTGCGTCCACGCGTCCTTGAGGCTGAGCTTGGCTTTCCAGCAGAGCTGGCCGGACAGGCGTTCGTCGCAAAGACCAACAACGAACCGGTCGCGAACCAGGCGTTCTTCGACTTTGGGGGACGGGTAGTTGCACCACTTGACAAGCTTGCAGAGCTCGGCGTAGTAACTGTCGACGCTCTCTCCCGGCTGCTGAACCCGCTCGTGGAACCTCGAGGACTCTTACACCTCGTTGACGGGGTACAGGAAGTGTTCCGAGAAGCGCTTGACCACCGTGTTGTAGTTGTTCAGGGAGGCGGCGTTCAAGCCGAACATGTCGAGAAGGACCCGAGCCTCGGGGCCCATGCAGTAGAGAAGTGTCCGCACCTGAATGTCCGGTGGTGCTTGGCGAAGTACGGAGGCATAAGCGTACTCCTCGAGTTGCGTAAACCGGGTAGGCCAAGAACCGGTGTTGTCGAAGTCGAAACCAGCAGGCTGACGTACGGAGCCGCCCACCCACGCGGGCAGTGTTTGCAACCCGATTACCAAAAGTGTCCAAACTTGGCACTAGAACCGCCCACAACAGACACTACAATTTTATGATCAACACTCAGTCTTTCCGATATTTAAAAAAAAAGTCTGTCAGGCGTGGCACCATAACGTTCACCCAGAGTGCCTCATCAAAGGGCACCCGTGTGACCCAGCAGTCTTTCGCCCAGTCAACAACAAGGTCACACCACTCCAGTCCTGTGAGCGCAAGTTGTCCTGTCACCTGGTAGTAGTGCTTGTGCTTTTTGTCGACACTCTTGTCCGCATGGATAAACTCCACAAACCCTCTGCTCATCACCTCCTCGAAGGTCGTCAGGTTCGCATCTATCGCCCGTGACACGGTCTTCACTTCGACTAGTCCGTACTCCTGTATATCTTCGTCCCAGACCAGCCCGTCTGGTGATGCCCCCAGCATGGGAAGGCCAGGGTTGATGCAAAGGCCAACACTGAAGACTTGGACCTTTTGCTTGGCCTTGTAGCGCTTCAGAGCAGCCGCCTCATTCTGAAGTCCCGCCCTCATGTGACGTGTCGTGCCATGTCCGCCCGAGAAAATCGTCCTGAGAAACTTTTCGTTCACGGGTGCTTGTCGTTTGACGATGTCTCCGAACTGTGATGCCGTGATCCTTTTCTCACGTTCCGTGTGCCACAGCATACTTCTGCTTTGGCCACGTGTCTGTTCCTCCAGGTGCTGAGCTTGTGTAAGAGTCAGGGTGCATGGATCGCTTGGTGGCATCTGGTGATTCCAGCACTCTTTTATGGGCAAGCTGATCCGTGCTGCAGAGGCCCCATCATCCGTGTTCGAGTGCTCCTGAACCTTCCTTGGCAAGGGTGTGAAGGCAGCTTCTTCCATCACGTCCGCAAACATTGGGAATATTCCCTTCTCAATGAAATCTGTATGCAGCCTCTTGACGGTTGCCTGCGCCACGTCCACATGCACTTCCGTGGTTTTTCTCGCACTCTTCGCCTTGTTGCTAGAGTCGTGCTTGACGAATTCTAGTTCGTTGAACGACACCGTACTTGCACCTCTCTTTGAAGATGGGCCCCACTGCCTTGCTCCCTCAGTGCAGGCCAGAGCATCCGGGATGTAGGACCTTCCCTCCCTTATCAGGTCTAGCATGTGCCAAAGCAGTGCTGCCACATGCTTGCACACACCGCCTTGTCCAGCCTTGCAGGAACAGGAAGCCTTGCTGACCTGCCCATCTTGGCAGAGCACAGCATGCACTGCGTATCGCTTCGTAAGGGTCATGGAAGCCTCCACGTTAGCCTTGACAATTGTCTCTGATGCACTTGTGGTGTGGAGGAAGATGTTCTGCACTTTGTGGGCCTTGAACATTTTGTAGCCAGAACTTGTGTGCTTCTGTGCTCCAGCTGCTTGGCCATGCCCTTGGATGTGGCTTTCCGAGAATGCGGAAGGAAAGTCCTTCAGCTGCTTGGTCCAAGGTCCTGCTGGAAGTGGTAGCTCTTGCGGCTCTGGTACATCCCGTGTCGCCATAGCCTTCCCTGAAAAAAAGGCAGCTCAGTCAGCGTTTTAAAAGGAGGACGGAAATTTGACCAACACAGTTTTTTAATGGGTTTGGTGTTGTTTTGACAGAATTAACCTAAACTTGCGAAGTAAGAGTTCATCTAGGGTAACAACCCCTCAAAAAAAGCCTGCTGTAAACTTTGTGCTAAAAAAAGAGCGTTTGCTATTAGGCAAACATGCCAGCTTTTGTAATCTACAACTTCTTGTGCACTTTCGAACATTACACAGTCGAAGGAGCATTCTGAAAGCAAGCCACGCACTGGCATTGGGGACAAGCATCTCCAGTGTCACTGAGCTGCTTGTTGCTGCTGCCCTGTCAGTGTCCATGATATAGTGCAGCTCTGAATACGAAGAACGCGTTTTGACCATAATCCGTTTCGTGCCAGCAGCATAAAGCTGCTGGCACGACCGTGAAGTGTTGTACAGGAGTGGCAAAGACACTCCAGCTTTCAATGCGTCAGTGTTCGTCCAAAAGAAGCAGTTCGCAGAGCCACTAAAAAGTGTCTAGCATTTCATATGCACGCGCTTGCGTGAAAACGGGATGATCAATAAAGATATGCACTCGCGGGACGCTGTGTTAGCGCGGTTCGCAGGGGCAATCTTGCCTCACCACAGTGAGCGCGCTAGCTGAACTGTAATTTCGATAAACAATGGAATCTCCCCCATACTATGCATAAAACGCAGTCAGAACCCCTTCTCCCGCCGCGACGAAGAACCGAACGCGAAGGATGTGATGCTGCGCGGACGGTTGTTGACGAGCGCTGCCGAGGCACGCCGACCGCTGGTACAGCTTCGCAAGCGTCCGAAGGGCAAAAAGATCGCAACGACAAAGCACCGTCCCGAATGTTGAGCACGCAAGCAGTACTCGATATCCCACGCTCACATTTCACAGGGCGAGCGCATCACGAAGCGAAGGCATGTCGGCCTTCGCTTCGTGATGACTACTTTATTTCTCTGCTTACAGCGGTGACATTTGTAGTGATGTTCGAAACTGCTCTCTCGCGACCGCACACGAGTTAAATGAACGGCCTAGGAGCGGGATAGAGCGTAACGGCAACAGTCAGTACTCACCCCGGGAGCGGCGAACGAAGCGGCGTGGTGTCCGTCGACGGCCGCGTCGAAAACGATGGAATATGCACAAAAACACGTAATATACAGAAGAAATACAAAGCGCTGAACGAAATAGATACACTTATGAACAAGAAAAATACACTGGAGTAGATAAAAAAGAGGATTATTAAGTATAAACAACGAAGATGAAAAGTATGTCTAGGGCGAGGTGATGCGATTCCAACGGAGAGCAGCCAGACGACGGGGGCCGACAGAACACCGATCCCAAGATTCCTCGCGCGCGCGCCGGGGCGCTTGGGAGAGACTGCAAATGGTCTATTGCTGCCTTTGACACGAAGTGTCTTGCCACAAGTAAAGGCGGTGTGTGATGAAATGTCAAAGTACCGGCTTGTAGAAGTGGTCTGTGAGGTTGAAGGAGGCACAGTGCTTGGCGAGGCCAAACGAGTTTGCGACCTGTCGCTTGTGGAAAAAAACGCGCTTGTCAAGGCGTTTACCTTTCTTAGAGAGTACTTCCTTTCTGTTTATGAGGGAATCATTTTCACAAGCCGGAACTACGCTCGCAAGAAAAAAGAGCAACAGTGCAGTTATGATTGGAACCGACTCTGTGTTTTATGTAATTGAGAGAACTGTAGAAGTGTCTGCACCACTAAAGCTATGCTTTTTGCTGTGCAAAGGAATATAACTTTATTGAAAATGGCGATTATCCAGGTCATGTGCAGGAGTGCTTCATCTCGCAGAGCAACATTATTAAGGCCACTTCCCTTTTCCATTATATCTTCTATATGTATCCTTGTAGATTTTGGAAACAAGTCCTTTGTCTGTAAGCTGCCAAATAGATTTGAACGAGACTGAAGTTGCACGAGTTTTTCTTTTTTTGTGTGATTTCATTTGTAGTTCCTATACATTTTTGGGGAAAATTCCTCAGAAACTACAATTACCTAGTGCTCAAATGACTTAGAAATGGAGACTGGTATGTACAGAATTTTGTGTTCTAGATAGCTTATTATTTTACAATTTCTTTTGCTCTTCATAGCTGATTTGATGCTCATTATTGCTGTTTTATCCTTGCCTTTGTCACATGTAATATGTATACATCGTTGAGTGTGTTACTTTGTCAATAACTTTTTTCTGTTATTTTCTTGATAGCCTTAGTAACATGTGTTTGTTTGCATGGGTGGCGTGCACGTAAGTGAAACACAAGTAAATAGTTCTCAACAGTTCAGTGAAAGTAAAATTTGTTGTAGTTTGTAGTTGTAAACAGTCAATTGAACTAGTGCAGTTTGATTGTGACCTGGGGTCTTTAACATGCATCATTCAGTAGTGATTACACAATTACATGTCGATCAATGCTTCCTCAGGTGAAACAAGCTACTATTCTGCTCTACAATATTAAATAAAATGAAAAATTTCACATTTACCCTGAAGAGCCATAGCTTAAGCACCTCTCTTCTTATAGCTGAACTAAAATACTTAACACATTTTATGTTATGTTTTGTGTGAAGGTTTTGTACGGGCGATTACATTATGTTACTAAGCTTGCTGTGTGAACGCTTCGTATATCCTGGTAGTGGTACGATTCATTCTTTCTTATCGTTGGTAGCTCAGAACACACGCAAAAATTAAGCGAACGAAAAAAAAGGTCATCACATATGCTGTTTCGGTTTACTTCTGTGTTCTCTGTGTTCTGAAGTCTCAAACTGTTAAACGAATGTCAACTTCGTCTTTGCTTCTTGGATAATTTCACGTGCCGTACGTCTGAAAGCCACAATGCGTAAAGCAGATGCTGCAATCGCTCCATATTTCTGGAAAGGTCTATTCGCTAAGTTCGAAAGCAAGCCAATCTGTATCATGCTGATCACAGTGGTGCTGGTATTAACTCGTGTAATGTCTCACTGCAGGTGCAGTTGTGGCCGGTGCCAGGTAATGGCCAGCCTCTGATGCATTGAGGTGGGGGAGGCTGCCGCCAAAGCCGGTGTCAGGTGCATCACAAGGCACAAGGACTTTTTCGGCGCAATCTTGATTCCCATCATCCTCAACGTCAAAAGGGCAGGCCTGCATAAGTTCGGCATCGATTCTACATTCTGCGGTCGCACGCTTGTGGGCCGCTTCCGCAAGCATGTCTATCTGGACCCGTGGATATCCGCAACTGCGGCCCCTGGTGTCTGCATTCGATCCTCAATCCGCCAGATCTGATGCATTCTTAACTGCATCTGGCAGTTTCCTGCAAATATCCAAGGAAGATTTGTAGGTAATAGGTGCATATGCAGCACTCAAGTAATGACATATGTGTAAACTATGAAGGTGGGCTAGTTGGTTATGCATTTTACTAATAAATAGCATGAAGATCAAGCATACACTGACGGAAAAAGTGCTAAAAATATATAGTGCCTGTTCCGTCAGTGTGTACTCGACCTTCGCATTATTTATTAGTAAGAGGCATATGTGTAGAGTGACGCAGCACGTTACGATGCTGCATGGCATACGACGTGCGCAAAGCGCGTGTGCAAAGCTAGCGATGTTATCGCTTTCAGCGCAGGAACTAAAAATAAAGCTCACTTGAGTTTGGGGTTCTTGTCATGGCCGGTTGCTTCCTTGCCTACGTAACGGATTTTTTTACGGGTGTTTCTTACAAGTACCTTGTTCAAGAGTAGCAAACGCTATCTGGAATACACTGCGTCTAGCTAACGATCGTACGTTGTGGACGGCAACCGGACAATCCCTGGCAAATGTAGATAACCGGTGAGTAAAAATGCTTCCTTTGTCACTGCAAAGTGTTCTGCTGTTGTGTGTAGTCGTGTGCTTGCTAAGCTATGCTTGAATCCAGTAATGCTGCTGCCTGGGGTGGTTTGCTTACCACGGCAGAGTTTTTCTCTGCCACAAGGAAAGGGATTTTCCACGTATGTACGGACGACACAATACCTGACTTGGCTGCATGCCGTGAATGCATCTGGGCTTTGCTCACAAAAAGTCCGGTTCTGGGATCAGACGATTGCCAAGAGGCTTAAAATATAGCTGAATTGAACCGCATCATTGTACCTTGGTATAGGACTGCAATAGGACTGCTAGGAAAAGCCGTGTTAAACCAAATTTTAAGAAAAATAATATTGAAGGTAATGTTCGACGGAGTGGCTGTGATGGAAAAGAACAGTTTGGCTTGGTTGCCAGTTTGTAGATGCACGCAGCTCTTCTCAGGTCCAGAAAGTTACCAATTCCCATTAACAGTTTTTTTTATGCTTTGAAAATTTCGTGGTACACATTGAGAGCTTCATTATTATTCTGTGTTTAAAAACGTTCTTGTTTATCAGTGCTATCTAAAGCTTTAAAGTTTAATGTCTTATTAGCCATTATTTAGAAGTGGGCTTTCGTTTAAGTTGCTTGTCCACTGATCCCAAGTTATCAGATTGTAAACCAGACCAAGGTGCCGGCAATTTGACTGAGGTTCATTGCGTTACAAGGTCCGTCTGGCTTCAGAATACCTGGGTGGTTGAGATGAATCTTCAATGCTTTGCTCTTTATTTCTATTGGTCTATTATATGTTATTAGCTGTTGTGTAAAGTGATCGATGATTTCTTTTATCCCTTTTCTCTTCAGAAGTGGGTCTTCAACTCCTTCAGATGGTGCTGCAAGCCCACTCAACTTGTAGCCCAAGTACTAGAATGAAGTACTGAAAGCAGAGTTCGAGTGACTGTACATTCGTGGCCCTCAGGCAGCTAGAGCACCGGAATAGGCAATCACCGGAGTCCTTTATGCTCCAGTTCTTGAGGACATGTTGCTGTTTGAAACTACCAAGCCTCATGGACGCTGTTGACAGGATGCTGTTGGAATGCTGAATTTTATTCTTTAGTGGAATTAAGATTCGGACCTTTGAAATTATTTCTATAATACTGTCTTGTTCAATATCTGCTGAATATAAGCGGTAGATATACATCCTTATATTGGTCATGTCTTATGGACTGTTCACACACCACAGCTCTGCTGCACGATTTCGAATAAGGGTGAAGTTTTTAAGGTGACCGCATAAATCGGCTTAATAACATATCGCGCTACTATGTACCACAGAGGGGCCCGGAGGTGGTGGAAGCATTTTATACAAATTTCTAACAACAAACTTGCACGAGTAAAAATGGTTTTTCTCAACCTACCGCGCCTGTCTGCCAACCGGGCCCCTCTGATTAGTGTAAAAGTGGCTTACTGCAACTCGACAGCCGCCCGGTGCGTACCGTGCCTCCCATAGGGACCCTGGGATTTGCAAGCGGCATCCAGCGTCAGCTGGATGCCGCTTGGGGTTTAGAGGCCCTCAAACATGACAGGAAAAACCTGTACTTGCAACTGAACAATTTATAATAAAGGAAACAGAAAGAAAAAAACCTACACAGTATTTTCAGAAACTGCACAAAACAAAGGACCACACTTGCCAACCAAGTGTAGCCCTTCCATTGTCGCGCAATATGAGTGGTCCTTTTAACAGTTACTTTGGGCGTTAACAAGAACTTAACAACGCTGTTATTGAGAAGCAGGAAATAGGTACTGTCGCAATACAGAGAATACAGAAAGAAGCCGACGAGCGCCAGAAGGGGGAGATGTTTCCTCTAATGGGCTTCATACTGCCTGCGGTACGACTTCTCGTGGCGGGAAGCTAATAAAAGAAAGATAAACGGTACGAGCCTCCTAAAGGCTGGAGGCTGCTTACACGGGGTCCTCAAGCCGACGCCGTAGGCATTTATTTGTATACAATGCCGTTTCAACTTAGGGTGGCGGGACATATTTTAGGAAAGGCGCCCGCTACCCCTTGGCGCCGTCTTTACTTTTCGAGTTAAACGCGGCTTCTGTGGATTGACGGCAGAGCTTTCGCGCGGCTTTGCAGGAGCGAATATGTGTGTGTCGAACGGAACAGAGGCGGGGCTTGCTGGTTTGCAACTGCGCCTTCGAATTCCCTACCTAGGGACATGGGGAAAACGAGCCCTTTCAAAGATGCGACTATACATAAATTAAATAGACAGTGCCTGTGCCCGTTCGAGTGAACACCGACTCCCAAACATCCATGCTGCAGTCGTGATCGGCCTTTAGCCCAGTTGAGATTCGCCGACCGGACAACCGCTCTGCCCCATCATATCTCTGCACCTGTCCTCTCGACCCTGACGAGTGAGCTAACTACCCAGAAACAAGTAAGAGTTCCTTTCATAGAGAAAATATCCAGACGAAGTGCAATTGAATATAATTTGGAAGGATCCATTGCTGGTTTAAGGTCTTGTCTAAGTTTAAAAGTTATAGTTGCCGAACTGCAACATGCTTTCAGAACTATTCAACAATTATTCACTTTCGTTCTCTCGAGTTGCATCCAGAACACGTGAAAACACGAGTTCGGGTTGGCAATGCCACATGTGCTGCACTCTGGACATTCCAAATATACGGCGAACAACCGACGAACTTGCCTGGCAGCAATCGTTTCACTCGCTGCGTCAACACTGTTTTGACGCCGCGAGCAGCGTCGCAGCCGCCGGGCCGTTTTTGTCGCTTGTTTGCAACGTACTCGCTCCATTGAAGCTAATAATAATTGGGTTGTGGGGATATTTATACAGCGTGTAGTTGGTCAGCCATTAAAGTTGCGACGAGTCACATGCTGTAGATGAGCAATTGAGCCAGTGCGGTACAACCGCTAGCCTGGGGTCTTTAACGTGCACCACGCAGTAGTGATACACGACCGCACGCCGGTACGATGCTCATCCAGATCGAAATGGGCAGGGGTGGGGCTCGAACCCAGGATCCCTGGGTTCTGCAGCGCGAATGAAAAGTATGTTTTAAAACCACGTTCTGCATTTTGGCACTGAATATAAAGTTCTAACTACTATGCCAAGCTTAATGTCAAAGAACAGCCGAGTTTTAGATTAATACGTTTTTTGCATTGTCATTAGCTGCATGAGCTTCCTCCGTATAGTTGGCAAAGGTTGTCTCACCGTACATGCTCTGCGGGTGTAACGAGAACATATAAATGTTCAAGCAAAAGGAGCCCAAAAATTGTAGCCCCGCCGGGGATATCTGAGCCATCAAGTTACACTGTCTGCAATTGTCACAGCCGCTATAGCACCAAACATTCATCCCCAGTAGTTAAACTTCTTTTTCTATTTCTAGCCCGCTGCCACGCGAAGGGAGTAATCCCGTTTCCTACGAACTACAAAATTCCTTGCGTTATGGTGTTAGGATAGTGCCACCACAATTTTCTAGGTACTTACGTCTAGCGTGGTCGCCCGAAAGGTTTTAATTCAAAGAGTTCATCCCCGACAGATAAACCGACACAAAAGCTTTCAAGATCTATATTATGTTATCAGAGTTTATTAAAAACGATAACTCCATAAAAAATATAAACACCCTCCCCCCCGCCGTTTTACACCGAGGAACCGCCCCCCCTAAAATGGAGGTCTGGATCCGCCCCTGGTTGTGCTGCACTGAAAGTTGCTTGTTCAATGCAGTTTTGCACATACTTGGTTCAAAAACACTCAGTATTGCACATTCTTTTATAAGAGGAATACACTACCGAATATGTCAAAAGACCCCTTTCGGAGTAGAGCGCCACCTGTTGCACGCAACTGCAACTAGGTCCGCCGCCATCACGCGGGGGTCCCGCCAGAACCGCCTGCATCTTACCGCCTACAACGGTGCTGCTTACACTTTGAGTCCCAGTCTGCGCGCGCCGCATCAATATGCCATCGCATTGCTGCGTACCTTTGTGTACGCAGGATGGATACGTTGACGGAAACGGAAAAAAGGTATGTGTAAGACAAGTTCTAAAGTGTTGAAAAAGAAAAACCGAGTCCTCGTGTTGTTTACAAAACTTTCGTGGGTTGGACAAGAAAACGCTCTTATCATCCGTAAGCGAAAACATTGCAAACGATTATATGTTGTAGTAGTGTGGCCGTGTGTCACACCCCGTCTTTAACTAGAGAGGTACGGCCGCGGTTCAGTGCGCGGCTTGCATGCGCGAGCAACTCCCTCCTTCAGTGCTTCTTCACTGCAACCGAGGCCATTTTAGGTACTTGTTCGGCGTGTAGATGCACGATTACTTCTTCCGCAAGTTTGTTTCCTTTACTCACGCCGGTAAAGAGTTTTCCAGAAAGCAGACGTCGGGTGGAGGGGTTGTACAGACTAAATGCAGTGTACACCGAATCTAAAGATCACTCGAACCCGCCTTGCGATCGTGGAAACTTTTGGAGTAGTGGCCTGAACAGAGTGCCAAGGCCGTACCACTAGACGTTTAGGGACGTTACGCTACTAATCAGTTTGGAAATTTGTGAGAATGCAGCCAAAGAGTTGGTGTTTAGAGCATGTTCAACAATTGTTATTCTGTTCAACAGTTGTTATTCCTAAGCACATTGTATGTTGTTCAATTGTAATTTTTAAGGAAACTTTTTGATGAATGTATGTTATTTTGCAGGTGTCCTTTCATATGTTCCCCAAAACAGACAATGTCTATCAGAAGTGGATCACAGCAATCAGGCGTGATGAAAGTAGACTATTTAAAGTGTCGAAGGCAACAAAAGTCTGCTCGAAGCACTATGTGGAAACAAACTTCGTGCGTAATGTGGCCAGTGGCCGCAGGCTGCTCTACGAACACGCAGTTCCATCAGTGTTATTGATGCGGGGACCACGTATGCTTCGACAAAGAAGTTGTAGCTTCATACCGTGCACCGGTCTGTGCCTGACCGGCTCCTGTAAAACTGCTCCACCTCTGTGTCACTTATATGTGGCAGTATCGATAGATCATTAGACCAACAGGTGATCGAGAAAACACACGCACAAGCCATAGTTCAAAATGCTACGGCGACTACGCTGCACGCCGACCGGTCGAAGAGTCGAACCCTGCGTAATGGCGGTGATCACCCAATGTTGCTAGATGTTTTACTATTCCGGCTAAATTTTTTTTAGTGTTGCCAAAATTCCGAAAGGGGTCTATAACTTGTTATGGTTGTGTAGGCAGAAAACCAAAGGTGACAGGGATGATAGTCAATAAAATCCATTCTGGTAGCCACTTCTATCCATAGCCATAGATCTTTCAACAGGAAAAATGGCAGACGATTCGGGCGGTTCCGTGGCGGTTTGCTCCTCGGATGTTTCAGGTCTTTCTCGTTCACGGCAAAGTGCCCGCGCATGCAAACGAAAAAAGTACCTGGAGCCTGGCGCCGAATAGCAAGAACAAGAGCTACATCGCAGGAAAAGAGCAAGCATTGGCGTGTCGCAGGCAAGAGCAGCGGCAGTATCAATATCACAAGAATGTGCCGGCGACGGTGGATCCGGCATTCACGGAGCCGACAACCACAGAGCCTACACATCTTTTTCCATGCAACTTTTTCTTGCTCTGCTGTTATCAGGCACAACTAAGTTTAAATTTCAAACTTGCCTATTATTTCTGGAACTTGCGGTTCCCGAAATCAATCAAATCTTCCAAACTCGCCCCACGACACACATTCAAAACTTTTATAGTACCATAGATGCTCCACGTAGTGACATTTTTAACCTACCTTGTATAGCGTTCAAGTGTTTCCTTAATTATCACTAGAAGTTTTGTACCCCACTTTGCTATATGTATATTGTAATAGAATGGAATATACAAAAAATAAATGGATGAATGAATGAATGGTCCATCTTCGTCTTTTTTGAGTTGTACATCCAATGAAGACGATTTGTTGTGAACATTCACTCTAATGTTTGATAAAAAAAAATATACAAGCAGAAACTTCTGTTAGCCAGCTAGTTGAAAGTATCGGTGGGGGCGAGCTCACCTATAGACAAATAAGGGTTTCCACATCTAATGAATCTTAGTTATTCATTCATATTTATTTGGTGGTATCGAGTTTCAATTGTTATAATATGCCCATTTAATATTGTAATAGAATGGCTGTTACAAGTAGACTAATGAGCATTCCATTTGTTTAATAAAATGTGTAAATTTGTCTAATTATTATTCTACAGGACTAACAGAATGCTTGTATTAGTCTATGAAACTTTGTATTATTCTAATAGAAGGCATACATTAACCTAATAAATATTTCTATTAGACAAATACAGTTTTGTATTAGTCTAATACACATCTCTGCTCGTGTGATAATGATGTCCATTAGTCTCAGATTCCTATTGGTCTCATACAAGTTTCTATTAACCTCATAGAGATTTCTATTAGTTTCATAGGAGCTGCTATTAGTCTCATAGACATTGCTATTAATCTTATAGGAGTTCCTATTAGTCTTATACATATTCCTATTAGAATTTTTGCTAGGATATACTGAACAAAGGGACGCGGTCTCATTAAGAGGGGCCGAATGTGAGCTTTGAGCTGCCTTTTCACTAGCGTCACCTAGCAGCGCCACCGATTCTTGTACGCCCAAGTCAAGCCTGGCCAACAAGAGGGCCAGTTTGAATCTTTGTTTTTTGGGCGCATTTCGTATACGATGCCTCCGGCATACACACCCGCATTACTTTATTCACGGTTAATAAAAATTCCAAGTTTACGCTTTTATTAACTTGGCTCATCCTGCGTCACCACCCAGAAGCCACTCTAGGCAAACGCCCTGCCCTAGAGCTCACATCTGGGAACTACTTAACACTTGACAGAAATGATTGACCATTTCGCACCAGTCAATGGAGATCAAACAGTTTTAGGTTTGATGCCCTATTACTGCAGATGTATGGCTAAAGTACTTGGACCATGCTAAAACTGCAACCGCAAACCACACTTCACAGCTTCACCAGCCCCAGGGATAGTAATTGCTACATTTGTGCTAGGACGGAGATATATGCATAGATAATGTTCGCGATCAAAACCAACAAGATGACAAAGCTAAATTAAGCATACTTGTATATTTATACGGCTGCTCCTGTGTCTACAGCTTGATTCTCATTACCATGTTGCACTGCAAAATGACTTATATCAAATGATTATTTTCTAGATGAAATCGCATTTGTAACCTGGTAAGATATCTTCCGAGGGGAGAGGGGGGAGGTTTGTCGGGCCCCAGCCCCCTCGGGAAATTGTAAACTTTCCGCCTATGCCATTCGACCAAAGCACACCAGGGCACCAATGAGCACGACGACCACCCAAGTGCTAGAGTAATTAGCTGTCAGAAGAAAAATCTGCCGATGTATTTCGGCACTTTATTTTTGAAACAATGTTATCTCACTCAGTGTGAGAATGGGGATCTGAGGACACAAAAAGGGACAGCAAGCAGTTATGAAGGCGTTTTAACCGAGCAACTGACGGGCACTTGGCCGAAAAATATGTGAGTCAACTGCCGATGCTTCTTTTTTTGTAGTTTTCAAAAAGGAGGAGACACTTCACAGGGTGAAAATATTCAGGGGTCCGAGGATCTGCACCGCAAAAGGGAACAAAATTGGAGCAGTGGTCCCGATTACATGATTGTGATGCCAACTGAGTGACAGCCAAGACTTGGCCCTGCACAACCAATGCAAACCAAGATCACAAAATAAATACACACATCTACAAGTAGGTGTTTATTGGTTGCCATGGTCACCACAACTCTCTCTTCACCGCACCCCCCTTGTGACGCCACTGGGCTCAGCGCAGCCGGAAACGGGCTTGCGTTGTCGAGATCTGCGCTTCCGAACGTGCGCCAGTAGCAGACGACGCACGGCGGCGGCATCCCCGCTTTCGCATCTTTCTGATACCGGCCGCACGGTGGCAACACGGTTCGAGCTCGAGGCGAATAGCAGTTATTGCGTAATGATACGCCGGACCCTCTCTCGTCAAACAAAAAGATATCACACAACCAAATAAAAGACACGGCAGTCAGTGGTACTCAATCAATAAAACTACAAACAAATCCGGAAAAAAAATTGTTTTTGTTATTTAATTCTGCCACATACCGGTTGTATTGTTAATACTCTTATTTGTTTATAGGTGGCCAACGAAGCTCGCACGAACCACGCACGCGCGCGAGTTCATTGACCCGCCGCGAAGAAAGAACCTAGCGGAAGCTGTGGAATCGGTCCCAAATAAAACAAGCCTCCCATAATCACACCGTTTCCTTTCCTTCCTCTACGCCCCTCCCCGCATAAGCAGCGCGGTGTACAACGGCAGCGATAAGGTACTCACTCCTTCAGACACTCCACAAGCGCCGCAGGGAGTAAATGGGCGGAGTAAGCGCCGTGGGAGGAAACGCGGCGTTTCCTCCCCCGGCACCGGAAGGTGTTGGCTCCCGGGAAGGAGCCATGACCCACTCCCGCCGAGGCTGTCGAAAGAACGGGGGGAGAAGAAAAGCGGCTTTCCCCGATCGAGGGGTCAACGAACTCCGACGGCGCGCAGTGGGGGACTCCCCTTCCACTCGCCTCGAAACAGACACCGCGGCCTCCAGGAGGAAAACAAACAACAATAAAGAAATAGAAGTAATCGCGATAGAGACGAGAATTCCGTGCAGCAGACACACTTTCTCCGGCCGTGCGTGTGTACGTCATCCTATAACGGTTTGACCTTGTTCGCTGCTTGTGTTTGCTTCCATTTATTTTCTTAGGGCGTCGCGTGAAGCGCCGCGCCCGGATAAAAAAGACGTTCGTTCGTAAACTCCGAAGTGGGAAAAGGAAACTCACAAAAAGAGAGATGAAGATAGCGAAGCTCGGTTGCTTGTTTTACGATTTCTCGCGCCGCAGGCCCACATTTCCTGCTGCGCCAACGAACGGCCCATACATTCGCGCGTCAGAGAAGACTTGAGCGAGCGTACAAGACGAAACAGACATTCAAAAACGCGCAGTCGCGTGTACGTAACTTCCGCCTTCTCACCCGTGGTGCTAAAATATCTTAAAGTAGAAGAGAGAGAGAGAGAGAAAAAGAAAGGAAAAAACCGGAAGACTCGACGAACTGGAGCTCGCTGGTAAGTTACAGGGACAAAAGGAGAGCAATATCCCAGGAACCCAAAGAGTTCCCCCTCGGTGGCTCCCAAAAACTCCCCTCTCCTCCCACGCACTTATGGTCCGGTCTTTCAACAAGTACAATCGCCTTCTTTTCAGGCCCCCCTCCAGTCTGGGCACGTCGGCAAACACCGACAAGCAGGTGTCTCGGGAGTGTGGGAAGGTCTTGAAAGGGGTGTGTGTGTGTGTGTGTGTGTGTGTGTGGGGGGGGGGGGGGGGGGGGGGAGCATAGTTCAATGAACTTGCGAGACCTGGGGGCACCGACGCAAAGTTCAAACTGGACAGGCGTAGTCGAACCCAAATGCGATTTCCTTTGGTTCAACTGCGGCGCCTTTGGGGATAATTGAAGAACCAGTTGGGGTCAATAATAGAGCAGGCATGTTACTCATCTCTCTGACGCCAGCCCCCATATTGAACATCTTTCCGTACTGTCATGACCAATTTATTTATTATTTTATTTTTATTATCTAAAATGCTAAAAAAAAAAAAGTCATACCGCGTTACGATATTTCGCGTTGAGCCGACTTCAGTCAATAGGCATACAGTAGTTGTGTTGGACCCCGCGAGAATCGTGTCCGACGCAATCTGACGTTCTTAAAACGGGCACCGAACAGGACAACATGAGATTTGTTGGGTGAAAACGAAAGGTTTCGTTTTCACCAAACAAATGCCACAAAAAACAGTCATTTCTTCTGTGGTATGGGAAGTGTTAATGCATCCTCAGTGAGTTTATCGACCCAGCAACAATTAAGAAAAATAAGTATCAACTTCAGGATAATCAGTAAAATGTGGTGGAGCCGACATTAGCCATACAGGTAGATTTGTGAGACAGTGCTGTTATCTGCCCTTGTTCTGCTAATCTTGCTCCGTGTACAGTCACGATCCAATGAACTACGAACAAGAGTTGCGCGGTTTTGAGAACATTCTGGGCTTCCCAGAGGTCAGTTGGGAATGCGCAGAGTATGCAGTGGGTAGTGAACGCCCCCCGCTCCGACTTCATATTCTGGGAAGATGCCAGGCAACACGCTGCCCCACGTGACCCGACATGCACCGAAAGCCACCCGCTCCGCTGTTTGAATTTCAATGTATCCTGACTGGGCACCCGTCGGCGATATGAAGGTAACGCTGGACCGTCGACCGTCCCATACTATCGGTGCCATGACGTGGCGGCTTGGGAGTCTTATTGCACGTTTCGCCGAGAACAAGTGCTTCGATCAAACGCTGCTCTCAGCTCTGCTGTTACTCCCCGCAGAAAGCGCAAGGATAAGGGAGGAGCTTTTCATAAGTTACTGGGGGCTACTGCAATCGCTTTGCAAGCCTTCGAGACAAATGAATTTGTGTATAGTGACAGCAATCGCGTTACATTTGCGCCCGTCTTATATTACGGATATAAGCCACATTATTAAGGGAGCATCATTACCCCACTTTTGCGTGCCAAATTAATATGATAAAAATTGGAGCGCTGCTGATAAAGTAAAAATTAGGGCTCTGTGATAGTCACTGATAAGCCATACTGAGCAATGTCGACCCTATTTCAAGTGCAAAATGGAAAGCGATTGACGCCGCTGACGTGGGCACAGAGAAAGTGATGCCGAAATTGAAACTCACTTGCCCACTTTCCGCAGGGACTAGCAGCAGAGCTGAGAACAGCGTTCGATCGAAGCGCTTCATCTCGGCGAAGCGCCCGCTTAAGACTCGCAAGCTGCCACGGCTGCCGCGTCATGGCGCTGAAAGCACGGGTCGGCTAAAGCCCCTCGATGTGTTTGCGCTTGTCTTGCAAGTAGCGTCAAATGCGCGAGTGCACGAGGCCCATGTCTCGAGCGGCCCTTGGAAGCAAATGGCGGCGCAGCACTGAAATGAGCGGGCCTTGGAAGCGAATGGCGGCGGAGCACCCGCTCATGTCTCGCGCGCTTCCACGACAATGGTTGGCGGTACTTGTAAAAAACGCTTTTATCAAGGGGCTTTAGGGTCGGCTAGAGTGCCTTCATACACACGCGCGCTTTTGCTTGAGTGGTGACATCTCAGCCATTTTTCCGCCCTATCGTTTTTATAGGCATTTTGAAGTGCGCGCAATCCGGTGTCACTTAGCTCGAGCGCGTAGCTTTAGCTAATGTATGGACGCCATCTTGCCGCCCAAGTCACGAACCGAGTGTGCGAGAGAGTCACGCGCTGGCACATTCAGGGGAACAATAGATGTCGTCCCCCTGAGACAGACAGACATGTAGGCACCATATAGGGTCGGCCGATGGTCTGGCCTCTACCATCATATCCGCTGACAGATGTACTTACTTCCCTATTCTGTTGGAGGGCCCGCATTGAGATTTTGAAAACAAATCCAGAAGACCACTTTTAGGGTGTTTTCAGATAAGTTCGGCCGACCATGTCTGATGACCATTTTTAAATTTTACAAAAAAAAAATATATATATATATTGTAGACTCAATGATCATCGATCAGAACAAAACCGACACCCGTTTTGCGAAAAAAAAAATGTTTGTCTTTGCGGAATTGCACGAAGTTGGCATTTCGGGCACCACTCCCAAAAAAATATGTCATGGCTACAGGTTCAGAAATATTTACTAACAAACTATGTCAAGAGAATTGACTCAAAATATTTATCATTAACTATCGACGTTCCTAATTTCTAGAAAAAAATCGCAAACATGGCACATTCCGCAAAAATACTTACATTTTATTAATTGTTTTTTCTGCATCTATTAATACCAAAACTTTAAAACTGCCAGCGTGTTATCCTGTATCTTGTCAATATTGGTGCTAAATATGGTTGTCCTCGGCAGCGAAATAACTTTGCGATAAACGCTTAAATTGGGTCATTTTAATAATTACGAGTTATTTTGAAACTCAATTAAAAAAAAAGGCCATCTTCAATTTTTTTTTAAACTCTCCCACAGTAAGGCCAATGATAGGTACTAACAGAATCTGCAAAAACATGTTGCATTAGTTTTGTGTATTTGAAGTTATAAAGCTAGAAATATGATCAAATTGAGGCTGCCGCAGCACCGTGAACGGGTACCCATAGATGACGAACTCGTTAATTTTACAAAGTGTAAAAATGCTCGAGGGTGGTAAAAAGAAGAAATTGACGGCACAAAGGCGGACGGTGGTTTCAAAGTGAGACTTCTTCGTGCGTTTTTGTATAAGAGCCGCAGAAAATGCGCGCGGTCCGGAGCGATCGAGAGGCACTCTCATGGCGCATGCTTCGCACGGCCCGTTTTCAATAGCCGGCGTGTAGGGTCTATGTGTTGTTTGCAAACAAGCTCACTACCACCCCCTATCGGCGGACCCCTGCGCGCTTCCGGTTTTCCTCTTCTTTTCCATTTGTCTCTCCTCCTTTTGTTAGTTGCACTACTTTGTACAATGCCACTAATGTTCTTATGTCCGTGTCCCACTAGCGCGACAGACAGAGACAAAAGACAGCGACAAGCCTTAAACCTATGCAGCATGCTCGCGATGGTACCTTTGACAGGCGCTTAGTAGTTTGGTGCTCGCGAAGTAAGCACGAGTCATTGCAAGCCTGCCAAAGATACCCTCGCG
Source organism: Ixodes scapularis (assembly GCF_016920785.2). Classification (NCBI taxonomy): domain Eukaryota; kingdom Metazoa; phylum Arthropoda; class Arachnida; order Ixodida; family Ixodidae; genus Ixodes; species Ixodes scapularis. The sequence goes on from NW_024610136.1 coordinate 29,890, forward strand.
TGCACGATGCTCGTGTTTGAAAATAGCCTCCTTTATTCTACGAAGCCTCTCAAATCGCGAAAGACTCTGGTTTGAGGCTTGTCGTTGTCTTTTGTTTCTGTATGTCGCTCTAGTGGGACACGGGCATTACAAACATACTACAGAAACTTCTCTGAAGGAAACTCTTCTTACCCGACCGCTGCGCGTTGCTGAAGAATAAATAAATACACTATTGGAAGTTTACTGGGCCACCAATAGTGTGGCGCCCTCGTGGTATGTGGTGAATAGGAAGGCGGCTCAGATGTTTATCTTAGCCTTTTGCCTGGCGGTAACATGATATGGCGTGGCGAAAACCGGCGCCTCTTTACAGCATTGGAGCCGCCGCCGTGGTGGACCGCGAAGAAAGCGCAAACACTGGAGAAAAGCGTACCGGATATTTGAAAGTGAGAGCAGTGATATGGACCCCAAAGATAGCGTTCACTTTCCCTTGCCTTTCTCGTGGACCATCCGGCGGACGCTTCGTGAGCATCATCCGTGAGTATCGCACACGCATAGTGCTCCCCGCGTTTTGACGGCTGAATTGTACAGCTTAAAGCGAGTGTTCTGTGCTGACTATCTCAACAGGCACAAGAAAAAAATCTAATATCAAAGAAACTTTCGCAATGTGAAGGATTTGGACATCGCTTTGTTAAAGAAGCATATGCCAGAAGCAGCTCACTCCATCCGAGATGCCGACGTTTTGTGTCAGAACTGCTTCAACCGCTTCAAGAAACTCGCCAAAGATTCTCCTGAGACATCCGAGCCTGACGAAATTTTTCTTCCTCAGGATGCAGCCGTCGAGGATCTGAACAGATTCATTCAGTCAACAGATATATCACCATTGAAAGCACGGACTGAGTTGAAATCGCATTGTCGGAAGCCTTACGCAAAGCGGAAGATTAGGGAAATCGAGAACGTTCTCGTTAAGAAAATTTCCTCAAGCCTTACTGCAGCATATCGAGTCATGGATGAGACTGGAGCCTCGGTACAAAGCTGCAACATCTGTCCGGAGTTAATCAGCAACCTCAGATACGCGTTCGATTCTTCTGATTCGTACCAAGTACGATGCCGTCTCCTGACCTTGCTCCCGAGGAATCTATCCAAGCAACAGATCCAAAAGATGATTCAAAAAGCAAGGAAGAACAGAGACACTCGGAGTGTGGTCAATGCCTGACCCCTACACAAAAATGACGCTGAGTAAAGAGGACGTTCAGGCGGCACTGGATTACTACACTAAAGATGAACTCAACTGCTCCCAACAAAGCCCGAACAAGAAGGACGTTATTAGAGAGTTTTAGTAGATCGTTCCGATACCTCCGATAGCCCCGATAACGATACTATGCATGCGCAAGGGAGGCGGTGGCGGAGTATCGGGTATCGTTATCGGAGTCATGGGAACGATCTACTAAAACTCTCTATTAGCATCGTTTCAAAGGGACAAAAAGAATATTGTCGCGAAGTTTTGCTCACGCGAGTATTTAGTCTAGCTTCACTTTATGTTTTTTTGCTTCACCGAGAGTTCTTTCCGTCTACACGGGACGGCTTATGGATTCCACCGGAGTCGGGGGGCCCCAAATGGGGGAGAACGCGATCGCTGTAACGCTACACTTAGTTTACAAAACCCCGTGTTGGAAATGTCTTGTCCTGCGTATGGAGATGGGTCCGCCTGGCCGGTCTACGAGGAACAGGTCCACGTGTTCTTCCGGGCGAACGACACGCCCGAGGCGAAACAACGGGACATCTTCCTGGCCAGCTGCGGGACCCGCGTCTTCAGCCTCTTGCTCGACCTCCTCAAGCCGGCCACGCCGCACGTCAAATCGCTGGGTGAGCTGCTGGCCACGCTGCGCTCGCACTTCAGCCCGGCGCCGTCCACGCTTATGGAGCGGTTCCGCTTCAACAACCGTAGCCGCCAGGACGGGGAGACCCTCGGGCAGTTCGTCGCTGCGCTACGAGGGTTAGCGAGCACCAGCGCCTTCGGCGACCAGTTGGACTCGCTACTCCGGGACCGGTTCGTCTGCGGCATCAACAACCCTGCCATGCAGACGCGACTCCTGGAGCTCCCCGACCCCTCGCTGGACGACGCGGTGAAGGCAGCGCAGGCGATGGAAGCAGCAGCGAAGGGCGCCAGCGAGATAGCGCGTGCGGCCGGCTCACCGTCGACGGAAGCGGCGGTGAACAAGATGGCGGCAAGGAGCGGTGCCTGCAGCCGCTGCGGTGCTGCCCACTCCCCCTCACAGTGCCAGTTCGTCCAAGCACAGTGTTTCACGTGCGGGAGAACTGGGCACCTCGCACGTGTCTGCCGAGGGGGGAGGACGAGCGGCGGCCACCAGCAGCAGCAGCCTGGTTCAAGCCCGGGTTCCAGCCAAGCCCGCGGCCAGGGTGGCCGTCGCAACAGAACGCGGCGGGGACGAGCGGCACCGGGCCCGGGTCCGTGTTCAGCCAGGGTCCACGTCGTGGCCGAGGAGCCGCAGATCTTCGACGTGTGGCATACGAATAAACTTTCGTCTGTGCCACCTTATTTGGTGTCAGTTGAAATCTGCGGCCACCCCATCACCATGGAGCTGGACACAGGGGCCAGCGTGTCGGTCATGCCCGGGAAGCTGTTCAAGCGGACCTTCTTCGGCGTGTCCATCGAGGCGTCTGACGTCATGCTACGCAGCTACTCCGGGCAGCTTTCCCAGGTCCAGGGTCGGGCCCAAGTCAGCGTTCCCCTTGGCGACAGGGAGGCAATCCTTCCCCTTTACTTAACCAAGGGGTCGTCGCCGACGCTGCTGGGCCGGAACTGGATTCACTCGCTGGGTGTTCGGCTGCCGGAGTACCAAGAAGCTGCGCTGCACGTGGTGAAGGACGTCCCGAGCCTCCTGACCGACTTCCAGTCCCTGTTCCAGCCAGGGGTGGGCACCTTCGCCGGCACGACGGTCGGCATCCACGTTCCCGAGGGAGCCCGGCCTCGGTTCTTCAAGCCGCGTCCGCTGCCGTTCGCCCTGAAGGACGGGGTCACCCAGGAGCTGCAACGGCTGCAGCGAGAGGGAATCCTGGTGCCCGTCAAGTCTTCCGAGTGGGCCGCACCGATTGTGCCAGTCCTCAAGCGAGACGGCCGCGTCAGGATCTGCGGGGACTTCAAGGTCACCATCAACCCCGTCGCTACCGTCGAAAAGTACCCGCTGCCTCGGGTAGACGATCTCTGGTCGGCTCTGTCCGGGGGACAGAAGTTCACCAAGCTCGACCTTCGAGATGCCTACCAGCAGCTGGTGCTCCAGGATGCCGCCCGGAAGTATGTCACCATTTCGACTACCATGGGACTCTTCCAGTACACACGCCTTCCGTTCGGCGTGGCCTCAGCCCCAGCCATCTTCCAAAGAGAGATGGACAACCTCTTCAGGGGCATGAGGCACGTGGCGGTGTACTTGGACGACATCCTGGTTACCGGTACCGACGACGGGGACCACCTGCAGAACCTGCGCAAAGTCCTGACACTACTACAGGACGCCGGTCTCAAGCTGAGGCTGGACAAGTGCGTGTTCCTGACCCCCAGCGTGGAGTACCTGGGACACATCATCTCCCAGGCTGGCCTGGCCCCGGCTCCCCGCAAGATTGAGGCCGTGCTCAAGGCGCCGAAGCCCAAGAGCAAGAAGGAGCTTCAGAGCTACCTCGGCCTCATCAACTTCTACAGGAGGTTCCTGCCCAACCTTTCGACGCATCTGGAGCCGCTGCATCGCCTGCTTCGTGATGGGCAGCAGTGGGCCTGGAAGAAGGAGCAGGACTTGGCCTTCCAGCACAGCAAGGAGTTGGTCGTTAAGGCTCCAGTGCTGGTGCACTTCGACCCGGCCAAGCCTGTAGTCCTCACCGTAGATGCGTCGCCGTACGGGGTAGGAGCCGTCCTGTCGCACCGGGGTCAGGATGGTCAGGAACACCCTGAGGCGTTTGCTTCTCGTCGGCTTCATGCGGCAGAGCAACGCTACAGCCAGCTCGACAAGGAAGGCTTGGCGCTCATCTTCGGGGTCCAGTGCTTCCATCAGTACCTGTGGGGCCGGCAGTTCGAGGCAGTCACGGACCACAAGCCGCTGCTGGGGCTGCTGGGACCTGACAAGGCAGTTCCAGTGCAAGCCTCGCCTCGAGTGGTACGCTGGGCCTTGACGCTGGCAGCCTACAGGTACAAGCTGGTCTACCGCCCTGGGAAGGACCTGGGACCTGCAGACGCTCTGAGCCGCCTGCCCCTGCCGGAGGTGCCTGCTGCCGTTCCAGAGCCAGCTGACGTGTTCCTGCTGGAGCGGGCCTACCCGGGGGTGCTCACCAGGACTGCGGTGGCGCAGGCGACCACCCGGGATCCGGTCCTGTCTCAGGTGGTCAAGGCGGTTGCCCGAGGGGAGGAGCTGCGTCACCAGGCGTACAGCCACAAGACCGCAGAGCTGAGCTTGGAGCAGGGCTGCCTCCTGTGGGGTTCCAGGGTGGTGATTCCACAAAGTCTGCGGGCCAAGGTGCTGCAGTTGCTGCACGCGGGGCACCCTGGCATTGAAAAGACCAAGATGGTGGCACGGTCGCACGTTTGGTGGCCTGGCCTGGACCAGGACATCGTGCACCAGGTGCAAGGCTGCTAGGTCTGCCAGGAGAACCAGCGAGCCTCGCGCCACGTGGAGATCACCCCCTGGCCGTTCCCACAGAGGCCGTGGTCCCGCTTGCACGTGGACTATGCGGGACCCTTCAAGGGCCACTACTTCCTGGTGGTAGTGGACGCCTTCTCCAAGTGGGTGGAGGCAGTGCCAGTCACCAGTCCCTCGGCAAGCGCGACCATTGCGGCGCTGCGGCAAGTCTTCGCGGCGCAGGGATTGCCGGACATTATTGTGTCCGACAATGGTCCCGCTTTCGCTAGCGCCGCGTACCTGGACTGGCTGCAGAGGAATGGAATCCGCCGGATGCTGGTTCCGCCGTACCACCCCGCTTCCAATGGTACAGCAGAGCGGGTGGTACAGACCCTCAAGAACAAGCTGAAGAAGAGCCAGCCCGGGGATTTCCAAACGCAGGTGGCCCGGGTACTATTCCAGTACCGGACCACACCTCACGAGGTCACTGGCCGTGCCCCCTGCGAGCTTCTGCTGGGCCGGATGGTCAAGACACCCTTGGACGTCTTCCACCCAGACCTCCGGTCCTCGGCGCTCCTGAAGCAGCTGAAGCAGAAGCTGGCTGCTGACCGAGGGTGCCGTCCCGGGCCTTTGCCGGAGCCGGGAGCGTCGGTGTACGCCAGGAACTTCCGTCCTGGCCCACCCTGGTCTGCCGGGCGTGTGGTTTCACCAGCAAGTGCCTCATCGCTGCTCGTCCGCATGCCCGACGGGACCACCTGGCACCGGCACGCCGACCATGTCAGGCCTCGCTCCGGGACCTGGCTTCCACCCTCGGCCGTTGCTTCAGAGGACCAGCCTGCAGGGGGCCCAACAGCACCAGTCGTGGCCAGCGGAGCACCACCCACCCCGGAGGCGACAAGCGTCGCCACTCCTGTGGCACCAGTTGCACCGGTGCCACTCACAAATCCGGCCCCTGCAGCTCTACCGGGTGGAGCGCGACCGGTTCAGGCAGCGCCCAGCGTTGCCACACCTGGCCCGTCGGCACCAGTGCCCAGGCGGAGTGCGCGGCAGAGGAGGCCACCTGACCGCTACTCGCCGGGGTGACCTTCATCGTCGACAGGCCGGGACTTTGCATGACCAGACGCCGAGATGGTGTCGGCCGTGCGCATTGTATTTAGTTTTGTTTTATAACAAACAAACTGGGGGAGAGGAGTGTGATAAGTTAGTGGCGCCCCCCTCCAGTCCGCCCGTCTGCGGCCGCCAGGCTCGGCGGGCAACATTGATCACCTCGCCAAATAAACGCCGTAGAGCGCACGCCGCTCCGGCCAGACATCGTCCACCCTCACAACCAGGCTGCGTGTCGTCTCTCCTCGGCGGGTGCTTCGGCCCCTTCGTCCACGTACAACTTCTCTGTATAACTTTTCTGTCTACGAATGTGCTTTCTGTTGTTTATGGCTGCTCTTGTGAGCTTCGTTTAAAATGCGTTCTGTCTCGTATATATGCGTGTTTTTAGAATGTTCGTATCTGCTTTGGGCTCCGAGCCTTTTCATTGGTGCTAAGAAAACCCCTCTTGATTGGTCCTTCCAAAACTTTCTGGTTGGTGGACTGGAGGACCCCAGAATGCTGCTGAACCAGTGCCTCCTATAGACCTTTGCAGAAATCGCCTCGTGCGCGCTGCCATCTTTGTCTGCTGGGCTGTGGAACGCCTTCCAAGCATGAGCTGTATATTCTGCTGTGCGATATATCGGACGCTGCGCATACGTCCACAGCTCAGTGACTCAGCATTTTTTGTCCGCTCGCTTCGTTCGAGACTGCCGCTGGAAAGGTCTATACACATTTCCAAGAAAATCTCGACCCCAGGGAAGAAAAAATAATTTGTGAAAAGCGTCATTGGTTTCGAGAGTAGGTTTTCCGGGATTCCCCTTGGCGTCCAAACTAACCCTAAATCAACGGACTGTTAAGCATGGGTAGCTGTACGTGTGGCCCGCTACATTGGATATTGTTTTTTGGCCTTTTAGGAGCTCTTGGTCGTAACTTCTTATGGCGTATTCTCACCCGGGTTCGCATGGGCAGCACTGCGTCATCTATGACTGCAACAACAACCAGCGTAAACAAAAACTCGCTGCTGACAGCCTGTGCGTGAAGCACGTTCAGCAGAGAGAAAGTGGTTGCAACATGTTTTTACTCCACCGATTTCCTGCGGACGGTGATTTGCGTCGGCAGTGGTTAAGTGCCGTTAACCGAAAGGGGTTTTCACCGTCCAAGTCTTCTCGTGTGTGCTCTCGCCATTTCGTGGACGGTATGCGGACGACCGAGAACCCGTCGCCGATGCTCGCCCTAGGATACAATCGAAAGGTTCGTGCGTTTTGTTTGACCCTTTGCTCCTAGATACTTCACCTTTGTCCAGCAGCATTCTATTTTAAAGTCGTCAGAATGACACGGAGCACGAATCTCCTTTTCATTTGCCTTTTCGTATTGGCTGTGTGACCTAGAGTGCCGTCCGACGACACTCCACTCGCCTACTCGCGTCAAGGGCCGTCCGAAAGAAAATCGGACGGCGCGTCCTACGCCTCGCCTGCTTTCACGTCGCTTCGCGGCGACAGTCTGCGGCTGCTAATTACAAAACTATTAATCAACTTTGCCATGTCGCACACGCGGCGTCCAACCGGCAACCGGGAAAAAGTACCAGTAGACTCAACCAAATTTCGACGACCTTTTAAAAATTAAAAAAAAAGAAGAAAGAAACTGCGCCCGCTGCGCATGAAGCGGACACCTTTCCTCTGAGCTACGCTGCAGCTTCGTAAAACCTGCTTTTCGGGCGGCTTTTGAAGGCGCGAGTGGGGTACCGTCATTTTGGGTAAAATGGTACAGAAACACTTCCTTTGATTTTGTTTCTCAATGCTCTGATCGACTTGACTGCCGTCATTTCAACGCTCTGCACAAGGGCTGTCAGACGGCACTCTAGACTACATTTTTATTTTCAAGCTCGCGCTCGCCTCTATGGTTCAAGATCCATGTCGGAAGATCAACACCCGCGAGGAGCCATACCGTGCTACACCTAGAGCCACTCGATATGGCAGCGTAGCCAGCGTAGCTGCCAGAGTAGCGCCACGCTTTTCCCCGTGCCGCCTCTCACCGCGATTGGTCACACGCGATACCATAGCAACGAGCTGAGCTGGATCGGTTTCCGTAGCAACCGAGCGACGACTCGTCACGTGACCTCTCGAGAGCCGTGATGTCATCGGTAAGATGGCAGCGCCCAGAGCTGGTGGATGCGAGTTTGTTCGGTGCGCGGAGTCGTGATGTGCCGCAGCTTGCCGACGATTTAGGGCTTCTTCGTGCTTTCTGACGTAGGTATAACGTGAAGATCTGAAAAAATGATACTTTATAGCCTTCTGTGCAAGATCTCTCTGGATATTAACACCTGTGCGACAGCATCAGTAATATCGCCTTAGTGGTGCTCGGGTTTCCGGATGTGTTTGAGGATCGATAAGACGTTTAGCATGAAATTTTCGCATTCTCTTAGTTTTATTTGAACGTTGGAGTGTCTGAGAAACGATGCGAAATCTATGCGTCGCATGTTGGGCCTTGGGGAATTTGTTTTTGCCCCAGGTAACCGCATGATCACAAACTTTTAGCGAGGAAGCTCCTGCGATGTTTACGTTTTATACTAATCAACCAGGGAACCTGGGTTCAATCCCCGCCCCTGCCAGTTTCGATCTGGATGAGCATCGTACCGGCCTGCGGTTGTTTATCACTACTGCGTGGTGCACGTTAAAGACCTATAGACCCCAGGCTAGCGGTTATACTGCATTGGCTAAATTACTCATCTACGGCGAGTGACTCGTCGCAACTTTGAAATGGCTGACCAACTACACGCTGTATAAATATTCACGCAACCCCCAAGTATGCTAATCAACAATTTTACGATATGCGCAGCGCAAGTTCGTCTGCTTCTTTTAGTAGGGGTTGTGGTGACGTCAGAACGCCGAGCTCTCATTGGTTCTGAATAAAGAATAGTGGGTAGGTTTCAAGGAAGCCTGCTTTTAGGTCTACCCCCTATCCTTCAATCGGAGACACTGAGATCTCGGCGTTCTGACGTCACCACAACCCCTGCAAAAAGAAGCAGACGAACTTGCGCTCCACATGGATTTTAGGATAAAATTTTAGCATTTTTCAAGCTTCCTTTGTGTCGGGCTCAACTGCGCATGTACAGAGCTCCTGACACGGATGGAGCGCGTGGTTGAAGGAGACAAGGCCATCACGCTGTGCTCAAGCCGCCTGCTCAAGATGCAGCACCCGGCGGCGGCACACCTGGGATCGACGCAACACCGAGCAACGGCGCAAACCTCAAGGACTGACGGTGATGACCTCAACCGCACACACGCCGGGGAACGCGGGTGTAGTCTTCGGAGGTGCTACGTGCGCGGCATCATGTTGCGCCCTTGGCCTACCGTACAAGATGCGGTCGACGACACACCCCGTCGTTTCCTCGGCCTTGGACTACGGTCGGGACGGCCAAGCTCCGGTCCGCGAGCGCCTCATCCGAACGGCGGTGTGGCACGTTCCGGCGACACCGGGCACTCTAGCTGCATGCGGGCTACGCGGCCTACGTGACTGACGTCTCGTTCTCGCCCTTGGCTGAACGTTATAAAAGCAGGGGACTCTTTTGTCAGGGGGACAGACCCCGAGCGGGACTCAACATGCTTCTTGCTGTAAATATGTAATAAACTATTATATCAGTCCTAAGGGAGTTGCTTCAAAGTGCCGGCAGGTTGGAACCGCAGCCCGTCGAGGGGAAACAAACCGGATCGACGAACGTCGGGCGCCTTCACGGACAAAGGTGAAGAGGCGGTTGCAGAAGTCTTTGAATGTCTGAATTTGTGAGAATCATAACGAAAGGTATACGGCGCGTGTAGGGCCTAGGGGAAGTTGTTTCAGCCCTAGGTCACCGAATAATCACAGCATTTTTTAGCGAGGAAGCTCCTTCGATATTAAGCCTTTTTTATTATAATCGCCAATTTTACGAATTGGCAGTTCTGAAGATTTTTATATAACTTGCTTTCATTTCAATAGCTTGCATTTGATCGCAGTGTTTTTTGGTTTGTTTTTCAAGTGACAAACTGGCGTTTGCTCAAGTAACGTATATGCACTCCGTGCGGGAACTATAGGGGGCGCTTTGAAAAACGCGCGCAGCGCCGCTAGCGGAGGAGCTGGCGTTCGACTGTGAGGCGCGTCCAGCAGCCTGCGGCGCCTTTTCGCATGCCAAGCTGTGGCGGCGGAAGCGCGCACGGACGAAACTTTTGCTTTTTGAGCCGATAAGTTGAGTGTGACGTTGTATGAGTGCTGGGGCAGAAGGGCATTTAGCTGTTCTCTACTTCTTATATATTGAGTTTGAGTCGTAATTAGGGGTAATTTCTCTAGTGGCGGCCGAAAAAGGAGTTGGAGTAATTTTCCGAAAAACAAGACGGCCGCCACCTTAATTGCTCTGAGTGGGAAATTTATTTCGCTCGTCGCTGTAAATTTAGGACTGCTGGAACGATGATATTTGGAGACGAGTGAGTTTGTGCACGAAGAGAGCCAAGTTTCTTTAAGACAGCAGGTGTGAAAGTTATGTTTCTAACGAATAAAGAAATAAAGCTGTACGGGGTTATCCAATATTGGACCCAAAATGCTGTGTTATCGCGGGCTGTGCAAAGTGGAGATTTGGGCACACAGGTGCTTGGACTTGACAGTAACATGACACAGCACTTATACAAAAAAAAAAAGGTGGCATAGGGAAACCAGGTGAAAATTTGGTTTGGGCGGCGTAACTCAATGGGAACCGGTTTTGATCATGAAAAGGCTGTCAAGAGAATACCACTGGTCGGGGGAGGTAGAGACTTTAGAGGTAGGAAGGGACTAGTGGACTCTACTTCCAATTGAAACAACTTTACGAAAGGTGGTCCCAAAGCCGAGAAAACAAAGTTGTCGGCCAACACACGGTTTGGCCGCCAAGGGCTTTTGCGGTCAGCTGTTGTGTAATAACCTGTTGTGCGAGGTGCTGATTTTCGGCACACAGGTACTTTGACATGACCGTCACTTGGCACAACACTTATTATAACAAAAAGAGTTGGCATAGCGAAACCAGGTGGAAATTTAGTTTGGGCGGCGTAACTAAATGGGAACTGGCTTTGACCATCAAAGGCTGTCAGATAATACCACTCATCGAGGGAGGTGCACGCTTTACAGGTAGGAAGGGACCAGTGGAGAAAAAAGAAGCCGAGAAAAAAAATGTTGTCTACAGAACTCGGGGTGTCAGCGTTTCCACATCCAAAAGGAGGCTGGTCAAGAAAGAAAGCACACCACATAAACTTCCATACTCAAACGTCGATTCTCCAGTGATTCCGAATTTCATTGTTGTTTTCTTTAGATTTATATTTGCCACTTTTTATACCTTTCGAATCTTTCTTCGTGAAGTACAGATTGCGTGCCATACTTGTCCGGAAATATCATCGACACGTACGATGGGGACGAAACTTCTTTGGAAGGCATTCCTCCAACAAAATTGGCACTGCATACCTGCGAGTGTGGGTTTGTCCCATCGGCGCTGAAACATGTAGGCGTTAGTGGTACGAAAACAAACGCAGAGCGCAAAGCGGCAGTGTAGAATATGTCAGCCGTGCCGACACAGTGGCAGACATGATCGGGAGACCAAATTTCTCACGTCGTACGGCACGGCTCCATCGTTGTCGCTGTCCTACAAAACATCGGCGAGGTGAAAAACTGTGAAACTGTCTCCACGAGATACGACGCATAACTATTGAAGCACTTAATGACGCAGCACAGGCAGCACTTCATGCTGTGAACCCAGCGCAACCGCACCACTCCGACTTCAATGCGTACCAACGTACACGGCGTGGTTTCGGTTTCGTTTTCTCTGGGGTTCTCGCTGCCTACCTTCGGTACCGGCCGCGCGGCGGCCCGCCAGTCGCGTCGCACGGAGTGTATATAACAATGCATCAACACATACTATTAAGCTTATATGGTCAGAGGTGTGTTCGTCTTTAAAATTAATAAGTTACAGACGTATTTATTTCTACCGAGTATAATATTCATTTTCTGTAGCTGGGCCCGTTTTGTGCTCCTTAATGTCAATGCGCTATGACGTTATCATCATGTGTGTATGGTTCTAAATATCCTCTTTACAATGCCTACAAAGGCCAAAATGACGTCAGCCGACCCCAACTCACGCATTGAACACGAAAACTGCGTCGCTCGGATGTATGCTCTCGTCAGCAATCAATTCGTCCATGGATATTTGAATTCGCGTTCCTGGCCAATGAGTGTCCTGACAAAACTTATCACTTGCGAATGCCAAGTTCTACGGTGTGCTTAAAAAGCATGGTGAAAGCTTGGGGTCATCGCACCGGTGCCCTAGCATGCCACGACTGAGTGATTTCACAGTTCTCTTTTGAGTTGAGGATTACAGGTGAGGAAGAAGAAGTTTAAAAATAATTTCGTCGCCCCTTTAACACGGATATGTGTGCTCCACCAGGTAAAAATATTGACTTTTTGAATGCCGGTAAACTTCCGAACGACCATTTGGCCTGTCGGCAAGAACACCTCATATCCGGCGTCCGTCTCTTGATGGCGTCAACAATTCCCTAGAGACCACCATGCCGTCCTTCTTGGTTGAACCCCGTCGATGTCGCTCCTCACCAGTCAGTGAGAAAATCTCATCTTGAGGGGATGATCGGGTCTTGAAGAAGTATGATGCTAAACATATACTCGCTCACTATGGGGCAGTCGAGCAGCAGTCATGTCCCGAGCCAATCGTCCTGTCGTGGCCGGCGTAATCGGATTTTGTTCCATCGGAGCGAAGTCCGAAAGTACTAGGACGGTACGTTCGTCCCACGAAGTGACCGCCATACCGGCGGCTCCGAAAACCACTCGCCTTGTCCGTGCACGTACGATACCATAGCGGCTCTCGTCGCCCGACAGTCCCCGGGCTGCAAATTGTCTCACTTTTCAGAAAAAACAGGCACCGTTTCTCCAGAGGTTCTTGCCGTACCGCGATGCCAAGCGTCTAATACGCTCCGTGCAGCCGCTACGGCGCCACTGTCGCTCGCGCCACCAGCGCCTCCTGCGGTCAGATTGGGAATGTATGATACGTTCCCGTGCCGAAATGGCGACGCGCGCGAGTGATTCTGTTGTGCTGTTCTGCGGCTTCAAAAAGATTGATGCCATTGAAATATACTTTAAGAAAAAGTCTTTTGAAGTTTACGCGAGCCGTCATGTCTTCGGCGTTAAAGAAGTTATCCACGTCTCGTCTCCAAGTGAAGTACACTCTTAGAAAAAAGGGTATGGATAGTCCTCCTTTAGGGGAGGAACGGTCTTGTAACCTATGTTCCTTTAGAAAGGGAGAAACGTTCGTCCCTGAAGCAGGGGAGCAACGTTCCTCTGTCGCTTGCATCTCAATATGGCGGCCCCGAATCGAGCAAATCGAGCCCAATAAGGCTTAACCAGGACGCTACATCTCTTGTACGGGACGAGAGCAGCAGCAAATAAAAGCGTCACACGAGCTTTCCGCAAACTGTGTTTATTTCCGAAGCCAGATTCCCCCCACAGGTACAGAAACTTGCGTTTCGAAAGCAGTTACCCAGTCTTCTCGTCGACAGCACTGCGATGTTAAACGGAGACAACCGATACCCAGTTACTTCGCGCACTTTGAGTCTTACCTTTGGTGTTCCTCGAGTCACAATTCCTTCGTCAACCGCACATCACAGAGAAGGGCAAACTCAATCCGCGAAACCAAAAGCCGCTCTCGAAAGAACAAACTCGAAGCCGCTGTTTATCGCGAAGCGTGAAAGGTTAAATCGCTAGCCACCAGATGGCGGGGTCAAGCAGAGTAATTGCAAGCAGCTAGGCTAGGTGGCGCTAGGTACCGCCCATATCATGTCCTACAAAAAATGATTTATTCTTTTCGGGCCACTACTGCGCTTCAGAGCCGCTGTCCTGCGCTTGGGGATCCTCTACTATACACACACAGTACACTTATTACAAGCATTAGGTGAACATACATTGAGCACATACACGGCACACAGACAAATATCAATACAACGGAACACCACACTAACCCGAACACTACACCCGTGCTCTGCGTTTCCGTCTTTTATACTGGTCGTTTTGAACGCACGGAACTTTTCGGTGACCCCCTAAGCAATAAAAAATATTCCCAGCATGTTGATTTTTTCCCAGCAATGTCATACCTCTGAATGTATTTTAAATGGCTCAAGGGATGAATCTCTTATTAAAAGTAAACGCTCGATCAAGCCGTAATTATTTGAAAGCCAATAAATCAAGCCGCCATAATGCGGTTCGAAGCCATGAGTTTGTTTCCCCACACGGCACGTTGTAGCCTGTATTTCTATTGGTTTTTCTATTTGTGCTGTTCGCGCAAAGCTGCAATTGCCGTCTTGAATTAATCTCTGTAGAGCGGATATTCACTCAGCTGGAAGTGATGCTTCACATGATGAGAAATCGCTTTTCGATCGACTTTAATGCAGTCAAAGCCGCGACTTGCGGCAGGTGTTCAGTGTACGGAGCTACGCCGTGGCGAGCCCAAAAATGTCTAGCGCTCATCCCAGCGCGCCACTTGGAAGGCAGTTTCTCCAGGAACCGTAGTATATTTAAACAGCAAAATAAAAGGCAGCTTTTTTTTTCGATTTTACCTTCTATTGTTTTTTAATGCCGAAATTCCATACTGTAAATATACGTACTTTCCGTCACGATTTCGTACTGTTCAGTCCTTGCCCCAGAGCGCAATCGCTCTCGGGGACGAGACAATTCCGACAGTCATATTGGCCATTGTACGATAGCGATAGGAGCTTCTACTGTTCAAACCAGCGTCCCAACATGACTATCCGCACGTTGATCGATTGCACGTAATCCCTCAAGTGGTATTAAACTTTTTAATGTAAAGCGGAATGTCAACCTGCGACACCCCGCCCCCTCATCACGGCCCGACCAACGGCATCAATGCCCGACAGTTTACGATCTCATCCTGTTGCACCACTGACACGCGAACACACGGTCACATCGGCGATAATTCCAGTCTTCTGTTCACAACCCGCAACACTGCCATCACGATGTTGCAGCTATGTTGCTGACACGCACAAATACAGAACCACGTTGAACGCCGGTTGCACTCGGCATCGGAAAACAGAACCGAACTCAGCGCGGACGGCACCCAGGCAGCCGGCAGCAAAACCTGCCTGTCTTGGACGCAGTTCCTGCGGTTTCTATAACGTCGAAAACGTCGACACAGTTCCGGGTGGTTTCGCTACTGTAGCGACTGTAGTTCCGTCGGTTCGCCGCGCGCGCGGGTCCCGCAATCCGGAGACGGCCATCCCCAGTGTACGTGGTACTGCTGGCACTGCTCCGCAACTTCGCTGTTTCTAGCGGCTTCGTTTGCTCGTTTGATAAAATTAGTGATAAAAGCGTCATTGCAACCGAAATGTTCTGCACGTTTAAACTAGAAGACGGAATTACAGGCGGCCTTCACTGCCGCTGAAGCTCAATGAACTCAACAGCTATTTATTAAACAACGTGCGCGACCTGCTCGAAAAACGAAACCGAAAGAAGATGAGTCGGGAGGGCGAAAGCTTTCTCCCGTCTGCCTGGAGAAGGAGGAAAACGCCTCGTTCCTCCCCTTTTCTCGTGTCCGGTTGGGGGCGCGTCAGTAGAAGGGAGGAAAACGCGCCGTTGCTACTTTTTTCCTCCATTTTTTCTTAGAGTGTAGTGGGGAAATGCGTGGCGCAGATGAAATCTGCTGTCTACGACGTTCGTCTTCAGGTAAGCGTGCCACGGGCGTACTGTTTTCGTCTTATCATTTTAAGCGGTGCGTCTGTCAAGCCTCTCAACTCTAGGACGGCCGTGGTATTAGATACTATTTTTTCTCCGGCAGCTTTCAGCGCAGCCCAGAGTTATCGTGGGCGCGAGCTGCACGTGCAAAGCCGGCGTGCGCGGCTGGGGCTAACATGGAGCCGCGCTAGCGGTCTTTGTCAACAGCGAGATACACACCGCATGCACAGACAGACCTTGTGCCTGGGGCAAGCCGTCATCGCGGCCCGTTCTCGACCAGTGAAAAAGAGTAGACAAGCTCTTTGCACGTAAGGAACCAAGAAGCGTGATTAAATGCGAAGACCAACAACAAAATATTTGCATCTTTAATGTTCATTTCTTAAGGGGGGAAATGCGGTTCTCCCCCCATTGATTGATTGAATTGAATTTCTGGAATATGGCATTGCCCTCACTATACCTATATTTACATATTATTAACATGGTGCTATTCTTTGCAGGGAATAAGAGTCAGCTGGGTGATCCTGTGGTGCCTCCTGCACCCGCATCAATGCTCCTAAGCCCCTTTAGTGAGATAAAATGCCCCCTCGCAGAGATTCTGACTGCAGAAAACAGAGATCCAATTGAAAAGGTCTGCTCCGCCTTGTTGTCACAGATGATGACCGACATTGCGGACATGAATGACAAGGAGATGCTGGTCGGCCTTTTAAGTGGGAAGAACAAAGTGCACCACGTAATGGAGCTCACTAGCCTGACACCCCTACGTCTACAGAAACATGATCTAGTCGCCAACCTGGACCGAGAGACTAGGGCGTTGTACGAAAGAATGATATCTAAAAATCTCTACGAGATTGTCGAGATGCCCTTGCTACAAGGGGCCAGGCTGCTGCCAGCAGGTGTATACCGAAGAAGAAATTAGAAAACACTTTTATATCAGTGGAGTTGCCGATATGGATTAACTGCTTTATCTTTTTTTTTTGTCTACAAGTACAGGTGGATGCAAGAGAGAAGAATTCGTATAACCAGCACCAAAGTGCACAGAATCAAGACAAGGCGGACAAAGTTTCACGAACTTGCCACCTCGTTGACCCGCCCCAGGACCTTCAGTTCAGCTGCCACAACATATGGTAAGGACTAGAGCACTGGTGGGAAAAATAGCACCCCAGGCTATATTTTTCCTGCACTGTTTATACTTTCATACTTCCACAGGATATGATACGCTTGGCATAAACCTCAAAGAAGTATAACGCATAATGCATGTTGGGAAAGCGTAACGAGACAATAAAACCAGTCGAGGGAATTGTCTTAATTGGAAACTTCTTTGCTATAGTCTCGCCTTCTAAACACATTTCGAAATCCTGCATCTTGTCCTGTAACAGGAAACAAACATTACAGCTGGACTAGAGCGCTGTGCATGTCATTTATCGGTCTCAGGTTTTAAAAATGATTAGTTGCTTCATTGACATTATGTTGCGAACATTGAGCTTAATGATGACTTATTTCTTGAACAAAACCAGGCAGGGCAACTGAAGACACAACAAGGACAGTGTTGGCAAGTGCTCTTGGAGCACCTGTGCATCAGGTAGTGCTTGTGGACCTGGGATGGTTTTATCACAGAGCTAACTCGTGAAAAATATGTACAGGTTGGTCTCGTGATTCATCCAGATCAACCGTGGCTGTCCTGCAGCCCAGATGGCATTGTATGCTGTGACGACGGTTACCGGTTGGTGGAGATTAAGTGCCCGTACAAGCTTCGGGATTCAGAGCTTATTGACCACCGCTCGGAGACGAGCTTCGTTCCATACGTAAAGTATGTTGACGGACGCCTCATCCTGAAAAAAAGCTACAGGTACTACACTCAGGTCATGGTGATGATGTACATCCTGGATGTGGTCAAGACATTTTTGTTTGTGTATTCTCCTAAGCAGGACATTATTGTCACAGTGCCTCGCGACGAGGAATTCCTTGCCGAGTATATACCTAAACTAGAACATTTTTACTTTCATTACATGCTGGAAGCAATTCTGGAACAGCATTGAACGACACATGGGTAGCGCAGGCTGCAGTATGCCATATCTAGGGTTTTGCATTTTCAGATAAATCCAATAAAACCCGAAAAGCGGTTGCCAGTAAATATTTTGCAGATTCAAAGTGATCCGGAAAATTCAAAATGTTTGGGACTGCCAGCTGTTATGAACCCGACCGGCCTTTATATTTTCCCGGGATCTTCTAACAAGTTTCGCGTTTCTCCTTCCCTTTTTTTAGTGTCAACATCCATTTGTAAGTAGGTGTCACAAAAGAATGCCGTTTAGCACTTTATCATAAAAATGAGATAGCCTCCCTACGACCATAGCCGAATACGTCTCGCATTAAAAAAGCTGCTTTACTAAATTCGCAAACTACTGTTTTCTATCTTCCATTCGCTTCGCCGAAGAACTCGGAATTTTGTGAACCATAAAAGAAAGCTCTGTAAAACTTCGATTTTATAGTGAAAATTGAACTTGGAAAAACACCCTCCGATTTCGCTCAAAAATAAACTCTGAAAACGCGGAACCCTAGCCATATGCGAAATTGCTGTCGAGTATCATCATCATGTCGCTTGGAGCCGCTATGTTGGGTAGGGGGGGGGGGGGGGGGATTTTAAATCTGTGAATGGGACTAGTCTGCATTCAATTCATTATTAGTGGTATTGGGAGAATAGATATCTTCGGTCACTGGATTGGTTCATCATATTTGCGCAAAGAAGCTCGTCAATAAACGGTGGTCAATAAGCTCTTTCAAGCAGCATCGTTTTTCACCTGTTAAATTACTGATTGTATTCAGGGTTCACACAGACCCTCGAAATCCTTGAATGTCCTTGAATTTGATAACATTAATTCAAGGGCCCTTGAAACTCCTTAGATATAAGTAAGCTCCTTGTAATCCTTGAAAATTTAGTGGACTTTGCTTCAATGTAGCAAATGAACGACGTATTTCCGTAAGTCGCACTGATTTCAAAAACGCGTTTACTGAGGAATGTTCGCAAAAACATGTAGTCTTGACAGGAGAGCAATAGCAGCAAGATTCGGTTTCGAAACCGGCAGCGCCTGCATCGTCTGGCAACAAATGCGAGCCAGAAATCCAATCCAATCCAACGCAAGTTATAGTAACGGTCGGTACTCGGTATACTCGGTCCGTGCGTCGGCCTCGCGCGTCATTTCTCGGCGAAAGTTCGCATTTGTGCTGTGTGCAATGCCTGCACCTTTACTTTGACAGTACTTTGACAGGATGCCAGGCGGAAAGTGCAAATTTCAGTCTGCGTGGCTGGAGCGCAGCGAATATCGTCACTGGGTGAGGCCGGAGACAAGCGACCCTTATCGAGCGAAGTGCGCAGTATGTCACAAGTCGGTCGACATTGCAACAATGGGGGAGTCGGCGTTGAAGAGCCATCAGAAAAGTGCCAAGCACCGATCCAAAGTTGCGGCAGGCGAGGGCTGCTCTTCCGTCACGAGATTTTTGCAAGCGGCAAACGTCACAGAAACGACTTCTCAGCGGGAAAACACGGAAACATCCTCTCGAGCTGCGACCCTTGACGAAGACTGCAGAAGGCATGACTCCGTGATTGAAGCCGAAATTTTGTGGACGATGAAAGTTGTGTCTTCACACTACTCATACAGCTCCAGCGGATCAGTTTTCGAGTTGTTCCGAAAGATGTTTCCGGATAGCGATATCGCGAGAAGCTTCGCTTGTTCGGAAAAAAAAATGCGCGTACGTCGCGTGCCATGGTCTGCGCCCATTTTTCGCTTCTCAAGTCTTGGACATGATGGAGAAATCTGAACATTTTGTTGTCCTTTTTGATGAAACGTTAAACGAATACCTGCAAAAGAAACAGCTTGATGTTCACGTGAGACTGTGGAACAATTCTGAGGTGACAACAAGGTATGTGACATCGGCATTCATGGGCCACAGCACAGCGGATGACCTCGAAGAATTTGACGAAAGCGCTGGCGTCCTTTCCTATGAGCAAAATTGTTCAGCTTTCCATGGATGGCCCAATGTCAACTGGAGCCTTTTCCACAAGTTCCAGCAGCACATGAAAAATGAGCTAAAAATTGTGCTTAAGTGCCTAATCGACAACAAGCTTCTCTCGGGCGCAGACCTACAGCAGCTACAAGGCACACAATGCTGTGAAGTTTCTTGTGGCCATTGCTCCAAATGGGTACATCATGCACGCCTCCGATGCTTACGGAGGCCGTGCCTCTGATAAACTCATCATGCGCGAATGCGGCATCAATGACTACCTTGTTCAGGGGCGACGAGGTCATGGCTGACCGTGGCTTTACGCTGGAGCCCGAGCTGGAGGCCCAGGGCATAAAGCTCACAAAAGGTATCCAGTACCATTTGCTTTCACAAAAGGTACTGGATACGATATCGACATGTCTCGCGTCTTACTCCGGTTTTTATTTTTTTTCCAGGTAAAGCACAACTCGGTGAGCGGGACGTAACAATGACAAGACGGATCGCAGCTGTCCGGATCCATGTGGAGTGGGCCATCAACAGGATGAAGACTTATAGAATTTTTAAACAGACTTTGCCTATCAGATCTAAGAAGACAATCAGTCTCATGGTCTTTGTGATTGCAGGACTGTGCAACTTGAAGCCGCCTCTGATTAGGGACAATGAGACAAACTACTCTGATGTACTGCCGTGATGCACTGCAGTACATCAGAAGACTGAGAATGAGCTTTTTTTTTTTCTTATTGCAATAGACCGATCCCACCAGCCAGTTTGACTACGCCACCACTGCCGCAATGCATCGAGGGAACTTTAGTCTTTCTGCACGTGCAACAACCTTGTTGGAGCTCTGCGCGTGTTAAGCATGAGACGGCACGAGCCCTTTCGTGCAATGCCGTTTGCCTCCTGTGAACTAAAGTTATGGCAGCGTGACACATGCGTCGAACACTTGGTGAGATCGGTCTATTGTTCAATACTTCAGCTTGGGCGAGTTGGTTAAACATGCTAATACTTCGCAGCGCACAACAGACAACACACCATCAAAACAGATACACACAAAGAAACAACACTCACGCAGCGCTGACTGTCAACTCTCGGATATATTAATCTTCGTTCTTATCTTTCACCCTTACGCACTAAAAAAGAAATAAATGTTAACCAAGGAAGAACAGCGAAAGAAAAATAAAAATAAAAAGAAAGGGGAAAGATTAATATAGGAAAGAAAGATGGAAAGAAATGGAAGAAAATAAGATCTAGTCCTACTACAGTAAAATTACTGAGGAGGTTTTCCTAAATAATATAACTCTTTTCTTGATAAGCTAATCGACGGGGTACTAACGCATACTCCGTCTAGCAGGTCTATGCTCGCGGCTTCGATGATTTCTCGAGTTAGTTTGTTGTTGCTTCGTCCCAGTACTGTGCAGTTGCCCAGAAGGGGGGAACATCCACAATCTCTACAATGAATGCCCAGATGGCCTGAGTTAGCGTTAATGGCGTTGCAGTTATGTTCCCGGAGCCTGTCATTGAGACAGCGCCCCGTCTGCCCAACGTAACGCTTCCCGCACGTAAGAGGGAACGAATATATCACTCCCCTCTGCACAGGAAACGAACTTGGTCTTGTGATTTTTCGTGCAGCACTCTGTTCGAATAGGCTGCCCATTCACCCGCTTGCACAGGCTGGAAAGTCTCTGCGGAGCTGAGAAAACCACGTCGACGTTGACTCTGCTAGCTACTTTTTTAAGCTTGTGTGACATGTTGTGAATATAGGGCACTATAACAGGCCTTGTAGTGCGTTCTCTTTTTCGGTAGTTAGAAGCTTCGGCTTGCTTGACCTCCTTAAGTAGGCATTCAGAGACTGAAATTAATATCGACAAAGGGTATCCTGCTGAAACCAAGCGAGTTGTTTGCGTTTTGAAGCTCATGTCGGTCATGTGCACGCAGGATTTCTTGAGGGAGTTTTTTAGGCAAAGTTTTGCAATGCCTCGTTTAACAAGTTTCGAGTGTGCGGAACTATGATGAAGTAGTGGCTTTTTTGCCCTCGGTTCATAAGACCAGCAGATGTGACAGTTTTTAAGGAACAATCGAAGGTCTAAGAATCTTATGGAATGCTCGACCGGAAGTTCGTGGGTAAGTTTTAACGGATCAAGGTATTTCTGGAAGGTAGAAAGAACATCGCCCACCAAGGTGGGGAAGGTGCGACTGTTACTGTCAAGAAAAACCAAGTAGTCATCCACGTAACGAAAAACACGCACTATTTTTGCACTGTCTAAGTTTTGCTGTAAGATTCTGTTGTGGAATGCCAGAAAGAGGTCGCTGAGCACAGGAGCTCAGCGACCTCTTTCTTTCTGAGCACTATATATATATAGTGCGTGTTTTTCGTTACGTGGATGACTACTTGGTTTTTCTTGACAGTAACAGTCGCACCTTCCCCACCTTGGTGGGCGATGTTCTTTCTACCTTCCAGAAATACCTTGATCCGTTAAAACTTACCCACGAACTTCCGGTCGAGCATTCCATAAGATTCTTAGACCTTCGATTGTTCCTTAAAAACTGTCACATCTGCTGGTCTTATGAACCGAGGGCAAAAAAGCCACTACTTCATCATAGTTCCGCACACTCGAAACTTGTTAAACGAGGCATTGCAAAACTTTGCCTAAAAAACTCCCTCAAGAAATCCTGCGTGCACATGACCGACATGAGCTTCAAAACGCAAACAACTCGCTTGGTTTCAGCAGGATACCCTTTGTCGATATTAATTTCAGTCTCTGAATGCCTACTTAAGGAGGTCAAGCAAGCCGAAGCTTCTAACTACCGAAAAAGAGAACGCACTACAAGGCCTGTTATAGTGCCCTATATTCACAACATGTCACACAAGCTTAAAAAAGTAGCTAGCAGAGTCAACGTCGACGTGGTTTTCTCAGCTCCGCAGAGACTTTCCAGCCTGTGCAAGCGGGTGAATGGGCAGCCTATTCGAACAGAGTGCTGCACGAAAAATCACAAGACCAAGTTCGTTTCCTGTGCAGAGGGAGTGATATATTCGTTCCCTCTTACGTGCGGGAAGCGTTACGTTGGGCAGACGGGGCGCTGTCTCAATGACAGGCTCCGGGAACATAACTGCAACGCCATTAACGCTAACTCAGGCCATCTGGGCATTCATTGTAGAGATTGTGGATGTTCCCCCCTTCTGGGCAACTGCACAGTACTGGGACGAAGCAACAACAAACTAACTCGAGAAATCATCGAAGCCGCGAGCATAGACCTGCTAGACGGAGTATGCGTTAGTACCCCGTCGATTAGCTTATCAAGAAAAGAGTTATATTATTTAGGAAAACCTCCTCAGTAATTTTACTGTAGTAGGACTAGATCTTATTTTCTTCCATTTCTTTCCATCTTTCTTTCCTATATTAATCTTTCCCCTTTCTTTTTATTTTTATTTTTCTTTCGCTGTTCTTCCTTGGTTAACATTTATTTCTTTTTTAGTGCGTAAGGGTGAAAGATAAGAACGAAGATTAATATATCCGAGAGTTGACAGTCAGCGCTGCGTGAGTGTTGTTTCTTTGTGTGTATCTGTTTTGATGGTGTGTTGTCTGTTGTGCGCTGCGAAGTATTAGCGGTCTATTGTCTTTGCTAATAGAAGAGATATTTGGAAGCTTCTTTAAAGTTTACATTGTGACTGCTTCCGATGTTTTTATACAACCCAACTCGAAGCGGAAATTCTCCCAAATAACATTGCATTCAGGTGATGCTTAAATATAGTAAATAACACTGCTGTTCCTTGAGTGTATTGCTGTAATTCGTGACCTGTTATCATGCGGGGATATCGAATCCAACCCGGGTCCGGATGATGATGTATACCTACGATGGAGGAAATGGTTAAGGATATTTTGGCTAAACAGAATGTGATCCTAACTGAGCTTGCTGGGATAAAAACTAGTCAACAAACATTTGAGAACAAATTTGACAAACTGGCCAAAAAGGTTGAACAAATTGAAGTCACAGTCGAAGAAACAAAAGAGCTTAGGAATCAAATGACGAGTATTAAAAAAAATGTTTCGTCCGTACAAACCGAACTTACTGAATGCCAAAGAAAGTTGGTCGACTTAGAAGATCGAAGCCGCCGCAATAATCTTATGGTTTTTGGTGTTTCCGAGGACGCCGGTGAAACGGCAGATATACTTCGATCAAAGGTACTCGACGGTATTTTCGTAGAAAAACTTGGAATTCGTACTAACTGTCGAACGCTTGCATCGGGTTGGACGAAAGACAAATAGAAGCCGGCCTCGACTACAATGAAAAGAATAATCTTCTAAAAAAACGCAGACTTCTAAAAGGTACCAAAATAACACTTGAGCACGATTATTCATGGGTGACGCTTCAAAAGCGCAAACTGCTATGGGAAAGTAGCAAACCAAATCGTGATAATGGGGAAACTGCTTTTCTGATACACGACAAGATTAAGATTGGAAATGACATTTTCGAATGGGATGACGCCAAGGGGCAAGTGTGCAAAGAAAAAAATCGGCCAACAAACCGAAGGAATGTGAAATGACGCCAATTATCTCTGAAAATGCATCCTAAGGAATCATTGAAGATCTTGAGTTTTAATGCTCGGAGCATCGTGAATAAAGTGGATGACCTGGAACTTATCTTGTTGACTCATGATCCCCATGTTGTTGTTATCACCGAAACGTGGTTACACAGTGGTATTGGTGACAGCGAAATTCTTCCCCCTTCATACAGGATGATTAGAAAAGATAGAGGATCGAGGGGCGGTGGCGTTGCTGTTATATTTAAAGATTCAATAGAATTGATGCCAATGAATTGTGTTATCAGTGGAGAAGTATTATGGTGTAAGTTAACATTCCACGGAAACGTTTTTGTTGTAGGCGCCGTTTACAGGCCACCAAATGCCCCGCCAAAACTCTTAGAAGATTTACATGATTACATGGCACTGCACTTCACCGATAAAACTAAGGTAATTTTAACAGGAGACTTCAACCTGCCCACTATTGATTGGACGTCCTGTAAAGTAGGTAAAGCAGAAGTCGCATCCTCTGAACGTCTGTTAGATATCTCTCTTTGTTTTAATATGCGACAGTTAGTGAGCGTCCCAACTAGAGTATCCGGCACAGGCCAAGCAACACTAGACCTGCTTTTCGTTAGTAATACAATCGAAGAAGACGAGGTCGGTGTTATTGACGGGGTCTCTGATCATAAAATCCTGGTATTCATTATTCAACTCTCTAAATCGTCGTCCCAAAATTTTTGTCCGGGAAGTGTTGTTCGAGATTTTCAAAACTCCGATGATGTGTCTATTCTCGACTACTTGGAATGGCATTTTGATGATTTTTGTCAACTCTCTGACGTCGGTGAGCTATGGGGGAAATTTAAGAGTATTGTATCTCACTGTATATATCATTTTGTCCCTTCAAGAAACGTCAGAGCAAAGAGGGTCCATCCTTGGATTACGAGGGAAATCCTACAATTAAAACGAAAAATAAAACGCCGAAGCAAAAGCAAAGTTAAAACTTCCGCGGAGATAGCAGAATTAGGGCGAAAGCTAAAGAATCTCGTCACGCAAGCTCGAGAGAGCTACTGTGGTAACGCGCTCTCACGGTTCTTGAAGGAATGCCCACAAAAATTTTGGCGTTTCTTTTCATCACCTAAGGAGGTGACCTCGCAAATCATAGTTAACAGTGAAACTGTTTCTTCTCCTTTTCAAATTGCAGAAGAATTTAACAAGTACTTTCAGTCCGTTTTTACTCTGTCACGTGACCCGTCGGGAGACCCTGCCTATGTTTCTTATCAGTCACAAATGCCGGAGCTCGTTCTGTCGGAAAGCGGTATCTTTAACTTGATTTTGAATATAAACGATAAAAAGGCATCTGGCCCAGATGACATCCCGAATGCTTTTCTAAGACGATACGCAGAGTGGGTGTCTCGGTACTTATTTGTAATTTTTCAAGCTTCACTTCGGCAGAGCAAGCTACCGGCAGATTGGTTATGTGGGAAAATTGTGCCAATTCACAAGTCCGGAAACAAGATGGCAACTGAGAATTATCGTCCTATATCCTTAACATCGACATGTTGCAAACTCCTAGAACATATTATATCAAAACATATCAATCACTACCTGGAAGAAAATAACTTACTGTATAAGCACCAGCATGGGTTTAGGCAGGGTCTGTCAACGGTCACGCAGCTACTTGAATGTACGCATGAGTTCGCGTCTGTTATAAATGAGCGTGGTCAAGTTGATGTAATATGTATGGATTTTTCGAAAGCCTTTGACCGTGTTCCTCATGACAAATTGCTCGAAAAGCTACGTAAATTAGGACTGAATCGGAGTTTGCTATCATGGATACGTTCATATTTAAGCAACCGAATGCAGTATGTCTGTTATAATAACGTATGCTCTCCCCCATTAGCAGTCTATTCAGGAGTACCCCAGGGTTCCGTTTTAGGGCCACTCTTATTTTTAGTCTATATCAATGACATAGCTTCGAATCTGCCTTCTTCTGTACATGTTAAGCTTTTTGCGGATGACTGTATGCTATTTTCTAAAATTACTACAGTTCAGGATCAGGAGTTACTAAATGAGTCTTTGGGGGTAATCAGCTCATGGTGTGCTACATGGGGCATGGTTATTAATTTTAATAAGACGGTATTTTGTAGTATTACAAACAAGAAAAAAGTGTTAGATTTCCGCTACACTATAGGGAGCACAGAACTTGCAAAAGTAGATGAATTTAAGTACCTAGGTGTGATTTTTTGTAATACGTTGCGCTGGAATAGTCACGTGGACTATATATGTGCAAGGGCATATCAAAAACTAGCCTTCCTTAGAAGGCACCTAAGACATGCAAATAGAGATGTTAGATTAACTGCATATAAATCCTATGTGCGTCCGATATTAGAGTATGCAAGTTGCGTATGGGACCCCTACAGAAGAAAACAGGTCACACAAATAGAAAGAATCGAGAACCTTGCTTTACGGTTTATTTTTTCGGAATATAGGCGTACGTCGTCTGTTACCGCAATGAGAGCTGAGGCGCGGCTGGATCGCCTAGAAAACAGAAGAAAAATTTCTAGATTAAAAGAATTATACATTATAGCAAACGGACTGACAAAAATAGATCCTGGAACATATCTGCTACCTTCGACGTCTCGTTCCCGGAGAACGAGCAACACTAAAGCCATTTCACCGTATCAATACAAGAATGATGTATTCAAATATTCATTCTTCTGCAGAACAATAATTGAGTGGAACGCTTTACCAGAAGAACTTGTCAGTTTCTGCAGCCTTGAGCTATTCGGAGCCGAATTGACCGAATTTTTTAATTAAGTGATGCATGTAAAGAATGCGCAGGCACTTCGAACTGCCTGCGCACGCTTGACCCGCACAGAGTGCATGATCATGTATTTATTATGTGCTTTTGTACTTCCTCTCCTGCGTAGACCGAAAGGTCCGCAGTATTGTAAATAAATAAATAAATAGTTGAATCAGTGTAATTGAACCTGTCAGTGTTAATTTGAGGGTTTACATACAAAACCAATGATACACATAAAACATATCTGAAATGAGAAAATGTATTGTCGCATAAAGGTTTTCCTGCCCAATCTGCTTAATCGCAAATCATAAATAGAGAAATCGTGGTATTGTCCTTTTAATTCTGAATGTCATCACTACAACAGCAAGTCACTGGACGAGATGCATACTTAAAAAGTGGCGGTCGCAAAATAAATGGCAATAATGAACTGATTCGTATTTGGTTTCGTAGACCTAGTAACAAGTAACCATCTCCTCATCGCCCCAATCGCCCATTTTTGTGAGTGCTTTCCAAAGGAGAGGGTGACCGCTGACAATCGGTTTAAAGCTTGCACGGGTCCGACCCCGCCCAATACTGGCATCTGACTTTCAGCCTCAAATGTATCCACCAAGTCTAGGGATTATGGTTGAAAGAACAACGGTCGGCAACAGCCTTCACACCAGTTGCCGAACAGCCTGGTACAAGCAGTTCTGTTTCTACCGGATTCCAACTGCGAGCCCGTTGTCTCGCCGGCGCGGACGTCATATGGACGGCTGCACTAGGCTTACAAACAAACCGCGCTGTTTGTTTGGATGCTCGCACTCAAGGCGGAAGCTCAAGCCCGAGAGATCTCGGGCTCGAGCTTTTTGCAGACGTTTTAGGAACCGCCAAGGGGGTTCGGCAATGCTAGGCTAGCAATCAAGGGAAGGCGTTAGCCGGCCGCCAGCGGCCGGCCAACCGCCCTCGGTTGCTGCCCGCTGCTCCGTTGTATCGATGAAAGAACTCGGGTTCGTGTCAACCAGGTGGTCTGTCGATAAAACGCCGTTTGGTTAACTGATTGACACCGCCTTCGAAGCGCTACGAGAAGCCTCTCCGTGGTCGCCGATAAATCCATAACCGTATGACTGGTCGAGCGATGGCGACGATCAGCTGGCTCGCTCTAGCCTCTCGCGTCGCTCGGTTCAGAAAACTTCGCTCATCGCGACGGAACGGGCGACGTACCAATAATTTAGAATCATTACTCACCAGCAATGGTAACAGGTGGTTTTGACGACGCAGATGCCGATCCCCTCGAGGTGCCCGGCCTGGCCGGCTCCATCACACGAAATTAGGACAAAACGTACGCAAAACGGGTAAAAAGTAAATCAAAATACATACAGCATGAGAAAAACACTATAAATGAACCAACTTGAACAAACAAAACGTCTAAATACAGCGAAAAGCGGCTAAGAAAGGGAGGGAAGTGCTCGGAGAGCAGAAGAACCGAGGCAGTGACGAACAGAGGCGCTGGTTCTAACAGTCCAAGATGGTAGCAAAAGTCTAGCTACTAGAGGTCGCGAGAATCGTGCCAGCGGCATGATCATCAGCAACATGGCGGCGGCCAAGGAGCACTTTTTGCAAAGGTGTATATAAGTTACGCTATGCCTGTCAGCTTCTCTCCCAGACGTGTCCAGGGCCGATGCTTCACCGCACAACAAGCACGTACAGCTAGGTAGCGCCGCCTGGCGGACGTTCGTTTTGACTATTTTCTAGCATGTTGTATATACCTTATTGTTGAAGATATATCATATATATGTTTTTTTAACAACGTACCAAACACTGTTCTGGATGTGATCGCCCTGATTCAAACGAGTTTCGCTAAAACAAAATACGAAACTACGAAGCAAGTACGGCCAGGCTCGGCTTTTGCAGCGCGAACGCGGAGAACGCTTGGTTGCTTGACCGTCTGCTTTAGCGGTAGTTTGAGGCTTTCGCGGTCACCTTGAATCGCGTGCATAGAAATAGTTGGCGCCGGGTCGTGTGCGGGTGAAAAGGCAGGAAAATAAGACGTAATATTCCGTTGAAAACGGCGAGCCGGTCCCGAGCTGTCAGTCAAAACCATTTAGATTTCTTGCTGTCTGTGCTGCTGGGGCGACATCATTGAATCTCCTACGGAAGAGATGGTTGGCTTCACTACATGGCAGGTTTGTACGCCTAGGTGGCTCCACCGCACGGCAACCACACATACTTTTTGCCCTCTCCCTTCCGCTTGCCAGTGCTCGGAGCTGACAGGCATAGTGTAGCTTATATAGGAGGCACTGGCTGAACTCAATATAAGCGGCCACCGAAGGGCCGTAAGGCACTTGACGACTGAGAGGCCCGTACTTTTGACTGTAAGAGACGTGTTCTTTTGAGTTCCGGAAACGTTCGATAGCTTATTCCGACCAAACATCACCCCGGGCGGGGTGGTCTCATCGCTTCATCTGTGCTGGAAGGCACCAGCATGGAAGGAACAATACCTCATCATCTACCGCTGCCGCAGTGGGCCAGCTTCCAAGAAACACGGCCGGGGATCCCGAAAGCTCAAGTAAGCGCAGAGGATAGCTGGCCGCAAGGCACGCCTCCTCCACTGCCCTCGCATGCTTTCAGCATCATTGCATCAATTATTGAGCGACACCCACTATTCATCGGAGAACTATACAGTTTCCTCGCCCAATTCGCGCCCCTACCGCCATCCCCTAACGGCACGCAACCTCAACAAGGTAACAGACAGGAAGAACAACTGTCGCGCGGTGACAATAGACAAAGCAGTGAAACAGCTCACACTCAGTCAGGAGCCGCAACGCCGAGCAACACCGGGAGGTGCCCAGAGACGCAGGATGGTGACACGCCGGTGCAAGATTGCGGCGTGCCACCCCGAGAATTCGAACGGGCGCAGATCGGAGATTAATCGAAACCTGGCACGCGTGCCACTGACGCCGTCGGCGACGACGGACGCCGACGACACCGAGTGGCCGGTTCTGTCGCCGGGAAGGAAACGCCGACGTGGCTTCGAGACATTGGGCCACTCCAAACAAGTGGAGCTCGTGCAGCTCGCGCAACCACGAACGCAAACTGTCGTTTTGCGATCGGTCGGCAAAACAGAAGTTGGCGCCTACACAGGAAAAGAGATCAAGGAGGCCATCGAACGCGCCGGCATTCAGACAACGTATCAGTACACCATCCGACGAAATGAAAAGGCCAACGCTATCAGCATCATGACAAGGGATCATCTCTGCCTTCGTCGAAGCATACCACGTGTGCTTCGTTCGACGAAGAAGTTGTAGCTTCTTTCCATGCACCGGTCTGTGCCTGACCGACTCCTGTAAAACTGCTCCACCTCTCTGTCATTTATGTGTGGCAGTATCGATAGATCATTAGACCAACAGGTGATCGAGAAAACACCCGCGCAAGCCATAGCTCAAAACGCTACGGCGGCTACGCTGCACGCCGACCGGCCGAACGAGTCGAACCTTGCGTAAAGGCGGCGATCACCCAATGTTGCTAGATGTTTTACTATTCCGACTAAATTTTTTTTAGTGTTGCTGAAATTCTGAAAGGGGTTTATACCCAGAAACCAAGGGCACAACGCGCCGGGACGGCGGGTCACCCAGGCCTCTATCAATTTGGCTGAGGTCGGCGGGCTGGAAGGGCACGTATCTACACCGACGCTGCGCGCTCAGAGACCGGCCGCACGGCCACCGCCTGGCACTCCCCCACAAGACACGACACGCAGCAGCAGCTTACAGAAACCACCCGGAGCGTCTGCTCCGCGGAACTACGGGCGATCCTCACGGCGGTGAGGGCAGCCACTCAAAAGCGAACCAATGTCACGGAAACGCGAATTTACACGGATTCTCAAGAGGCGCTCCGAGAATTACGCCGGACTGACACATGCAACCCTACGTTTGCAGAGATTCGAGCAATGGTGCGCCAGGCAAAGGCGCATCAGACCATCAGCGTTACGTGGTTCCCAGGCCACGAAGGCATCCCGGGGAACGAGCGGGCGAATGGGGCCGCGAGGGCAGCGCTACAAGCAAGATCGCTCTCACAAGGCCCGGTTCCCTCGTCTGTTCAGCGGGATGTGCCCCAGGACGACTTCGATCTCTCAGAGGTGAAGTGCAAAGAGAAAACCGCACGCAAGGCGCGCCTCGCCGCGCTTCTACCGCCCAACCCTCATCCGATCCCGCGCGGTTTTCCACGGTGGGAGCGGGTGGCACTAAACCGGCTACAAACAAGAACTATGATGACACCATGCAGTATGGCTGGCAAGGTTACACCACCCAGCGGATCCACAAGACATCGGCCCCGATCCAAACTGCACACAGTGCGGCGTCCCGGCCACCTGCTCCCATCTTGTGTGGGAGTGTGCTGGATACGCGCAAGCGCGGGAGGCCGCGATCTACGACCTCCCAGGGACCTTGCGCCCCCGCTCCTTTCTGGAGTGGACTCATCCGAACACTACACTCTAAGAAAAAATGGAGGAAAAAAGTAGCAACGGCGCGCCTTCCTCCCTTCTACTGACGCGCCCCCAAGCGGACACGAGAAAAGGGGAGGAACGAAACGTTTTTCTCCTTCTCCAGGCAGAGGGGAGAAAGCTTTCGCCCACCCGACTCACCTTCTTTCGGTTTCGTTTTTCGAGCAGGTCGCGCACGTTGTTTAATAAATAGCTGTTGAGTTGGTTGAGCTATAGCGGCAGCGAAGGCCGCCTGTAATTCCGTCTTCTAGTCTAAACATGCAGAACATTTCGGTTGCATTGACATTTTTATCACTAATTTTATCAAACGAGCAAACGAAGCCGCTAGAAACAGCGAAGTTCCGGAGCAGTGCCAGCAGCGCCACGTACACTGGGGGAGGATTGCAGGACTCTCGCGCGGCACGGAACTACAGTCACTACAGTAGCGAAATCACGCGGAACTGTGTCGACGTTTTCGACGTTATGGAAACCGCAGGAACTGCGTCCAAGACAGGCAGGTTTTGCTGACGGCTGCCTGGGTGCCTTTTGTCCTGAGTTCGGTTCTGTTTTCCGATGCTGAGTGCAACCGGCGTTCAACGTGGTTCTGTATTTGTGCGTGTCAGCAACATAGCTGCAACAATGTGATGGCAGTGTTGTGGGTTGTGAACAGAAGACTGGAATTATCGCCGATGTGACCGCGTGTTCGCGTATCAGTGGTGTAACAATAAGATGAGATCGTAAACTGTCGGGCGTTGATGCCGTTGGTCGGGCAGTGATCGGAGGGGGCGGGGTGCCGCAGGTTGAGATTCTGCTTTACATTAGAAAGTTTAATACCACTTGAGGGATGACGTGCAATCAATCAACGTGCGGATAGTCATGTTGGAACGCTGGTCTGAACAGTAGAAGCTCCTATTGCTATCGTACCTGGCCAATGAGACTGTCGGAATTGTCTCGTCCCCGAGAGCGATATCATTCTGGGGCAAGAACTGAACAGTACAAAACCGTGACGGAAAGTACGTATATTTACAGTATGGAATTTCGGCATTAAAAAACAGTAGTAGGTAAAATCGAAAAAAAAAGAAAAAAAGCTACCCTTTATTTTGCTGTTTAAATATACTATGGTTCCTGGAGAAACTGCCCTCCAAGTGGTGCGCTGAGATGAGCGCTAGAAGCTTTTGGGTTCGCGACGGCGCAGCTCCGTACACTTAACACCTGCCGCAAGTCGCGGCTTTGATTGCATTCAAGTTGATCGAAAAGCAATTTCTCAGCCCGTTAAGCATCACTTCCGGCTGAGTGAATATCCGCTCTACAGAGATTAATTCAAGACGGCAATTGCAGCTTTGCGAGAACAGCACAAATAGAAAAACCAATAGAAATACAGGCTACGACGTGCCGTGTGGGGAAACAAACTCATGGCTTCGAACCGCATTGGAGCGGTTTGATTTATTGGCTTTCAAATAATTACGGCATGATGGAGTGTTTAATTTTTAATAAGAGATTAATCCCCTGAGCCATTCAAAATACTCTCAGAGGCATGACATTGCTGGGAAAAAATCAACATGCTGGGAATATTTTTTATTGCTTAGGGAGTCACCGAAAAGTTCCGTACGTTCAAAACGACCAGTATAAAAGACGGAAACGCAGGGCACGGGTGTAGTGTTCGGGTTAGTGTGGTGTTCCGTTGTATTGATACTTGTGTGTGCCGTGTATGTGCTCAATGTATGTTGTTCACCTGATGCTTGTAATAAGCGTAATGTGTGTATAGTAGAGGATTCCCAAGCGCAGTAGTGGCCTGAGAAGAGCAAATTATTATTATTTTTTTTTTTTTTTTTAGAACATGAATTGGGCGGTACCTCGTGCCACCTAGCCTAGCTGCTTGCAATTACTCTAGAGTTCCTGTATAGCTACCTACGGTAGCAGAGTTGCGCATTCAGCCTCGGCGCGTGGCCGTAGCGCCGGCTTTCCCACACGAGCTGGATGCTTTGCTCCTCACGTGACTAAATTTGGCGAATAGCGGCGCCGCGCGCGCCGCCGCGCGTGGAAGACAGGAGAGGAGGAAAAGGAGGCGGAAAGCAGGGAAACATACGCCGGGGCAAGAGAAACGTCGGCGGAGCGACCGTAAAGGTGGCTTTCTTGCATGCCACCGGATGCTTTGCTCCTCACGTGATGGATCTCGGCGAATAGCGGCGTGGCGGCGCGGGGAAAACAAATGCACAACGCTGGCTCCCGTAGGGAGCCTATACAGGAACTTTAAATTACTCTGCTTGACCCCGCCATCTGGTGGCTAGCGATTTAACCTTTCACACTACGCGATAAACAGCGGCTTCGAGTTTGTCCTTTCGAGAGCAGCTTTTCGTTTCGCGGATCGAGTTTGCCCTTCTCCGTGATGTGCGGTTGATGAAGGAATTGTGACTTGAGGAACACCAAAGGTAAGACGCAAAGTGCGCGAAGTAACTGGGTATCGGTTGTCTCCGTTTAACATCGCAGTGCTGTCGACGAGAAGACTGAGTAACTGCTTTCGAAACGCAAGTTTCTGTACCTGTGTGGGGAATCTGGCTTCGGAAATAAACACAGTTTGCGGAAAGCTCGTGTTACACTTTTATTTGCTGCTGCTCTCGTCCCGTACAAGAGACGTAGTGCCCTCGTCAAGCCTTATTGGGCTCGATTTGCTCGATTCGGGGCCGCCATATTGAGATGCAAGCGACGGAGGAACTTTGCTCCCCTGCTTCAGGGACGAAAGTTTCTCCCTTTCTAAAGGAACATAGGTTACAAGACCGTTCCTCCCCTAAGGAAGGACTATCCATACCATTTTTTCTAAGAGTGTACCGTGAACGCGGAACAGAAACTCATTTATGCATCACTCATCGACTTCCTCCGATCCTCCGGGGTCGGTAGGTTCATCTAGTCATCATCACCCATCACTTCCTTCCCCCTTCCCCCGCCCCGCTCCCTTATCCCCCTGCCTACCTTGAGGCCCTCCAGCCAGAAGGCAGATATTCAATAAACGTATTAACCAACCAACCGTAAGGCAGTTGGCTCCTGGATACCAAGCCTTGGACATCTCCCTGCCTCTGAAAGCCAACCTGCACGTCCGACCCCCCTTCGGCTGTGGAGTCGTCCGCCCGCTAGCTCGCAAACTTGGTACCCCTTACGGCTGTGGAGGAGTTCGGCTCGCCCGCCTTTGTGTGGAACCTTGTTTGTCGAGTTTGGCTGTGGTCGGCGCCCCCGCTGAGGGTGAGTGTGGTCAAGAAGGACGGCAGGGAAAGCTTCCTTAGGTTAGGATTATTCCCCCCAACATTTATTGACGAATTGGCCATATCTGTTGCAAAGATTTTGATCCTATCTCTTAAATAAACAGTTGTGTATGTTAATAGGGTATTTCATCAACGGAGAGAAGAGGAGTCCTTATTTTCTTCGTGACAATATGTGTCAAAACGTTTTATGACAAGGTCTATTCGTGAAACTTTCCGGTTGTTTAAGGCAGCTCACCCTGACCATGCCATTGGGCTCACCAAGTTCTACTCATTGAGCCAAAGTGGGTGCAATATACATCTTGGCACAAAGTTCGCGTGTGTACGTACTGCGCTAACATCAAACTAAGTGTTTGTGCCTTAGAAAAAGCCACTGGAATAATAAGAAGTGCTGAAGATACTCGTGACCTGACGATATGTGACATTCCACCTACGAAGTGTTTTCTCGGCCAGTGCAGCTCATGCCCAACAGCTGAAACTCTTACTGCGCCTGGCCTGGGAGTTCCAGATGATGATGAATTGCTCTACGCAGCCTGGGAGAAAAGAGAGCTGATAAGAAGTGAGTCCTGTTAAGTTTGTGGAAAATCTTCGAGAGTGCTTGAGAAAATGGGTGCAGCATAAATATATTCGACGCGAACAGGGCAAAACGATAAGTGAAGCAAAACAATTCCTAGAGAAAGGTAATGTCCTGCTCCATTTTGATTTCGCAGAAAAGTGGACAGTTGTACTGCCTGACAAAGTTCAGTCATATCACTGGCAAAAGACGCAAATTTCGATCTTCACATGCGTGGTGACAACTAGAAAAGGAACGCGTAGCTGCGCCCTCATCAGTGATGACACCAGCCACGATTCCGCTCATGCATGCCACGCTGTTGCGAAAATTCACGATTGGCTTGAGGACGTTGCTTTCCTAAAAAGAAAGTTTCGCGCGACAGATCACAAAACTGCAAGAGGCCGGCTTTCCGCAAGGGTGCTTAACTGAGGTTGCTGAAGGCCTGGTAAAAAAGATAAAAGGAACGGGCAAACCCGCCCTCGAGAGACCCAGTATGAGGCCAGCGGTTATTCCAATACCTGCAGTCAGTGTCACACAATTTAAAGAAAGTGGCCCAGCGTTTCAATGTACCTGTGGTTTTCTCAGCGCCCAATCGGATGGTCCGACTTTGCCGTAAAATCAATTGTCCCGATCAACAGACTGATCTTTGCAGCAAAAAGCACAAAATAAAATTTGCCGAGGGTTCCTCAGGAGTTGTATATGAAATCCCTCTGTCACGCGGCGCTGTGTACATTGGCCAGACGGGCAGATGTGTGAATGACCGCGCCCGCGAGCATGCGGCTGCCACGCGAGCCAGCCCTTCTGGCCATCTCGCCATTCATTGTAATAGATGCCCGTGTACGCCAGTGCTACATGACATTGGCTCGTTATCCCGACCGAACAAGCAGAGAGCTGCACGAGGCGTATGCAATTAGGGATAAGGGCGTTGAGTGTGTAAGTGAAGCGTCACTCGCCCTGTCAAAGAGTGAGTTTCAATATTTGAAAGAAGCGTTGCGAGGGACACGCTGATGACTGACGGGGTTCTGGGGCCTATAAAAAATGCATGTACTTTTCGAAATAAACCACAGTTGCGAGTGCGCCTTGTGTCGTTCCACTTCTTTCCTTGTCTTTTTCGGCGCTTTTAATTATTTAAAGAACCATGAACCAACTGGCTCAACTTTCCACTTTGCTCTTTTAGGAAGTCTGCATTCCAATCGCCATTGTTGCGATCGGCCTTGGCCGGGGCCGCGTCTCTTCCTTCGCCCTTTCTTTGTGCCCGCTCGACCGTCTTGTTTATAATCGGAAACCACCCGTCTGAGCCGTTGTTGATGCTTTTATGACCCGTCTCGATCTCCCTGTGTTTGTGAAGATCGACCTTGCATTCCGGTGCGGACGACGACCAAGCGAACGTCGAGACGGTTGGCGTGCGATCCGAACCCTTTTCGCACGTTCGACCGAAACAGGAGAAGCGTTTCTCTTGGGCCTCGGCTCAAGAACATCACAACCGACGTTCCCGTCGGTGCGCTTTGTCTACGGCGTCTGCCTTGCGTATGCCTTCCACGAGAACATTGCCGTCGGTG
Source organism: Ixodes scapularis (assembly GCF_016920785.2). Lineage (NCBI taxonomy): Eukaryota > Metazoa > Arthropoda > Arachnida > Ixodida > Ixodidae > Ixodes > Ixodes scapularis. Next base: position 66,449 of record NW_024610136.1, read on the forward strand.
TGTTCTGTCTACGGCGTCTGCATTCCACGGAGGCGTCTGCATTCTACGAGAACACCAGACAGAATCCGACCCTGAACAGATGGACAGTATGTTGTGTCTGAGTCTACCGTACGCAAGACAATCCCCTACTAGTCGCCCCCAATTCGGAGAAGAACAACGACCGAGCATCAGGGCCGAGAGGAGGAGGCTGACGTCGAGGCCAACTCTGGAATGCGGCACTAACCAACCAATGGCACGGCAGCTCCAGAACACCGATTCTTTTATATAAGGACCTATTCGCTGCCCATTTGGTGCACTCCGACGATGTAGAAACTTCTGTATATATGTAATTAAACAGAGTTCATCGTGAGAGACCCTCCCGTCTCCTTCTGATGTTCCTGCCTGGAGTCAGTTTGCGATCCCTGTCTTCGCCTGACCCTGCCTGAGGCTGCCTCGGGAACTCCTCGGTCACAACACCATCGTCTTTATGCCCGTGTCCTTTGCTCCTGTTGCACCTAGTTTTGCTGTGGGACTTTTCTGTGATCAAATGTATATTCTGGTTTATCTTCATATTTTGCTTTTGCAAGTTGTCGAGCTACAGCCGGGTTCCTCAGTTTTCATCAAGCAGGGCCGCACCGCGGAACATAGAAACTACCTGCAAGACTGCAACAGCCACCGCCCGCAGTCTACTGACCGCCGTCTTCACGCGGCAGGCACTGCAGGTCTGTTCTGTCAAGGGAAACAAGGCGAAAGGCATGCACAGACCCTCCGAGCAACGGCCGCCGCTCCATTTTGGAGGGATTGCCACCATTTAGGGTAAGTTGCTGCATTCGTTTCGTCTGCTTTGTGAATAGCATCAGCATGATCACCTCTCCCGATTGCTGCTTGGTTCCAAAGTGGCGTTTTTAATTATGTCCTTGCCAAACCGATTGCAAAAACTGTGACGCATCTTCAAAAAAAAAAAAAATCAAACGATGGTGACAGCAAGGTTCCAACGTGAGACCACTCGATCATGAACAAAGCGCTTTTTCATTTAACAATAATTGTTTGTGAAACACTGCTGATCACTTGTCGAAGTAATTCGGGCGGGGACTAGCTTCATGATGTCATCAGTGACATCATGTTTGCTTTTTTTTAAATTTTATTGTTTTATATTTTCAGTCTTGTTGTTCCAATTGTGTTGAATTTTTGCAAATTAAATTTGTGATTTTCTTTTCTTTTTTTCGCTACACTGGTAAATAAAGCATTTTCTTTCGTGCGGAACTGCGGTTCTGATAGAATGTCGCCGACAGACGTGGCATCGCCACTCCACTGTGTGTCTTATGGCCCTACACAAATTGTTTCGTTTCTTTGTGAACAGGCGTCATATGTTGTACCAAAATCAATTTCTTCTTGAACAGGCATCGCATGTTGTACAAAATCCACACAGCTTATAACAGGTCTATGTCAGAGAAGTATATGTCACAGTCTCAGGTTTCAGACAATGACGTACATGTGTTGATTATTACCCTATTTGCCAGGCCCAAACACGGGATCATATGAAGCAGTCCATATATGGTATATAAGGAATTGGCCAGATGCGACTTTATCCGTCCAGATACGGCCTAATTATGCATATCTGCCCAATTCCTTATATATCCATATCTGTATTTTTTTCTATATAAGTACAGATATGATATTTTTGTAAGGGATGCTGTAAAAAAGGAAGATTGTACTGGACGGCCAGATTCTTTATTGCCGTTATTGTGGAAATAGGTTCCGTGGGTTACCATGCCACAGACACCCCATGTGGCATTTACTTCATTGGGTGAGCCCTAAGTGAGCCAGCATACATTAAAACTTGGGTTTGGGCTAGTTGGTTCATTACTGAATAAAATGTTAAAAAGCGCGAACAAACGAGGACAATAAAGAAACACGGACGACAGGACAGGCGCTTGTCCTGTCGTCCGTGTTTCTTTATTGTCCTCGTTTGTTCGCGCTTTTCAACCTTTTATTCAGCATACATTGCTCCCCATTTTACAGGTGTGGCAATATGAGCTGGAACGGGAATGTTCTGGCCAAAGTAGCAAAAGTGCCATGCGGGAGCTCTGTGTGCCTAAGCTGTCAAAAGAAGATTGCAATGCACTTCCGCATTCCTTGTTGTTCCATTGTGGCAGTAGGTTCCGTGGCTTGACATGCCTGTATTTTGGCTTCCAATCTTCTATTTTGTACCGTTCGTTTAACCCCAACCATGCCAGCTCATACCGCCACCCCTTGTACTATCGCAATACAGTGAAATACTAACAATAGAGCACGTCCCTCTCCGTACATGTGGCGTAGCCCGGCGGTGGTCAAGGCATACGGAGTAGAAAACAAATCCTCTCTACCCTGATCTCGTTGCGCATGCAATCCGCCGTTCGTATGTCACTCTATTGAGATAGTACATTAAATATTTAAATGGCACTCTACAACTGTGCTGCAATCTCTGCCGTAGGTGGTGTTGTTACACATCCGTCCGAAATCGGTGCGATGTCAGTAAATCTGCAATTGAAATAGCAATCGCACTGTCGAAGCGGCTTTTCGAATGGGTTCCGCCAATTTGGAATTATGTCGCAAAAACCGTGCAATCGCACCGCTTTTTTTTTTTTTTTTTTTTTGCAGTCGCATGTGGATTAGTTTTTAGACTAAGAATTTAAAATTTATTGGCCAAAGTGTTAATTAGAAGATTGTAGAGCGCATTAGAAACAGCCGACCTGTGTTTGCAACACATTAGGGTCCGCGTGACTTTTCTTATCTGCCCCCCCTCAGTCCTCCACGAAAATCTTGCGAATTAAAAGAGGTCCACATGACATTGCACGCCGACTTTTTGTGGGGAGGTAAAAAGACACAAAGATTAGTGTTTTGCAAAAATGTAATTAGGGTGTTTGTTTAGTCGCTCGGCAACTTTTAATTGACATTTCGGCCCTTAGATGAATAATACAAAACTTAGTCTTAATCATTTGATAATGTTTAGTCTAACAATAGTGGCATTATCGTTAGATGCTCCCTAAAAACATTCAGTTAGTCTTTATGTGTGTAGAGCGCTCCGCTCTTTTTTAAACTTGGTTTGTGTTACCTGGAACACCCGGTATAATTAGCAGTATGTAACAATACCTACCTTCATTTTTCTTTTTTTATCAAAAGTCCTGGATTGCTGCTTTACGCAATAAATTCAAGAATTAGCGAAGGAAGGTAACTGGGAACACAGCCGTGGATGAGTACCGGTCGAAATTTGGTGGGAAAAACAGAAAAAAGGCTGCGAACAGAGACTCTGCACCATCAGACACATTAAACAGAGGGAAAGCGAAGAGATGTTTGATAAGTCTTCATTCATTAGCTGCTCATTTTTGAGTTTGAAGTAAACCATAGTATTTGGCATTGTACAACGCTAATTTCCTGCACACTATTATCTGTTGTCCCCAATGCACGAACTCATAATGCATAGCAATGATATGGGGTATGAGGCAACGCAAGTTCTAGGCTGTATAAACATACACACAACCCAATTTTTGCACGAGGCAATGCAAGAATGAGCATGCTTAGCACTGTTGTTACACAGAATTAAAGCTCACTTATTTGAATTTTTGGTTAGTTCGTAGTATGAGAACAGTTCTGGCAATTGTACATACTCCAAATGTATAAAAAATGGGCACAGCAATTCGAAGTCTACTGTCCGGAAATGGCTAATTCGAAGGATTTTTGCACGTTCAAATAAAAGACTATCTCCGGGGGCACCAAACAGCCTGCAAATGTACCGACCATACCTAACTAAAGCGCAACCAGGGATGGGCAAAATACAGGCAAATATGTAAAGAAATACAATCACAAAATACTTCGTCAAAAATGTATTTAATTACAAATCTAATTACATTTCCAAAAAAACATTTAAATACAAGATACAAATACAACCAAATGTATTTGGTCTCCTCTAAATACTTTTCCAAATACATTCTTCAAAATTTGCGTCAGCGACTTAGGGCACCTGCAACGGGTTTCTAGGTATCTCATTTTAATTTTGCATCGCACACTCGGGAGTTAGGGTGCGAGGCTCTAGTAACGTAATAGAAATACAATCACAAAAAAAAAAAAAAATGCAATCAGCTTGGACGTAATAGGTGAAAAAAGTACATAGCTTCAAGCAGCTTTTTTTTTTCGATTACATATTGGTACAGACGAGCAAAGAACCGAGACACCAAGACGCGCAGCTATAGCTAGAGAATATTTTATTGTTGCAACTCGCACCAGTTACGAAAATCTGGACGACCCGCGCATTTAGAATGTTCCAGGCAAAAATATGGATGGAAATCAGGCTGGAAAGCATCACAAGTTGTCACAGGCACTTATTTAGCCAGTCTGCCTGTGAACGTCGATTTCGTCACTATTCTTGCCCTGGACTAGCACCGTAATCACAAAGTCACTAAACGCTTGTGCTTGAAAGAGAGACACTGCATTCGGTGCAGAACATAGTTTTTTTCCTGCTCTTGACAGTGACGATAAATTTGAGGGATGTATTTTTGCCCACAAAATTGTATTTAATTACAATTGTATTTGAAATACTCACGTTTTAGTATTTAAATACACACGTCAAATACATTATCTAATTTGTAATTAAATACAAATGCAAAATACACAAAGTATTTGAAATACGTATTTTAAATACTTGTATTTGAAGTACTGCCCATCCCTGAGCGCAACCATATACGCTTTCATCTACACCATGGCCACCTTAGTCTTCTTGGGCTATTTCTGCTCGAACAAAACAACAGCACAGTCATTCACGCGGCCAAGCGTGCCAAAAGTCCAGCCAAGATATCTAGCGCTGCGATGTGAATTGCAGAGAACATGAATGCACAAAGATTTCATGCGAGGATTTCATGAGGGACCGGCCCTCGCGTGCAAGAATCTAGTGAACATGAATGTTCCTCAGATCCTTGCACTGCAACACGGATCGTATCCGGCCCGAAACCTCCTTGGGGCTGGTTGTGTTTCCTGAATCGTGCAACACATGTCATGGTCTACGGTCCACTCGTGGACAGTGAAATCATGGAAGATATTAGGCCTAGGAATTATATTTGTGTAGGTAGGAGCCTGACACAAGATGAAGCTGTCGATCTCCTCTTCAGCCTGCCAGATGACACGTGTGCTAGCGAAGCAGAAGCGGACACCTCGAGCGATGACGACTTTGATCCTGACTTAGCGCCAGTCGAAGCTGAGGAGCTTGAATATTTAGAGATGTCTACGGAACCTTCTACCAGCACAAAAAAGAAACGTAAGAGATCCTCGTATCAGCGAAAGACACCAAAAAAGAAGCGTTCCAAGCGCCTGGAAAACAACGATAATCTCCACATGGAAGAGGAGAGCGAGGATCCTGGTCAAGAGTGGAGCCGAAATCTTCCAACAGACTTCGTAGAAAATCCAAAGACGTGGGGCCCGGAGTATTCCAAAGAAGAGCTGACGACCGCCAGACAAGCGTTTCAACTGTACTTCACGGACGACATTCTGGATATAATCGTCGCAGAAACAAACCGCTATGCTAGTCAAAAAATGAGAAGAGAGTGGTATGAAGTCACGAAAGAAGAGCTCAAAGCTTTCTTGGGGATGCTCTTCTTGATGAGCGTCAACCCAGCTCATCACGTCTACCTCTACTGGAGTAGTGACCCTTTCTTCAATGTCACTGAGATATCTCGCGTAATGACGTTCAAGCGGTTCCAAGCCATCCTGAACTGTCTGCACATCAATGACCGAAACAAAGAAAAAAAGAAGGGAGAGGAGGGTCATGACAAGCTTGCCAAAGTTCGTCCTCTTGTGTCGGCTCTAAACAAGCAATTCGCTGAGCACTACCGGCCCTCAACGCACCAATCTGTGGATGAGAGTATGACCACATTCAAGGGAAGATCTGCTCTCAAACAGTACATGCCCATCAAGCCAATCAAGAGAGGGTACAAGGTGTGGTGTCGTGCAGACTCTGAAACTGGATACCTTAATTGTTCAGTTTCAAATATATGAAGGGAAGGATTCAAGACGACCTCCTGACCTAGGACTTGGTGAACATGTGGTGCTTGTACTGTCCGAGGGAGTTGAAGAAGGTACGCAGCTGTACTTCGACAACTTCTTTACTACCACAGCCCTCATGGAGAAGCTCTCGGAGCAAGGCGTGCTCGCAGCTGGGACGCTTCGTACCAACCGCAAAGATCTTCCGAGTGAGGTGAAGACGGACAACAAGCTGCAAAAGGGAGATTTCATCTGGAGCGCAAAGGGCAGAGTGTCTGCTTACCAGTGGAAGGACAACCGCAATGTCAACATGATGTCCAATTTCCACAACCCACAGGAGACCTGCGAAGTCAACAGAAGGCTGTCCAGTGGTGCGAAGGTTGGCGTTAGCTGTCCGAAAGTGATCGCGGATTACAACAAATGGATGGGTGGTGTTGACCGATTTGATCAGAAACGTAACACCTACGTTGCTGACCGCCGCTACAAAAAATGGTGGCATAGGATTTTCTATTACTTACTCGATGCAGCGGTGGTCAACGCCTTTCTGCAGTACTGCTCCCGAGATTAGACCACGTATCTCAATTTTCACCTTTCCCTTGGCCGCCAATTGATCGACGGAGCAACTTTCAGATCAAACCAGTCAGGAAACAGCCACAAAGGCAAGAAGAACGGGAAGCCGAGTGGTCGTAAGATGACTGGTGTCCCCGAAGAGATCAGGCTTGTCGGCCAGCAACACCACCCCCAACGCTGTGCGAGCAGGAGGCGGTGCAGATGGTGCTCCAGCAAGACGCGACAGGCCCGCACATACAACTCGTGTCAAGAATGCCGTGTGCCATTGTGCGTAACTTGTTTCGGACCTTTCCACAAGGGAAAATAAGGTTATTAGCGCCCTTTCATTCACTTGACCTTGGGCAAAAAAAGATGGTGGTACGAATATGTACCACTTTCATGAACTATATGAAAAGTCAGTGGTAAAAATATGTACCACTTTTTTTTCAATGAATATGTAACATTCAAATGTGAAAATCATTCGGTTTCTTTTTTGCACTAGATACAAAGTAGCAATTAACTTTGGCAGATATTTTGGAAAAACTGGTAGCGCCTCACAAAGGGTTAACCTTGGAGTAGCGTAGGTGTGACTATTTCATGTAGTATATGTATGTAGCTACTCGTTAGATGTTCAGGTTACACTTGAAGGAGAGTTAAAACACACTGCACAAAAAGGTAAACATAATGCCTAGCAGGAAAGAGTACTTGGAACACTACTGAAGAGCTCTTTCAGAATGTCCTTTGTAGAGTATATACGACCCTACAGGGCTTGCCTCTACTCTTGTAGAAGTGCTGCAGTTACTCTGTGTGGAAGGGTTAACCTAGGGTAACTTCAACACGCATTTAAGGGCTCTCCCTACTATTGCAGAGAATGTAGCCCCGCTTCCTCATTGTAGAATATATATGACTCTACTCTTGTAGAAGTGCCGCCGTTACTCCGTGTAGAAGAGTTGATCGAGAGAGCTAAAGCTACACCTGCCTTCGAAGAGTTATAGTTACTCTTTAAAAGAGTGGATTCTGTGACAAGCCACTTACACTCCAAAAAGAGCTAAATCCGCGTATTCCTTTTTTACGACGTCAGTCTACCCGACCGTAACTTGCAGTGCGCAGCATCTTACAACTTCTGACGCTGCAAGAATGACGTTTGAGAGCCTCACGCTTCCAGCTCTGGATATCCCGGAGGCTAACGAGCTGGCCTTTTCCACATATTGGGCGTTTAACGTAGAGTATGGCCCACACGTGAAAAACATGTTTCTGCTTCTAAGGAACCTGTGTGACATGAAGCAGTCTCTCGCCATCCGTGACCGTGATGAAGGCAGCAACAGCTATTCGTTGTTAGCCACATGCTATTGAATGCAATGGGTTGCTTAGAAGTATATGTGAGCAGTAGGAGTAGAATTGTAAACACATTTTGTCTATAAAATAAAACTGTGGTATTCTGATGCTGCAAGAATGACATTTCAGAGCCTCACGCTTCCACCTCTGGATATCCCGGAGGCTAACGAGCTGGCCTTTTGCACATATTGGGCGTTTAACGTAGAGTATGGCCCACACGTGAAAAACACGTTTCTGCTTCTAAGGAACTTGTGACATGAAGCAGTCTCTGCCATCCATGACCGTGATGAAGGCAGCAAAAGCTATTCGTTGTTAGCCACATGCGATTGACTGCAATGGGCTGCTTACACGTATATGTGAGCAGTAGGAGTGGAATTGTAAACACATTTTGTCTATAAAATAAAACCGTGGTATTGCACCTCATGTAATTCCATAAAAGGCTCCCCTACCACTATCCCCCATATTCCTGCATGGTGGATGGCAGGGGCACATGGTTTTAAAAGTAATTATGTCATTCCACTACGGTTCTTTATGACATGAAAATGATTACAGCGAAAACAGAATCCAGAGAGTCCTGCGCAGGAGTCAGGTGAGTCTAGGGGAAAAGGAATCAAGTAACTCCCTTTGGGGGAATTGTGATAAAAACCAGGAACGGAATCTAACAATTCCTGATAGGGAGTCACATGATTCCAAAAGAAAAAGAATCCAGTGATTCCCATAGGGGATAGCCTGATTCCTTTGGATATTGGAGTCCCGGGATTTTAGTGAGAGGGTTGCCTGACTCTTGCAATACTGGAGTGCCATAATTCTACCGAGAGAATCCACTGACTCTTTGCGAGATGTGGTCAGTTGACCCCAGAGAGAGAAGGCATCACGTGACACCACCAGCTGATAGAGTCAGTGGACTCTAACGGAGAGGGCGTCTGATGACTCCACCGGGCGCTAGTCATTTGAGTAAAGGCGCATTCACACTGAGCAAAAAACGCGCGTTGCGGTCGACGTCGACGTCGTAAAATACGAAGCAGTCACACAGGACCACCCCACGGCGGCGTCGTCTCGGGGAATCTCACGTTTGTCGAGAGAACATGGAATTTTTTTATTCGTCTGCTTCGCACGATTGTTGTTGCCTTGCCTTCGCGATTGCATATGCGGTGGGAGGCAACCGTCTTCACTGAATGGACAACGGTGATGATTATATATACGTTTACACTCCAGTTATATGCAGCATTGGCGAAAGGCACGGACTCGAACGGGCAGCTTCAGGTGCTCTTTTGCCGCGTTTTTGTGCAAACAAAGCACGGTGCTACGCCGGCGCGTCCCAGAGCCTTCGCGTCCGTACCTTTAACACTGCACGCAGCCTGTGCAAGAGTGTTTTCGATGGAGGACTGTTGTATTCCGTAGTGATGGGTGTACACAAAACTACACAACACATTGGGAGTGATCGCTCCCGCACAGTCGGAGGTTGGAACACACCGCGAACTTCGGTGGCAGCTTTCGCGGCAGCTTCGCGCAAACCGATGAAGAGTTGCTTCACGGCGTCCTACACGCACATAAAACACTGCTCACAGTCAGATGTTTCAATCGGCTTGCCAGATCATCAGACTGCGGCTTAAAAAACCTTAACGATGACCATCCATGCACACCTCGCTGCATGGTATGCGGCAGGCCCCACCTCATGGGAACACCGGAATGCCCGGAGATTCCAACCCCGCCGTCGACCTCTGCCTGGGCGCTCACGACGCCCAACACTAACGACGCCAAGAACTGACCTGCCCTCCCAGACAAAGCAGATGGGCGAGTAAGTCGCCGGCAGGAGCAAGGCGAACAACGAGGTCCCCCTCTATCAACCAGAGCAGAGCACCGTCCACCGACAGAGGGAGGTCATCACACGGACAGGCAAGCTCCAGGCACCCTCCCAAAGCGCGGGACACCTCTAAAACTGTAAGCTTCGGGGCAGAGGTCACCCACTCTCAACCTTCCCATACCCAGTCGTCCCGCACCACGCCTATCCCAAATCCCACAAGAGGTAGCGGCGAAGCTCGCTAAGTTCCGAGCTGAGATGGCGGCGCTTCAGAGAGAACCAAAACCTCCTTAGAAAACTTAAGACCTCTAGACATGGGATACGGCTGTGTTTGTTTGGCTATGCTTGTTATCCAATCTTTGTGTTTTAGATCTAATCTTCTCATATGGACACCTTACAGTATAAAAAAAAAAAATTCTACAGGACGGAGGGAGGTGTCCATATTAAGGAGACGACTGTATCATATTTGTAACTAGTTTGCCACAGCCAGTGCTATAATATGTGTTGCTTTTTTATGCAATGCCTGCCTTTCCTTACACCTTGTGAGGACAACTGAGAAAGCGACTTTGCACCACGATAACAGATGGCAGGTATTCCAAGTGTCGTCCTCTATAGTGGCCATGTGCTATGTGTACGCAGCATTGTAGGCCACCCGTGGAGCACCTTCAAATTGAACTTTCGCTGTGTGCACTTCATGAGCATGTAAAATGTACAGTCAGAAGAATTATGAGAGGGAACATGCGGGCACGTGTCACTTGGTACAGGCAGAGCAGCCTGGCGAGCGTCGCGCATGCGCACTGAGGGGCCCTGGCTCTTCAAAGAGCCGAGGCCCTCCCTGCTTGCTCTCGGGAGCCGTCTGCTACGGTTGCTTGCAACAGTGCAGGTTGCCTTCTGCATTGTATAAGTGTAAGCGCACCAAAGCGCTCCTCTTTCACCATTGAGAAGTTTCAGCGATGGTGTCATGTCCTGGCGGCTTGTCGCCGAAGCAGAAACAGGGGTTAGCAGCTTTGCCGGCGGCTGGCTTTGTGTAGTGTGTGTAGACCTAGACTGGGAACATAGGCTTATAAACTTTGGCAACAAGAATACTGCGCGGCTCTGGTGTTCTGGTACGAGCAACAGACGTGACACAATCTGCTACGACTAGCTACGACCACCCACCGCAGCGGTGAAAGCATCGAAGTGCAACCTGTGTACTGCGCTGTCGTCGTAACCCAACACTGCTCGTTTGGCATGGACATTCGGACGTTTGGCATGGCACTCGGTGACAAGACTTCGCTTGTCACCGAGTGCTACTTCCTGTGTTTCTCTTTGTGTGCTCAGTAGCTGGACGGGCATCATGCAGCAGTTCTTCAGGCTCAAAGGTGACTAAAAGTTGAGGGCAGATGGACTCGCAGCAATCCTCTCGGTTGGTGCGTCTGACGAATACACGGATAAATGCTAAGATTACTATTAGCAAGGTGGACTAAAGTCGCTTTATGTTGGCATGATTTTGGGTGAGGAAGTGCAAGTACTGTGTGCAAAGGCGGATCTATCGCGTTTCTAACTGACCTTCGTTTGTTTATTTATCACGCACGATTGACTACTAAACAAATGTTCCAGTACCAATCACGGAATGAATGTATTCGACATTAAATTACATTGCATAATGTGTACATCTACAATTCAGTATAAGCACCTTTCGCCATTAACTAATTCTTAAGCATACTCAAAAATTAATAATTTCACCACAAGCATAGTCAAGCATCTGTTTTTCCTACACAATGAACCTGCATATCAGCTTGAAGCTGTTCTTGTTTCGGAAGCTTTGCCCTGTTTTGTAAATCAATTAGAAAACTTAAGCTATGTTCTCCTGCTTGCATTCAATACAGACTTTTGTTTGTCCAGCACTGTACCACATTTTTTTTTTCGCTCGAGAAGTATTACTTGAGGCTCTTCTTCCACTTTGTGGACCTGACAACAGTCACAGCCTGGCTGCTTTATAGGCACGACTGTGGCCAGTTCCTTGTCCCCCAAACAAGTGAACAGTCTCTACTTGATTTCAAAATCTCCGTGGCAGAAGCTCTCTGCGAGTAAGGAAAATCAGCCAGCGAAAAAAGAAGCCGGAGCTCAGGTTCGGTGGAAGCAGCCTGGGAGAAAAAGAAGGTGGGACATGCTTCGAAGCCAATCCCCCAAGAGGCAGTCCGGAAGAATGAAATGGGACATTGGCCACTGGTGTCCGAAAGAAGGGGTCGCTGCAAGATGCCTAAATGCAGGGGAAGCTTGGTAGTTGTGTGCCAGAAGTGTGACGTCCACCTGTACCTAGACAAGCACAAGAATTGTTTTCTTACTTTTCACATCAAGTAGACAGAAGTTTACAATTTGCGTTGACTGAAACATTGTTGACACACCTGGCTGAAGCCTTCAACCAGACTACATGCAAAGTAGAGTTCATGCGGATTACAACTGAAATTACAGTTGAAAATAATTTTGAGTGTTAAGAAATAAAGAGTTTGTTGCACACCTGATGTGACAAATTGGTAACATTTCCAAATATTGTTTCTCTGAAGGAATTCACAACTACCAATATTTTTTTTTTATATTTATGAAAGTCCATAACCTAAATGACAGCACAAAAATATCATATATCCTCTTCGTTCTAGTTGCTGTCCATAGGGGGTTAAAAATTTATTTTTTAACATCGTCCTGTGTCCGTATGATAGATATACAACTCTATCAGGCGCAGCCAAGCCAAACCCAGTCCTAGCCTCCCACGCGCGTGAGCGCTTTCTTTCATCCCTGCATCGCCATCATTGTTTTATGCCTGACGCTCGACCGTTAAAGCTAAAGCTCGAACGCGCTGGACATGCCCTTACGCTAGTTTTTTTTTTTTTTCGTCGTCGGAGTTGTGAGCGATATCAGCAACATGGTGTGTGTTTGTTGCACGATGTACGCATTCGTGAAATTCACTGACGGTAGCAGATTGACTGTGCCGGTCTCGCTCATAAAAAAAGTTTAGGCCAGAGATAACCAAGATGTTGACCCCAAACAAATCCTGGAAGCGTTCTGGGTTTCAGAAAAAGGAGAAGAGGAAGGTTTCGACAATGCAATGGTGAAGATGCTCGGAGGTATGCATATTCGTGCGACACATTTGTTAAGAGACCATGTTCAGGAATCGTCAATTCGGGAGATTTTCGTGTAAGTTAATAGGCCCATCGTTCAAGTAATCGCACAGTGAAAGCATATGGTCCCACAAAAGCTGTGAATCGGGCTGTTTGAAAACCCGTGTAAAGAGCGCACATACCTTGAGTATGTGCGTTGGGTACGCTGTCTGGTGTACCCAAATTCGCCGACCAAGGTTGCCCGCTGACCATTGTTGCCAGACTGCCACTACTCCGGCAGGTGTATGAGGGAAAGGGGAAACGTTCAAAGTGAGGGGACGGAGGCGGAGGAAATGCGCGAACAGAGAGAGAGGAGGTGGATAGGGAGTGTGGAGAAGGAGGGAGGGGAGGATGCATAGCGTGTTTCCTCCGCCGTTAGCATCAGGTCCCTCGATTTGCTCGCTACCCTCACTAGGGATTTTTAGTAGAATAGCGACTTTTAGTAGACCGCGTTTCCCGCTCCGCTGAGCCCCTCCGCTACCCGGAACTCTACAGCCAAGGCCACCGGCGCGCAGGCGCAGTGGCGATTCCGCGCTCCGCTCTGCAGAGCGGCTGCACAAAAACGATCTACTAAAACTCCCTATTGTTTTCGTGCAGCCGCTCTGCAGAGCGGAGAGTGGAATCACCACTGTGCATGCACGACCTCGCCCTGGGTCGAGTGTGGTTATCGTATTCAGCGTCCGCTTCCGCTCTTGACAGCGCAGAGCGGGGTGGACAGAGCGTGCGCTCTCGGACCCGCTTCCCGAAAATGGCTGTGTGCAGTGTGTCTAGGATGTCTTAAGCGCACCGCGAAGAACGCGGTTCACAGTAGTTGAAGATTTCCTGCTGCTTCAAGAGATTACCGCTCGGAACCCTTACGCAGAGCCTCAACGATGGGCGGATATCCTAAGGAGCGACGATCGCAGCCACCGGCCTTGAACTTACGATGCAGGGAGATTGCAAACGTGCAGACATGATGCTGGACTAGTTCCGGCAGCAAGATACGGGGAATTTACGAAAGTGAGTATGGCATTTACGCGTTTCTCTTATTTGGTGCATGCGGTTGTATCAACGCGTCTTTACGTGACGCGCATGGAACGATTTTATATGTGGCGTGCATGAGGTCCCACGTGCTGAGGGGGTTTTTAGTTTTTCTAGGGCCCTGAGACAGGCATGCCCGAGAAAGATGAGGTTATCATAAGCTTCTTACTGTTGACGACGGTTAGGGAAAAGGCGGGGGGGGGGGCACTTTTAGTGAGCAACTTAAGGCAGAAGGGTTGATCGCAGTTTGCCTCCCCCCAACCCCCCCCCCTTCCCTTCCTTTTTCTACACCCACCCACCCATAGTATCACATACCCAGCACAACCCTAGGTGGTGTTGATGCAACACTGTTGCATTTTTCTAAAGCATGTGCGTTGGTAACCCCAAGACTTCGATGCTCCCGATACAGTGGGGTCTCATCATTCCGTTTGCCAGCCCACGCACACCTACTCTAAGGCTACCTCATGCTCTCTGCCTTATGGTTGTTCAGTCAGTAAGCTATTTGGAACAGTCTTGGTAAGCCAGCAGAGTAAATTAGATCTACTTATAACGAGGTCTGGTTTCTTCACGAAGCTCACATGCATGGGCAGCCTTTTTATTTAAGTGTTTCCCTTTTAGCATCCGCAACCTCTGGTCCAGAGGACTCGCCAGCATACAACTTGCTGATGCAATCGTACCAGGACGACATGGATGAGAAGAGGGGGAGGACGAGGGTCTGGCTCTGCACGCAACAGACCCAAGCAACATTGGTGCTTCGAGTCAGGAGACCCTCTCGGCTGCACCAGTCCCAAAAAGAGCAACAGCTACCAGACATAGGTGCAAAAAATTATGCAAGAATTTGCCATAATGACAGCAGTAGCTTGCCCATTCTGAATGGCACTTGATAATTTAAGGAGCAAATAAATGTCAGTAGCTACGTAACCTCCCAATCATGAATGATTAACTTGCACAGCATCCAATTAAAGATCACAATCAGATTAATTCTCTACTGCTGACTCTGAAGTGAAATGTACACTGCTAATCCAGAGTAATAACCGTTATAAAGTAAGATTATCATTGTATCACATCCCTCATGCAGTTCTCTGAACATAGGCAAAAGAAGACAGCAGTCAGCTGAAATGGACTTCCTGGAGTCTCGAGCAGAGCAGGAGTCATGAGAGGGATGACCAGCGTTTGGACCTCGAGGAGAGGGCTATGGCACTACAAGAAAGACGTCTGGCCCTCGAGAAAAAGAAATGCCAAGACGATTCGCAGGCCCGCAGAGCAGCCCGGGAGCCAGCTGAGGAGTAGCAACAGATACTGGCAGAAGAACGGAGGGTGCTGGCAGACGAGCGACTAATACACAAAGAAGAACGAAGGGTCGATATGGAAGACAGGCGAGCAGCTGCAGAAGAGGGACGTGCCCTGGCTGTGCAGCAAGAACTGCAGATGCTCAAAAGTAGTGTGTACTTTTGTTTCCCTGCTGACCTACAATGATCGAGGAGTCAGAACTCATGTAGACAAACGTATCTGAGATGCCAGAAAGAAGACACACATGGGCACTTTGGACACCTTGCAATGTGATGCATCAAGCTGGTTGTCCTCGAAAATTCATTCATACTTGGCACAACAAAATCTACACACAACTGGCCAGAGTTCATTCAAACATTCTAGCGGAGCCTTGGACAGATCCACGGCGAATGTCACCAGACAATTGTGAGCATATTTACAATGTAGCGTACAGACAAAACAGGAAGAAGGCAGATAAGAAAGAACGCTTCCTATCGCGTTCTTTCCTATCTCTGTCTCCTTCCTGTCTTGCCTTTGTGCTACATTGTAAATATGCAAAACCAAGTAGCCCAACAGCTCATTTTGATACAGTTGTGAGCAAAAGGTTTTGGAAAAGGGGGTGAGCTAAAGTGATAAAGGTCTCATACAGTACACTACACACAGTGAAGGAAGAGCAATTGAAAACGAGCCTTGCTAAACAAAGGAATCATTTAGGGTAAGGGTGTTCCTTCCACTACTTGACCACATTCTTGCTGAGCTGGGGAGAAGGTGGATTGAAAATAATGATGTCCTCAGCAGAATGACTGCCTTCAACCCAAGAAGCGAGAGCTTTCTGGACATTTGTTTACTCAAGCCATTTGCTGAGCACTATTTGTGCGACATCGAGAGCAATGATGTTGAGCGCAAGCCGATTGGGAAAGTTATTCAGCGCATAGAAGCTGAGAGAAAGTCTGAGGTTAAGAAACTGCTGCAATTTGTAGCAGTTCTGGAAGAATTTAAGATTGCGTTCCATGAGCTACAAAAGCTAGCTGTTATCGCTGTTACGATACCAGCATCGTCTGCATCTTGCGAGTGCACATTTTCATGTCTGCGGAGAGTGAAGACCTATCTTTGCAACAGGATGGCCAATGACCGACTCAACGATCTAGCTGTGCTCGCGGTTGAGCGATCTCTTGCTAACGAGATAGATCTCCGATGTGTCGTCGACATGTTTGATGCTTTGCACAATAACCAACGCATACAGCTTCATTGATATGCGTGCATGACCAAATTCATCGGCCATCGGGTCACTTGTTACATAAACTCATGTTTTGCGCTTTGTGGCATATATGCTAGGATTCTGCTCACAAAATTTTGCATCCTATGACCTTGTGTTTCGCGTTTTGTAATCTGTACATATTTTTTATTTATTTGTTTTATTTTGCTGGCTTGAATTTTTTTATTTACATGACTTTATGTTTGGCATTTTATTATTGGTAGGTCTCGATGTTGCTTCCTTGAACCGCTACGCCTCTATGACCGCTTCACGTTTTGCGATTTGTGCTTCATATTTCTTGATCTACATATTTTGATTTTGCTCCCTTGAACCATCATGTTCCTATGACCTTATGCTTTGCATTTTGTGATTTGTATATTTCAATTTTGCCCACCTGAACTGCGTTGTGCCCCTATGACCTTGTGCTTCGTGTTTTGTCATCGGAATATTTCAATTTTGCTCCCTTGAACCGCTCTGTTCGAATGACCTTATGCTTCGCGTTCTGTATTCTTCCATTTTGCTCCCTTGGACCTTTGCATTCATATGACCTTCTATTTCACGTTTCCTGACTGATGCGTGATAGTTTTTGGGGTTTGAAAATTATTTCGGGGAGTGTTTCGTTTCTAATTATTCAGAATGCTTGTTGTCGATAAATGGAAAGGCTTTAAAAACATTCATCTTAATATATGTATTTTGATTATTTTATATTGTTTGCTATTCTTGCATTATATAGCAACATGTTTTAAAATATAATATATTCAAGAATTCACATATTTTAAAATCGTAAAATTTTGTTATAATTATTTCCAGAGTCTGGTTAAAACATATTCTACTTACTTGCAGCCAACGCTCACAGCTTTGCGATTGAAGTACGTCTGAGATCGTTAACGACATATTATGCTTTCTAATGGCACATTTGTATAAACCTTTTTTTCTTTGCTTCTTGTTTTGCAATCTAACACACAAAACAGAATGCAAAACAAAGTCCATACCTGATGCTTTCAATTCAAAACAAAATTTCGGCTGGTTGAAATGCAGAATTTAACTGGATAAGGGTGGCGATAAGGGTGCATACTGACAAAAGGGCAAAAAGCGAAAATAAAAATACAGAGACAAAGTAGAAGTGCACACAGCATGAGCGCTGTTTGTCCTAGTGTCAGAATTATAACGAAGGGCATCTTACGCATGCAGGTAAAGAACTTCATATTTCAGGGAAGCATACAAACGAAATATCGATTGCTCAGTCTTCGTCGCAAAACATCCTGACCGGTCCAAAACTTCAGAAGATCAAGGACAAGACAAGGCGTCGATTGCTCATAAACCCCTGGAAGCCTGGCAGCAAGTATTGTTTCCCTACACTGGGAAAGCACGAGCTGAAATTCCAGACTCAGTGGACAGAAAAGTACCCCTGGTTGGTATACTCGAGGTGCCAAGGCCAAGAGGGAGATCTGTGCAAGGTTTATGTCCTCTTTGGACAGAAATGTTCGGGAAAAGGGAGCCATCAGAAACTCGGCGACTCAGTGCTGACTCCCTTCGTGCGTTGGAAAAACACACTAGAGACGTTCAAAGCACACAGCGAGTCCGAATACCACAAGACGGCCATTCTCGACACCGACCACTTCGTACAACTTGTTCAAGGAGAGTCAGTCAAGGAAAGGGTGAATCCCGCCGCATGCGTGCAGGAGCAGGCCAACCGGAAGAAGCTAATGTCAATTATAGAAGTCATATTATTTTGCGGAAGGAAAGGCATAGCTCTCAGAGGACATTGTGACGCCGGACCGCTCACTCTGTAGGACCCCCTCGAAAATGAGGGGAACTTTCGTGCACTGGTGGGCTTGAAAATTCGCAGCGGGAACGACCTCCTCAGAGATCACCTGGAGATAGCATCAGGAAACGCCACATACCCAAGCCCACAAATACAAAACTAAATCTTGGTGGCGAGCAGCATTCTGGTTCGGCAGACCATTGTCAGTCGAATCAACAGTGCAAAGTGCTACCCTTGCTTGCGGATGAAACAACAGACATTTTGGGCAAGAAATGTTATTCTTATTGTTTATACTTCATTTTAAACTAAAGAGCTCTCCGGCACGCATCTTTTAAACAAAGTAGAACTACCGGCTAAGATTGCTGGAGTGAAAGCCACTAGAAAATTTTCGTGCAGCACGGGTCATGCAAGATATAACACATATTTTTTAAGTGACTTGTAATATTTCAATGGTATATTTTTTTACTGGTTATGACGTTGCCAAGGAAGCCCCGTCAAATTTTTGCAAAACAAGTTTTACTTTGGACTCCAGTATCATCACATAAACCGAGATGGTTACCTAAAAACTGTATTACACATTACAATTTAACTTTCTATGGAGAGAAAACACAGATAATTCGCCAGTGTAACTTTAATTATTGCTGTCGGTGAGCTAGCGCACACACGCCAAATATGTTGCTGCGGAATTTGTGTCTGTGTAGAAGTTTGAAAAAATATCATTTCAAAACTTCCTCACTCCAACAACCGTTTAAGGTTTATCTTTAATTTGACTATAGAAATGGTATTTACATTCATGTCGCTATATTTTTCTGTTTACTGACAAACTTTTAAGCAAACCTATAACTTGTACCGAGTCAGACCGGCTCGGTTAAAAAGGCGGACTGGGTTCAACCACTAGAAGTGCGGCATGGTTACTCATTGGCAACAATTTCGAATGGCTGCCTCCCCCTGCACGTAGACAAACCTGATCTTTCTAATGCCAAAAATCAACACGAATATCTGACTGTTTCGTCGGTTCAGTCATCGATCGAGCGAATCTGGTTTCGAAGAGCTGTGGGAGGCCAGTGTCATGCAAAAGAGGGTTAAAAAATATGTGCTCTCCGGCTCTCTTTAGCTCTGCCATGTGAACCTTTGGTGCAAAAACGATATATGATGACTGGTTCAATGACTACATAGCTTGCACCGTACCGTCAGCTTAAGGCTGGTATAGGTACTAATAGGTACTGTTGGCCCAAGCCATCCGAGCTGCTCAGATGAGCTATAAATTGGGTGCGAAAGACACACCGGAGAAAGAAGATTCAATCGACAGGCGTCAACGATAAAAGACGCGAAATTCCACATGTGAAATAGGAAACAATGCGAAAGATTCTCGCTAGCCAGTATGTCAAAATGGTGAAAAAGGAGGCAGGAGAACCGACCGGTATAAGCTGGAAGCATTCTTTGGCTCTCGAGCTGTGCGAGATTCATGCGCCTCGAGAACATCGGCTTTTTTTATGTTCCTCGCGTGGATCGATCAACTTGGATTTTTCCGCACATATTGCCGGCATTATCGCGCAGTCTTGCAGGACGCTTGGCCTCATCACCCGCGTCGCAAGGCCAGGTGGGCCAGCGGTCCTGCAGGCACAATATACATCCTTAGTCCTGCCTTCATTGGAATACTGCTCTGCATGCAGTTTGGTCTCCCCCTCAACAACATCTAATTAAGAGACTGTAGAGCGTGCAGCGCCGTGCAACCCGCAAAATTTGCGCCTGGTCCCTGGCACGACTGACGTGCCGTACCACGCACGGCTCAGAAAACTTGGCTGGCGGCCCCTCGATCAGAGACGAAAGATTTCTCGAGTCTGCGTGCTGTGCCGATTGCTCAATGAATCTCTTTCGGGGACTCGCCTATCGGCCGCCGTGCGTCTCGGTAGAAGATCAGGTCAGCTCAAACTTCTTCGAGGCAGGACTGTTCGTCACAGCGAATCCCTACTGCCCGCCGCCATTAGAGACTTTTTGACCATCCCATTAGCTTCTCGTAGCCCTCTGCCCACATCACACGATGAATCCCGGGAACTTTGCAAGGTATTTGCGAGACGAATGCCTTCGCGTCTGCAGACATCATGATCTTCACTCCGTCACCCTCTCCTCTTGAATCATCACCATTGCCACCGCCACCAGCAACATCATCGTCATCACCACCACCTCCATCATCACCGCCATCATAATTTTAATGCTTAATTCTAAAGCTGGGTAGTATTACTCCCAACGGACACAGCAGCAGGCTGGCAGACACACACGCGTAAGGGTTTTTGCCTATCTGCTTTGCTTGGCAGACCGCCGTGTACGGACCAATTTAAGTGCAAATAAATCACTCAGTCAATTACCATCCTTTGAGATACCCGACGTCAATACTTTCATATAACAGCATATGTCGGTCCGAGACCTATAGCAAAAATCAGATCTGTAAACTATGGCACTGTACTTTACTACCTTAGTTTCGCAAGGTCGTGGATTTCATTAGTGATGTGATAAAAAATACTTGGCTCAGTCAAAAGTTACGAAGGAATACACAAGAATACTCATTCCGAAACCAAAAAAGCATCCTCGTAGGCCATTAAAACGTTTTATTTAACAAAAAGTGCAAGGGAAAGAAAAAGCTCTCATCTTACTGGTGTTCCCCGTTTTTGTTCATAAAACGTTCCAGTGGACCAGAACGTTTTCTAGCTTTGAGAGGAAAAGGCTTAACCACATGTCGGCTCATGCAACTTTTTATGTTTTTATTTGTAACTTTTGACTCGAGCAAGTTTCATCAATATTATCACATATAAAATTTCCACCACCTAGCTGAACTTGTATGGTAAATTACAGTGTTGTACTTCAGAAATCCGAATTTTAGGTCTATTTAAGTCTGGGCCCGACACACAGACCACCCGGTAGTGGTCTTTATCCCTTAGTGCAATCAGGCAGCAGTGCTTTATTTTTCTTTCCACTTTAGTACATTTGATAATATGCAATGCTTTACACAATAAAACCATTTTGACAGAATATAGCATCTAAAACAAGCAGCAAAGGACATAAATAGAACATGGTTGATGACAGTGAAGTTCAACAATGACAAAGCATGAAATGCAACGACTCTGCATCATTACCCAAAAGAAGGTATTACCCTCTTTAGAGGTCTGCTCAAGCACAGCACAGCAAACTCAAGCCAAAAAGTGCACAAACATGCACCACCAAATGCATTTTAAGTTTGAGAGAGAAAAGTAATGAAGTATGTGCGATCACATGCAAGCGGTAATATTCTTCGGTTCTATCCACAACCCCTACCCATTTCGATCTGGATGAGCATCGTGCTGGCACATGTTTGTGTATTACTATTGCATGATGCACATTAAAGACCCGAGTCTAGCGGTTACACTGCACTGGCTAAATTGCTCATCTACAGCATAGAGAGCTGTCGCATCACTTAAATGGCAGATAGACATTGCGCTCTTTAAAACTGATAGTGTATGTGGCCCATTAAACTGTTAATTAAAACATCAATCAACACATTTTGATTAATTAGTCAAAATATTGTGACGTTTATCCACTCATCTAATGTCTGCCGAGCCCCAGAAGTACACAGAGAAGACGGAATCTATGTACCCAACACACGCTTTTTTAAATTCTGTAAAGAATGAGGAAAAAAAAGCCCTGTAAGAACTTTAGTCCCTCTCAATTTTGTTCGGCATGTCACACACAAAGCACTTGCTGTCAGCCGGAAACACCATGAAAAGGCAGTTGGCCTTAATGTCCTCGGGTTTCAGCACCTTACAGATGTGTACCTGCGAAGGAAAACATTCCTTTATATGCTCAGGAAAGAGTGGTGTCTCCCGTAACACCAGCCGTCTGCAAAGGAGCGTGCACCCGAGACCAGCAACATGGAGAATTCTCTTAATTCTGAAATACTCCCCATCAGCAGTTGACACTACAGTGGTGTCACTCTTTGAAGCTCTTGTGTATGCGGTGCTATGGAACACCTGCCCCTTGTACACAAAACGCTGGTATTCCAAAGCGCTGCCAACTGTGCCTGTCCCACCGTAGACTTCTAGCGCACGTTCCTCGATAGCTGTTAGAATGGCAGCTTTTTCACGTCCTAGCAAGCATGCTTCATCAACATAGCAGGCATTCTGGATGTGTGAATAATCAAGAAGTCTTTCACACACACTCCGCTCATTGGCAGTGATTGCCACGTTGCTATCTGCCAGAAGGCATTCAAGCTGCTGCGTCATTACGACTCGCTCTACGATTTGATCCGGAAGTCCTCTAGCTGCAGAGACCAGCTTCACCAACTTTCCGTTTCCTCCCTCGAAAACAAATGCGGATTGCGCCCAAAGTGGTCCCAACTGACGCACGGAGTTTGGCAGGTGGAGGAGCTGGTGCACGTTGAACGTAAGCGAAGCCACTCCATACAAGGCCTCACAGCGACCAACAAAGTCGATCAGCAGATTTTCTGAAAACAAAAAAATAAGCATGCACAGGATATAATCTCAGACTATAAAATGAATGCATAACATTAACTGAAATTTCAAATGCCGTGCAGCTCATTGGATGATTTTTGGGTGTGATTTCCTACCACAGTTACCTGATTTGCATGCTCTGAGACTTTACACACAACATTCTGTCTAATCAATGCGGGTAGATCTTGACACTCCCATGAGACTGTCATACGGTATAAAAAAAAGACCTTTATGAGGCAAATAGGAGAAAAAAAAGTATGAAGCTTACCTGCACGCTTGATCTCGTCGGCTGTGATGGTCTCACGTAGCAAGATGTGTATTGCTTGCGAGAGCTTGGAGAGATGTTTCCAATACTCCAGATTTTATTTGCAGCTCCCCTCGTCCCGTACAAGAGACGTAGTGTCCTCGTTAAGCCTCACTGAGCTCGATTTGCTCGATTCAGGGCCGCCGTAATGAGATGCAGGCGACGGAGGAACTATTTGCTCCCCTGCTTCAGGGACGAAAGTTTCTCCCTTTCTAAAGGAACATAGGTTACAAGACCGTCCTTCCCCTTAGGGAAGACTATAGATACCTTTTTTTCTAAGAGTGTGGCGAGAGAGGCACGCACGGTTCAAGCGGGCTTGCTCGCTGAGCTGCAGTATCGGCACCCTGCAAGTGCCGAGGAGCCCTTGGAGCCGGGTTGCGCGTGGACGGGACGCGCCGCGGACGGTTACGTCGAGTTGCATACAGGGTACGTGGCCGTCGCGGATATGGCGGAGCTGGAGGAGTTCCTCGCGGGAGACCGTCCGCCCTCCGCCGACTCAAGCCCCCGGAGTCCGAGCCTTGAGGGAGGGGAGGTGTGGAGACCCTCTCCTCGTTCCTCCGTTTCCCGTGACCTTCCCGTTTCCCGCCGCCGTCCTGTCAGGGAATGTCCGAGCCCTCCGGGAGGGACGGGGCAAGCGCTCCCCCACCCAACGCTGACGTCGGATGGTCGGCTCGCGGCGAGGTGCCCGATTGGACGGTCGAAGGGACAAAGCTGGGGAAGGTCTTAAAAGGGGAAGCGAGACAAAGGGGGGTTCTCTCTGGCGGCCGACGTTTGGAGTGACAGGTCACAGAGGTCAGCGGGATGACGACGACGAGCAACAATGAGCTACGCGAGTCTAGTAAACCGTTTCGACTCATGCACTGGGTTGGGTGACTTCTTGGGGAGCGAGCGAGGCACGACCCAATCGGGTGTCGATTAGGTGACGACCCATAGTTCATGACGTTTCGTATTGTCCAAAAAACAAGCCGATCACTTGCAGTGATTGGGCACTTCATTGGCTTGAAGTACAAAATCAAGTCTGTCTTGGTGTTGGACCTGATTACGAAGTTTTGCTAGTTTTGTCAGAAATGTTTCAAACAAAATGGCAAATATATATTTTTTTATATTTCTTAAGTAAGTTTTCTTTTGAAATTAAAGTTTGTTGAATGAGTACTTTACTACTGTTTTGACTCTTTGTATGTTAACTGGCCTTCCACCTTCTAAAAAGCCCATGACACAGCTTTTGCGTATTTCAGCTATGTTTCATTCGTTCCTATACCACACAACTATCCACCCCTGGTTATATGCAGAACTTTTTAAGATCCGACTCCGAAGAGATCGTGATGAGAATAGGTCCAGTTCACTAACAGGGAGGGAATAACACGTGCCAGTAATTTCTGGCATTTATATTAGTACATGAAACTCTTTCTACAAAGCTAGAATACTCTTTCTTCACACTTCCTTTGACTGCGTCTCTGCCCTAGTATAAGGGGTTTATACTGGCATTGCAATTGAGTTTACATTTGATAAGAGAACAAGATCAACACCTCATTGTGTAGTGTGCGCAACACATTTACGAGCTTTTGGGAACGCTTCCTTCACCACTCAATAGAATAAGTGTATCCCCCTGAAAAGAGTAACCACATGTAGCATTACCTTCTAGGAACACTCCCTTAACCTTGGAATAGTGTAGGTGTGACCCTTTCATGTATTATATGTATGTAGCTACTCATTAGATGCTCAGGTTACACTTGAAGGAGAGTTAGAATACACTGCACAAAAAGGTAAACATAATGCCTAGCAGGAAAGAGTACTTGGAACACTACTGAGGAGCTCTCTCAGAGATGTCCCTTGTAGAGTATATACGACCCTACAGGGCTTGCCTCTACTCTTGAAGAAATTCTGCAGTTACTCTGTGTGGAAGAGTTTACCTAGGGTAACTTCAACACGCATTTAAGGGCTCTCCCTACTATTGCGGAGAATGTAGCCCCAACTCCTCATTGTAGAGTATATATGACTACTTTTAGGGGTTGACTCTACTCTTGTAGAAGTGCCGCCGTTACTCCGTGTAGAAGAGTTCATCGAGAGAGCTAGAGCTACACTTGCCTTCGAAGAGTTATAGTTACTCTTTAAAAGAGTGAATTTTGTGACAAGTCACTTACACTCCAAAAAGAGCTAAATCGGCGCATTCCTTTTTTACGACGTCAGTCTACCCGACCGCAACTTACAGCGCGCAGCATCCCACAACTTCTGACGCTGCAAGAATGACGTTTGAGAGCCTCACGCTTCCAGCTCTGGATATCCCGGAGGCTATCGAGCTGGCCTTTTGCACATATTGGGCGTTTAACATAGAGTATGGCCCACACGTGAAGAACATGTTTCTGCTTCTAAGGAACCTGTGTGACATGAAGCAGTCTCTGCCATCCGTGACCGTGATGAAGGCAGCAACAGCTATTCGTTGTTAGCCACATGCTATTGACTGCAATGGGCTGCTTACACGTATATGTGAGCAGTAGGAGTGGAATTGTAAACACATTTTGTCTGTAAAATAAAATTGTGGTATTCTGACGCTGCAAGAATGACGTTTGAGAGCCTCACGCTTCCAGCTCTAGACATCCCGGAGGCTAACAAGCTGGCTGGCCTTCTGCACATTTTGGGCGTTTAACGTAGAGTATGGCCCACACGTGAAAAACATGTTTCTGCTTCTAAGGAACCTGTGTGACATGAAGCAGTCTCTGTCATCCGTGACCATGATGAAGGCAGCAAGAGCTATTCGTTGTTAGCCACATGCTATTGACTGCAATGGGCTGCTTACAAGTATATGTGAGCAGTAGGAGTGGAATTGTAAACAAATTTTGTCTATCAAATAAAACTGTGGTATTGCACCTCGTGTAATTTCATGAAAGGCTCCCCTACCACTATCCCTCATAATCTTGCGTGGTGGATGGCAGGGGCACGTGGTTTTAAAAGAAATCACGTCATTCCACTACGGTTCTTTATGGCATGAAAATGATTACAGCGAAAACAGAATCCAGAGAGTCCTGCGCAGGAGTCAGGTGAGTCTAGGAAAAAAGGAATCAAGTAATTCCCCTTGGGGGAATTGTAGGAAACCAGGAACAGAATCTAACAATTCCTGATAGGGAGTCACATGATTCCAGAAAAAGAATCCAGTGATACCCATAGGGGATAGCCTGATTCCTTTGGATATTGGAGCCTCGGGATTTTAGTGAGAGGGTCGCCTGACTGCTGCAATACCGGAGTGCCATAATTCTACCGAGAGAATCCATTGACTCTTTGCGAGATGTGGTCAGTTGACCCCAGAGAGAGGAGGCATCACATGACACCACCAGCTGATAGAGTCAGTGGACTCTAGCGGAGAGGGCGTCTGATGACTCCACTGGGTGCTATTCATTTGAGTCCTTTAAAGGAGCCACCACAGGGACAAATTTTGACTCCCCCAAAGAAAGTCGGCGTTGATTCCCTTTTTTTTTTTTTTAGAGTCCACATTCTTCATTTCTTTCATCTCTAATTTATGTGCACTTGTATGAGGTCTACGCATTCCCCTCCTTTATTCCTTGATTTCTCTTTCTTGCACTATTTTTCAAGATGCTCAATCAGAATAAACTTACCACCTTACTACATGAAAAGGCTGTTGTTAATTCCAGAGTGTCTGGAATTAACAACAGGTGTATAACCCAATCTACGAAGACAGTGTGGATTTAGATGAACTGGGCGTCGTCAAGAATCATGACAAGGCAAATCTGATCGTACAGGGGCCCGTTGAGGAGGTGCACTCTCCCTCAGCGTTGGCAGCGCTGCCCGTGGAACCTGTCTCTGCTATCAAGTATATACATTCTTTGCTTTGTTTAACTACAGCAAGACTAACAGCTTTTCTGTGCTAGATTGCAGACATGCAATGGTTATATTCTAAACAAAATGCCATGCAGACTGAAAAAGTAAATTCTGCTTTGCACGATTGTTAGTATGACAACACGAGTGATGTCTAAGGTAGCAATTTAGGGAAGTTGATAAACGTTATTCATGGTGAAAACAGATAAAAAGAGGAAGCCGATGAGAAAGAACAGCTTCGTCCTGTCGTGTTTGTTCCTTCTCATCTTCATTTTTTTAGCTGTTTTCACCATGAATAACGAGTAACAAAAAATTGAGTATGAGACTACAGTCATGCAACCAAGACAAAGAGGAAGGTCAGCTTCAAAGAGTGTAGGCCTAAACATTTTTTATACATGCATATCATTTCGCAGAGAGTAAAGAAACACAGAATGTAGGAATCAAAATTTATTCTACAAGTTGTTTTATTTCGCTCCCATGTTTTACGTCTGCGAGCCTTCCCACCAGGCTTACAGCAGGATATATGCTGCCAGAGCCAACACTGGATTTGAAGGAAGAGCTTCAACAGGTCGAAGACAAAAGAAGTGGATCAATGACCTTCGCGCAAGGATTATCCATTGGCTGCGTGTCGATATTTGCAGGTACCTATAAGCTCCGAGTTCCCTAATCGACAAATACTGGCTATGCCAATTTGTTTACTTGGCTGATGGTTGTTTATTTTTGCGAATTCATCTTATGTCTTTCAGGTACCCTGCAAAGCGGGATCTGTACAATGAAGCGACGCGACATTTGGTCTTTAAGTATTCGTTTTTGGGAGATAAACCACACTGTGGTACGGTAAGTGCACTCGTATGTTATGCAGGAAACTTAGGGCAATGAGAATTGTATTTTAATTATGCATATACTTCCAGGGCTCTTAGAAGCAGGCCCTAAGAACAGGACCAAAAATCAAAGGAGACGGATGTTGGACGTGAGGATGGTCGCAGCGAACGCGCGAAATGATCCAAAGTCCAGCTCAGCAAACAGACTCCATGACGGCTCAAGACCTAATGTGTCCTGCCGAGTGTAAGCAATATTTCTTTGTCTGGTCTACAGCTTGGGAGAAGAGCGTGTTGGTTTAAGTCATGGATGAAGAAAGTATAAAACAATTAAAACAGGGACAACACAACCACATCTATGAAAGATGTGGCTGTGTTGTCCCTGTTTTAATTGTTTTATACTTTCTTCATCCATGGTCTCCAGAACCTGGCAATTTCCAGTGTTGGGTAAAGTTCATAGCAAAAAAAGTCAAGTCAGTCATCCGCGTTCTGTTAGGGAGGTTATCTTGGTTCCTTTGTGTCGGTTTTGACCTTAGAGAGCGAGTTGGTTTGTATCAGTGTTCGCTGTCTCCCTACGTTTTAGTGACCTCAGGTCGGTCGCCGGGGTCTTTTGTGTTGTTTGCTTCTTGTTGGAGAGTGTGTCCGCTTTACACTCAGTCCTGTCAGTTAACAGCAGCAAGAATTTCCCTTGCCACCTATTTATTTTGCAGAGCATCACCACTCACTTGTATCCGCAGTTCGGCTACAGTAACATTTCTTTTTTCAAGTTTCAAGCCCCTCGATTCCACTTTCATTTCCTTCATCGGTTAAAGTAAAACTCTTGTTGTAGATAGTTTTTACATTGTTTGCAGCAGACTTTTTAATGGCCTAAAACACATAACCTAACCACACCGTAAAAAAAAAAAAAAAAAATCGAATTTGGGTGCTTGTATTTTGTTCCCCTTCGTCCCGAGATAAGAAAAGAATGTCTTTATTGGGTTTCGTGCCCTCTCTTGGAAACCAAAATCGGTGAACATCCGCTTTGGTTCTGTCAGTGGGAAACTATATATGGCACCAGTCATCAGTGACCAGTCATGCCGCAACTGACGTTGCGGCATGGGGTTGCTTTTTCACACTTGTGCTTTTTCACCTCTGCTGACATCAGAGGTGGACGACAACTTACTAGCATCTTATATGCCGAGCAACACCCTGCTGATTTCCATTTTCCGCTTTCTCATTACTTTTATTTTCTCTTTTCAGACGCTTTCACCACCACCGGAGCAATAACAAAGAAGGACTTCCAAGTCAATGCAATGGGCTGGATGAAGCACGCACGTCAACGAGTGGAGCAGAAAGAAAAATAGGCAGGGACCTCATTGCACTGGCCTCGCATACGGTTATTTAATTTCTTTGGTTTCACCGCAATTTGATAACTTTGCAATTACTCTTAACTTTGCCCCATGCACCTTGTCCTTTGATTTGCCCGATCGGCTTTTAGCAACGGCTTGAATCTCTATACTTCCTCACATTTTTCTTTCAACCCTTTTTACCAGGCTGGGACTGCAATGGAGGGCCCCGGAGCTCCATCCTCTTTAGACGGTGCTAACCAATTTTGTGACAATGTGATGTTTCTATACAGCACAATAAAACGCTGATCAATGGACCTCTTGGCGAATATGTGCTGCCACCTAGACACGCGACTGGGTTCGAGGCTAGGTGGCGAGAAAACAACGCGCGCGCAAGGCCTCTCCCACCCGTTCCACACCCAAAACGTCAGCTACATCGTGTCCACCCATTGAGGCGCTGTGACCTAAATACGGCTCCCCCAAACTCGCCTTTGTCCCCCATCGTGCGTAATCTTCCGCCCGGAAGTCGACACAACGAAACCATCTTCCCTCTCTGCTCGGCCAGAAGGAAGAGAGAGAGGGTACTCGAATCATTTACTCTCAAACCGATGTTTCTACAAAAGGTCCATTTGAACCACTGTTTCGATTCTTTGTTCAGGCAGAGGGATGTTTTCGCAGAGAGGTGCGGCAACATGGAAAACTGTTTTTTTGCTAAATCCCCAACAGCATTTTCATTGCTCCTTACAGCACAGCCATATCCTCTCCGGTAGTTTCAGTTTCATCATTTGTAGTTTTCAATATGTTATGTTTAGGTTACACAAGGAACAAGCAGTGAAACTAAAACGACGACTTCACCATCTATGGATCTTCTTTGTAAGAATGAAAGTATTACGTTCCTAACATGGCGACCTAATGTCGAAATGTTGCATAATTCGGATGTCCTAATACTGTCGGATGGACGTTGCTTCAGACGTTTTGTTGACATCGAGTATACATTCTGCATGCAAACAGGCGAAAAAAAAATACAACGTCGACGTTATGCAACCTTCTTTATGACGTAATGTTGTAAATCTATGCTTTTGAAGTGTTGATATAACATCATGAATTGTCTGGGGATTGTGATCCCTCAACATTCTGTCGCGTCAGCGTTTTGGTGCGCCGTGGCGGCCGCGCTGACGTAGCGAGAGGTGGCACTGCTTACCACTGTGAGTGGCTTCCTCCTCTGCCCCTTAGGGGCGATTTTCGTAACAAACCCCCGCAGAAAGGAGGTCGACGTGTCGCTCCTTGTTTGGCCACTTCGCCCCGCCGTTATCTTAAAACCAGCGAACAGCAGTATCTCGGGCTCTCTTCTTCCTGGGATTCGGCGCGGCGACAACGGGGAACCATCCGGCGCACCGCTGAGCGTTTACCCCGTCCTATGCATCTTTGTGAACGACCGATCGGCCGTGGGCGATCACCACGCCGACGGCGTTCACCAGCTGATAGCCGCTGTTTTCTTATTTGTTTCGTTGTAAATAAACCATATGTGTCCCGGTGCGTACCGGTCAGGCCACACGAACCCAAATCCCTTCTCGACCTACATCGGTACGGGAATTCCCTTTCCCAAAAGTACCACATCTCACTGCTCGATCCCCATCAGGGAAGCGGGGCGCTGTCTCCGTGTGGAAAGGGTGAAAAGGTCCCTAGAAAAGGTGGGCGCCCCCAGAGGAAGGCACGCATTCAGTGTTGCCAGATTGGGCTATATATAGCCAAATTGGGCTACATTTTTTTCTAGTTGGCGTCAAAATTTCGCCTTTGGCTATGTGGCTATTTTTGGGCTATTTCTAAGGGTGCGGCGAACTCTTGTCGAACCTCAGGTTCGACGTCGAACCTCAGGTTCGACGTCGAACTTTGAGGTTCGACTAGTTAATTTTAGAACTTCTAGTCCGTTTCGAAAAAAAAATTGTTTCTTTTTTGGCTAGTCGAGAGGAGAGAGAGGAAGGAGAGTGGCTTCAAACTTCTACAAACTTAGGGGTTTTCACAATGCGCAGAGAAGCAGTGCTAGCAGAGTTCAAGCGGTCTCCCCACAGCGCAGTGAAGCAAATCAAACAAACAAATTGCACTGTTTTTACAGGTCCGCGGTAGCGCGTCTTCTACCCGGACGTAGACTGGACTCTCCAAACGCAGCTTTGGTGCCCATTGCGAAAATTCTTAGGCATCGCCAACTTTAAGAAAAGAAACACAATCAAAAATAGCTTGAACCGGAACGGGGGACGCTCATATTCTACACAAAAAAAAAATAGACAGGTGGGTTATTGGTAAGAAACTCCCAGTTCTGACTGTTCTGCTTCTACAATCTGTTCTTTTACTGCATGATTATATCTCCCGGCCCCCGAGCTTCACAATACAGCTGTCCATGTATGTCTTCTATTTCTGAAAACCTACGAAGGATGGGTAATTGTTTCACAAATTTTCATCCTTCTTAAGCTTTTTTTTTTTATATGTATCAGGGGACCTAATGTACACAAAAAGTGGCGCATCTGAGGGTTGAAAAAGAGAATTTAACGTGTTGTTTTTTGCGCGTATGAAAAATTGTCAATAAAAGGTTTAAAAATCGTTGTTTTTAGTTTTGGCTATTTTGGGCTATATTTATTTTATGGCTTTGGCTATATTTGGGCTATACCTCCCAGCCGTTTGGCGGTATTTTCTTGGGACCATCTGGCAACACTGCACGCATTCGTTGTTCTGCGCGCTTCATCGGACACAAGTGACAAGAGGCTCGACCGGTCATGGGGTCATGGCAAGACAGCAGCATCCACCCCAGCAAGCCCGCCGCCATGCGGGACGGTCGCCTCCGGACGCCGGCAATTCCCGTCGGGCTACGCAGCGGGAGCCGTCCGTCCAACGACTGGCGAGGCGGTCGGTCGCTACTTGGACATCACAGGAGGGCCTGGAGGCCCCTCGGGCCTACTTCTCGAAGCAGCGCTGGGCCCAGCGGCGCCGGTTTCCGGCGGCCGCTCAGGGGGCCCAAGTCCCGTTGGTCTTCCGAGACCGCACGGTCCGGGAGACGGACCGCACGGTCCGGGAGACGGCCCTCGCCGCGGGAGGGGCTGCCGCAGCCGACAACCCCGGGTTCTGGGGGTGCGGAGTCCTTTTTCTCCACCCCATCCATCTACGGAGTGAGGCCCACCGTGCCAGGATGGGGCGCCCCCACGCCGTCCGCGATTCCCCACGTGGAGATGCGGCGGCGCTGGTCGTCAGGCGCATGACGTGGGACGTCGCCTTCGCTGACGCCATTCGGGCGGCCCTCGTCCGGGCCCCGGGGGCCGGGGCAGCAGCACTGCCAGCGGTGCCTCCACCGCTACGGGGGCGCTTCCGCCAGGACCAGCAGCGCCTCCACCGGAAAAAGAGGCAGACGCTGGCGGCCTACTGAACGACTTCTTGGGCGGCATGGACGTGTGAGCCGGGAGGAGCTGTGTCCTGTGCAGTGGTGGCCTGCTGGACAACTTTCTGGGAACGTGGACGTATGAGACCGGCGGTTGTCCCGTGCATTTGCGGCCACTGGTGGCCTTTCTCTTTGTTTCTCGTCTAGATGTGTTTTTTTTTTTTTTATTAGGATGCAATTAAATGCAAATTTTCGTCATTGTGTGTTGGTGTCGGTCGACCCCTTTGCGGGTGACTATTGGCTAAGGAGGGGGGAGCGTGGGGATTGTGATCTCTCAACACTCTGTCGCGTCAGCATTTTGGCGCGCCGTGGCGGCCGCGCTGACGTAGCGAAAGGTGGCGCTGCTTACCACTGTGAGTGGCTTCCTCCTCTCCCCCTAGGGGCGATTTTCGTAACAAACCCCCGCAGAAAGGAGGTCGACATGTCGCTCCTTGATTGGACACTTCGCCCCGCCGTTATCTTAAAACCAGCGAACAGCAGTATCTCGGGCTCTCTTCTTCCTGAAATTCGGCGGCGGCGACAACGGGGAACCATCCGGTGCACCGGTGAGCGTTTACCCCGTCCTATGTATTTTTGAACGACCGTTCGGCCGTGGGCGATCTCTACAACGACGGCGTTCACCAGCTTATAGCCGCTGTTTTCTTGTTATTTGCTTCGTATTAATAAACAGAGATTATCACCATGACCAACGTGACTGGTGTCCGATTGCGCTCCTTGAGCAGCATGCCACGCGAGTGCGAACCGTCTTCGCGGTAGAGCGTCTCGCCGCGAACGTGGTACTCTTAAAGGCAGTGGCCCTAAGGAGAACCACAATTGACATCTCATGCAATTCAGACGTGCACTTGACATTTTATAGAGTCATATGGAACGCCATGTAGACGTTAAATTGACCTATTTGGCCAGATATTAGGCTTTCCTTTTTACGTCGAAAAGACGTGACATAGAAATTTTTACCGTTCTCACGACGTCTGGTCGCTGAAGTTGTTGACTGGTTTCAATGGGTCTGTGCTGCCTGGGTCAGCATTGTCTCACCTACAACATTAGCCGACTGCATCACTCAGGCAGCACGGCTCAAACCTGACACAAGGGACAGAATCCGCGAATTTACAAAGGCAAACTACCTACTAGTCAGCCCACCAGAGGAAGAGTGCGCAAGAAATCTGTGCTCAGTCAACACAATATTGGTCAAAGGGCAAAAATTATGAATTTGCCATGCACGTTTCTGCCTTGGCTAACATCCCTGCAGGAGTTATATTTAAGACCCCTGAGGAGGACTCACAAGCCGAAATCAACCAGGTGCTGATCAACTCAAACCCTGACCTGCCTGTACTTGCAGCAAGGCATCTCAGGGAAACCAACGCTGTACAAATCTTACTCAATGGACCAAAAGTACCCTTCTGGGCTCGCTACCAGCCAGCAACTCACCAGTGTAGCCCGTATTGACACAAGACCGAAGCCTGTACCAAGTGCTGGCTAAAGGGACATCGGAAGGATATCTGCCCTCACCAGATCATCAGACTGCGGCTTAAAAAACCTTAACGATAACCATCCATGCACACCTCGCTGCATGATATGCGGCAGGCCCCACCTCATGGGAACACCGGAATGCCCGGAGATTCCAACCCCGCCGTCGACCTCTGCCTAGGCGCTCACGACGCCCAACACTAACGACGCCAAAAACTGACCTGCCCTCCCAGACAAAACAGAAGGGTGAGTAAGTTGCCGGCAGGAGCAAGGCGAGCAACGAGGTCCCCCTCTATCAACCAGAGCAGAGCACCGTCCACCGACAGAGGGAGGTCATCACACGGACAGGCAAGCTCCAGGCACCCTCCCAAAGCGCGGGACACCTCTAAAACTGTAAGCTTCGGGGCAGAGGTCACCCACTCTCAACCTTCCCATACCCAGTCGTCCCGCACCACGCCCATCCCAAATCCCACAAGAGGTAGCGGCGAAGCTCGCTAAGTTCCGAGCTGAGATGGCGCGCTTCAGAGAGAACCAAAACCTCCTTAGAAAACTTAAGACCTCTAGACATGGGATAGCTGTGTTTGTTTGGCTATACTTGTTATCCAATCTTTGTGTTTTAGATCTAATCTTCTCATATGGACACCTTACAGTATAAAAAAAAAAAATTCTACAGGACGGAGGGAGGTGTTCATATTAAGGAGACGACTGTATCATATTTGTAACTAGTTTGCCACAGCCAGTGCTATAATATGTGTTGCTTTTTTATGCAATGCCTGCCTTTCCTTACACCTTGTGAGGACAACTGAGAAAACGACTTTGCACCACGATGACAGATGGCAGGTATTCGAAGTGTCGTCCTCTATAGTGGCCATGTGCTATGTGTTCGCAGCATTGTAGGCCACCTGTGGAGCACCTTCAAATTGAACTTTCGCTGTGTGCACTTCATGAGCATGTACAATGTACAGTCAGAAGAATTATGAGAGGGAACATGCAGGCACGTGTCACTTGGTACGGTTAGAGCAGCCTGGCGAGCGTCGCGCATGCGCACCGAGGGGCCCTGGCTCTTCGAAGAGCCGAGGCCCTCCCTGCTTGCTCTCGGGTGCCGTCTGCTACGGTTGCTTCAACAGTGCAGGTTGCCTTCTGCATTGTATAAGTGTGAGCGCACCAAAGTGCTCCTTTCTCACCATTGAGGAGTTTCAGCGATGGTGTCACCGCCCTGGCGGCTTGTCGCCGAAGCAGAAACAGGGGTTAGCAGCTTTGCTGGCGGCTGGCTTTGTGTAGTGTGTGTAGACCTAGACTGGGAACATAGGCTTATAAACTTCGGCAACAAGAATACTATGCGGCTCTGGTGTTCTGGTACGAGCAACAGACGTGACGCAATCTGCTACGACTAGCTACGACCACCCACCGCAGCAGTGAAGGCTTTGAAGAAGTGCAACCTGTGTACTACGCTGTCGCCATAACCCGACACTGCTCGTTTGGCATGGAGGGCTTTCTGCCCAGAGACTTCGCTTGTCACTGAGTGCTACTTCCAGTGTTTCTCTTTGTGTGCTCAGTAGCTGGACGGGCATCGTGCAGCAGTTCTTCAGGCCCAAAGGTGACTAAAAGTTTAGGGCAGATGGACTTGCAGCAATCCTCTCGGTTGGTGCGTCTGACGAATACACGGATAAATGCTAAGATTACTGTTAGCAAGGTGGGCTAAAGTCACTTTATGTTGGCATGATTTTGGGTGAGGAAGTGCAAGTACTGTGTGCAAAGGCGGATCTATCGCGTTTCTAATTGACCTTTGTTTATTTATCACGCACGATTGACTACTAAACAAATGTTCCTGTACCAATCACGGAATGAATGTCTTCGGCATTAAATTACATTGCATAACGTGTACATCTACAATTCAGTATAAGCACCTTTTGCCATTAATTAATTCTGAAAGGACAACTCCGGTCCATACTTTCGATTTTGGGATTATGACCGTTTTTAGTGCAGTCAGCGTCCCTGAATTGCGAGGTGTAATTTTTTTCTCGTTATTGTGCGTAGTTTTAAAGATATCGACGCCTGCAAGTTTTGTTTGGGGCGTGGCCAACAAAACCGAAACTAGCCGCTCGAGGCCCTGGCAACACTGGAAATCAGCCGCTATGTGAATGTGACGTCACGATCGTTCTCGTTCAACGAGTACGCAGGCCGAGCGCCACCTACCTCTGTTGCGCTAGCCGTCTAAAGATAGGAGGTAAGCTGATTTTGTTTTAATTCTGTATACGTGGTAGTTATCGACC
This sequence comes from Ixodes scapularis, assembly GCF_016920785.2. Taxonomy (NCBI): domain Eukaryota; kingdom Metazoa; phylum Arthropoda; class Arachnida; order Ixodida; family Ixodidae; genus Ixodes; species Ixodes scapularis. The sequence goes on from NW_024610136.1 coordinate 102,485, forward strand.
GTATGCAGCAAGAGTTAGTGCGTATAACCAAAAGCTAGCGACTGGAAAACCCGTGAACTCGTACGGTGCCATACTCGGCGGCCACCGCCGTGCGTGCGCTATGCAGTACTCGTCGCTTGTATACCCAAAAGCTAGCGACTGGAAAACAAGTGAACTCGTTCGGTGCCGTACTCGGCGGCTGTCGCCGTGTGTGTGGTCTTCCGTACTCGTCGCTAGGCCTAAATTGTCATCTGGGCTCCGTGGATGGAGCGGCGTTGCTTTACGCCGCGCTGCCAGTGACGTACAGTACTGGGGGCCCTCTCGCGTTCGCGCTGCGGGTCAGTCCCAGACACAAAGGTTTGAGGCTCCGGCGCGGGCCGCGGCGCCCGAACACACGTGTGCTGGGCTGAACATGACTGCTTTTCGTTCTTTTTTCCTCGGGTGCGTAAAAGCCGAAGTCCAAAGTCCACTTGTCGAACAGCGTTCACCCACACCTTCTCCAATTTCCGGTCCGTCGGACACTTGTGAAAAAGCACCTCCGTGTTGCGCAGAGCGTTGTTTGAGCAGCCCACAGCGCAACAAGTTGCACTCGGCATCTTTGGAGGAACAGCTGGACAGTCTTGGGCGCACCGAGTTGCTCGCTGAAACAAGTATTAGAGTCCTCACAAGCAAATAAACAAAAGGCTATACCGAAGCTACACGGGCTACAGATAAAAGCAACGGCTAAACACGCCAATCACAAGCCTAAGTAGCGGTCGTAGCGGCTCAAAGAAGCGCACTCCGCGCAACGCCGCACCGGAGGAAAAAAAGAGAACGATACGGACGTCACGGCCCAATGTTGCTTTAGCGATCGGCAACCCGCTGGCTGCCCGCTAAGGAGCAGCGGCTCGCGGCGTGTCGCATTTTTGTTATCGGCATTAGTTGAGAATGCGGCGTCCTACGGACGTAATATTTTGGCCGGAGTCGTATTTTGTGTTACTACAGCGATACCAGTAATTTATTTCATTTTGAGTTTTGGCCGGAGTTGCCCTTTAAGCATACTCAAAAATTAATAATTTCACTACAAGCATAATCAAGCATCTGTTTTTCCTACACAATGAACCTGCATATCAGCTTGAAGCTGCTCTTGTTTCGGAAGCTTTGCCCTGTCTTGTAAAACGATTAGAAAACTTAAGCTATGTTCTCCTGCTTGCATTCTATACAGACTTTTGTTTGTCAGCACTGCACCGCATTTTTCTCCGCTCAAGAAGTATTACTTGAGGCTCTTCTTCCACTTTGTGGACCTGACAACAGTCACAGCCTGGCTGCTTTATAGGCACGACTGTGGCCAGTTCCTTGTCCCAATGTCAACAGTCTCTTTGATTTCAAAATCTCCGTGGCAGAAGCTCTCTGCGAGTAAGGAAAATCAGCCAGCGAAAAAAGAGGCCGGAGTTCAGGTTCGGTGGAAGCAGCCTGGGAGAAAAAGAAGGTGGGACATGCTTCGAAGCCAAACCCCCAAGAGGCAGTCCGGAAGAATGAAATGGGACATTGGCCACTGGTGTCCGAAAGAAGGGGTCGCTGCAAGATGCCTAAATGCAGGGGAAGCTTGGTAGTTGTGTGCCAGAAGTGTGACGTCCACCTGTGCCTAGACAAGCACAAGAATTGTTTTCTTACTTTTCACATCAAGTAGACAGAAGTTTACAATTTGCGTTGACTGAAACATTGTTGACACACCTGGCTGAAACCTTCAACCAGACTACATGCGAAGTAGAGTTCATGCAGATTACAACTGAAATTACAGTTGAAAATAATTTTGAGTGTTAAGAAATAAAGAGTTTGTTGCACACCTGATGTGACAAATTGGTAACATTTCCAAATATTGTTTCTCTGAAGGAATTCACAACTACCAATATTTTTTTTATATTTATGAAAGTCGATAATCTAAATGACAGCACAAAAATATCATATATCCTCTTCGTTCTAGTTGCTGTCCATAGAGGGTTCAAAATTTATTTTTTAACATAGTCCTGTGTCAGTATGATAGATATACAACTCGATCAGGCGCAGCCAAGCCAAACCCAGTCCTAGCCTCCCACGCGCGTGAGCGCTTTCTTTCTCCCTGCGTCGCCATCATTGTTTTATGCCTGACGCTCAACCGCTGGAGCTAAAGCTCGAACGCGCTGGATATGCCATTAGGCTCGTTTTTTTTTCGTCAGAGTTGTGAGCAATATTAGCAACGTGGTGCGTGTTTGTTGCACGTTGTACGCATTAGTGAAATTCACTGACGGTGGCAGATTGATTGTGCCGGTCTCGCTCATAAAAAAAGTTTAGGCCAGTGATAACCAAGGTGTCAACCAAAACCTGGGAGCGTTCTGGGTTTCAGAAAAAGAAGAGGAAGGTTTCTATGATGCAATGGTGAAGATGCTCGGAGGTATGCATATTAGTGCGACACATTTATTAAGATACCATGTTCAGGATTCATCGGTTCGGGAGATTTTTGTGTAAGCTAATAGGCCCATCGTTCAAGTAATCGCACAGTGAAAACATATGGTCCCACAAAAGCTGTGAATCGGGCTGTTTGAAAACCCGTGTAACGAGCGCACATACTTTGACTATGTGCGTTGGGTACGCTGTCTGGTGTACCCAAATTCACCAACCAAGGTTTCCGGCTGACCATAGTTGCCAGACTGCCACTACTCCAGCAGGTGTATGAGGGAAAGGGGAAACGTTCAAAGTGAGGGGACGGAGGCGGAGGAAATGCGCGAACAGAGAGAGAGGAGGTGGATAGGGAGTGTGGAGAAGGAGGGAGGGGAGGATGCATAGCGCGTTTCCTCCGCCGTTAGCGTCGGGTCCCTCGATCCGCTCGCTACCCTCACTAGGGATTTTTAGTAGAATGTTTTCGTGCAGCCGCTCTGCAGAGCGAAGAGTGGAATCACCACTGTGCATGCGCGACCTCGCCCTGGGTCGAGTGTGGTTATCGTATTCACCATCCCCTTCCGCTCTCGACAGCGCAGAGCGGGGTGGACAGAGCGTGCGCTCTCAGACCCGCTTCCCGAAAATGGCTGTGTGCAGTGTGTCTAGGATGTCTTAAGCGCACCGCGAAGAAAGCGGTTCACAGTAGTTGAAGATCTCCTGCTGCTTCAAGAGATTACCGCTCGGAACCCTTACGCAGAGCCTCAGTGATGGGTGGATATCCTAAGGAGATTCGATCGCAGCCACCGGCCTTGAACTTACGATGCAGGGAGTTTGCAAACGTGCAGACATGATGCTGGACTAGTTCCGGCAGCAAGATACGGGGAATTTACGAAAGTGAGTGTGGCATTTAAACGTTTCTCTTATTTGGTGCACGCGGTTGTATCAACGCGTCTTAACGTGACACGCATGGAACGATTTTATATGTGGCATGCACGAGGTCCCACGTGCTGAGGGGGTTTTTAGTTTTTCCAGGGCCCTGAGACATGCATGCCCGAGAAAGATGAGGTTATCATTAGCTTCTTACTGTTGATGACGGTTAGGGGAAAGGGGGGGGGGGGGGTCAGTTTTAGTGAGCAAGTTAAGGTTGATCGCAGTTCGCCTCCCCCCCACCCATATTATCACCCTTTCCTTCCTTTTTCTACACCCACCCACCCATAGTATCACATACCCAGCACAACCCTAGGTAGTGTTGATGCAACACTGTTGCATTTTTCTAAAGCATTGCGTTGGTAACCCCAAGACTTCGATGCTCCCGATACAGTGGGGTCTCATCATTACGTTTGTCAGCCCACACACACCTACTGCAAGGCTGTCTCGGGCTCTCTGCCTTATGGTTGTTCAGTCAGTAAGCTATTTGGAACAGTCTTGGTAAGCCAGCAGTGTAAATTAGATCCACTTATAACGAGGTCTGGTTTCTTGACGAAGCTCACATGCATGGGCAGCCTTTTTATTTAAGCGTTTCCCTTTTAGCGTCCGCAACCTCTGGTCCAGAGGACTCGCCAGCATACAACTTGCTGATGCAATCGTACCAGGACGACATGGATGAGAAGAGGGGGAGGACGAGGGTCTGGCTCTGCACGCAGCAAACCCAAGCAACAGCATCATTGGTGCTTCGGGCCAGGAGACCCTCTCGGCTGCACCAGTCCCAAAAAGAGCAACAGCTACCAGACATAGGTGCAAAAAATTATGCAAGAATTTGCCATAATGACAGCAGTAGCTTGCCCATTCTGAATGGCACTTGATAATTTAAGGAGCAAATAAATGTCAGTAGCTACGTAACCTCCCAATCATGAATGATTAACTTGCACAGCATCCAACTAAAGATCAGAATCAGATTAATTCTCTACTGCTGACTCTGAAGTGAAATGTACACTGCTAATCCAGGGTAATAACCGTTATAAAATAAGATTATCTTTGTATCACATCCCTCATGCAGTTCTCTGAACATAGGCAAAAGAAGACAGCAGTCAGCTGAAATGGACTTCCTGGAGTCTCAAGCAGAGCAGGAGTCATGAGAGGGATGACCAGCATTTGGCCCTCGAGGAGAGAGCTATGGCACTACAAGAAAAACGTCTGGCCCTCGAGAAAAAGAAATGCCAAGACGATTCACAGGCCCGCAGAGCAGCCCGGGAGCCAGCTGAGGAGAAGCGGCAGATGCTGGCAGAAGAACGAAGGGTGCTGGCAGACGAGCGACTAATACACAAAGAGGAACGAAGGGTCGATATTGAAGAGAGGCGGGCAGCTGCAGAAGAGGGACGTGCCCTGGCTGTGCAGCAAGAACTGCAGATGCAGTTGCTTATGAAATATGCTCAAAAGTAGTGTGTACTTTTGTTTCCCTGCTGACCTGCTATGATTGAGAAGTTAGAACTCAAGTAAGCAGGAAAATTGTAGACAAACGTATCTGTGACGCCAGAAAGAAGACACACATTGTCTTTAAACACAGCTGCAATGCACACGCGCACAAAAAGCATCCACTCTACTCAAGGCATAAGGGTTGCATGCAACTGCAATCAAGGCCCATGTGGAGAAGGGACAACATTACCATGCCATCACATGCCATTTTGTAGAAATATTACATTAAGGGTCAATGTGATTTAAGTGTCCCTTGAACAACACAAATGACGTGTTTCTTCATTTTTTTCAATGTTTCACCCTGAGATTAGAGATGTGAAGGCTCGAAGAAAAGCAAATTTTTTGGAAAAGAATGTTTTTCTTGATCTCTTCCCCCCCCCCCCCCACCCCCCAAGATAAAAATTGGCGAAAAAAAATGAGACCCAATTTATTCAAGTATTCATGTGCCAATAAAGCAACTTTCGGCAACAAACGTTAAAATTACGATAAATGACTGTACAGAAGCGAAAAATAGTCACCATGCATCATTGAATTGAGTTTCCTCGGCAAACTAAACATATCACATTTGTCAGCCCCTAAGGAAACAAAACAGTGTGACGATGGGGCAAGTGAGGAAATTTCAGCAGCTCGAGTAGACACTCCGACCGAAAAACTTCAACAGATGGATCTTTTTCTGAAGCTACATATCCCGGAATTAGATATTGACAAGGCATCTGATGCTGCACATCTATAATGTCCAGGGGCACTTTGGACACCTTGCAATGTGATGCATCAAGCGGGTTGTGCTCGAAAATTAATTCACTTAGCACAACAAAATCTACACACAACTGGCCAGAGTTCACTCAAACATTCTAGCGGGGCCTCACCATGGTGCACAGCACACATTGCACAGATCCACGGTGAAAGTCACCAGACAATTGTGAACATATTTACAATGTAGCATAGAGACAAAACAGAAAGAAGACAGATAGGAAAGAACGCTTCCTATCGCGTTCTTTCCTATCTCTGTCTCCTTCCTGTCTTGCCTTTGCGCTACATTGTAAATATGCAAAACCAAGTAGCCCAACAGCTCATTTTGATACAATTGTGAGCACAAGGTTTGGGAATAGGGGGGCTGAGCTAAAGTGATAAAGGTCTCAAACAGTATACTACACACAGTGAAAGAAGAGCAATTGAAAACGAGCCTTGCGAGGCAAAGGAAGCATTTACGGTAAGGGTGTTCCTTCCACTACTTGACCACATTCTTGCTGAGCTGGGGAGAAGGTGGACTGAAAATAATGATGTCCTCAGGGGAATGACTGCCTTCAACCCAAGAAGCGAGAGCTTTCTGGACATTTGTTTACTCAAGCCATTTGCTGAGCACTATTTGTGCGACATCGAGAGCAATGATGTTGAGCGCAAGCCGATTGGGAAAGTTATTCAGCGCATAGAAGCTGAGAGAAAGTCTGAGGTTAAGAAACTGCTGCAATTTGTAGCAGTTCTGGAAGAATTTAAGATTGCGTTCCATGAGCTACAAAAGCTAGCTGTTATCGCTGTTACGATACCAGCATCGTCTGCACATTTTCATGTCTGCGGAGAGTGAAGACCTATCTTTGCAACAGGATGGCCAACGACCAACTAAACGATCTAGCTGTGCTCGCGGTTGAGCGATCTCTTGCTAACGAGATAGGTCTTCGATGTGTCGTACATATTTGATGCTTTGCACAATAACCAACGCATACAGCTTCATTGATATGCGTGCATGACCAAATTCATCGGCCATCGGGTCACTTGTTACATAAACTCATGTTTTGCGCTTTGTGGCATATATGCTAGGATTCTGCTCACAAAATTTTGCATCCTATGACCTTGTGTTTCGCGTTTTGTAATCTGTACATATTTTTTATTTATTTGTTTTATTTTGCTGGCTTGAATTTTTTTATTTACATGACTTTATGTTTGGCATTTTATTATTGGTAGGTCTCGATGTTGCTTCCTTGAACCGCTACGCCTCTATGACCGCTTCACGTTTTGCGATTTGTGCTTCATATTTCTTGATCTACATATTTTGATTTTGCTCCCTTGAACCATCATGTTCCTATGACCTTATGCTTTGCATTTTGTGATTTGTATATTTCAATTTTGCCCACCTGAACTGCGTTGTGCCCCTATGACCTTGTGCTTCGTGTTTTGTCATCGGAATATTTCAATTTTGCTCCCTTGAACCGCTCTGTTCGAATGACCTTATGCTTCGCGTTCTGTATTCTTCCATTTTGCTCCCTTGGACCTTTGCATTCATATGACCTTCTATTTCACGTTTTCTGACTGATGCGTGATAGTTTTTGGGGTTTGAAAATTATTTCGGGGAGTGTTTCGTTTCTAATTATTCAGAATGCTTGTTGTCGATAAGTGGAAAGGCTTTAAAAACATTCATCTTAATATATGTATTTTGATTATTTTATATTGTTTGCTATTCTTGCATTATATAGCAACATGTTTTAAAATATAATATATTCAAGAATTCACATATTTTAAAATCGTAAAATTTTGTTATAATTATTTCCAGAGTCTGGTTAAAACATATTCTACTTACTTGCAGCCAACGCTCACAGCTTTTTGATTGAAGTATGTCTGAGATCGTTCATGACATATTATGCTTTCTAATGGCACATTTGTATAAACCTTTTTTCCTTGCTTCTTGTTTTGCAATCTAACACACAAAACAGAATGCAAAACAAAGTCCATACCTGATGCTTTCAATTCAAAAGCAAAACAAAATTTCGGCTGGTTGAAATGCAGAATTTAACTGGATAAGGGTGGCGATAAGGGTGCATACAGACAAAAAGGCAAAAAGCGAAAACAAAAATACAGAGACAAAGTAGAAGTGCACACAGTACAAGCGCTGTTTGTCCTAGTGTCAGAATTATAACGAAGGGCATCTTACGCATGCAGGTAAAGAACTTCATATTTCAGGGAAGCGTACAAACGAAATATCGATTGCTCAGTCTTCGTCGCAAAACGTCCTGACCGGTCCAAAACCTCAGAAGATCAAGGACGAGACAAGGCGTCGATTGCTCATAAACCCCTAGAAGCCTGGCAGCAAGTATTGTTTCCCTACACTGGGAAAGCACGAGCTGAAATTCCAGACTCAGTGGACAGAAAAGTACCCCTGGTTGGTATACTCGAGGTGCCAAGGCCAAGAGGGAGCTCTGTGCAAGGCTTGTGTCCTCTTTGGGCGGGAATGTTCGGGAAAAGGAAGCCATCAGAAACTTGGCGGCTCAGTGCTGACTCCCTTCGTGCGTTGGAAAAACACACTAGAGACGTTCAAAGCACACAGCGAGTCCGAATACCACAAGACGGCCATTCTCGACACCGACCACTTCGTACAACTTGTGCAAGGAGAGTCAGTCAAGGAAAGGGTGAATCCCGCTGCATTCGTGTAGAAGCAGACCAACCGGAAGAAGCTAATGTCAATTATAGAAGTCATATTATTTTGCGGAAGGAAAGGCATAGCTCTCAGAGGACATTGTGACGCCGGACCGCTCACTCTGGAGGACCCCCTCGAAAATGAGGGGAACTTACGTGCACTAATGAGCTCGAAAATACGCAGTGGGGACGACCTTCTCAGAGATCACCTGGAAACCAGCATCAGGAAACGCGACGTACCTAAGCCCACAAATACAAAACTAAATCTTGGTGGCGAGCAGCACTTTGGTTCGGCAGACCATTGTCAGTCGAATCAACAGTGCAAAGGGCTTCCCCTTACTTGTGGACGAAACAACAGACATTTTGGGTATGAAATGTTATTCTTATTGATTATACTTCATTTGAAACTAAAGAGCTCTCCAGCACGCATCTTTTAAACAATGTAGAACTACCGACTAAGATTGCTAATTGCTGGAGTGAAAGCCACCAGAAAATTTTCGTGCAGCACGGGTCATGCAAGATATAGCACATATTTTTTAAGTGACTTGTAACGTTTCAACGCTATATTTTTTTACTGGTTATGGCGTTGCCAAGGAAGCCCCGTCAAATTGTTGAAAAACAAGTTTTACTTCGGACTCCAGTATCATCACATAAACCGAGATGGTTACATAAAATCTGTATTACACATCACAATATAACTTTCTATGGAGAGAAAACGGATAATTCGCCAATGTAACTTTAACTATTTCTGTCGGTGAGCTAGCATACACACACCAAATAAGTTGCTGAGGAATTTGTGTCTGTGTAGAAGTTTGAAAAAATATAATTTCAAAACTTTTTCACTCCAACAACCGTTTAAGGTATATCTTTGATTTGACTATAGAAATGGTATTTACGTTCCCGTCGCAATAATTTTCTGTTTACTGACTAACTTTTAAGCAAACCTATAACTTGTACCGAGTAAGACCGGCTCTGTTAAAAAGGCGGAATGGGTTCAACCACTTGAAGTGCGCCATGGTTACGCATTGTCAACAATTTCGAACGGCTGCCTCCCCTTGCACTTAGAAAAAGCTCTGATCTTTCTAATGTCAAGAATCAAAACGAACATCGGACCGTCTCGTCGGTCCAGTCATCGACCGAGCACGTTACTTTTAGTGAATCTGGTTTCGAAGAGTTGTAGGCAGCCCGTGTCATGCAAAAGAGGGTTAAAAAATATGTGCTCTCCGGCTCTCTTTAGCTCTGCCATGAGAACCCTTGGTGCAAAAACGATATATGATGACTGGTTCAACAACTACATAGCTTGCACCGTACTGTCAGCTTAAGGCTGGTATAGGTACTAATAGGTACTGTTGGCCCAAGCTATCCGAGCTGCTCAGATGAGCTGGAATTTGGGTGCGGAAGACACGTCGGGGAAAGAAGATTCAATCGACACGCATCAACGATAAAAGCCGCGAAATTCCACATGTGAAAGAGGAAACAATGCGAAAGATTCTCGCTTATCGGTATGTCAAAATGGTGAAAAAGGAGGCAGGAGAACCGACCGGTACGGGCCGGAAGCATTCTTTGGCTTTCGAGCCGTGTGAGATTCATGCGCCTCGAGAACATCGGCTTTTTTTATATTCCTCGTGTGGATCGACCACTCGAAAACGCCCCCCCCCCCCCTTAAAATTTCGGGGGGAAGGGGTGCTGAGGGTCCTGACATGACGCCGGTCCCGGAAAAGGGCAGCCAATGGGAAGCCATGAATTATCAAAAGCGCGGGAGACGTACCAACAGTTGTGTAGAGAAGCGATATTCAGACAGGAGGAGCTACAATGGAGGTGACAAATCTTGACCCCCACGGCGGTTTGAGCGGTGATTGTGCCGAGTGCCCGTGCAAGCAACGGGTGTTAGAACGGTGGACTTGGTTCAATTTGCCCCAAACATTCCAGTCTACGCTTGCATTGATTGCTGGCATAGTCCGGTTTCCCACAGCAAATTAGGCAAGTCTTCACAAAAGTGCCCCCTCCTGACACTCCTGTGGCACACGTGGCCTTTAGGTTCATACTAACTATGTCACGCATGCGTGCTTCTTACTTACATTTGAGTGACTAAAGCATTTCATGTCCTGAAACCTACCAATATTACGAAAAGTTTTCTGGAAAATCCTGCTTTCTTCATTGCATCTTTCCTTATTATTGCCTGCCTTTTGTTACCGATCCATCTCGGAGATGACATCTATCTCTCGGAAACAAAGATGAGGCATCTCCTGAAGCTTCCGAATGACCAAAGGTTTACAAAAGATGTAATGAGGTATATCTGGTCTGTCGAGAAGCTGCAGCAACGCGGCACGGGCCAGGCCAGCCGTCGCCTGGCCGAAGTTGGAGCTGTAGCCAAGCAAGCCCCGACGCCAAGGAAGGTGGCAGCAGTGAAAAGTAGGCTATATGTTTTGGCATATCTTCAAAATAGATATCTGATGTAGAGGTGCCTTCGAATAGTGTTTATCGTGTGCATTCTCTAATGCCTGAACAAATTTTGTTGTTCTGTTTTTAATCTGCCGCCAGCATTAAGAACTTGTATGATGAGAAGGCTACCTCGTTCTTCTGATAATGGGCACAAGACACCTTTTTGTGACCATTAAGAACAAAAGGTGGAATCTAAAAAGGAGAAAAACACAAGTTGCGCTAGTATTCCAGGAAAATATGAAAACAAGCCGGGTTCGTGCAACTGGCAGTCCCAAAATTCAGGATTTTTTCAGATCAATTAGAGTCCGCAAAATCGTTACTGGCGTGAGTCTTTCGGATATTATAGGATTTATTCGAAAATGCTATAACCCAAGGCAAAATGCGTATTGACACAGAATGTGTAACAGGGCTACCTCACGCGAAACATCTAACGGTTGCTTGCAACGTCTGGTTGCGTAATCGCTTGGGCCCTCCTCCTCCCTCTTTTTTGCCAGAATCTTTTGCGTCCTTGTAACTTGCGTTCACATAATAATAATAAACTGGCTTATATGCAATCTTAGCGCACACACATTGTGGACTTCAGCATTGTCAGCATGATCAATACCTGGCCCTTTTGCTTTTTTTGAACTATTATCTCTAAAAATCAATGCAACCAACTAATTGATTCATTATTATTTAAAGGGTGGCGATTGACCACGTTAAAACGTTCAATCTATGTCCACCCCCAATATAGATAATTTTTAAGATTACCAGAATACAATCCTAAACTTTTTGTAATACTAAGCAGTGAACAATATATATACTTCAAGCCTAGTCCCTACTGATCCAATTTCTTTTTCAAACGCCTTGAGCTACCATGTGCACCAGCATCCGAACCCCGAGGCTGCCAACTTGCAAGAGGACCACGCTGTTCGTGTGCGGCAAATGAACAACTTCATGAAAAACTTCCTCTCGGATCTGGGCGCTGCACCGCACGTGAATTTTTTTTTTTTTGTTTATTTACTTTTAGTGGAATTGTTTTTTACCTTTACGGTTTTATGTTGTACCACACATTACATGTTTGTTACTGTCTAGTCAGACTTTTGTAATCTTTACAGTGTGGTGCCTCGGGCATATTTGATCAACAGACGTCACAGCACACCATGGTTTCTTTTTTTAATTCTATTTTATACTTTGTTTTACCTTCCGTCCGAGTTTAGCGGATGCTACCAGCCAACCCAGCCAATTCGCTGTTGAGAGAGTGTCACGTTTCCTTGAGCCACCCAACCAGAATGTCACGTCACACCCTCCCGGCGCTCGATTAACTGGTGTGGCCCATAGCCTCCGCTGCCTTTGGAGGGAAGGTGAAACACTGTGTTATCTTTAGGTCTTTATGTTGCAAACACACACCGCAAACACACTGAATGTTTTGATTGTCCAGTCAGACTCTCTTTTATCTTGTTTAGTGTCTCAGGTATATTTTGAAGGCACCTTGCGGTCATGGCTTCCAGTGCAGGGATCTGCCGCTGGAAGACGGCACCCAGAGAGGGGCCTTCAGCCATTGTCGGGCCGGACAATAAATTAGGCTAATTGTTTTGTTCCAAGACCCAGATGTCTGCTGTGACAATTCCCCGACAGACTGTGGCCAGTTTTCTGCTGTCGGCGCAACTACACTTCACTATGAGTGGAATAGGGTGCCCATTCAGGCCTTTTCTCGCTACCCTCTTCGTGGTCGGAGCTGGCATGCCTTGCCTTCATCTGGCCTGACCGGGGTGGGTATTTAAATTTTCTCTTTAATTTTAAGACCGTTTGGCAATACTTGTTTTGGCCCCAGAGTGGGTGTAACCTCTCTTCTGAGTGTTATGAGGGCACCGCCGACTGCACCCAATGGGATGGGTATTGGACTCCGATCGATTTGAACAAGCTGTGGCCACAAGTTTTTGAACACGAGGGGGAGGGGGGGGAGTGAACGGGCTCTAGAGGAGCAACCAGGTTGGTGCTCCCGGAGCAGGTTTTTTTGTTCAACCGAGAGACTCCAGCCGTGTCCGGTAAGGATGACAGTTCTGTGACATTTTGCTGTTTTAGTTATTGTATTCACTCCTAATTAGTAAACGTTTTTGTTGTCCTTGTTGACGCCAAATCTCCGTGATACGTAATTCGACATTCTCGACAAGAGGCAAGACTTCAGGATCAACTTCAAGCAGCCAGCATCCCCATCAAACCTCATTATCGGAAAGAAAAGAACCTCACTCCCATGTTTGATAATCCAGTTTGATACTGGTCCAGTATTCCCAGTAAAACTATTACCTGTATTTCCAGTATATCTGTTTAATAATCCTGTTTGATACTGGCCTAGTATGCCGAGTATCAAAATTTTTTTAATAGAGGAAGTGGTTGCCACAAAACGGCTGCACGAATATTTTTGCAAAAGGAACATATCCGTTGGGGACTACGCTCACGATCGAAACACCGCCGTCAACAAAATATTAAGAAAACAAAACGGGACTACCAACTCCAATAATAGATGGAACGCACCAAAGGAACCCTAAAACGAATAAAAAAAGTTGCGTTCGGCACAAAAAAAAATGAAGGGAAGAAGTGGCATGCCGAGCTATCGGACAAATGCAAACTGGTTCGCAACCACGCCTACTTCGCGATGTCAACCTGCGATGGCAGTGCCACCAAGTTGCGGAACAAGCCGACGAACTGCGTCCATCATGTTTGTGGACGACATGAGCAGTGCAACAAGGGCTCCCCCTGCAAGATGAAGGGGTATGTATTCAAAGAGATGGTAACTCAAGATCAGTTTGTGGAGGAGCTTTTATTCTCTTTCGTAAGATCGACGACGCTATTAAAAAATGCTGAAGACTATGTCCAAGCAAAGGATACGTATCATGTTGAGTCGTTCAACAACAGCATGCTGATTTATTTAGATAAGCGCATGCACCGTTTGGACAACACGTACAACCTCAGGCAAGGTCTTGCACTGCTGGAGTGGAACGAGCATGTCGGTCGGCACCACACACCGACTTACTCCATCGAAGTCTCCCGTCACCCCGATCGGCAGAGTGGGAAGAACTAGACAAAGAAGACTTACAGGTAATTGAGTCATTGTTACTGCCACCTTATTTAAATCTACCATTGTTAACCCCGCCTGCGACTTGCGGGCCACAATGGACCACTGGCGTAAGTTACAAGCACCAAGAAGTAAGCTGGCCTTTCCTGTAGGAAAGATTTAGAGTAAATACTGACTAAAATAGGGCCACAAATCTATTTTGTGTTTAGATCCAAAGATGCACTGCTGCAGACGCCCATACTCGACGCAGCGCGAGTGCCCTAGTCCCAGATTGCTCCTGGTGCTTCGATAATTTTTCAAAAGGTCAATTCTTCAAAAAGACACGTACAGCACGGTATAATAACGCAAGTCCAGAATTTATCATTTGCAATGTAATTAAAGCGCCAAAAAGAATGCTGCAAATGAATGGCACTCCCGCACACGTCGCCTGCTGGCTGACTGTGGGAAAGATGAGCAAAATGCAAACAATGCGCTCGAAAACCAATTGTCTTTGCTTCCAAAATATGTTAATGCGACACGCGTACTGTCAACATGTGGTGCTCGCCTTTATTGTGCACATGATAACTGTTGCATTTCAATTTTTTTCAATTAGTTTCACCGCACTACCTAGGTGGCACCACGAACTGCCACAGGGATCTCCATAGCGAGGTGGCGCTACTGTCCACCATCAGGCCCGTGCTCTCAGACAGGTCCCCCCATCAGGTCCTTTATTCGCAACAATAACATCACTCAATGACATTGTCCATTTTGCAAATTGTGCAGCTTCTGAAATATTGATCAGTTCCATATCATCTATGTGGCCCTCAGTGTTTCATTCCCTTCCAATAGAATAAAGGAAAACCGCAAAATGCGACGGAATTGCCACCTATTACTCACTTTAAAAAAGTAACGAATCAATGAAAGTTGCATGCTATGCCTCGATATACACTTTCTTAATATTTGTTTATTGTTAAATTAGTTTGTTCAAGATATTCGCCGTCTGGTCCTGGATATTGCAGCCGTAAATGAGACAAGTCAAGTGACTGTCCAGTCCATCTCCAAAGACAATTCGTTAATTCGAGGTATGGACCCCGGCAGATGTCTTATAGTAATCAACAACCAAAATCATGGGGCTAAAATGGCATGCAGTTGTCATTACGGTGCATCCCTGTTTAGCAGCTCATAACAACAATATTGTGGATGCAATTACGTCAGTGAAAACACTCTAGGGTCTTCGAAAACGGAGGTTGTGCCACATATTAAAAATGTATTATAAAATCTACATCGATTTTACACACATATTAAAATTTTACAAATTTCTGCTGACTTCACGCACCGTGTACATCATTTCATACATTTACTTTTATTCTTCCAGCCCCAAATCTCCTGCACAGCTGCTCAGAACGCTGAGAGATCCAAGACATGATGACTAGCATTTACCAAAACCATGTACAAATAATCTAAATTTGACTATTAGCGCACCAAGCTAGCCTTATTGCCACTCCCAGTCTTTGGTAACTGAACACAACACGCAGTTGTTCGAAATAAAATGTGACGACCTGCTTTTGATTTGACAATGATATTGCAATTTGTCCATGCTTTTTGCAGCCAAATATTTGTTTATGCCCGTTTTCAATTAGTGTGATTTTTTTTTTGTTTCCAGTGTCATAAGTTGCTTTTAATTTACATTGCATAAACCCTCGTTCATGTAAAACGTCAGTAAGGATGCCCTTGAGGCAAATAAATTTATGGCATTCGAAAATTCTAAAACTAGCGTGGAGCACGCCCCTAAACACACGTAAAATATAAAGAAAAAAAAGAGGTAACAATGTAATATTTCGTATTCATCAATGACTGTTTTCATCTCGAAAAAAACAAAAACAAGCATTCGTTCCGCGAGAACGGCTGACACTCGTCCTCACTCACTATAGCCTATAAAATAAGAAGTAATCAAGCCTGTTTTTCAGTACCATATGAATTCCCATGAACACTATCTTTCTTCTCTTTGTAGGGCGGCCAACATCAGGGGGTCATCAACACGGGTGCATTGTTTATGCAATGTGTAGTGAATGCTTTTGTGATCCTTGCATTGTGCGTCAAGGTCATGCAAAGATCGGCGCCAGTCAGAAGTCATTACCAAAGAATCGCGGGTTACAAAAAAAGTATTGCAAGATGTTCTGAGGATGTCTTGCCAATTTTGGAATATGGCAGGACCCCAGATACTTTGCAAGAAAAAGGAATGCTGGGCATGGCGCCTACACGAAACGAGAGTTGATGCCAACATGTGTTGTTGGTCACGTCCGCGCATTCTACCCAAACCCTGTTGGTGTGTCCTACATGGGGCACACTTGGGAATAAACACTGAGCTGTCAGCTCTTAATGTTTGTTGTTATTTTGTTTGTTTTTATTTTATAAAGGCACCCTCAAAAACAGTTACCTCCTGCCTGCACTGCATCAAGCCATTCGGATATATGCAGACCGGTGAGCTTATCAGTACTGCCCACGTCAAGCGGCCAATATACCTCGAAGGCAAGGCAGAAAACAATCAGCACCTGCAATGGCAGGAAAACATATACACAAACATGAGTTAAATAAATGAAATTTATTTACCTCAAGTAAAAATATATGTTCCCTCCCCCCTCTCAAAAAAAAACTAACAGTGCACGCGGACTCATGCACTCAAGCCTCTAGAGATGCCCAACAGGTCCCCCGGGAATATATGGGAGCCATCGGGCAACGACTAGGTCCTTCAGAGCCTGGAGAAGCTAGGGCACGCATTCTGAGTGGCACAGCTTCTTCACAGCTGCTTCACTCATGGAGCGATGCTGGTGTGAGTAGTCCGATTTTATGCATGAAGTGCATTTTACAAAACCCCAATTCCAAATTTTTGTTTGTGAATCAAGGTAACACGACCATGTGACCCTGCTAAATTTAGAACATCATGTCCTCTACTTCTGTACAGCACTTACAGAGCGTCTTTTATAGGTAGATGGCGCAGCAAGTACTCGAGGTCAAGCGCTCCGCTGGCCCATTTCGTTTCGTTTAGCACTGTACCACTGCACAAAAGATGAAAATTTCACAATGCATGTTATCCTGCATAGTGATTACTCCAGTTTTGGTCACAATTGCAGCACAAACAAAGACCATGGCAACAGACAATGCACGGGAGTATGCAGAGCAGGTCGTGCTGCTGTACATTGGGGCCAAGCTGAGCGAGCTGCGTTGAGCGACAAACAATATTGTGACATAATAAAAGTTTCAAACGTGTTTGGTAGTTATTGGTGTGTCTTTCACATAAACTCAATTTCCTTATATCCATACAAGGACATTCTTAAATAGGCCTAATATGGCTGAAACTGATAAATCCTTATTTTGTGGATCCAGATATCGGCATATCAGGATTTGGGCAAATATTACCCTGTATGAAAAACATATCTGGGCCATATCTGGCCATATCAAACATTATATGATTATATACAGCATATATACATCCTTATCTGGCATATATAGACTAATCAGGCGTATATACATCCTTATCTGGTGTATACACAGCTTCATCTGGCAGCCAAGTTTTCGATATATATAAAAGTGAAACAAACCAAGTAAAAAAGGTGTTTTGTTAGAAAATGGTAAATCACTCATTGTTTGCGAGCTAAATATTAGCACAAATAATCCCAAACTTCAACTGTGGAAAGCTCAAGTTTGGAATAATTTGTGCTAATTTTCACAAGAATTTCAATGCAGCTTAATTATTTCGAAGTGCTATAATTACATCCAAATTCTTTGGTAAACTCATTTTTCGTGAATCGTAGGGGATTCGTCATGTTTACAAAAATGAAGTCATCTACAGTATTAACTTTGCTGTTTGGCATGCCAGGTCAAAACGTAAGAAAATTTAGATATTTAAAGACTGAACATTTCCCCTGGGTTTGTATTTCCTAATATTATTGTTAGGAAGGTGATGCTTTCACATTGTGTACTTGGTGCTATATAAGTGGATGAAAGAACTTCTATAGTTTGTTTTCAAATCTTTTACAAAAGTCTAGCTGTGTTGAGGAAAAAAACACGATTTTTCAGTTTTCAGCAAACATTTCAAAAAGCTTTTGTCCAATTCAGTAAGCAATGTAACTTATCACTTGCTTCCACGATGTGAAACGCTGCGTCGGAATTTTATGCATTCAGAAATGGCGCATGTGTGTGAAATGTTAGTGACCCGAATATGCTTTTTTCTCCCCTTAATCGACGAAGCTCGTTCAACGAAGCGTTCAAGGCTGGTGCCACTCACGTCGACACCTAGCAAACAAAGCAGCTCGGATCCGGGAAAGGCGACCTTCTTGTTCACAAACTGGACACACACACACACAAAAGATTGAACCAGAGCGGTCACATTCACACCCCGAATGCGCTACTGTCCGTGTCCCTTGCCCACCTTGAGATAAGACCTGTGCACTTTTGTTGAGCTGTGCACTCAAGTTGAGAAGTGTATCACCCCTTTCGGGTTCCGGAATGACATACAGGTCTCAAACTATTGTTACAGAGTTCACTCCTTTGTTAACGATTTCGACATCTGATTTAACAAAGCACAGCAACTACATTCTCTAAAAGTTCACTTTTTTGTCCATTTTCTTTGATCTTTGTCTAAAAATCGCTCCCTCTTGTCCCATTTCGTAAGTACATAAACGGACGGTATCGCCGATTTGGAGTGCGCAAATTGATCTTCGATCATGACCGCTTGTGTACCTGCCGGACGAGTGGACTCGGGCGTCTTTACGCTCGTTCCAATTCTGTTGGACCCCCGAGCGCTGCTCGAGTTTTGCCGATCGTACGGCCTGAGCCCCTTCCCTCTGCCTCAGCCCCCACCAGACTCTGCACCCCATCAACGCAAAAGGCCTGCCACTACCGATGAAGTTTGGGGCGCCTCCGTGGTGTTCAGTTTCAACCCCAAGGCTCAGAACTGTGGCGGTTCGGTGGTCACGCATTTTCGAATGCACACGAAGGGCGCATGTCCAACTTTCCAGTGCGGCTCCTGCAGAAAGGCATGAAATATTTTTGAATCGCACGTACAAAGAGAATTAATAAGCTGTTCCTTCACAATGGGCATTCAGCATGCCCAATTGTTTTCAAATTTTCTTATTTAACAGGTCATATATGAACTTTTTTTTTTAATTATAATGCAAAAATTTTTTATCATATATTTTCATCATATATGAACGCAGTTTCGCGCTCGCTAATAGTTTGAATTTACTTAATTCAGCTGTTGCAGGAGAATGGCATATAAGTCCACCACGACGGGCCGTCCCGGCCATTTTTCTTCTCCTACGTGGACGTCGAAGCCACCCCAACATCAAGCTCTCTCGACGGGAGATCTTGTGGATCTGCTCCTCCCTGACGAAGGGGTACTCCAGCGTGCAGACAGCAGAAGCCGTGCAAGACGTTCTCCCGATGGGGAATGATGTCCTGTGCGACTGGAAAAATTTCATCAGGGAAGCCGCCGCCGACGAGCTGGCGAGTCGGCCTCCACTGGGAGGGGTCAGCGAGGTCGTCCAGGTGGACGAGTCGCTCTTCCGGGCAAGCGGAAGTACGACTGTGGACGGCTTCTGGAGGGGCAACAACGTGCCTGGGTGCAGCAGCGACCACTACCACGGGACCAAGGACAAGGGTCCTTGGATTGTCGGCCTGATATGGGAGTCTAGTGGGGAGCTTCATCTGTTTCAGGTGAAGAAGAGGGACCGGAGAACGCTGCACACCATCAAAGTCAAGAATGTCCACCCGGGAACCACTGTCATTTTGAACAAGTGGAAAGGCCATAATGGCCTGTGGACGGTTCACAATGAATTGGGGCACATGGTGCTCAACCACCTCACCGTGAACCGCAGCGAGAACTTCGTGGACCTTGAAACCGGCGCTCACACCCAGATGATCAAGTCCGCCTGGACTGCCCTAAAGCAAGATTTCCTCAAGAGAGGCAAGGGGACGAGTAACACCCTGCATCCGTCCCACCTAACGTGGTACTGGTGGAGTTCCATCAACGGCCGGACCATGTACAGGGGCCCCTTCCTCAGGCTTCTGGAAGTCATCGGCCAAAGGTACTGGTGTGCCTGAACACACAAAGCAAACGGCCCTTTTTAGGGCCACCCACCATCTTTTATCGGCAAGACGATACACTTGAGCTTAGCTGCGAGTGTTTTACTGTGGATGGACTCCAGTTCAAGCATTCCTTGTAATGTGCATAAAAACAACTTGAGGTTTATTTGCAAGCACCAGTTGAAGTACGCTTTGGTATGTTCACACGGTATTCTTGAACCCATCCCTCAGTCACCGCTCAGATTGTAAAGAATTATTATTACTTTTGACCTTGTTGACAACATCGCTGCAGATGCACACAAAACGCCCGAAAGCAAGTAACTATTACAGTTCACCTAAACAGATTCCCACGTGCGCATGCAAGCACGTTTTTACGGCAACGCCAGAAAACATGCAAACGACGCCAGCACTTCAAAGCAGGAGGCGGAATATTTAAACGGATATCTAAACGGCTATTACGGATCTAAACATAAAAGTGATGAATCTCGATACAAGCACCTGATCAGATGTATCGGACTCTGCTATGACTTTCAGTGAATACCAGCTATATGGAAAAACTTCGTTTTATGCCACAAATAAATTTTAAAAAATTATTTGTGGCACTACCTTCAATTTGGATGTACCTTATGGGTGTAAATGATTCTTCGTCCCTCAGAAAAAAAAAACATCTACACTCAAAAAGCATGCCCAGACTTTAAGGAGCTGCCTTGAACCACTTTTTTAATTTCTTCCCACAGTCTGTAAACTTTTGCAGCTGTAGATTCGTGGAAGATATGAAAACGGGCAAGCGACCACACGGCCTCAAGGACCCTAGTGCTACCTAATAAAGGAAAGCTGATCTATGGTGAGGCTATTGTATGTACAAGCAACATTGGAGAGGATATTGATTTTTGTCGTCACTACCCCATGTATGTATGGACACAACTGTATGGACAAACGGCTCTCACATTACGGGCACTATACTCACATACTGCGATAAACAGGACCGATGCCGGCGAAATGGCAGTCGGCACAACAGCGGAAAAAGCCCGCAGCGGGAAGCAGCGGCGCAGGCCGGCACAGCCCCCCCTCCCGGTGAGTGTCTGGGTTCGAGATTATTGTTCACCTTTGCTCCTTGCGGTAGAGGCTAAAAAGAGCACTTCCAGACAAAGGTCTATAGAGAGAGGTGCACTCATTGCAAAACAATGCGCGAGTATCAATTAAATGGAAGGGCTAAAATACCACAGAGTATAAGTTCCTCTACCTGCAGAGTCAAGCAAACATAGCAATTTGGTGTATTCGGGTTTACTAGGAACCATGAAATGACCTTTTTACTTTTTCCAGATAACTTTTACATTAAACCGTCAATGTTCACTGAATGCCGAACAGGCATCCGTTTTCGTCTTGGTTTATTAACTTCTACACAAAAAATTATTGAAATATCGACTTTTTCATTCTCTCCAACTGACCGCAAAACAAGCCGTGACGTAGACCGTTTCCGGAACCGAAGTTCTCTCGGCAGTAGGAGAATGGGAGTGTTAGCGGCAACGAGTTGGGGTGCGCCGGTAGGTTTTACTGCGCTTTTACTGAGCGAAATTCAATGAGATATGTTGCGCTACAGCGACAGCATGGGACTAGTCCCATACGCCGGTATGCCTGTTGGGAAGTGCAGCGAGTCTTCCGGTGAAGACTCCAGAAGTCAACCACCCCGTCATTGTTGGCAGAAGGGCCGGCCGTGTCAGTCGTTTGCAAAGCGACGTAGATGGCGTTTTTCGCGGCCTCAGAGATGCAGGAGCGAGCCGACGTTAAAAAAGATACGTTTGAACTACGAGTGTCAGCAAGAGCCACGTAAATACCTGTTTACACTCAGAGCAAACGCGCGCGCTTGATGGAAGTCTTGTATTCGCGCTGTTGGTAAGCGCTTCGGGACCGTTCTTTTACGATTGCAACTCGATACTGACGCGACACTCGGCAAAGAAAGGTTGGACCGGGGTTGTACGTATACCTCCCACCATGGGCGTATCAACCGGGGGGGCAAGGGGGGCGCTTGCCCCCCCACTTCTCGGAGTGGGGGGGGGGGGGGGGGGGGGCAAGGTATGTGTTTTGACCCCCCTGAAATAGCGGAGGTCCTTTCTGAGAAAAATGTAACAGTAACTAGGAAAAGTGGTAAGGCTGTTTTTTTTCGTCGGTCCCGTACTAAGGGACACATTTCTTGCCATATTAAAAGAACCAAACAGAGCACACACATGTTTGATCGCTCCTGTACTCCATTCACTATTAAGCACGAAATCGCAGCTTCGAGACGTGTACGCCCAGTTCACGCTTTTTGCCTCCGCTGCGCTGTACGGGTAAACGGGGTATAGCAACGTTGAATATGATCGGCGCCAGGCACGTATCCAGGGGGTGGCGGGGGGAAGGGGGGGGGGGGCATGGGGCCTGCCCTTCGCCCCCCCCCCCCCCCCCCCCCCCCCCCCGCCGAAATTTTCCATTTTGATGGGGCCTCCTCTCTCCTCTCCCCCCCCCCCGAAACAAAATCCTGGCTATGTGCCTGATCGGCGCCCTGCGCTCATGGTCGTCTGTAGCTTGGAGTGCATTGCCAAGGAAAAGCAGCTGCCATTATTGTCAAGGGGGGGGGGGGGGGGGGGGGGCGAAACTAACAGTGTTCAAGAAAGGGGGGGGGGGGGGGGCGGGATATGAGAATATTATCACTTTCACATGCTTTCAGAGCTACCTTGTGGTTCGTACCTGATTGGTGCCTATATACTTTCAATTCTTGCCACCCAGACGTTTTTATCAAGCGGAATAAAAAGGATGTGATATGCCGCTAGATACAACTTTCAACTTTACAGTCCTTGTTTCATAAGGCAGCTGCATTGCATTTTACGAAAAATGACGATTAACAAAAGTAGCTCAGAGTCAGAGACCAATTTGAGCAAAATTTTCCGCTCAGAAACTAACCCTGCCTGAACCTAGCAGGCCGAGAGGCTTAAAAAACCTACCAATATTAAAAACTGACCATTAAATATTATTTTGATATGCTTACCAGCAACGGAAACCACGGCTTCAGCCCAGTCATTTTGTATGTCATATTTTGTACCTGTTTCTTATTGTGATGTTTTTATGACAAGCTTAGAGTTTGGCTCCAACTATTGTAATTTGAGAGCCATCATATCATTAGACCCGCGCAGCGGGAGAATTAAAAGCCCTACGCGGCTCGCGAGCTGAAGTTTGGCCACTTCTGACACATGGCTTGCACGTGACGTCATACCGTAGTGTGGGCCTGTGCATAGATGTCACGTTAATACCGGATAGAGACAAAGAGTATGTATTGAAATTAATAACTCGAACCCTATACGTAATGCCGCATCAAGGAAGCTTGCTGCTGAAAATCTATTGGTGCACCACACGGCATCATGTTGGTCTTTCGCTGAGGATTGCCGCTCTTGCCTGACAAGTTCGCCCTACGACGTGGTGTCTCTTCTCCAGACCGTCGCCTAATTTAAGAACTTAAGAAATATTCAGGGAGTACAATAGGACGGGCAAGCACTGGCCGGTGGCGCCCAAGGGATTTGGCCGAGTAGCGTTCGGAAGAGCGCTCTGTCACCTCGTGCCGCCTAAGCCAAGAATCCAAAAGGTGGCGGCTCGAGTTTCCATAGGATATGGAAATGGAAATCCCAACAATTTAGGGATTATCCTAGCGGCTCCGTGTAGTCTGGACAGCCTGTGCAAAGGACCACTGAAGAAACCGGCTCGTCTCGACCTCGCTGCTGGCCCACTCGATGAGTGCTTTTATCCCCCCCCCCGACAAGGTCAGCGTGCGCTTTTCCCAAATTTCGACGGCATCGGGGAACCACGCGTCCTTGACGCATCTACTTGTCTGCGCCTGCGAGAGTGTATTTTCGGAAGTGATGGGGGCGGAGCCTGACTGCTCTAAGCTGTACTCTTGCCCACATAGGCTGTCGATTGGCTCCCCTAAAGTCCCTAGCTGGTGACCTGGGTTAAGTAGACTGATTAAAAAGGAGCAACGAGCTCCGTCGAAATGTGCTCTTCAATGTTGACGTTACCACTGTACACATGTAATTAAGCAGTGTCTATATCGAGACGCGGGGCTCTCCAGAAGTACTGCTTCTATATCCTGCTCCCATCCCGAGCCGTTTTCCACCAACGGGGTCAACCTCTCGGTCCCAACGCCTAGATCATCGCGTCGGTGCTACTGTCTCGGAACCTGATTGCTCCAAGTAAGTGTTGTTTATAGCTGGTAACTTCTGATTTTTGTCTTTTCGTGATTCCTTTACCTTGCTTATGTTCTGTCGTCAGTAATATGGTTGTTTGAATGAATCAGGTTGTCCGGCTGGTGATCCTCGTCCTGACAGTACCAACGTCCGCAGCGACTTCGGAGAGATCATTCAGCGGCCTCCGGCGCTTGAAGACGTACCTCCGATCGACGGTGTCCCAGTCCAGACTTACACATCTCATGGTCCTTCATGTTCACCAAGAGAGAACTGCTGCGCTCGACCTAGTGCAGGCCACGAAGGAGTTCGTCTCCAGAACTACAGAAAGAAAAGTCACGTTTGGAAACATATAACATTCAGCGATCTCAAGCAATGCAAGTAGTATGTTTAGTATGTTAATTTCTTTCGTTTGATGTTTTAGTTGATCTTCCATGTGTGGTGAGTTTATATGATCAATAAAAGTGTAGGCATGCCTTTTCCGCCCCTGAAATCATCTCTTGCTGTCTTTAATCACGAAACCCCTAACCCCCACAAACCAAAAAACCTGAGCGTGTGTTCTTCTGTCGTAGAATTTGTAGTGTGAGATCGCTGACTTGACGCGGAGCCGACGGGCAAGTGGAAGCGCTGCGCTCGTGCTGGAGACCACCCAAAAACAACAATAAAACAATCTCCGATGGGCAAGTGGAAGCGCTGTGCTCGTGCAGGAGACCACCCAAAAACAACAATAAAACAATCTAAACCGCGTGCAAGTGTTCATCTGATCATCAGTAATATCATGTTCTCTAATAAACGCTCAAAATCCTAATTGCTGTTTCGAGTAAAAATTAAAAACAAATACTCCTCAAAACGCAGATGTCATCATCCCACCATTACTATGTAGTGTCTAAAAGCTTGTCTTCACCTCAGTGCTTAGAAAAACGTTGGTAGATAGAAACCACCTCCCTAATAGAAACAAAGTTCAGTGTCCGCCGGCCCCGAGGGGCGGGGCGGGGGGGGGGGGGGGGGGTTGCAGGGTGCCTGGTTTGCCCCCCCACTCAAAAACAAGTTGGTACGCCACTGCCTCCCACGAACTGTTATAGCTCGACAGTGACGTGCAGTCTGTCAGAATAAAAATGGCATACCAATAACAAAGTGTACATACCGTGTTACGAAGGTAATCCATACGGCATTCATTTCAGCTTTATATCACACAAAACAAGAAGATAGAATCGACGAGAGTTCCTCAACACTGCCTCGGAAAACAAGGGGAAGAGATTGACCTCACCTCTTAATCTAGAATTGAGGTCAGTGATCAAACTATAATACGGGAAGGGTCCACAAGGGTCGCGCGGGCATATTCCATTTAGCACGCCAGCCGATCGTAGGCAGACGGTCTTGCGACGAAGCAACGCAGCGCCGAGTCGGAATGCCTGCTAGGCCTATACGCTTCGTCGGAGTCGGTGGATCCAGCGTTCTTGTTCGTCGTGGTCTGTTTTAAGTACTGTTTTCTTGCTGCTTGAAGTCGGCACGCGCGGGAAGAACACGTAGAAAAATAAACGTTCAGTCAGTCAGAGTTTTGAGAGGAAGGAAAACAAAGAAAATAAACGTCCGCCGCTGGCCGCCACCCAAGTAACTGTCGGCCCTGCCCTACTGCGCACGCGCAGTAGTTGCTTCGTTTACCACACGATAGATGGCGCCTGGCTCTCAGCATTGGGGTTGCGTAAGCGTAGGGAGGCCTCTGAGAAAGTGCATGTGACCATATGCACAATCCCAGAGGTCCAGGGACAGTCTAGCGGGATGGAAAGGAGAGTAGTTGAAGCTAACCGGGTCATTAGGGGTATGAGCCGACGACTTGGGTACGGCGTAATGGAGGTGAACAGGGACGTGTATGAGGCTGGCTCCCACCCTTTTGCACAGGATGGCATCCACTACAGTGGTGCCACGGGCAGGAGGGTAGGCAGTAGGATAGGTTGCCAGGCAACAGCTTTTTTAGGGGGACCCAGGGCCCTGAGGGCTCCGGAGTAGGCGAAGGTGAACCGGGGGAGGAACCAATGGCAAAGAAGCGTAGAGGCCGTAGAAGTAATAGACATAAATGCAGCGGAAAGTTTTTTCAGACATAGGGTATATTAACATCCAAGGTGGCAGGAATAGGCTGAAATGGGAGGAAATAGAAGAGCAGCTGAGACAGGAGAATTTAATGGTATATGGGTTTGTGGAGACGCATCTTAGGGACGCAGAGCAACCACCCTGTAACCCAGACTATGTGTGGGAATATTGCTATAGAACAGCAGGCTACAGAAAGGGAGGTGGAATTGGGGCATTCATTCATAAAAGTGTGGATTGGCAAAGGGTCAAACAGGATTGTGTGGAACATTTATGGTTAAAAGGAAAAGTGGCGGGGGAGCAAACACTACTTGGCTTTGTGTATTTGTGGACAGGAGCAGATGCCAAAGAGGAAAACAAAAGAATTATAGATTGTATAGCAAGTGACATTAATGAGCTAGGGAGGGGGTGTGAGATTATTATACTAGGAGACATGAATGCACACACTGAAGATATGGACAAGTACACGGATTCGACAGGTAACATGCTGCTAGATATGTGTGAAAGACATGACTTGATTTTATGCAACAGTACCGAGAAGTGTGAAGGGCTCATAACTTGGGAGGTAGGGAGTTTGCATTTGACGATAGATTATTCACTAATGTCGCATAGGATGTATGATAGGCTAAAGGTAATGAACATAGATGAACTTGGGGTCAGAAGCCTGGGTACTGATCACAAACGGATCAAGCTGAGCTTTACGAGAGAAACCGGGAAAGGAAAGATGCAAGATGAACAACCAGATAGGATCTTTTACTCGGAGAAGCAACTGGAGATAGCAACCAAACAAATTGAGGAATTAATTTCTGGCGATACCACAGCAGAATGGACTTACACAAATTTAATGAGATTATTTGAGCTAGAGCTATCCAAGGTCCGACCTAGAGAAAAAGGAAAAGGAAGGCATAAACCCAAGAGCTGGTGGGATGGGGAGGTTAAGAACGCCATAGAGAGACGCCAGGAAGCATCCAGGGAACACAGACATTCCAAGCGAAGGGGGGAACCAAAAGCCGAAGTAGACAGAAAATGGGATAATTTCATAATTTATAGAAGGGAAGCATCCTGTATAATCAGTGAGAAAATGAGAACAAGGGGGTCCCAATGGTTGTCAAAAGTGCACAAAAAGGATAAAAAGGCAGCCAAGAAATTTTGGAAACATCTGAACTCCATGAGTAATAAGACAAGTTTAGAACAGAGGTTTATAGTTACAGCTCAAGGTACTCGACTGGAAGGGGATAAGGCAATGCAGCATATAGGGACAATGATGGCGGAAAAATTTGAAGACCGAAGGAATGAGGCACATGCTTTATCGCAGGAGAACAGACCGGTAAGTGCTATGGATTCGTTCGGACAAAGAGAATGGGAAAGGGCAGAGAAAAGAGTTCCTAGTAGCACCTCGACAGGCCCTGACGGTATTCCCATTGTGTTAATCAAGAACTTGGGCCCAAAATCTAAGCAAGCATTAAGAGAGGCAGTGAATAAAATGGTAACGGATGGGAAAGCCCCCGATGAATGGAGACTAAGCAGGATGAGCATGATATATAAACGAAAGGGGGACAAAGCGGACATAAACAACTACCGTAAAATCCTGAAATAGCGCCCACACTCGATAGATCGCCCACTCCGCTTTTATGTTCGAACACGTGTTCCCTCGAATACTGATAGGTCGCCCACCTTCCAAAAATAGCGATGCCCGAAGGTTGAGAAAAGTGCTGGAGGGTAGGGGAGAAGGTTTGGAAAGCCTAAAATTCCCTTCACAAAAAGAAGAGGCCACACACAATAAGGGAGATAAGATAACGGAAGGAACCCGGAAAGTGGTCAAGGTCACTTATTGAATGACATCAGGAAAGCGTTGAAGGTCGCTTAGTGGTTGTCGTCAGATCGCCCGACAACCCCAGAAAATCTTTCGACCAGCAAACTGTGAAGACGTTTCTTGTGTATACTCGGGATAAGGTCCAGCTATACCATCCAGAAGAAAGTGGAAGTCGTGGAATGGCACCGCAAGAACGGAGCTAACGTGAGCAAGACTGCGCGCCATTTCGAAGTTCACCGGAAGCGTGTACGGGAATGGAATACGAGCTACCAAGTACTTCTACAACAATGCCATGAAACGAACAAGTTGAAGAGAGCAATAGGTAGGGGACGACCCGATTTTAGTGAAGAAATCGACGACGCACTGATGGACTTTCTGGAGACTGAGAGATCCGCCGGTCGAGCAGTCAGCAATCGCCTGCTTCAAGAGCATGCGCGGAAACTGGCAGAACAGATGGGCCTAGGAAACTTCCAAGCGTCATGCCAGTACATAGCTAACTGGAAGAAGCGATTTAATGTGTCTATGCGGGTGGGGACCAACGAAAGTCAGAAGCTGTCTGCCGACTACGTTGAAGCAATTACGGTGTTCCGAAAGGCTGTGTCAACTCTGCGCCTGGAGCACAACTACTCGGACTACAACATAGCCAACATGGATCAGACTATGGTCCGGATGGATTGCCCTGCTGCGAGAACCAACAATGCTGTCGGCGAGTCGAGTATTCGCATCGCCAACACCAGCTCTGCTCGGCGAGGGATGACGGTGGCCTTGTGCGCGACGGCAGCGGGCATCAAGCTACCTGCTTTGATCGTACTGAAGGAGCCAACCGGCCGGATCCCCCCGGAGTACTCTTTTCTCTAAGGATTCCAAGTATAATAATAATAATAATAATATTTATTTTGGTTCAGGAGAACCGCGGTGCCGCATGTTGTAATTAATCACCATTTAGGGTATAAATGTCGAAACAAAGCCTTAGAAATACGTAAAAATAAGGCTGACAGCATTTTGTTTTTTTTTTTAAATAGAGCGACTGTTGCGTCATCCATTGACAAAACGCCACAGCCTGTTTTGTTTTGTATCGCCCCATTTCCGAAAGATGGCGTAGCCGTTCTGGCCGGCGCCATCTTGAGCGCACGAGCAGTTGGCGCGTGACTTGCTGGCTTTCCAAAGGTTACTCACTTGCGCGTGCTTCGGCGCTCGGCCATAAAATCGGGCAGTTCGCATATCTTCACTCATCGGCGTAGCATGTGTAATGTGCGTTTGGGGCCCGAACTGTTATTTCATGTTATACTTGTTGTACTTGCAGCAAATGTGCGAGTTACTTCTTCCAAGAACGGTTGGATGACCTCTCCCGTCCTACTGGAGTGGACTAGGAGAGTTTGGGGCCCGAACGCCGACGACGTGAGGAGACTGCTCATACTGGACCAAGCACCCATACACAAGACAGGCGGCCCGAGAAGCGCTCGACGCAAAAGACACCGACGTCGTCTTGATACTGGGCGGTTGCACGTCCATTTTGCAACCCGCGGACGTCTCATGGATGAAGCCCTTCAAGGACACGCTGCGTGGAATTTGGGCATCGTTCTTCCGGAAAGGTTCGGTGACTCCAAAGGGCAACCTTCGCAAGCCGTCGCGTCAAGAGGTTGTGGACTTCGTGGCTTAGGCGTGGGCCTCCGTCTCCGAGGATACCGTGCGGAGTTCGTTCAAACGGTGCGGAATATCCGCAAGGCTCGATGGTTCCGAGGACGGCGAGCTCAACGACCGTTTGGCTTCGGTAACCAATGGACCCGAGGATCCCGAGAGCCTCATTGACGAGGCGATTTAATCTTCGATAGCGAAAGCGATGTGTCGTTTGACGGTTTCAGCGATGAGAGCTAGGGAAACCCACGCTGCTTTGGCGCACGAGTTACTCGAGTTTTGTTTGTGATTTTGGTTTTTAAATACTGAAAGATCGCCCACCCCACTTTTTTGGCCAATTATCTACGGCGAAAAGGGGGGCGTTAATTCAGGATTTTACGGTATCGTCCTATAACGGTGACGTCAGTGATTTACAGGGTGGTGATGCAGATTATAAAGGATAGACTGCAGGCATGGGTGGAGAGCGAGGGGGTGCTGGGGGAGCTGCAGAATGGGTTCCGGAAGCAAAGGAGGTTAGAGGACAATCTGTTCTCTTTAACGCAGTGTATCGAAATAGCAGAAAAGGAACAAAGGACCCTATGGCTAGCGTTTCTGGATATCAAAGGAGCCTACGACAGTGTAAGTCAAGAGAATTTGTGGGGCATACTGGGTATATTAGGGGTAGAAGCTGGAGTAACTAATCTTTTAAAAGATATATATAATAGCAACAAGGTGCTTATAAAATGGGAAACAAATGTATCGGAGCCTATAGAGATAGAGCGGGGGCTTAGGCAAGGCTGCCCTTTGTCGCCTTTGTTGTTCATGTTATACTTACAGGGATTGGAGAACAAACTAGAGCGGAGCGGGTTTGGCTTCAACCTTTCTTTCATCAAGCAAGGTGAATGGATTAAACAATCACTACCGGGGCTGATGTATGCAGATGATATAGTGCTAATGGCCGACAACAAAGAAGATTTGCAGAAATTAATGGATATCTGTGGTACAGAGGGAGATAAACTAGGTCTTAAATTTAGTCAAGAAAAATCGGCAGTGATGATTTTTAATGATAAAGATGGTGGCGAGCATAGGATACAAGAGGTCATGTTGGAGGTAGTGGATAAGTACAGGTATCTTGAGGTATGGATAAATAATGGTGTTGAGTATCTAACGGAGCATGAAAAACATGTAGCGATGAAAGGTAGCAGGAATGCAGCCGTCATGAAACATAGGGCTCTGTGGAATTACAGTAGGTATGAAGTGGTGAGGGGGATTTGGAAAGGGGTCATGGTTCCCGGCCTGACCTTCGGCAATGCGGTCCTGTGCATGAGACCAGATATTCAAGCAAAGTTAGAAATTAAACAGCGGGGCGTAGGTAGGCTTGCTTTGGGAGCTCATGGAAATACGCCGAATCAGGGGGTACAAGGCGACATGGGATGGACGTCAATCGAGGGCAGGGAAGCTAGCAGCAAGATAGAATTTGAGGAGCGTTTGAGGGAAATGGAGGAAGAGCAGTGGGCTAGGAAAGTTTTCAGTTATTTGTACATGAGGAATATAGATACCAAATGGAGAAAGCGAACTAGAAAATTATCAAGCAAATATTTGGGCGGCAGTGGGGGCGCCAACCAGGAATTACGGGTTAAGAAAAGGATAAAAGAAACAGAGAAGGGTCTGTGGGAAACGGGTATGCAGACAAAACCAGCACTGGAGACGTACAGAATGTTCAAACAGGAAATTTGCAAAGAAAATATCTACGATAATTCTAGGGGAAGCTCTTTGTTGTTTGAGGCCAGGACAGGAGTATTGCGGACTAAGACGTACCGGGTTAAGTACCAGGAGATGGACACTTTATGTAGTGTGTGTGGGGAGCAGGAGGAAACGGCTGAACACTTGATACTTTTCTGTAAAGGGCTGCACCCAACAGTTAACAGTGACCGGGCGGATTTAATCAAAGCATTGGGTTTTAAAGACAGTGAAGGAAAAATAGACTTTACACGGGTAGAAATAACCAAGCGGAGGTTATCAGACTGGTGGCTAAAATCGAGGCAGGGGTGAGATTTAATCTTGGAATTCGAAACATATAACTAGATTTATAATGTTGGCTAGGTGGCGCAAGCCACCGCCCCATTCACAGGGTTTAGCCAGATCCATCCATCCATCCATCCATCCATCAAATTTGGCAATTTTCGCCACCAGGGGGGTAAAGGTGGGTGAGGAGGAGTGGCAAATCCCGTGCGCCGACATCCTGGGTCCCGAGTGAACGAACGCAAAAGAGAGCGACAGAACACGAGAGAAAGAAAGCAACGTTGCCATGGTAACGCGAAGAGTGAAAACGCTTAGCAATATAAACAGTGATAATTTAACGTTGTAAACTAAATTATGAGCTATTCTAACGCTTATAAAAAGCAATAAACTTATTACGCTGCATTAACTTCCCTTCTGTCGAAATCTCGGAAATCTGGTTGTTGCGCAGTTTCGTATTCCTCAACCGCGCCCAGCCGCGCCCCACCGGCGAAGCCGGGTATATGGTTTAGTTTAGCGTTAACGCGAGGCCGTACATCTGCGCGCTTTTCAAAAAGAAAGCTTCGAAAGGAACGTGAATATCTTTCCACCGGTAAGTTCGTGAATTGTTGAAGTTCACGAAACTGCTCTGATGATGTAACCGTGTTTGGGACCCAGAAGGTCTGCCTGCATGATCCGCCGCTTGCGGCAGCCAGAATGTATGGGAAAATGGCGGACCTTTTCCTCTAGAGTTAGTATGTATGATCTCTATGTTCGCCACACATCTCTAATTATGCTACAAAATGTGGATCTGAATATTATTTAACAAAACTTTTAGGAAACATTCGCCGGCTATTTATTGTTTACGATCGCGGTGCTGGTGAGGTAGGCTCTTACCCAATAGGTGGTATTCACCGAGCCTGCAGGTTCGACTTTGCCAGGGAGCGCCACCGTCGATCCGCCATCTTCGAGGTCTCGGTTTGACTGGCTTGGGTACGCTACGCGGTCGTCCGGTGCTAGTGTGTGCTAATTTCATATCGTTGAAGCTTCGTTGAACAGAAGAGAGAAGAAAGGTTGGTCTTGGGGGCGGGCCGTTTTCCTTGTTGCCGCCGAGTACCGTGTGTAAAGGCTGAACCGCATGTAGGCAATGGACCTTTTTCCAGTAAGCGTCTGCGCACGCGCACACCCTTTCCACTTGACCTTGACCGTCCTTTCGCCATTTTTGGGGGGCACTGTTTTCTTGCGACACTAATCTGTTCCTATGGGAGAAGGCGAGTCCGGTTGCCCTCCATTTGTAGTAGGCGGCGAAACCGTCATGGGGCACTCCTTACTGGAAAAAGGTCCACGAGACGAGCGACAGCGACGAGACAAGCGACGACGACCCGCTTCGCTGTCGCTCGGTCACTTGCGCGACGTGGCAAACCGCATGAAAGCGACGGGAGCATGCGACCAAGGCGATAAGCGACCCTTTCTAGAAATCCAAAAACCGAGCGACGCGACGACCGATCGCGAGAAATCTCCGTAGCTCGTCGCCGACTGCCGTCGCTGTCGCCATCGCTCGCTAAATCGCTTACATGCGGTTCACCCTTCACTGTCACTCGTCGCGTAGCTCAGTTTTGGGGATTTCTAGAAAACTTAGCGCTCATCGCCTTGGTCGTGTGCTCCCGTCGCTTTCATGCGGTTTGCCTCGTCGCGCGAGTGACCGAGCGGCAGCGAAGCGGGTCGCCGTCGCTTGTCTTCCCGCTCGCCAAATCGCTTACAGCCGGTTTTTAAATCGCTTGGGCTAATGAAAATTGCACCGCATTTTTCATAAGCTGCGCACTCTGTGAGCCGCACGGTATGTTTCTGCACAGGAACGAACACCGAAGGCACGACGTATGTACGACACAGCGGCGATGGAGCAACACGGTTACACGGCCGTAGTACAGAAAATCCGCTAGAGAAAAACAATAAAGGAACTAGCAAAACAAAACAAAGAGTAATCACACCGTGCTACAAAAGCACCAAAGTAGAAAAATTAGTTCTTGCAAGAGCTACCGCCGTCGGCACGGCGGGCGACACGGAGCGCTTCATGGAGCCGAGGGAGCAACGCGGCCGCGGTAAACGAGTCCGATAGCGACAAAAACGAACTAAAACACACAAAAAATACTCCCACGGCGATTCAAAAGCACCAAAGTATAAGAAAAGCCCCTAGTTTCGATCAAAAAGACCCTTTAAAGTTGTAAAATACTGCTAAACCACGCTCAAAAGGTCCGGCCAGATGGCATTCGCGATAGCAAGAGACCTCGAAGATGGCGACCGTGGTGGGCGATGGCAGCGAACCTAGCGAGTGACGTCAAGTGAATGTCACGCGACCTGGATTTGGCTGACGTGCTCCATTTCCGCGGATGCATCGTAGTGAACAGGCGAAGGAAGGAAGGCGCAAAAGAGTCCAGTTTTCTTTTAAAAGTTCTATGGCAAATAATTTTTTTTGGCTCCCTATTTTTGTGTTTTTGTGTTTCTTTTCACACCTTTTACGACGTGCGGTGGATGAAACTCGATTTTAAAATCATTTCATGGTCCCTTTAAGCGATCGCCACTCGCATCACGACACGACTACTACTCACGCTGTCAATTAGACAACGACCATGAGTTTCCCGCTATCCTTCGGATCCACCACTTCCAGTAGGACTATGGAGCTCGATCATCAGGTATTTCTTTTCTCCTTTGTATTTCAATTCAATTATTATATAGACAGGTTTTTTTGTTTGTTTTTTCCAGACTGTCAGCAGGTGGACAATGTACGAGACCGTGAAGACCGCATTCCCTGTACTGGAGAGGGGATGTAGTTCCGCGTCTACGTGCGGGCTACTGTTAATGCATCGCGTCTTAACTGCAGTTAATGCGATACTTTTTGTTGTGGGACTTGAAATTGTCGAGATTTCACCAAAAAGCCTAGCGGTAGAATGTGTGAACACGGGCGAAGGCGTGGAGGACGACATCGACTACACCAAGGAATCGGAGGCGGCCATGATAATGTACCTTCTCTTCAGGCAACATTCGTGCGTAATTCGACTAAATGCTTCAAAATTGGTAGGCAAAAGTACCGTAATGTTTAGAGATTTGATTTTGTGCGGCATACGTCAAAATTCGTCTATTAGAGAATTGGTTGTAGATGAAACTTGCACGGAAACCGACATGTCTGACATGGCGTACGTAACCGTGGGCATGATGGATCTGCATCGGGCCATTGAACACCTCCGTAATCTACGTATCGTAAATATAAATATCACCACCATGTCTCACGCATTCACAAATCACCTGTTGAGGTGGATATCAGAGTTTCAAATCGGACTGGAGGAGTTATGCTACGAAACTGATTTTGTAGATCTGAGGTCCGTGCAAGCGATGCTAGAGAGGCCGGGCTGCACCCTCAAAATCTTGCACTTTACCGGAGGTATAAAGAGGCCGATTTTCTGCGCGCAATGACGTCTATCAGACGCCTAAAGTTGATGGGCGTTTCCTTCCAGAACGAGGCCGTCGTCGAATTGGCGCGATTGTTGATGAAGACAAATTGCATGATCGAGACGCTCGATCTCAATTTCACCAACCTAACCGACGATACGGCATCCTATCTGGCTAAGGCCGTTGCGCATAATCGATCTTTAATCGAAATTAATCTAAGAGATAACCTAGCCTTGTCTATGCGCAGCCTACGGGCTTTGATAGAGGCTCTATCTATCAACAAGAGCCTACACGTCGTGAGGCTTGGTTACGTGACAGATTTCGGCGAATTGGTGCAGCTGGCCATCGACCGAGGTCAGTGCCAGCGCTTACATTTGGCCGTTTTGGTTAAGAGCCGCATAAATGTAGAATTATTGGCACAATTTAAATACGTAACCATCGACCATGTAATGTCACGTGAGGTTCACCAATACCTCGGTGAGACGTTTGACGCCCTCCGCACCTCCCCGCACCTGCAACACGTATATATCTTCTCCATCTTTTTGAACGTTGTGGCTGAAAAGGTGGCCGCTTTCATAGCAGACTCTAAGACTGAAAACGCTCGCTCTAGTCAAGTGTGGACAAGAACGCCAGTCAGTCGTAAAGATGGTTTTGGAAGGCCTATCGCAAAACCACGGACTAGAATGGTTCGAATGGTTGAAGTGTGTCGTCGCGAGCTCAGAAGCCCTGCAAAGTCTCTACAAAGTTTTCAAAAACAACGAGACGTTGATTAAACTGTGCATGTCGACGACGCCACACGGCTTCGATTATTACGCTGACTTCGACGGACTGAACCCTCGGCTCCGATGTGTCGAGCTGCGAAAAGATAATTACGACCGTCGCCGCTGAGGATCGGGAGTGTTTGTGATACAAGAGGCAGTGCGACACAACAGGTGGCTCTTGAACAGGGCCGCAGAGTTTGTGGCCGATCCAAGCGTCGCGGATGCTGCTCCGGACATGTACGACGTGCGGGCTTGGAATCTCTGCTGTGCGATGTAGGCGCCCCATCACCATCTACGCCCAACGACGGCTGTTGTGTGAATGTCGACTCGAGTGCAGTGGATGTCTTGGCACGGGCTCGCCGGTACATTCGTGAAAACTTTTTTCAACTGGCAGGAATATGTGACCGTGAAATGTCTGTGTGTGCCCTTCCATTTTTAAACAGAATGTTGGGAGGCGTTGTCGAACTTTTGGGGTTGTACCGGGAATCGGCTATTGTGAACACG
The DNA here is from genome assembly GCF_016920785.2 of Ixodes scapularis. Taxonomy (NCBI): domain Eukaryota; kingdom Metazoa; phylum Arthropoda; class Arachnida; order Ixodida; family Ixodidae; genus Ixodes; species Ixodes scapularis. Next base: position 138,662 of record NW_024610136.1, read on the forward strand.
AGAAGTATATTAAGGACTTTAACGTGCTTTTGTAGGGGTCGATGATTGGAATGTTTACAGAGTCGGCGGCAGAGGGCCGTTTTGTTTTGGATAGCGCCAACTGAACTCATTTATTATTTTGCTTGTCGGGATTTGTGTAGCCGTACCACGGAGACGAGAATCCGTGTCAGAGGGAGAGAGTGAAAGAGAGAGAGAAGAGTGTCGCTAAGTTGGGAGCGGAAGAGTTGAGAGGGGGGTCGATGAAGAGATTTAAAAGGAGACGCATCGAGAGCGATGTGGAAAAACGAGTAGATAAAGTGCAGAAGTGTCACTAAGAGAGTTAAACAGCAGAGGCCATCGAGTTTTGAGAACTACCGAACTTTAACTATGTTGTAATTTTTGTGTATAATACCTGCATATTAAACCAAGTTATTCAACCCTAAAAGCCTACGATCCTGACATCACTAAAACCCAAGAGAAGAGACCCTTGACTCGCAATCGGCGACAATGACGTCAGCACAGACCCGAAGACAACGAGAGACTTGACGAGACGAGACAAGACGGATATAAACTTTACACTACAGTATATACCATTTCATTCAAACACATGTCATTATCCCGTATACTTTTGTTCATTGCGTTACAGTTTTGCAACTGCATCTGGTGCAGACAGATAAAATGATCCACAGTTTCCATACTATTTTGTTGCAAATCTGTTCCTTGAACTGCCGATTTTATTGTCCCATTAAACGTGCAAAGCATCGCTTTGGCAGTTATTGAGCATGTGCCATATAAGTAAGACTGCAATTACAAAGTTCCTATGCACTTGGATTTATGCCTGGTGAGTTTTCTGGTTCACTGTTATTGTGTAATGTCATAATTAGCTAAATATAAATTTTTAAGCTTAAGTATATGTATTCATCCACCTTAGATTCTATTTCTTAATTATTTTTCTAGTAACTTTGAATTTTGTAATTTAAATACTTATCTAGAATTATTTATTTAGTTGTTTTTCTAAGTTATATTTATTTATTTATTTACCGGCCCTCGAGACAATGAGATATCCCCGATGCGGCCCTTTAGTCAAAAAGTTTAGAGACCCCCAAGCTATGATGATTTTGTTTACAGTGTTTTCGGGGAGAAGTCATCTCTGGGCAAGGAAGACAAGGAGATTGACATCCAAGGCACTGACCTAAGCAAACTCATAGACAGCGCTGACGAGGGAATTTGTCTACCCCAGCATCACCGCTGCGCTGCCCACTGTCTGAACCTTGTGCCTACCGTGGATGCCTCACGTGCAAGTGAAGACGAAGCATTCTCAAAGGCGTTCACAACCGTGATGAAAAAGTGCAGGTGCCTTAGGCCAAGCAGGGGTCCTCAGTCGCTGTACAAACGGTGGACAATTTGTGCGGTGTGTACCTGTCGACTCCAGTAACCACTCGCTGGAACTCGCTGTACGACTCGTCACAATTCCCCCGACTCTGAAGAGGAATGGAAAAGACATGCCAGCACCCTGTCGCACACTCCATCTTCCACCTCTGGATGATCCGGTGGACTTCAATTTCATCGAAGAATACTGCGAAATATGTTTCTCAAAATGTCTCTCAATTTGACGGTAACTGAGAAGTAAGCATTAGTTCCCAAGCCCTTGCTTTGTCTCGTTCTACATCGTTGTTAACGACTGTATCTGCACATATCCAACCACCTGCTTTATTTTTCCACAAATTTTATTAGTCATTCTGACATCAATCAGAAAATAATGAACGAGATATTTAAAGCGCACATGTAGCTGCAAAGGACCTGCTCCACGTATAAAAAAAAAGGTTTTAAGGTTGTGAAACCTGTTGCCTGTGCCCTGAATGTGCTGCAACGGGATAACCAGATGTTCATGGGGTATCTCCTACAGACACCGTCTGCCCTCCAGCAACGCCTAGAATATGCCATCATGAAGAGCAAGCAGATTTGCACGCAACACTGTCAGGCAGTCCTCGAGGGCCTGGGGAAAAAGGTAAACATTCATATTTTGTATTAAAAAAATTGATATATTTTAACCTTCACTGCCAATGACTAATAGCGCATTCTATCTCAAGGTTTGATCACCTGATGGAGAAGAGGGACCTGCTGCTGGCATCAGCTGTGCTGCCCAAATTCCGATTAAAATGGATCCAAAATGCCCAGAAGTGCCTCCTGGAGGATGAAGCACCTCTGCGATGCTACTCCCTCCCTGCACGCCAGATACCCAGACATCACAAGCCCAGAACTAGACAATATTTTTTTCTTAACTTCCCCAACATTTATGCATTTGACTCGGAGCACAGAAGTTTCTCGGTTCTTGGATGCCCCCAGCAATGTGCCAGTGAAGAAGCTAGTCGACTTTCCGAAGATCCACGGGGTCATTTTGAAGCATAACACATTTGTGCCGTCCGGCGCATCAGTGGAGTGACTCTTCAGCCGCGCCGGAGATGTGTTCTTGAAAAAATGACCGACTTCAACTTCGATGGAAAAATGACTGACTTCAACTTCGAATGCCAACTGCTCTTGATGTGCGATAAAAACTAAACACAAAAACTTCTGTACATTATTTGCAGATAGTTTTATTCGTCTACAGGTAGCTGATAAGTTACCTTATTACTGTAAACAAAGATACTGTGAAAAATTGCATTTTTGCATGTATTTTTTGAAGCCATTGAAACGTAATCGAGTAAAGTAACCAAGTAATTAGTCAATTACATTTTAAAGCCAATAACTTGTAACGGTAATCCACTACTTTGATGGCCAAATAATTGTAAATGAAATTAACCACTTTTTACAAGTAATGAATGGGCACAAGTCTGGTTGAGGGCTCGCTGTTTCTTCTTGGAGAAGGGAGCCAATGGGAGGCAGTGTAGATAGTGACGGTGCGATGTCATACCAATGCCAAGCCGCTTTTCGCGCGTCTTTCAAGTTGCAAAGGAGCTTAGTGTGGTTCCGTTTGCAATCCCCATTTCCCCAATGCCTTTCCCAACAGAGTGGTTCCTCGAAACTGTATGATTTTTCCTCTTTCTGTATGACAAGACGCAAACAAACTATATATATAAGGACGAGCAACTGCTGGGAAACTATTGGAGAGGAATTTGGAATAACAGCAGAGTTTCTCACTTGTCGCACGTCGCCTGAATTGTGGTGGATTTCATGTTGATTTGGTGACAGTCTTTGTCTCAATGAATGATGAAATATATCCTGCGGGAATCAAAGCCGTGGGTAAGTTTTCAACACACGCGCTTGCTGAATATTGTCGAAAATCGACAATGCATGTCAAAGCGGAGCAGGTAGGAACGCCAGAAAAGGCTCAAAGTCATGGGCCCTTTTTCGACGTTGCTGACGGCATGCTCCGAGTCACTCCTCACTACGTCGGAAAGTAAGGAGTCGAGGTCATACAACGGATAAAGCGCTTTGGTCAGATCTTGGGGGGTCTCTAGCCCTTTATGCAACACGCGGAGACATCTGTGCATAAACATTTGTATAGCATATGCGCCGCCTATAGACGCGAAGTACGGCTCGGAAATGAAAAAAGAAGACATGAAAGAACTGCGGTGGGTCACAGTTACAGAACAAAGAGACTGTCCCGCCAAGGGACCCAACATCCGGAATGGTCATAGACCATAAGGTAGCTTGAACTGCTGTCGTCGGACAGTGCTCAGAACAGGGGCCCATGGTTTCGCTATATACAAATCTTTCTTACTCTGCAAAGCAAGCCACAGGTTTTGAAGAAATTCTTTTCAAATAACGAAATAAGGCCAGGAGCATAGTTGGGATTAAATCTTAGCAAGCACATGGTACACGACACTTAAAAAAATTTAGCAGAAAAGAAAAAAAAAACGCTTTTGCTTTACCAGTGCTTGCACCAGTCGTCCATGGGCTGTCCACAACTTCCAGACGTTGGCAAGACGCAGCTTCTCCCAGCTCTAGTCATCGCTTGCTATTCTTGAACACGATATTCATTAGAAAGATGTCTAAAATATGTATCCGCTAAAACGGCTAAAGGGTAGAAAGGAAGGCATTTATAGCCATGTCAAGGCTGCCGAGTCCCTCGTAACAATACCGCATCTGGTGCCGTTACACACGGGGAAGTTTAGGTCCTTCTGCCCTATCATCCTCAGACTGATAATCTCGGGGTTGATCCCGGCAAGCCGCCTTGTGCCTGACAGCTCGTCGCACCTCCCAGCGGCGAGAGCGCCCCCGGAGCGGAGACTGTGGCATCGTGGCTGTGTCCCCAGCTTCCCATCAACTACAGTGAGCAGACTACCCAATGCACATGCGTCCGGTCCCCCCCCCCCCCCCCCCCCCCCCCCTGGTGCTCCACCAGAGGCGCAGGCTCCACCCGGCGCCCGAGCCCGAACGCCCAGTCCGCCTGGCGCGGACTTCAAGACCCCCTCCGTGTCACCGAACAAGACAGGGGGCGTTCAGAGCCCTGGAGGGAGTGCTTTCTCCAGCCCACGACATTGTGTCAAGTGCGGCTACCCGGCCAGCGTTTGGGAAAGCTTTGGGACTGTTCTCAACGAGGTCAGCCCTGGCACTCCCCTCCAGGACGAACTTCCTCCCCATGCAGTGGAGCTTTGGGTGGCGCTCCCCTACCCCCCCCCCCCCCCCCCCGCATCTGCGGATGAGGAGGACGAGCCTTTTCTAAAGCCCCCCCCCCCGAGCCCCATCCCCCCTCCAGTCGTTCCGCTCAGTGATACCCTCTCCCACTTCTTCAATAAGCGCAGGTCCCTTTGGTTTGAAAAACGCGCCATTCTGTTTTTCTAGCCTTATGGATCGGGTTCTGGAGGAAGCTCCGCGAATCTGCACTTCCCTATCTAGACAATGAGGCCATATTTTCTAATGCTTGGGAGGCACTGTGGGTCACTTGCGTGCAGTCTTGGATCAACCTCACCAGACGCAGCCTAGCATCAGGTCGGAGAAGTGTCAACTTGAGAAAGCAGAGGTCATTTATCTCGGCCACGTGATCGGGCAGGGCTGTTGCCGACCCTCGGAGATTAAGACTGCCGCGGTGGCACAGCACAGACGTTCCAAGACTAAAACGGATACGCGCATTTTTAGGGCTTGCTGGATACTACCAGCATTATATAGAGAACTACTCGCACGTGGCCAGCCCGATCACTGACGCCTTGAGAAAAACTGAGCCACAAACAGTGGAGTGGGATGAAGCGAAGAAGCTCCCGTTCCAAACGTTAAAGGACGCCCTCACTAGTGGTCCAGTGCTGAGGGCACTTGACTACACAAGACGTAATGTCGTACAATGCGATACAGGTGATCGCAGAATAGGGGCGGTCTTGAGCCAGATCGACAATCAGGGGAACAAGTTGCCTGTAGTCTTCATTAGCCAAAAGCTCACAGCCCAGGAGGGGGCTTACACCACTTCGGTAAAAGAGTGCTCATGTCTCATCTCGGCCGTTCAGAAGCTTTCCTGCTACCTCGCAGGTTCTCGATTTGTCATTGAAACGGACCATTGCTCGTTGAAATGGCGTCAAAACATGTCACCTAAGAATGGCCGCCTTCTTCATTGGAGCCTAGCCCTCCAACAGTACAACTTCGAGGTGAGCTACAAAAAGGGAAAACTAAATGGAAATGCTGACGGGCTCAGCCGGAGCTTCTAAAAAGAGGCAATTTTGATGAGCGGCAAGAAGCTACCAAAATTGTTTTGGGCGAAATTTTGTCTATCTTGCTCATGCGGTGTGCTTATAGAAATGAACCTCGTGGTGTGCGATCTCTTGAATGGGGAAGTTCTGCCATTTTCGTAAAATGCGTGATTCACTTTTTTTTTTTTTTTTTTACTGCAGTTTGGTTTTGTTGAGTGTGAAACTTAAAGGGCACCTGAAAAGAAAAAAAAATGTTTTGTTTTTTTACCAGTCTGGTTGGGGCACGCAATTAAAAAAAAAAATTAAGATTACACACAAAGAAAAAATTTAGCAATATTGACAGCACGAGACGCGATTTAGTCGGCAGTCACCTCCCTTTCCACTCGTTTCCTCTCTCGACATTTCGGGCACGTGGAGGAGAGGTGGATCAGTTCAGATGGTCATTCCGGAATGACCCGCGATGTCATAAATTTCGAGCGCAGAATTTCAAATAAGTCTCTCGCCATCAATAATGCTCTGAAAAAAATGTTTTTCGTGTAAGGTTTATTTTTTGACAAGCGTGTCCCAACCAGACGGTTTAAAAAAAAATTTTTCATTCCAGGGGCCCTTTAATTGAGCGAGGAAGGTTTGCAGTTTATCTTTGTAACAACTTGTCCGAAGTGGTGATTGTCTCGATTGACCCGAAATATTTCGGAACGCATCTATTTATTCAATTTTAATGGTCTGGCGGATTGGGGAAGCGGAGCTAGGCACGCGCGGAGTTTGATTTGTGTTCGCAGTGAGCTTCAAGACAAAATCACCTTGCTTCAAGTCCACCTCTCCAGGGTAGCAATTGTAACCACGGGCTCTTCGACCTTTGGATCCCTATCATTTCGTCGAAACTCGTTTCGTGGGATTACGTTTCGTGGACAAGTTTTCATGAATACACATTACATGGACACACGTTTCATGGACACACGTTTCGTCGACACTATCGTTTCATCAACACTTGTTACGCGAATCGCACGCTGTAAGGACATTTCGTCACATGAGTATCACCGGTAATAAAAAAAGGTATCATTTTTTTAAGCAAGAAAATATTTTTTGAAGTTAAGTTCCCATGACAACGCGCGGGGAGGTTCCATGCGGCAGCTTCTCGGCACAGCATGACGGCGATGGAGCTTATCTGAGCCGTGGCGCATGCTCCGGGGCTAGCTATCGCCTAAGGCCATCTATGTGCTTGTAATTTAACTATTCGTCTTGTTTAGCTCACACCCTCTGTTTTAGGCTACAAGATGTACTTTTCTGCAAATAGAGCTTGTGTACTTAGTCACGTTGTAGTTACGTTCCCAACCAGTTCAAAAACGGCTAAAACAGCAACACTGTCGGCAAGCGAAAAACTGTATGCCTTGTCGCACTGCCTGCAAGCAAACGCATGAAGATTCAGGAAAGTCCTGAGCTTTTGCAATGGAGAAAAGAGGCCCAAGTGCAAAGAGGTTTTTTTAGCGCTCACCAGATAGCCACGTCTGCATCAGAGCTTCTGGTTATGCTTGTCTTCTGTCTTAATCCCACAAATAATACGCCTCTTCTCCACAAGAGGGAAAGCACTCAAAGCCAGGTTGCTTAATATGGCATGAATAAATGAATGGTGACCAGCAATCTGACTTAAGTGCCTCTTGACTTCTGCTACTTGACGCTTTTTCGCAGGCTTCTGTTCATAATATTGTCGGGTTCGCCGAAAACAAGTGTGAATGGAGATATAACCATATGGTTAGGTTCTTCTTCATGCTTTCATTAGTTGTTTGTTTTCGGGCAGTGAACTTCCTCTATGCTCTTTTGGACCAAGCGGTTGTCGCAAAACAACCCAAACCAGACAGCAGTGCATTACAAGCTTGAGCGACATAAGCGACGTAGACCAGCGACTACCCACATTGCGTTCTAGAATCTCGCTGGATGATAATTCCACTGTATGCAACCATCACTTCTGCGTTTACGTAAAGAAGTACACATCCCTGGTTGCGTTTAAATGGTGCCGCAATCCTTTTCTTGAGCATGTAAAGAGCCGTCGTGGGTCGTTCTTCATAATGAGACTCACGGATGCCCACCCTACTCTCGATCTAGTTCCAAAAGGAAAACTCTGCCAAATGTGCAAACAACAACCGTAAAAAAGTGGAATGTCCGGAAATCCTACTCAAGTTGAAGAACCCGCTCATGAATGTTTTGTTCACTCCAAACAAGGTGACTCGGAAGTGCCAGTTTCTGTGGAGATCAAAGAAGCCTTTGGAGCTGTTAATGAGAGCGCAGTAAAGGGAAAGCAAGCGCAATGGAGGCGCAAATCGTACGTGAGGAAGAAATTATGTAGGCTTCAAGAAAAAGCAGAGAAAACAAAATGTCAGTCTCTTGGCCTTGACCAACCATCAACCTCCCAGGGAAACACAAAGAAAGATTTTGTGGTTTCTGATTTTGTGCAACTAATGAACGATTTAAAAAGTATGTTTAGACAAGAAGACAAGCGCGAAAAGAGGATCCAGTTGTTGACACTGGCACCTCATTTCTGGTCTCGCGGGAAGGTTACGGAGTTTTTTGGGGCATCGGAACGGCAGGTGCACGAGGCCATCAAAATCAAAGAAGAATGCGGAGTTCTGTGCATGCCAAACAAAGAGGAGAGGTCGCTCTTTAAGCGAAGCCGTGAAGACTTCAGTGATTAGTTTATATGAGGATGACTCAGTGTCTTACTCCCTCCCAGGTAAAAAAGATGTGTTGCCTGGCCGTCAGAAGCGCCTGTTGCTATCAAACCTAAAAAAACTTTACCAAGAATGGAAGAAAGCTTCTAATTTAATGTGTGGATTTTCAACGTTTGCCAGTATGCGCCCTTCGAATTGTGTTGCGGCCAAGGCAAGTGGGACGCACACTGTGTGTGTGTGCATGCAGCACCAAAACATGAAGTCTGTGTTACACGCTGGTGGCCTCAAAGAGACAATCGAAGAATTGCTAGCTACCACAGTGTGTCGAGTTGACAAAGAGGACTCTATGTTGGGCAAGTGCAACATGTGCCCCGGTACAAAATGCGTTGCGACCCTGCTCCAGAGTGGGCCCGCCCTTGATACCAAGCAAGTGAACCATGTCCAAGTTTAGCAGTGGATACGATTGTCTCGAGCTGCCGCATGAAACCACCCTGCGCAATGTCGTGGGAGCTCAAATTAAAAAAAATTTTTCCCGCTTAAAAAAAAATATTATTTTGTTTAAATTTAATAAATCACAAGTATGTAGGCGCACCATCGCTTGAGTGGTCTGGCATATTTTTACTTGGACCACCTCACTGGGAATGTTGCAGTTTAATTTAAACCAAAATGTTGTTTTGCACAACTTCATGCCTTAATATAACAAAAACCTTTTTTTAATGATAGGAAGCTATTTCATACAAAAAGTATATCTATAATAGATGCGGAAAGCACTCCTAGCACGGGTATACAGACTCCCAAATTTAAACCAAAAAATCTCGAAAAAATACAATTTCAGCATTTTGTCTTCAATTAAAAACAAAACAAAAAAAAACACCATATTATTTAAAATCGCCTCATATGCAGCAATATTGCAAGTAGAATTGGACAGAAAAAAGTGTTGATAACTAAAGACCTACACTGTTGGCAATTCTTTTACTTGTGCCTAGTTTCACGCTTCTTAGGGAATTTCAAACAGCGCTAGCGCAGCCAAAAATTTTCTGTAAACGAAAATATTTAGGCAAGTGACTATTCCAACAGATAAGGAACCCCTGCGATTTTTTTTCGAAAGAATCGGCGATGGTCGAGCGTCACGCCTGTGACGTTTGGCATGGAATGACCAGCAGGCTCTTGGTTGGCTTATATACCGTGAACTCCTAAAAGAACACCCACCCAAAACGAAAAATATAGGGCAATGTTCAGAGACGCGACACATCTTTTTTTTTTTTTTTTTTTTTTTTTTTTTTTTTATGAACAAATTGGTGATAGGCACGGGGTATGCGAGAATTCGCAGCAGAATGCGGACGCAGCGGATTCGCGCTTCCCAGTGCGATATACACGCAAATACCCGCTACAAACTCGGGTGTCACGGGAATCGATACCGCGCGCGCAAAGTGCGGGCGGGGGGGGGGGGGGGGGGGGTAGGGGTAGGGGTAGGGGAAAGGGGGGGGGGGGGGACGAATGAGGAACCAAAAAACGGGGAAGCGCGATTTCTCGGAGACGAGCGGTCGTCCGGCACTTTATGGTATACGCGATTTAATGCGTGCGATATTTCGTACACACGCGACCATGCACAGCGCCACTGTGTAAAAAAAAAAAAAAAATTAAAGGACGAATTGATGCCTCAGCACTTCTGAAAGCCACCTACGCATGCCCCATTTTCGGAGATGAAGACAGCCCAGGCCGTCGTTGGCTGAGCTGTGGACTCGCGCTTGACAGCTCATCAACATGGGACCATGAAATGAAACGGAACACTGTCTATTGATCTGGTCTGGAATAAATCATGATCATTCCCGTCAGATGAAAATAGGCTCTTGGTGCCTGTTTTCATCAAACGAAAATCAACTGTTTTAATAACATCTAAAAAAAAACGTTTTTTTTTTTTTCGGTTAGTTTTGGTAGCTCCGACAGAACCCGGATCCCACAGGTTCTGTCGGATCCTATCGTTTGGTCGGTCCCGTTTGGTCGGCCCCGCCGCAGGTCCGACCAAACTCATCCGGCTGTCTCGGGAGAGCAGAGAAGGAAGGGAACCGCCAAGGCCGTGACGTCACGTTTGGTGGCTCTAGTATCCTATTACGTCATAGGTTCCGTCGGGTGACGAAACGAAAATGTGTGCATCAAAACCCGATCTTCTCAAAACGAATTTCCTGACGAAATCCTGGTAGTTTTAGTTTGATCATTCGGCAGCGTAATCGAAGGTACACGTAAAACTGCGGGAGGCGTGAAGTACAACAAAGCTTGAACTAAACCCCAGCGTCCGCGATTACAGACCGCTTTAAAACCCGGTCTTGTCTTTCTCGGTCGAACTCGGTTGCATACGTGTGGACGGCACTTTCAGTGATGTGACTGCTGCGCCAATTGCACCAAACTGCGCCAAGCCCTGCTACATACTGCTACATTTCACCGAATTATGGCTAATCTGCGCCAAGCCTGCGCCAAAGGACCAATTTTGGTCGCCTTTCAAAAACGAAACTAAGAACCGTAATTTAGCATGCGTGAGCTAGGTGGCACAAGACGCCGCCCGACACAAAGTACCCTGCCTACCCTGCATCAATCGTCTATTCGGTCTTGCATGATTTTTCCCGTCGTCTTGCGTTTCGCGCTCTCGTCGTCTCGAGAATCTCGTCTCGCGCCTTTTTCTTTTTTTTTTCAGCGATAGACGTGGGCGTGTGCGGACGCTCCGACGTTAGTGTGCTTGGTTCCAGCCATGCCGTCATGCTGTGAAACAAAACCACGTTTTTGCGTGGCGAGAGTTACTTTGTGAGCTGAAGCGCTCGCGCGACCACAGTCGCCGTGGTCGCGCGATGTCGTGTGTTGCCGTCCCCAGGTCGCTGCAGATATGGCGCTTTCTAAACTGAAACGTATCGACATTCCTGCTCTTGTTTAAATCGTACGCTGCTATAAAAATCCCTCTTTAACTCAATGCTTGGCGAAGTTTTGATTACCTAGGTTTCTCTCGGTGGGCTTTCTTTCGAGAGGGACCCCGGTACGTGAAAAATCTGCCGCGAAAGAAAGTTGATGACGAGAAGCGAGCTAAAGCAACAAAGGCAATGTCTGCACGCTGAACCCGCACAGCGCGCTAGTTTGTCTCGAGTTCAGTCGTTGCACAAAGCGCTCCAAGAACTTTTTGACCTTGATTCGTAATGCCTTGCATCGATACTCTCAGGTTCTTTTTTCCTGTGTGTTTAGCCTGTACCTCGCCTGCCGGCCTGGCAAGCACGCGCCGCTGGACAGTTACATTTTGCATACTATTTTGGGAACCAGTTGGCGATGGAGCGGAGTGGCATGGTTTCGGTCGAACAGCCGTTGTCTCCGCTCGCGCGGCGAATCACGTGTAACTGCAAGCCTGCCGAAGTTGCCCTCACGTGCATGTGAACATGATTGCACGAGAGGCACCAGCCGGGACGCTTGCAATCAATTGTTTTAGGCCTGGTTCGCACTTACAGCTAATCCGCTGCCGCCGAAGCGGAATCGGACGCGGCAATGCACAGTGGACGCTACGCCCGGCGACCGAATTCTTGCACATTCGCCCGCCGATTCGCAAGTGTGAACCAGGCCTTAGGTTTGCTTGCTTTTTATAAAAATCTGCCACGTCGGGAACCAGTAAAACGATCGCAAGTGTTTTTTTGTTGTTTTTTTTTCGGAATTTTTCGGCAACGCTTACAGCTTTGTATAGACGCTTTGCAGCAGCCGTGCATGGACGCCGCCATAACTGACCTTCAGTTTGTGTTTCCTCTTATTTCGTTTATTTCACTTCATCTTTACCATAGTAGGCCAGGTTATTGCCACATTAGATTCAACTGTGTCCTTTTCTAAAGCATCGGCCTATGTAGAAGATCGTCAACCACCGTTTCAGTTGCTCGGCATCTCGATAAGGCAAGAGAAGGTCAGCAATGGCGGCTGTAATTTGGCGCGTGTGTAAAGCGTCTATACTTGTGGGATGTCTCAGCACCACAAACACAAGCAGCGAGTTCCGCCCAACACTTCACATCACAACACAACACAAAGTGGCCTTCGTTTGTCCAGCACTTAAAACAAATATTTATTTTTCTAAGAATATATGCTCCAAAAGTCACTTTTTCTGCTCTGAAACACTGTTTTGGCTGCTCCAAAAGCCACTTTTGCTGCTCCAAAACACTGTGTTGGCTGCTCCAAAGTCCACATTTGCTGCTCCAAAACACTGTTTTGGCTACTCCAAAAGGTGCTCCAAAATGGCTTAGGCCACTCACAGCACTGCACTTTAGGTTCCGTCGATGCAGGGGAAACAGCGCTCCTCGTAGAGACCTCCCGTAGGCCGTGCCCGAAGAACGAGTTCATTCGGCTTCGGAAGTAGGCCCCTAGACAGGACAAAGACCCCACTTCTCCCCAAGGTTAGGCGGTTAGGCCGCGGAGCATTTCCGTTGTCCACCGGGGAGTTTCCAGAGACGTCCCCGGAAGCTGCCCGCTCTCGAGAGCCCGCCCTGCAGCCTCGGTCCGTGTCACGAGGAAAGACGACCACCGCGCGAATTTCTTCGGGCAGCGTTACAGATTTTCCTCGTGACCGGTTTGCCTGCCCACAGGACAACAGCCATCTCGCGTCCAGCCAAATCGCAGCTGCCACTCGCGGTAAGCTAAATAAACGTCCGAGATATTCATATGCCGGAAGCAATCGAGTGAAGATTACAATGGAGTAGCAATGTACGACCGGGAGATATGGCAGCTAAGGAGTCTTTCCGCTGTTTCGTAGTATGCAAACAAACGATGAAGAGATTCATGCCATGCCTCGACTGTAAGCAAATACCTATGTGTTATTTTTTTTTTTTCAGGCGCGCTTTTAAGTGTGCGAGGGCTAGCTGGGTACAAAGTCCGTAGTTCTCGAGGCTCCTGCGCATACAATCCCAACTATTGAGGTGGGGACAATTTTTAATTCTAACGGCTTATAATTAATTGTGCTCGGATTTAACTCGTTTATTCTCGCGTCGACCATCCTGTTTCACGGAACCGCTTGCCAGGCAAAGCGTAATGTTTGTTTTGTTCGGGTGTCGTTGCTCCCCGGCGCCTCCTCTCCCTACCCTTTTGTGCCCATGCCGAGGGATTTCGGCTGGGCGCCGTTGAGGCGGCGGACGGGGCACTAGCGAAACTACGATGGTGTGAAATAGCTTTCGTGAATGGGCATGGCGCCCAGTAGGCTCCGGCCAGTTTTACTGCCGAAGTTACGGAGGTGTCCCCTCGTGTCCGTCGCAAATCTAATCCGTACTAATGAGCGCGTGAACCGAACCCCCCGTCGACAATTTGACGGTGGACACCCCGTGACTCGGAGAGATTTTAAAATAATTGGTCGGCCACCCCAGGGGGGGATGAGGGTAGAACCTCTAAAAGCCCGCGAGAGGGCGGAAAGAGGGATACGATTTTGGGGACTGGAAACCAGAAGGGGGTTGCTCCGTGTCGAAGTTTCGTCGCTGTTCTTGTCTCAAATAAACGTGACTACCCCGGTCATTGAAAAGTCTACCACCGTCGTGACGTCTTCAGCAGGAGAGAATTTGACATAAATTGAGGATTCAGTGGCCGCACGTCAATCCTCACTTTATGTCAAGCCCTTGAGAAAGCCGGGTTCTCCTGGCGAAGCTGCTGGGGATAAATGTTTTAATTAAGTTTTAATGCGATGGCTTCTCCCTCTCTGCTGGCTCCGTGGAGGCACAACCGACTGGCAACAAACCGTCTACAGCATGGAATGGCAACCGAGCAGCGCGGAAGGTCAAGGGCCGAGCATCAGCCGGCGTGCGAGAGTCGGCGAGCGTGTGCACGAGTAGGAACGGGCGTCATGGATTCCGTGTCGAGAGGTCCAACGCATCTAGAGGTCCAATATTGGACCTCGTGACGCGTTCGGCCTCTTGACCCATATTGGATCTCTTGACTCGTGCCTCGATGTGTCAAGAGGGCCAACGCGCCAAAAGCTCCAATATTGGATATCTTGACTCGTTGCACCTCTTGGTGTGAGATACGTACAGGCAAGAAGTCTAAAATAAATAAAGGCAAAAAAAAACAAAAAAACTACGAGGGCACAGGCAGGGGACGGTTTTGTGCTCACGTGACAAAAGACTAAAAAAATCGGTTTGGTCACGTGACTATTTTTTGTTTGGTCACGTGGTTAGAGAAAATAAATCACGTGATCAAAAGCTCTTTTGTTTTGTTTATTTACTCTGTTGAAAAAGTCGCAGATTTCGCCGGCGGCTTTTTCGCTGACTGAGCCAGGTAATACCGGTAATAGTTTAAAAGAGTAGACAACAGAGATAAAGCACTAAAGTACACAAAGATGACGGCACGAGCGTTTCTGCTGTCTTGAGGGTGCCGCTACAACAACCGCACGAGTAGATGGATCTTCCCTTCTGGGACGTGCTGGATTATCACTGCGACACGCGACGATGATTAGTAAAGGATAGCGCTCTACGCGGAACGATGAACTTCCACCACGTCGATCATCACCACCCACGCCATATTCTTTCTAGCAGACAGGCGGTTATGCGCAGGCGGAGCCTGATCTTTCTCTCGCTTCGTTTACCCCACGATAGACGGCGTATAACTCCAAATTCGGCAATTTCCGTCACATAGCGAATTATTCGACAAAATGTGGATCAGAATATTCTTTAACAAAACGTTTAAAAAACATTCGCCGGAAATTTGTTGTTTAGGATCGCTGTGCTGGTGAGGTAGGCTCTAATCCAATAGCCGATGTGGCTAACGTGCCGTGGCACCGCGGAGGCATCGCAGTGAAAAGGCAGACAGCTTTTCAAGGAAAGAAGGTTGCAGTTTAAAGGAGTCCGCTTTTCTTATTAAAGTTCTATAGTGAAAAAATATTTTTCTCTCTCTATTTTCGTGTTTTGGTTTCCTTTTCACACCTTTCACGAAGTGCGGTGGATGAAATACGATTTCAAAATCGTTTCATAGTCCCTCACTCAATTCTTTTTTGTTCTTAATATACTGGCCGCTTGCGTGTTTAACGTCCCGCTCTGGAGGAAAGCTTTCCCTTTAGCGCTCGGATGCACTGGAACGCAGCAAGAAAAGCAAAATTGCGATGCTTACTTTGCGGTTGCCGCTTCACTGCAGTGCGCAAGAGCGCGGTAAACAGCGCACTCAGCAAAGCTAACTTACACTCCAGAGCAGACTAGGAACACAAAAGATATTGCAAAACTTCCGAGTACTGTCAGTGTTTGGCACTGACAGAGATCAAATAGGAAAGTAAGTTATTTGCGGCTAAAATCGGAAGTTCCGAAAATTCGCCTGAGCCTAGCATAACGATCCGGACGTGTAGCGGGGCCTGAGCCATTATATTTCCAGTATGAATAAAGTGAAAGCAAGTTTTGGCGCAATGTTGGCGCCAGTTACTCATTTTTGTGCTAAATGTAGCAGGATGTCGCAGGGTAAGCCCTTTTGCGCAAACGGCGCAGCAATCACGTCACTGGGTCCTTTGTGCCTTTACAGACGTCAGAGACGTCGGAGTTCTCGGTCTGCCTCAGCGCGGCGCCGTTTTCACGCCAACTTTTCCTAAATTGAAGTGGTGTATGATTATACACCAGTTCGGGGTTTTCACGATAAACTTAACGGTAAATGGAATTGGTGCACAACTACAAAAACTCGGGTTCACCCGCCACATTTAGCGGGGAAAGCGGTTTCCGCTAGTATAGAAGGTTCCAGTTGTAACACCAATTCAGGTCTGCCCGCTAAATTTAGCCAACAAGCCGCAACGAACGGACGCTCACAATACTTCGCGATTTGGTAGCCCTAGAACTACTCTCGCGTTTTACAACGACTAGGGAACGCTTTAAAACGATTATGGACTTGGATGTTGCGCCACACGCGCGCGCTGCAGACGCTGAATCATGCTGCGACGCCGCTGTGCCGCTGGGAAAAGACGCTCGCTACGTAGTTTCCTCCACTCACCGCACGGACGTGGAGACCGCAGGAGACGCGGACGTCGTACACGCTCGGTGAGAAGGGTCCGGCGAAGGCAACACGTCCTTGCAGTGTAGACACGCTCGCAGTGAAAGTATCCCTGGAGTTCGGATATCCTCGTGGCGTAGGCGTCCTTGAAGCGTTCACAGCAGCGAATTACGTCCACACGCACATCGCAAACGTAGACACACACACACACACACACGGCCGAGGACACGATCGCAAGTCCGTCTGGAAAGAGAAGAGACGCGAGACATTAACATACGGTATACGAAACGGCCTAAAGGCTGGGTCCCGTATTTGCCCCCTGCTTACGACCGAGTGCATTGCGACCTCTTGAGATACCTTACGATGAGAGCAGGGAGAGGCTCGCGCCATCTTTGGGGTGGCCCAGGAACTGCATTTCTCTATAGAGAAAGTTTTGCGCCATTTTCGAGATCAAAAAGTACCTACAATCACGAGAAACCGTCGTTTATAACAACGCCAAAAGAAGAAGAAATGTACAGAAGTCGCTAGTGTTCCACAGATAGATGGCAACCAGTGTGCCCTCTCATCGTAAGCGATCGCAGAAGGTACTAACGCACTCGGCCATAAGCAGTCGCAAGTGTGTGAACAAGCCTTAAGAAACGGAACCCGCACGTAGAGCATCAGGGAAAAAACGCGAAAGCAAGAGATGCGCCTATCAGCAGACTCTCATACTAGACATGGCTTGCACGTGACGTCTGTCCGCCCCTCTTTCTTGTTGCCAGAAGCGCCCCTACAGGGGCCGTGAAACGATGTTTCTACTTTCACAAAATACTACTTAGAATCACTCCCTAACGCCTTAGCCCTGCCAAATACAGTACGAAGAAGGACTGTACCTTGCATGTGACACTAACCGTCTCGACGAAGAAAAAAAAAAAAAAGAAAGCACACATTTGGTTGCTTACAAAGAACTTGCTCTTTTAAGCGGTGCTAGGGGTGAATGTATCGCGTGTTCAAAAGACAGCTGGCACCGTGATCTCTTTAGTGATTCAGACCGCCGTCTAGTCTAAGGGTACATGAACGAGGGCAGAGGGGCAGAGCGCATACAGTGCCCAAAGATGGAGTCTTCCTCCCGGCACCGATAGAGCGAACAAAACACGCGACAAACAAAAGCAGCGTATCGCACTAAACCGCCCCATACAGAGGAGAGGCGGCCCAGGTGGCCAACTGAAGTTGAAAAACGAAGGCGAAACGGGACCCCGCCTCAAACAACGAGGCGCTCGGATTGGACTTGACCGGGGCGACGCACGCAGTCGGCGTTTCTTGAGTAGCTATGAAACGTTAAAAGAAAGAAAGAAAAAAAAAAAAGGAAGTACTACAAAGAAGGAAGAAAGGCGCGTGCACTGAACTTAGAACTCGAATGAATCACCGAGTTAACTTGACGGCGGCGGCGCAGAATGCTGAAAGGAACAGGTGAAAGGAGAATGAGAGGAAGGTATTCGCTTTACGTAGAAACGTCATTTGTGTCCATTGTTCCATTTGTCCTTTCTTTAAAATGACCTTTCTATTTTCTAACAGTGAGCGACAGAAGGACGAGGCTGAGCGGTAGTGAACATAGGAAACGTCCGAAGAAAAAACATTAACTGATAAAGCTAGGATATCGCTTTCGGTCAAGGTTTTTCCAAAGGGTTAAGGCTTACATGCTCGCGGCTTCACGCGGGTCCTGTGAGCCGTTGGCGGTCACGAAGAACGCAACCTACAACTCATCCTAATATTGGACGATCAGCGTGTTTGCGCGAGTCAAGACTGAAAAGAAAGAATGGACACGTAGGACGATGACGACACAACCGCATCTTTCAAAAGTTCCAAAAGGGAGCGACCGATTAAAGGCGGGAAAATTGAGGCAAGGGAAAGTAACTAAAAAGAGAGGAGGGGGTGAACAGACGATAAGAAAAAATGCCAAGTCAGGTCGACGGAGTCATCTCTGATACGAGAAATTCAACTTCAGTCTTCGCCAGAAACAGTGAGGAATTAGAAACGTTGCTGTTTGCGCTGTTCATGGCAAATGATCTATATGTTGCTGTTGCCCATTTCGTGAATGTCGCTTCTCCGCACTGTACTCGTGCGCGGCAAAGAGACGGGCACTCAACAGAACTAACTAAGCCACTTGGACGGACCACGAACAATGAGAAATAGAGCGGAACCTCCGAGTGCAGTTAGCGTTCTGCACGATGACCAAGTCGAGAAACTCGTTATTGGCAACCTTTTTTTTTTTTTTTTTTTTTTTACGTTTTAAAAATTTTTGCACGTTTACCGTAACATTATGACAGAGTACCGCGGCCCGAGGTGTCGGCTACAGTATCGAGAAGCTGAAATATTTCCTTGCGCAACGTTAGCAAAAAAAAAAAAAAAACATTGTATCGATTTGTAGCACGGCATAGCAAGGTAAGCAGTTCGGCGGAGTTTAGCGCAGCAATCAGATCCCTGCAAAAGTGGTGGAACGTCGCCGCACGGCAGCCACGGAAGACCAGTAAGCACGCTCGCGCGGCCAAGCGGCGGCACGGACGTCGCAAGAAAACAACAGGAACGCAGGAATACGGCAACGGGTGCACTTGAGCCCAGATGCAAACCCCTCGTTCCCACGCGCCGCCACCAGAAGAGACGCTCGAACGTGCCTCCTGCTGAAAAAGCAGTTTTCCCCCACAAAGCCCCAAGTCCCGCCACTCGGCAAGACACCAACCACATCTTCCACCCTCGCCGTCCCCAACGACCCCGTCGTTCTCCCCGTCAAAGAAACGCACAACCGAAAAATGAAGCACCCACAACAAGGTCCCCCGGCACTCCTTTCACCCCGCGCACACACAAAAAAGAGACGCGACCGGCTGGCTCCGAAGCGGCAGGCACACCAGCCGCCCAATGGGCCGGCAGTGCACAGGAGCCGCACGCACCGCGGCAGAAGGGGACAAGCAGCACCCAGACGACAAAACACGCCCCCATTGTCCAACCCCTTCCTCGCTCCCCCCAGTCACCGGCGCTATAAAAGCGGCCGGCGGGAACAGGGCCATCAACCAAACCCTCCTCCATCCGACCATGGTGCTACCGTGGTTCGATGCACCCAACTCGTGGGCCATGGCCGCCTTTCTGGCCGCGTTCCTCCTCGTCCGACGATGGACGACGTCGGGCTCCAAGGGCCGTCACTGTTCTTCCGAAGGGGTCCGGTCTTCGAGCAGATGCCCTCCGGGACCTCGTGGGCTGCCCCTGGTGGGGTTCCTGCCCTTCTTGGGCAAGGACTTTCATCGGACCCTGCAGACTCTAGCCGGAGTGTACGGTCCGGTGTACCAGATCTTCCTGGGGTCCAAGCGGGTCGTGGTCATCAGCGACCACAAGCTGGTGCGCAGGGCCTTCAGTCAGGCGGCGTTTTCCGGCCGCCCGGACACCGAGCTCACCAAGCTGCTCCAGGGATACGGTGGGTCGCACGTCTTGGGGCCATGGTTCGCAGAATCTTCGCGCGCGCGAGCTTTCCCATCGGAGAGGTGTGGCGGCAGACGCGCAACGAGAACACGAAACCAGCCGCAAAAAGATCGCGTTCATCAGGTATGGGAACTTCGTTGCGCGTGCGTATTCGCGCTTATAATAAATTGCCGCCCGCTCGTGTGTCCATAAAACGTCATTGACCAAAGTTTAACCGATTATATCGACAAAACACCTCACAAAAAAATAAAATCATTGAAGCTTGCATAGGCGATGTCGTCTGCGACCACGAAGCTTGACACAGTACGAATTTCAATATGCCATTCATCAACTTTGCGTGTCCCCAAACATGATTACGAAGAAGGAAAAAAAAAAAAAGTTTTCGTTGAATCGCGTTTGGACAAATAAACGTACTCGAAACACTGCACTCGCGGAAGTGAGAGGGGACGCACGCTTCCTCTGACGCGTTTCTGCCTCGAGATTTAATTTTGCTCAGCGCGAGCTGCCACTACTGCTCATGGCGCGTACCTTACCACCGTACAATACTTCCTCGCACACACTCGTTAGAAACTTGAACGTCAACTCGCTCTCAAACGCTCGCGTTTTCCCCGACGGACAGCGTGCAATTCGACGCGTGCGCCTTTCCCGCCTTCGCGCGCCAACAGTGTTACGGGACCCGAACTGGTCCACATGCCGTCCTTCTGCGGTCGATGACCCGGTCCGTGCAGCGGACGCACGTGCTTCACGTATCGGCCGTTCCGCCGCCTGTGCGACCACGATCGCTTCGTGCTCTAATTTCGCCACTCGTTTTGTTTACCTTCCACGCTGCTGTGCCGAGTCTTGTTTCGTTCGAAAAAGAGGGGGACGGCGGCCACGTTCGCCGTTTGAAACCAATTTTCACCTGTCGTTCGTTTGAATCGCGCGGAAGTTTCGATTTTCCTGTAGCTTTTCCTAGCAAACCGGATACCGTAAAAGATAAGGAACCGCGAACATCGAATTCTTCGCCGATATTTTGACCAATGATGATGTCTGTCAGCTGTACGTGGCCTATCAGAACTGCCATTTTCGCGTACGTATCTACCTGTGTTGGATAAAGTACATCTAAAAAGGACTCGAAGAACAAAGCACATCATAAGTTCAACGCCGTCTCCTCGCGTTTCTGGCGAGAGATTATCCCTCCCAGGTATTTCTTCACAGTTGATAAAGCATCCTTGAAGTCGGGAGTTATACTTTGCTCGAAAGGCACGAGGAAAAAAAAACTTTAAGTACAAGTACATACTCGGATAATGTACGTCAAGTGAAGTACAAGAATGTACGTAAGTACAAACCAAACCTCAAAACACCTCTCATAAAGCGACATCTCGAACGGATCGCCGTATTTTTGTGAAGTAAGGATGCGATTGAGTGAGAATCGCGACGTCGCGTTTCCTGCGGAATTGTTGAGGGGGAGGGGAAACGGCCATGCTTCCTTCCCTCTTCGCGTCCTCCCGGAGTCAATTCAAAGCGAGAAGAGGAGGAAACGAGAATCGGCGACGACCATCCGTTGGAGATATCGCTTTATGAGTGATGCTACGGGGTTTGTAGCGCCCCGCCTAGCGCTTCCGTGTGGTTTTCTGAAATAAACATTTCGGTTCAGCATCCATTTAAAAAGCCCCCGAAAGAATTTTTTTCTTATTAGCAGTTGCGTTGGGACACGTGAATTAAAAAAAAAAAAATAATTTTACAAAAAAATTAATTCACCCCAATATTGATGGCGCGAGACGCGATTTAGTCGTTAGGAGCCTCCTCCCCACTTGTTTTCCCTCTCGGCACTTCAGGCGCGTGGTGGAGAGGTGGATCGGCTTGGCCTTCTCGTTGAGGTGGAGAGAGAGTATGACCATCTTGTTGAGGTCGAAAAAGTGCACGACCATTATGTGATATGTCATGGACTTTGCGCGCACATTTTAAAGCAAATTTCGCGCCGTCAATATTGCTCTAAAAAAAGAACGCGTAAAATTAATTTCTTCACACGCGTGTCCCAACCAAACTGCTAAAAAAACTTTTTTTAATGGTTTTTTGGGGCTCGTTTGCGCACTTGCGTTTGCTTACGACCGAGTTCTGTGATCTCGGACGCCGACAACATCTGGCACGTTGGCGCCATCTATGAGGAGGCCCTGGAACTGCATTTAACTAGAGTGAAGCCTTTTGTAGTATTCGTGATATAAAATGATCCTATGAGAAATGGTCGTTTATAAAACTAATTTTTTTTCAAGCCAATAAAAAAAAAAAAAAGAATGCGCGAAAACAAAATAGCACATATACGGAAATACCAAGTGTTCCTTAGGCACTGGATAGATAAAGACAGTGGATACGCACGTTGAAATTGATCCCAATACGGTTTAAAAAGCAGGGTCGACAATATATAAAAAATTATTTGAATTGTTCAGTTTAATCGTGATTTATAAATCATAATTTAAATCACACCAGTTTTACCGCGGTGATAAATTAAATCAAACCTTTCCCATACAAGTAATTTCCAGAATGTGTTTTTTTAACTTACTTTGTCTGTTATTGCATGTTTTCTATGTGCATTCGTTTTGTATCTAAATCAAAGAATCATCAAGAAAGATTGCAGCAGGCTGAACACGAGCAAAAAGCAGTGCACTTGTGATCAAATCAGAATGTTCAGCTTTGTTTCTACCTTCCATTTTGTACATTAGCTACATTGTTTGTGTTTTTTTTTAATGCAAGTCATAATGTAAAAGAAACGAAAACAAGTAACACCATATTGCGAGTAAATCAAACAGTAAAATATGTTATTAAAGCTTTTCTTTTTACTGACTAAAAAAGACCAAACTGTTTTTGTTCTAGTATGTTGTAAATCCTTACAACAATAAAAAGTTATAAATTAAAGTGCACTTTAAAAGTATAGTATATTTTTCGTCTGTATTTGATGAACTGGTCAATCATTATGTGATACATCTAGAAATAAATAATTGCTTTTTCGAAGCTAGAGCGATTTATACCAAATTAGTCCGCTTTCAACCAAATTAATCTGATTTCAATAAAATAAATCTGATTTATTCAATTTTCACCGTGGTTTTAAGTCACTTGGTCGAAATCAGTCGCAAGCGTGTGAACCAGCCTTTATCTTCAACAACGAGGCTAAGGCAGGCTTCAGACGGGGCAACTTTCCCGGCAATTTCGGGGTTGCTGGAGGGTTGTTCCCTAGCTTTCCCTAGATCGACACGAATTGCTCGGATCACGTCCGGCACAAAACGGGCGAGCAGCTCGAACTCGGAGACGTCTGAAGCGGCAGCAGCCAATCGGGGATGAGATATATTCACGTGAGACCCCTGTGGCGGTGATGATGACAGCTAAAGCCTTGGGTCTGGTTTGAGATTAATCACTTTTTTTTTTTTGGGGGGGGGGGGGGGGAAATCGCTTCGGAAAGATGAAAAAGTATTCTCAATGTCATTTAAAGATATAAAAATCATGTTTATAGTGTGTCACCGTGCGTCTAAAAAGTGCAAGAAAAATATGATTTAATGATGATGGTGAGTCGTAGCAATAGACCACTTCCATAAATCATTGTGAGCAACACTGCACGCGTTGCACTCTGGGAACTAGCTGGCCAGGGAGGAGAGCGGTATGGTTTCGATTTCGATTGACACGCCAAGAGGAGATCATACACAGAGCGTGGATTATAAACAACCGTTATCTCATGTTTCCTGGTCCCGAGTGCATCGCTCTGGGCGGGTGTAGCCCGAAAGAACCCATTGCCGTTTGAACCCGTCCCATTTGGACCCATTTCCGAAACGACCTTCCCGTTTGAACCCGTCCCGTTTCGACCCATCCCCGAAACGACCTTCCCGTTCGAACCTGTCCCGTTTTAACCCGTTCCCGAAACGCCCTCTATATTTGAACCCGTAGGCACGACATATTTTACGTTTGAATTCATCCCGTTTGAACCCGTTGGTATAAAGCCCCGCACATCTCAACCTCTTCGCGAAAAGTGTCCATCGTTCTAATCCTGGTTTGCGCAGTTTTTCTGCTTAAGAATATGTCTTGAAATCATGTTAATGCAATTAATGCAAATGTGCAGGCAAACAATTTAATTATGTTGTGAAATATTTTTGCTTGTAAATGTATTCTTAAAATATGCAATACTTTCAGACAAGCTTCAACGAAATATATTTCTACTTGAACCTCTTAAAATGTTTCTTTCAAAATGGTCCCCAAAATGTGGAACTACGAAATGCACTATGCACACTGCGCGACAACGTTACCACGAACACAATGTTGGCAGTTTTTCGAATTTTACTTCGAGGTATTAGAAGGTACCCGATTTTACCGCTTAGGTTAGTGGCCCAGATGAACACTTTCAAACACACTAATAATATTGATGGCAGTCTTCAGATTTTTTTTTTAGACAAACAGCTAAAACCAATAATCGCTTGTTCGCGCTAACGGTTCCGCGCTCTGTACAATAACAGGGAGCTTTCGTAGACCGTTTTCGACGTCACGTGACGCTCCTCCACAACCTGCTACGATACCCAGAACTCTACAGTCAAGGCCATCGGCGCGCAGGCGCAGCGGCTTCTTCGTTGCGGAGGGCTTAGGGAAAGGGGAAACGCGGTCTACGAAAACTCCCTAATGTATTAGAGTACCGCAGGCAAGCATTTTGAGTAAGCAAAAATTAGCGTTGCCTAAATTTTTATATCGCGACGCTATTTTTAGGTTGCCCAAATCGCTTGCGTACATTATTCTAAAACTTTCTTATAGTGAACGGGATATTTTTAAAAGTGATAAATCAGACAGGCTGACGGGCATATGAGTGCGACTTCATTTTCTTATAACTTCAAACACAGAATTGTCGCGTACACAGGAAAAAATCATAAACCAGAAAATGCTATCACCTTGATGAGGAATTTGAGCTAGAAAATCGCACCATCAGAAAAGTGACACCCCAGTTGTGATAGTTCGCGGCGGTCACCTGGCCCGCACGGCACCACCATTTGCAAGCTGCTGCAGCGATATCCTTGTCAAGGCCTCATCTCGTTTGCAGGTCGATGAAGTTGTAAATGTTTGGGTGAGCCCTCCCTGACACAGCGTTTATCTTACTGTGCCATGTCTCCGAGGTTGTTTCGGGAGAGGAAGAAGTGATGTGGGAGCAGGGAGAACAGACAGTGGACACTTGAACATAATCAACTGTTAACAAACAATGCAAACGAATCGAACGATGGCCGAAACGGGAAGGTTGTTTCGGGAAGGGCGAAACGGGAAAGGATGAAACGGGAAGGTCGTTTTGAGCCGGGTCGAAACGGGAAGGTACAAACGGGAAGGTTGTATTGGGAATGGGTCGAAACGGGAACCACCCCTCTGGGCCCCTAACCAACCTAAATGGCCAGACCTTGAAGCTTCAGCACAAGCCCGAACCATACGTAAAGCTTGTCTTGACACATGCTTGTTTATTTTTGTACTCGAGCCTTTTTGTTAGCGTTTCGAGGTATGTGGACGAGCCAATGCTGGGAATCTTGTTGTTGCGAAACTCGGGGATCTTGCTTGTGCACGAGTCAACACGCCGTAGCAACGAATAAGTTTGCGTACACCGAGCTCGCAACTTTATATTCGTGTTGCTGGTCAGCAGGTTTGTTACTTGCTTTGTGCGTCCATTGACGAAATTACATTTTTCAATTACTGTTTTTCTTAATACGCCCGAGTACGGAAGGTGAAACTGGGAGATGCCGTTGAAAAGCTAAAAAAACACCCCTTATCCCTTTATAGCTGTACTGATTCGCAGCTGCACGAAGTGAAGTTCCTACACGCTTGGATTCGAATAATTCAATATCGCATGAAGTTATCCTCCTATCATATAGGCACATTCACAGATACAAATCGTTTTGAAGAAAGCAACAGTCGAGCACTTGCGTGAAGAATGTCGCACAGTTCGGCGGACAGCACGTGTACGCTGTGAACCCCTTGCGGTGCGCCAAATGAACTAAAGAATTCCAAGCGCATTTGGCGGTTGCTAATGGCCATAAGGTTTGTTCTTCCCGACTGAGTATGCCGAGATAATTTTAGAACCACCGTTCAGACACAGATCTTGGGCGTCGGTAAAGGTTCGTTCAAAAAGGCTTCGCGAGGGGTAGGGGACGCTTGTAAGAAACTCTGTTGTAGCTAGCCGATATCGGTGTTTGCGAAAACTTAATTTCCAATCGGCATAAAAGTTTAGTAGGAAATTTATGATGACACGAGGAGGACTTCATAGTAACATTTGGGCAGTAGTGAGTGTGAATTTATTGCGTTTCCTTAAAAGTTCATGCGCCAACGTTGGCTCAATTGTGAGTATCCTGTGAGGATGCAGCTTGTTTTTCGCTCAGTGAAGTAACACGAAGCGGACCTTTGGCAAACAAAAAATGTGCTCAGAGTGATCCAATTTCAATTGTGGTTCACTGGTACTAGACAGGATAATTGAAAGTGAGCTCAAAGATGCAATTGTGGGGTGAGGGGACTAATTAAGTCACGTCTTACTACGTTTGCATACGTATTCACAATATCCGGCATATCGGGAACCAAGAAAAGTGCCCCAGTCTTCCTTCTATATTGGTCGAGAATGACAGTATTGTACATTCGTGGGAAGTCGGACAATCGAAAACGCAAGCAGCGCATTCGGTAACGGCGTGATAGCATGAATTGGAGCTCCTCAATCAAAACCGAAACTGAGTGGCCAACTAGTTCCCAGAGTGCACTACGTGGCATTTCGCCTCGATGAGGCACTTCGAGTTTTGGAAGAAGTCTGTTCGGTTGCTGCGTGTGAACGCGGGCAGGTCGGGTTGATGGTGTTGCGACGTCAAGTTGCTGGGCGAAATTGCCCCGTCTGAAGCAGGCCTAAAAGTCGCTCCCGCCTGCTGCTTCCGAAATAGCGGGATGTCCAAATAGGAACCCCGGCCCCAGATTTCTTTTGTGGGTCTACTCAGTGAGGAATTCCCTATAGGCGGCCAAGACACGAACCAACATCAACAGCCAGAAATTGGGGGACGATTGTACGACGTAATAAAACTTAAAGGGAAGCTGAAACACTTCTTGAAAAAAACGAGTTAGAGGTGAATTCTGGCGTATTTTTATCCCGTGAATCTGAATATCACTTTTGTTTTCCCTGAAGATGCAACTAAAAGCGAGAAAAAGCGAAAAAACATTCGACCAGTCGTGACGTCATACTAGGATCTTCGGGCCGCCAAGCGCGTGTCGCTCGTGTGTTCAGCGCGTGCAACGGCAAGCTTGCCAGGTATATTTCCCCGCACTGACACCAGTCGTGACGTCTCTTTCTGACCTTTCTGAAAATAGCAAGAGTGCGCGTGCATAGCTTTGACAGGCGCTGAAGATGCGCGAGAGCAGATATTCCGAACGCTCCTAGTGTGACGTCACGCCGCGGGAAGGAGGGGCTTCGGCGGTACCTTAAAAATTAATTTCTGAAGCCTCCATGTACCAAATTGAAAAATAATCTTGATATTCCTGATCCTGAAGGTAGAATGAAGGCCCTTGAAATGTTTTTTCTCAAATAGAGAACCGCTTCAGTTTCCCTTTAACTACAACAACTTTTTTTTTTTTTTTTTTTTTTCTCGTTTACGCTTACGCAGTTTTTGAAGCGCATGCCAATAACAGGTGCCGCTGAAATTATGATCCTTTACGCTTGCACCGTTGCCAAATTTTTCCGCCGAACTTAGGGGGAAACATAATTGGTGTATAGCTCACGTGATGCAAATTTTCGCTACATTTAGCGGGGAACCTGAATTCGTTTGCAAGTCCCGTGACATTAATTTTTCTGCTAAATTTAGCAGGGAACTGAATTCGTTCACCCTCACGCCGTCAGAAACTGGGGAGACGTGCCTGTAAAGGCGCATTCACACCGGCAAGTCGCAGCTGTCGTGCGACAATTTTTGTCGCGCGACAGGTTTGGAGCAGTTGCTTCCAGACCGAATGTTGCGACTTGTCACTGAGTCGCCCGGCAGCTGAACCAATCAGAGGCACCTCGGAAGTGACGGAAGGTGCACCTCGCATTTCTTTACATCCGACACGCCAAACTTTTGTGGGAGAAGTAGCAACCAACACGTCCGCTTAACGCCTCGGTTCGCGGCAGCGGCCATGGATACAGAGCCCCGGAGGTCTCTGCGGCGACCCTGGTCAGTGCTATTAAAGGATACCCATTGCTTTATAAGCGGAGCACCCCGATTTGACCGAGCGCCCGAAAAAAAGAACTCGGCCTGGCAGAAAATCTCTGCCACTTCTTGACAGGTGTGTATTGCGACGCGGTAGCTCGAGCAAGTGCACGCCATCGTACGGTTCCGAAGGACCCAGGTCCACATACCGAGTCTTTTTCATATGGCAACATACATGTGTAGCTGTCAGACAATGAAAACGGAAAAGTACCAAACGCGAACCCGATCCGCGGCGGAGTGCACCCAATCGACGGCGGCTCCAAAGAGCTTCCGAGGCTATGTTCTAAAATGTAATCGTTCTTACCCCAGGGTAAGGGCTTTGTACCTTAGCAATCGAAAACATACCAGTGTTTAGCGTTGTTCTATATTTGTTGTCACGTGACTTGGATCCATTTGGGTAAGATTTGAACACGACCCGAGAAGCGACTCACCGATAGCGACTCGCGAATGGCCTGCAGTGTGAACTTCGGTGGTCGCTAGTCACTCTCGCGACTGTCGCTAGTCGACAGCGTGAACGCGCCTTAAAGGGGTGCTCCGGATATTTCTTCATGCTCCCCGATTTGCCTGCAAATCTGCCACACACACAAACGACCATTGCTGAAATAGTATCCTAAATATAAAGTAAAAATATTTGTCTTTTTGCGAAGTCATTGAATTTGCAACTTTGGCCCTCGCCGTGTTTTTCGAACTGAAAGTCTCTAATGGCAACAACGAAAAAGTGACGCCAGTGGAAGGTATGGGTTCACCCTTTGGACTCTACCGTAAAATCCTGAAATAGCGCCCACACTCGATAGATCGCCCACTCCGCTTTTATGTTCGAACACGTGTTTCCCTCGAATACTGATAGGTCGCCCACCTTCCAAAAATAGCGATGCCCGAAGGTTGAGAAAGGTGCCGGAGGGTAGGGGAGAAGGTTTGGA
Organism: Ixodes scapularis; assembly: GCF_016920785.2. NCBI lineage: Eukaryota > Metazoa > Arthropoda > Arachnida > Ixodida > Ixodidae > Ixodes > Ixodes scapularis. The sequence goes on from NW_024610136.1 coordinate 167,440, forward strand.
AACCTAGGATTCCCTTCACAAAAAGAAGAGGCCACACACAATAAGGGAGATAAGATAACGGAAGGAGCCCGGAAAGCGGTCAAGGTCACTTATTGAATGACATCAGGAAAGCGTTGAAGGTCACTTAGTGGTTGTCGTCAGATCGCCCGAGAACCCCAGAAAATCTTTCGACCAGCAAACTGTGAAGACGTTTCTTGTGTATACTCTGGATGAGGTCCAGCTATACCATCCAGAAGAAAGTGGAAGTCGTGGAATGGCACCGCAAGAACGGAGCTAACGTGAGCAAGACTGCGCGCCATTTCGAAGTTGACCGGAAGCGTGTACGGAAATGGAATACGAGCTACCAAGTACTTCTACAACAATGCCATGGAACGAACAAGTTGAAGAGAGCAATAGGTAGGGGACGACCCGTTTTTAGTGAAGAAATCGACGACGCACTGATGGACTTCCTGGAGACTGAGAGGTCCGCCGGTCGAGCAGTCAGCAATCGCCTGCTTCAAGAGCATGCGCGGAAACTGGCAGAACAGATGGGCAAAGGAAACTTCCAAGCGTCATGCCAGTACATAGCTAACTGGAAGAAGCGATTTAATGTGTCTATGCGGGTGGGGACCAACGAAAGTCAGAAGCTGCCTGCCGACTACGTTGAAGCAATTACGGTGTTGCGAAAGGCTGTGTCAACTCTGCGCCTGGAGCACAACTACTCGGACTACAACATAGCCAACATGGATCAGACTATGGTCCGGATGGATTGCCCTGCTGCGAGAACCAACAATGCTGTCGGCGAGTCGAGTATTCGCATCGCCAACACCGGCTGTGCTCGGCGAGGGATGACGGTGGCCTTGTGCGCGACGCAAGCGGGCATCAAGCTACCTGCTTTGATCGTACTGAAGGAGCCAACCGGCCGGATTCCCCCCAGAGTACTCTTTTCTCTAAGGATTCCAGGTATGTTGTAATTAATCACCATTCAGGGTATAAATGTCGAAACAAAGCCTTAGAAATACGTAAAAATAAGGCTGACAGCATTTTTTTTTTTTTTTTTAAATAGAGCGACTGTTGCGTCATCCATTGACAAAACGCCACAGCCCGTTTTGTTTTGTATCGCCCCATTTCCGAAAGATGGCGTAGCCGTTCTGGCCGGCGCCATCTTGAGCGCACGAGCAGTTGGCGCGTGACTTGCTGGCTTTCCGAAGCTTACTCACTTGCGCGTGCTTCGGCGCTCGGCCATAAAATCTGGCAGTTCGCATATCTTCACTGATCGGCGTAGCATGTGTAATGTGCGTTTGGGGCCCAAACTGTTATTTCATGTTATACTTGTTGTACTTGCAGCAAATGTGCGAGTTACTTCTTCCAAGAGCGGTTGGATGACCTCTCCCGTCCTACTGGAGTGGACTAGGAGAGTTTGGGGCCCGAACGCCGACGACGTGAGGAGACTGCTCATACTGGACCAAGCACCCATACACAAGACAGAGGCGGCTCGAGAAGCGCTTGACGCAAAAGACACCGACGTCGTCTTGATACCGGGCGGTTGCACGTCCATTTTGCAACCCGCGGACGTCTCATGGATGAAGCCCTTCAAGGACGCGCTGCGTGGAATTTGGGCATCGTTCTTCCGGAAAGGTTCGGTGACTCCAAAGGGCAACCTTCGCAAGCCGTCGCGTCAAGAGGTTGTGGACTTCGTGGCTCAGGCGTGGGCCTCCGTCTCCGAGGATACCGTGCGAAGTTCGTTCAAACGGTGCGGAATATCCACAAGGCTCGATGGTTCCGAGGACGGCGAGCTCAACGACCGTTTGGCTTCGGTAACCAATGGACCCGAGGATCCCGAGAGCCTCATAGACGAGGCGTTAGATTTAATCTTCGATAGCGAAAGCGATGTGTCGTTTGACGGTTTCAGCGATGAGAGCTAGGGAAACCCACGCTGCTTTGGCGCACACGTTACTCGATTTTTGTTTGTGATTTTGGTTATTAAATACTGAAAGATCGCCCACCCCACTTTTTTTGCCAATTATCTACGGCGAAAAGGGGGGCGTTAATTCAGGATTTTACGGTAGACTTTCTTCTCCACTGATTGATTACAAGCAGTTTCATGGTGTGAAATGAAAGCTTTGGAAGCTCACTCCAGTACCCATGCACCAGCAGGAAATAATTGCTTGGCACAGCCTATTTTTAGACTCCTTGCTCGACTGGCAAGCCTGCCTTCCACTGACGTCACAGCACTGAGAAGTGCAGGTACATTTGAATGTTGGTTTATGCAACATTTTCATTTGCCGATTTCCCAGTAACTATTATGAATTTCGCGATACTAAATTGCATACCGGAAAGGGTAAAAGCCGTGGATTCAGAAAATATAATTAGTTGGGATAGCTAAAAAAAAAATCGCCAGAGTACAACTTTAGAGCTGACGTTGTAAAAAAACGCCTTCTCTGCTTGCAGGCATTGTGAACTCAGCGGGCGCCCTGTGGCGGGAACAGCGGGCTTTCCTGCATCGCGTCTTCAGAGACTTCGTGCCCAGACATGGGCGGCCCGGAAGCGTGGCGCTCGAGCAGAAGATGCAGGTCAGTGCGCCAGTCAAAAGCTACGACCAACTATATTTTAATGCAAAAGCATTAACTGTCCATGGAGCGAGCTGATGTCATCAGTTTGAAGTGCGAAAACGGCACCTAGTTTCCGCGACTGCCTTCGGTTCCACTGGCTGGCGCACGTCGACGGGGCTCCCATTGGCCGCTGCACTCGTCAGTTTCCATGACTGCTTACCCCATGGCTCTGCGTGTCCATCAGCGCACCATTAACACGGAGCGTCCGAGGTCAGCGTGCCCAGGGGAGCACACGTGCTGACCGGCGACGAAAAGTATGCAGCAGACAACAAAGGGAGCGGACGAGCGGCTTGCATGCTTTCGCATTCACAACTCATAAGTGCTTAGGTGTACCTCGAGCTTTTTGTTTTATCGTAGGTGCAAGCAAAGCGGAAGCCACAAGCATGCAGTCTTTAACGACGCGTTCAATGACACGCGGCAGCAACTGCTGCAGGCACGAGCTCGCTATAAACTTTTCCAAAAAAAGGGAGTGTGGCCGATGCCATCTTGAGTGTTTGTGCATACGGCGCGTGCTTTGCTCGCTTTCCAAAGAAACAAACACGCACGAGCTGGGCTGTAAAGATTGCATGCTGAACTGTGATTTTGTAAACATTGGAAGGTCAAAAGAAAGGCACATTTGACAGGAAACAACGCGGACCCACGCTAGTCACCTTCGCTACACTGTCAAGTTAGAAGCACTTCAGACTTTTTGCTACATCAACCAATTGATATAACGACATTACAAGAATGTTTAGGAACATCCACAAAGAACATAGTGGTAGCTAGGCGTTCGATTCGTTTTGAATCATGTTTTTTTGTCCTCTCAGACAAAACATTGGTGTCTCCGCAACGTTGCCACAACACAGTCAAAGTTTAAAGAGTAAAAGGGCGCTGAACATTTGTTTCCGTACCCCTATAACGCAGTGCGTAATAATGAGAGATCACTGTAACATGCCTGGAACACAAATCACTGCAACACGCGTGTATTCCAAAAATGTAGTTATAGACTCGTCCAGTTTGAATCTCTTCTTGTGTCCTTGTTGTTTTTGGCGTCTAACTTTAAGAATCTTTACACACGTTGCAGATTACAGCCGCCATTGCTGACCTACTCTTACCGAAACATCAAGCTAGTCAAGCGGGAGTTATTGAGCTTCCACAAAACAATGCTGGGGAGGATACAGTAGAATCTGAAATGTCAATAACCCGGCCTTCTATGATATTTTGCAGTATTTGCAAAACCAAATATACAAGCTATCTTCTGGAAATGGCCACTTATAGCACTGTTAGATCTAATTCACTCTTATGATACAAGAATGATGAGTAAAAAATTAGGAAATATACATGAACTGGAAGTGTGTCAAGGCTACCCAATGGATGGCCCCACTGAGTTTGTTCCCAAACATACTTAGTCTGGGAAGCTTGAAAAACCGCTGGAGCCCCCCAGTTAACCGCGCCACATCCCCTTCTGACCCTTAGGTGCACATCGGCGAGTTCCTGGCATCAGTCGACTCGTTCGAAGGCAGCTCATCGCAGGTGCGGCACTCCATCGCCCGCGCCGTGAGCAGCATCCTGGGATCGTTTCTGATGAGCGTCACCTACTCGTCGCGAGACTCCAAGTTCGAGCAGTTGCTGGCCCTCTTTGAGGAAGGCTTCCGGCTGCTCACGCTCGCCGTACCCGTCAACTTCATCCCGGCCTTGCGCTACGTGCCGGGCTCCAACTGGGCCTACCGGCGCATCAAGCGAAACCGGCGCAAGACGGCGGACTACTTCCGGAGAATCGCCGACGCCCACCGCCTGTCCTACGTCGAGGGAACGGTCCGGGACATTGTGGACGCCTACCTGGTGCAGCTGACCCACGACAAGGCCAGGGGCCCGCCTGACCGGGACGGGAGCTCCTACTTCTCGGGTGAGGACAAACCTCCCAACGTCCTTTCGGGGGGCACCCTTTGCAGATGATCGCTTGCAAAAACAATGAAGGGCTGCATGCAAGGAATTGTGGGGAACATCCTACATGCACCTTGTTTTCATACACAGGCAGACTTAGCCTTAGACCGATGAATGCTGTAAGGTAATGTGGAGTAAAGCCGCTCGAATGGTCTTGTATTGAAAGTAGCGTAAAATGCGTCAATTTACGAAAAGGCCCGCACATGCTTCGGGTCGACCCCGCAATACGATGGTTGTCGGTAGTACTTGTAAGCAGCGGATATAACGTGGAGTGGAAACTCCTGCAACTTGCTGGTTATATCTTTGCCTGTAAAAGCTAACAGCCGGTAGTAGAAATTAAAAAAAAGAATAGATTGTTTTACGTGGCATTCAGCCCTACCGTAGTGTCCGATTGTTTAACCACCAACCAGAAACCGATCCGAACAGATGCCCTTAGTCTATAAAAAAATAATCCTCAAAGATTTCTGCCATGCCTAATGATATTCTTTATATTTTCAGAGGAGCAGCTGGTGCAGGTGCTGATGGACATCTTCAGCGCTGGCCTGGAGACAGTCACGTCCACCCTCGAGTGGGCCATCCTCTTCCTCGTGCGCCATCCAGACGTGCAAGAGCGCGTGCGGCACGAGATCGAGGCCCACGTCAGGCCCCACGGGAGACGGGCAACCATGGCCGACCTGCCGGCCCTGCCATACACCGAGGCCACTATCCTGGAGGTGCTACGGCGGGCCAACGTCATTGCCCTCGGAAATGCCCACGCCACGCTCTGGTCAGCACTCATAACTATAAGGTTGCGTGCACCTTGTGGATGGGGGCTTGTAAATGCTTGCCACTACGGCTTCTGGGCACTACCACCTTGCTGATGGTCTGTAGACCTTCTCATAGCTAAGACTGGGTGAATGGATGAATATTAACAGCTGTGCCCTTTATAGCGGTCTGCAGCTTGTGCCATCTAACCTAGAAGCTTTACAAACATGATTCCTCCCCTCTTAATGCATTTCTATAACTATTGTAGAAGTCACCACTATACTCATAAGCCATTACTGTCACCTAGAACCTTGAAACGAGGATGCTTTGATGTCCCACTGGTGCTAGCAGGCGCGAGGCACACACAATGGCAAGTTCATGGGTATTGCTGAAATGCCCCTAGCATGCTTCTTGCTGCAAGGAAAGATCCTCTGGTTCCCACTGCTTTCTTCCGAGGGTAATATGGGATGGAAGTATTCCAGGAATCTACTGAAAGCTTCCTAGAGTCGCTCTGTGGCATCACAGGTAAATGCTATGGATAAGGCAATCTGAATGAGAAAGTCAGCAAGATTGTTAGGGGCTCTAAGTTAGATGCCCCTGTTGATAGACCATCAGCAAAGACTCAAAAGCTGTAATGTTCACGTACAAGTGCTAACGACCACAAGAATTTAGACAATATGTTGCTTTGGATATCTTGCTTGGAAGGCAATTGTTTAAGACAGTCGGCCAAACATTAATTCTGTCATAGTAACCCTTTCCGTGTAATGACAATGAAGGCTGAGGTTGGCTTTTCCTGCTTCAATAGAAGTAACCATTCAAAAGATGCTGGAAAGAATGCCCCTACTATATGAGCCTACCCTGCATCATGAGATCTTGACACTGGAACCATTCACAAAATTCTAGACCCAATTTATCGTGGGCTTTCTTTAAATTGCCATTCATAGGTCACTACTGCTCTAAAATAGCTCCAGATAATAAAAGAATGGTTCATAAAGTAATATCCTCCCTCCATTCAGTAGTAGTAGGACAGCTTTTATTTCCAGGTAAACTTAGCACGACCAGGGAACCCAAATCACTTCAGAAAAAATGAATTCACTCAACGTTTCGAGAGCCCATGGTGAGACCGTTCTTTAGAAAACACATGCTTCTTGTGCTAACCATGAGGCATATCCACACCAGAACATGTGCATTCAACTCAGTGGACCAAAACCAGCCAAGTCAGCAACGAGCCGATATATCTGGAAATATTTCCGTGCAATTTTAGTGAAGGACCAAGTTGAATCTCGAGAAAGAATCGCAGAATCACCTTTTACCCCGCAGTGATGTGGAGCTGGCGGGCTACCACATTCCAGCGGACACGCACGTCATCTCCAACCTCTGGGCCATCCACATGGACACTGAGCTGTGGCACGAGCCAGAGCTCTTCAATCCAGGGCGCTTCCTAGTCAATGGCAGGGTGCACAAGCCAGACTTCTTTATGCCCTTCTCGGTTGGTGAGTGGTGCTTCTCTGAAGATTGGAGTTGATAATCTTATCTTCATTTGGTTCCATAACCGTGCGTCCATCTTTGTGCATGTTCTCTTCAAACTTGGGTATCCTTTTATCGTGCCCCAGTCTCGGGCTAATGTCATCATGGTGCACGAAGCATATTTCTCTCAACTAAATTATTCTGACAAAAATCCCGTGTACCTGTGCCTTCATTTAATCAGTGTTTTTGCCGGAGAACAATATGATATAATTACCCAAGTTGCTCCAAAAATTAGCAACATTCTTCGCTGCAGAGGAGACATAGTTTGAAACATTCAGGGACGCACGTGCCCCGAACCAAAAACGTTGCAAAAAGGAGTGTCACACGTTGTGCGTGCGACACTCCTTTCAACAAGACAGTTGGCACACACAGCCATCCTCACATCAAGCCAGGGCAAGCATGAAAGGCAGACTTTCCGTAAAATTAATTTGCGGCACCATAAATTAGCAGACTTCTTTACATTTGTGTTCAACGCATTTCAAACATAAATGCCTTTCTAGTGTTTGCAGACTTAGAGGGGGAAAGTTTCTTGGGGTGACATGACCGAGGCTTTCGGGGCCGGTTTGCTTGAAAAAGCGTCATAGCTAAGACTGAAAGAGAGCAGACTGACATGTGACCTTGAGCATCAAGTGCGGACGCACTTTAGACTCGACTTCACATGCCACTCAACTTGAGCGCTAACTTCGGCAGTGCTTTCTTTCACGCAGTTTTGGGCAAGACTATTTCTAGGAAGCTGGCCCAGGGGGTTGCTTTTCTGGAGACTGAATGGTCATCAAGCAAGTGTGAAACGCCGATCACGCTCAAGGGCGCGTCCCTGTCTCTTCCCCAGGGCGCCGCATGTGCCTGGGGAATCACCTGACGCAGACGGAGGTCTTCCTGTTCCTCAGCAACCTGGTGCAGAGGTACAGCCTCGAGCTGCCACCGGGCGAGAACCTTCCATCGATGGACGGTCATGTCGCAGTCTCCCATACTCCCACGCCCTTCAAGCTCAAGGTCACGCCAAGGGCACCTCTATGCAAGGCCGTCGCATGAGCAAACGACAGCACAGTTTGTTTCGCAATGCAATGTTGCACTGTCATGCTCCCAACAACTAACGTTTATGAAAATGAAATGAAGACAGGGCAACGCACCGAAACGAGGTGGACAGTTGCAAACGACGGTGCAGCCATCGCTCCGAAGTTCTGGTGCCAAGGTCCGACCAGCGGAAATGGAAGTAGTCACTGCCGCAATCCTCCAACAGTGGACTATGTTAGTCATACCCAGGTCCTGTTGACACCTTTGTTGCTGGGAAGTTATACGCAGACTTTGCTCATGTAAGGTGACCGAGCTGGAGTGGATGGAGACTCAACTAATTTCGGGGGTCAGAAATGTGAGAACAAGTGACATTGACACTTTGTGTCGTAGAAGCCGAAAGGTTCCAGACACAGAAGTCAAGGCCACATACCAACTGTAGGCTTATTCTCAGCTCTTGTAGAGCCACAAGAAAGCATGTTAAGGAAAATGCGCTTGCTCAAGCTCTGTAAGAAGCGATACAGAGAAACCTATTATCGTGCCAATCTCAGTGCCATACTCAAAATTTTCATTGCATGAGCAAGAACCCCCAAAGTTAAATGGCAGTTTTTCCAGACGAGATCAATCAACTGTAATGGCAGCATGTGCCTGGACTGAGCTAGGGATACATCCGTAATGACCCTAGAAAGTACCAAGTTCGGGCCCACTATACACTGTAAATGTGCCAAATCATTGTGAGGCTTCGTATCAACCATCTATGTCCTATGACAAAGCAAGCAGTCTACACTTGGATAGATTTGGGCATGTTTCACATGTTAAAAGAGTCACAAATTATAGATTATTTCTATAAATGCACCTAGCAGCGTAAAAAGATAAACAAAGATCAATTGATCTACTCCAGTCCAACAGGATCTCAAAAGCCCTTGTGATCTCGTGTACATAGGAGTTTACAAAAGTTGCCTGCAAGTTGTTGTCATTATTGTCGCCTCTGTTGAATCTTTCTTCCTTACAAGTTGTTACCACCTGTAAATAGCTTGCCATTGTTTGCTGCCTCAAATACAAACTCTCGAAAAAAAATACTTGCCACTATGTGTTATATAGACCGTTCCATTAGGGTCATAGCAGATAGGGTAAAAAGAGAAAAAAAATTCCCTCCCCCTCTCACCCGCATGTCGTCTGCTCCGCCGAGTGGGCTCTACCTTGCATCCGGCTGGCGTACAAACTCCGTTTAAAATCGCATCATTTTGGAAATTTCAAGCACAGATGCGCACATTTTGGTATGCTAGTTATCGTGTAATACTATTCTAGATAAAAAGACTAATAGGGTCCAATTGCACTGTTACCTGCGTGCAAGTAAAAAAAAAAATAGGGAAAACTGTGTCAGATTGGCCGGTCTCTCCGGCGAAAGGTAAATCCGGGTGCTGTACCTTTTTTACTATGCAAAGTTTGTACTGGTGTAGGCCTTTAGAGACCATGAGTGGAAGTCTGAAATAATAAACAAAAACGTGCTCTCCTGCCGCAATACACGCCAGTAGTTGAGGGTAGTACTGCCGGCTGACTCAACTGCTATTTAAGTAACGGAAAAAAGATATGCTAGTTGATCATTTACCGAAGTAGAACAACAAAGAGCTCTAGGCTGATTTTGGAGTAGCCATAAATATTCTAAGAACGCGATCCACTTCACAACAGCAGCCACAAGCGAGAGTTTGATGTTCGGTAAAGCCTGCCAATACAGCCCAAAGATGGAGTATGGCAACCTCCCGGTTTGTCGTCTGCTAGCGGAGTCAGGCGTGTGCCCTCTCTCGTTTTACCACGCCAAACCAGCTGAATTTCCCGGATGTATGGAGAGGGCACTGCAGTTGAACAAAATGGTGCCGCCCAGAGAGCGCTAAATGGAATGGTCTATAGGCTGCACACTTCTACCCAATTAAGAAAAAGAAAATGCCAGTAGCATGTATCAAATCCATTCTTCAATCAAAACACCTATATGGGAAAGGTTCGAGTTTACATCCAGCTTATAACCCGTTCACGTCCATGCAGGGTGTTCGTTCCACTTTCAGCCTTCATGACAGGGGGAGAGAGGTACTTCCAGGTCTTCTAGTTTACCTTGTGTTTGTTTTTGTGGTTGCACAATGACTCTTGGTTCACTAGTGAGCAACTGCACGAGAGCCACTCTAGAAATGCCCCAGTCTCGTATTTTTATGTTGCCAATGCGCATCGGCCGAGCTTCAGTGATCGCAGCCAAGGAGACTGTGCTCACCTACTTCAATGTGCTGCCAACAGATGGCGCAATGTGACTAACGCGAGGATGCGGCAGCTCGACCGACCATCTCCGTATTCGCGACTCCAGCAAAACGGATGCCACCAAGCGGGAAAACCGGCAACCAGCCGGACCAAGTCGCTTTGCGCCCCTCCGCGTCTCTGGTGGCTTTCGCTGACACGTGTTGTCGGCACGGTGGCAAACAATGTAATTTGATGAAGGTCCAAAAAATTCTTAAGCTTTCCTGAGTGTTCATTAGTGTGGTGAAGCCTCAGTAGATTGTTTCCTTCCATCACGTGTTTGAGAGCCTTTTTACTGCAGAACACATGGTCGCGTGCTTTCGATTCCTGGGCACAGAAAAACATTTTGATTTCTTGTCTGTCTCGAATCACATTCAAAGTGACGACTACTTGGTAACTGATAAGTGGTTTCTTTATAAGGATGTAAAACAGTGGACTGAGGACGACAGGTGAGGCGTTTCACTGGAGGGAACACCAATGTTGCAGTCAAGTGAATGGGAAGGTTCGATAGCTGCTTTTCTCGAGTTTGGTTGTGTTCGGTTAGCTTCAAGTTTAAAGCTAACCGAACACAACCAAATTGTCTACTAAAACCAAGACCCAGATTGGCGACCCCTGCCGGGAAACTCGGGCATATCTTTGGCGCCTGGGGGAGGTAGGTACCTATCGTCGATGCCTTGCCATTCACAAAGCAGTCGTCTGCGTTTAAGGACTTGTAGGTTTTAAGTTGGTCTCAGGTACATGGTGCAGGTGACTTAAATAGGTAGTTTTGAAGATGTGCCCACGATACCTTTGGCAGGTTTGCCATATCTTTGAGAAACAAGTGCTGCTTCTTTTTACCCGTGGTATCAGGAAGGCGTGCCGATCCCGTATAGGCGCTCGGCAAGGTTCCAGAGTTGTCGTTGTTGTTTGGGGGTTTTATGGCGCAACAGCTACGGAGGCCATACAGTGCCAAACAAAATTAAAAAAGAAAACAAGCTGTTATTGTTAATGTGCTACAAAATAACAAGTGGCTCTGCAGGACTAGATCTGATTAATAAAACCTGTGCTAGTAATAGAAGACAACACAGGCTCAAATCGGGATGAGGCGATATTCACCCAGTAAAAGAGCAGGATGGAATGGGATCTGGAAGTGAAACAATTCAGAAAAGTGAGTACAACGTGTCCAAAGCTGGACAGAGCCACAAGATATGCATGATGGTGAGCGTATCCCCACAATGCTCACACACTGGAGCGTCTTCCCCACTAAGAAGATATTTGTGCGATAAGTAAGAATGACCGACTCGAAGAAGCAGGGTTCCAGAGCGCCACCGTGGTCAAATGAGGCAACACTGGGACGGCTAAAATCGGCAGCGCCGCCGGCGTACCCTTGCGAGATTACGTTATCACCAACTCTGAGCGTTGTGTAATCGCGCGCTAAATTACCGACTGTTTTAAGAATCTATCAAACATTAAATATATAAATGTGCATGCAGGCATGGTTCTAGCATTAGGGAGTTTTAGTAGGTGCCTTCCATAATAGATTGAGACAACCCAAAACAGGAACTAGCAGAACAAAGTTGAACATTCTGATATTACGGCCAAGTATAAGTGAAAGCGAGTAGACAAGGGCAGTTTGCTTCTTTTTTCTTTTACACTGTTTGCGCACGCCACAAACTTACAAAAGCGAAGACTTCGTCGAGCTCCCCTCCTCTACAAAAGTGGAACTAAAAGTGCCTGCTTCCCCTTCCCTCACCTTCACCCTCACCTACCCTTTCTTTTCCAAGTGATCTTTTCCCACATGAATAGCTGACCTCACTTCTGGGATCAGCTTGTTTCCAGTCCCCTCATCGTCGTGTTGAAGAAGATTATGCTGTCCGAGGAATGTGTCTTTCGTGCAAGCTGGCAGTAGTTTGGACGGTGTCGCACGCAGTTACTCGTCGCAAGCTGATACTCAATCTCGTCAATTGAATATGCTGTGCTCTTTTACATAGAACACAAATAAACGCCACATGAGTAACCTGTACTCGTGGGGTAAGTATACCTACATCTTTTCTTTATTTCTCGAGTAGACTGTGTGCTCGCAGCGGGGATGAAGTTAGAACCGCATAGACACGGGTCGAAATAGAGCTACCATCTTGGGCAGATCACGCTAAAGGCACAAACGACAGCCCGCTCCACGACCGGAGAAAACGCTCACTTTGATTTTCAGTAACTACGATCAAACGTCCTAAAAACATTGTTCGATCAAGATGTGTCCTTGAAGCAGGGAGCAATGAGAGTGTTAAAAGACTGATCTGACTCTAGGGTCATCGCATTGAGTCCAAAGACAACGCCGGGCTTTGAGCGCATTAATTCGAAATATAGAGAGAAATACCGCATTTAGAAATCCATCCCAAGTCAGGTAATGTGAACAGAATGCTTATTTTACATGTTTTACGGAATGTAGTTATCTCCGACGGCGTTGTATTTTCCACGTTCTCGACGGGAACCTGTGGAGCTACACGCCTGCTAAGCTTCCAAGGTTGCGACAGTTCGGTAAGCAACAGTGCCTGCAGCTTCGAAGTTTGATCTTCCGCGACATCCGACAGCAATGTTCAAAATAAAAGACCAAAAATGCACGAATCAACACCTTCAAATTGATGCGTGAACAGCCCCCCCCATGAGCAAGCAGGCTGGCAAAAGGGCCTTCCCGGTGTTGCAAATGTCTTGAGCTAGATAGCACAACGTGTCGCACCGAACTTGACTGCCCCGAGGTTATAACTAAATTTCAGGGGATACCACAGATAGTCCTAGGCTGTGAGACTTGTTAAGTACAATATAATCCCTCTTTATAACGAAGTCAACGGGATGGCAAAAGAATTCAACATAAGCGGTAATTCGATAAAGCAGTAGAGCCAAAAAAACAGTGCTAGCAGCCTTGAAGGTCGATGGGAACAGACTCCGGTACACTGACCCTATATTTAATCAAACAAACCTTGGTTATGAACATCTCGCGGCAGCTTTACCGGGTAAAAAAATATTGGGGTTGTGAGAATATTCCAAATTTTTAATAGTAGTTCTGAAAAATATGTTCTTCGATATTCACTTCGATAAGAACAGCACTATTCACATTTTAGAGCGCAGCTCTTAGGGGCCCGCTTCCGGCTTGAGCGGCGTCGGCGTCGCCGTAACCAAGGTCATCTCAAGGTCACGGGACCCCCAAGGCCACGTGACCCCTCCTAAGGTCACCTCAAGGTCGCGTGACCCCCAAGGTGACCCCACGTGACCCCCTGAAGGTCACGTGACCCCGAGGTCACGTGGCCCCCGAGGTCACGTGACCCCTCCCAAGGTCACCCCAAGGTCACGTGACCTGGAGGGGTCACGTGACCCCTCCAGGCCACGTGACTCCCCGAGGTCACACGATTCCTCCCAAGGTCACCTCAAGGTCACGTGACCCCCAAGGCCACCCCAGGTCACGTGACCCCTCCCCGAAGTCACGTGATCCCCGAGGTCACGTGAGGGAGGTCGCGTGACCCCCCCGAGGTCACGTGGCCCCCGAGGTCACGTGACCCCTCCCAAGGTCACGTGACCCCTCCAGGCCACGTGACTCCCCGAGGTCACACGATTCCTCCCAAGGTCACCTCAAGGTCACGTGACCCCCAAGGTGACCCCCAAGGCCACCCCTGGTCACGTGACCCCTCCCCGAAGTCAAGTGATCCCCCGAGGTCACGTGACCCCCCCGAGGTCACGTGACCCCCCGAGGTCACATGACCCCAGGTCACGTGACCCCCCAAGATCACGTGATCCCCCTCCCCCGAGATCACGTGACCCCCCGGGGTCACGTGATCCCCCCGGGGTCACGTAACTACCCGCAGGTGACGTGACCCCCCCTCAGTACCCTTCCCTATTCCTCCTCAAGAGCTGCGCTCCAATTCGGCGTTACAGGGATTTGTAAACGGCTCTTTTCTAACTGTTGATTACGGCGGGTTACCCCGTTGAGTGCGGTCCTCACCGAGCACCGGCGCACTACGGATAAGCAATATCCACAGAAGCGAGCTCCACGGGCATTGCTTTTCTGGTCTGCATGGGTGAATATTGCAATAGCATGCTTGGAAGAAAAGCACACATTCAAAGTGGAATAGTGTATGTGTGCCAGCTGTATTTGAAAATAAATTGAAACCTTTTAAATGTGTGTATCTACATTGCAGCAAAAGTTTCAAAATTAAACTGACTGTCATGCAAGTATATGTTAGACAGAAATGCCCTTACAACCTGCATTCATCATGCACAATCCATTCTTTTTTAACTCGAGGTTAAAGAAAGACTATTTTATATAGCAAGATTCGTAAATTCACTTGATGGGGCATAGTTGGCCATCTCTATAGGATTCTCTTTATGACAAATTTGTCGTTTACTTGCCATCCCAAGACATCAGACCTTCTGAGGTCACAGTTCATAAATATACATAGATATGTTAAACTTACATTATAAATGAACAAGTGGAACAACTTTCACGAGTTTAGCTGGGTTTTCATCTAAACATGATGCAACGGTAGTGAAGGACGTGGAAAAACTATTTGATATTCAAATCGAAAATATTTGGCCAAAACCACTATTTGCCTTGAACTCAAAATCCACTATTCGCACAGGACTAAAAGATAATTAGATAGAGTTTGCCAATGATTTCATTCGGCCATCACATCTCCTCAAACTGCTCCAGGCACCGCAAAAACATTGTCACCGCCACTGCATTACACATCGTTTCGAAGCAGCTGTAGGATGTTTCGCGTCCCCGCAGCAGTCGGCATTTCCCGAGGTGCCTCTCCAATGTCGCTTCGTGTTAGCCCTGGCTGCACGCAAAATCTACAGCCGCAGCATCCGTGGCAGGAGCAACAACGGGAATGCCGGCATCGACAAGCGCGAATGAATCAAAGTTATCCTCGGTGGCTTTGCCAACAAGCTCTCACACACCCATGTAGGGATCGTTGCAGCTATGGGAAACGTGCGCCGGCTCGGCAAGCATGCTCGAGAGAGAAAATCCAACCGTCGCGAAGCAGTTGACTATCTTTGCAGGTCACAAGCATGCTTCTCGAACCCGTCCAATACCTTGCTTGTTCTGCAAAATGGTGGACAGTGTCGAAGAGCCAATGACAGAATGTTGAATTATTTAGCGATTTCGGACTTGGGCCAGCCACTTTTCTCAACCTCACAGATCTAAGCGACATTCGGTAAACATTCCCAGTCTCCCGTACAACGCACGTGTGCGTGCACTACGCCACGGAGCTCCCGAAGGGATGATGTCCCCCGGGCTCCATCGCTCCCTTGACCCGATTCCGACAGGAGTTGGGCAGTGTCGGCCGCGGGCGCCGTGAGTAGTGTCGGAATGTGGATGCTGTTCCCTGCCAGTGCCCGTGCGTCGGCGCATCGGCATTGGAAGCGGTGCTCTGCCCTCCGTCACCCGTTTACTCTATTTTCTTGTTTGCTGATTCCCCTCGGTGGAGAAGGGGCAGGGGACGCAAGGGTCTCCATGCACCCCAGTGCAGGCTTGCGTGCTTTCGCCACCTCGGCCTTCATAATAAGCATGGTCGGCCGCCGATATACTTAGAACAATCCGGTTTAAAATGTGTGCATTGCGGTCGGGACAACGTTGAACTTCGATAAAAGCAATAATTCGAAAGAAGCAATTTCATTCTAATGTGCGCTGCTCCCTGCGGGTCCTCAAGAACAATAGCCGACAAGAAACAACATCCTACCTCCCAAGAAGTTTGGTGATGGTTGTTTTTGCTTACCTCTGTACACCCTGTATTTCATGGCCACAACCACAACTCTCCACAGAATGAGCCATGTCATGCAAGTCAGTGATCGGTGTGTGCGACAGGTGGAAGGCAGAAAGCAAAGACTCACACTGATTTGGCAATCTGACGACCTGTCACTTTGTCCTGCCCCTTGCAAGTTCGTGAAGCACAATGCCTGAAGAACAAACAAAACGAAAGGTTTTGGTCAAATCGCCGAGTCTTTTGGTGGAACAGCAACCAGGGCCACACTCGTTAATGCTAAGCTTGGTGCGGACGTTTAGACAGTCTGCACAACACAGGTGTACGCTGCCTCCACTGCAGAGAGGTAATTTTGTTAGTGAGTGCGGCTGTTAAAGGCCGACGTACCAGCCTCGATTTATTCTCTTAGCGCTCCCCTCTCCTAAGCTGCAAGAAGAGCCAAGGTGGGGCAAGGTAAAAAGTCGATAGGATATAGAAAAAGGGGAAAGCTAGAAGTGTATGTTGGCCTTTAAAGAGAAGCTCAAGCAGTATTGTATCCAAGGAAACACACTTAAATCGTCTTCATTTGACCTCCAGGATCTCTAATATTGAAATTATTTTTTAATTTGGTGCAAGGAGGCAGCAGAAAATCAGTTCCAAAGCACGGCTGAAGGCCCTCCTTCCCAAAGCGTGACGTCGCAAAAGGAGTTTTCAGAATCTCCATTCTCGCGCATCTTCAGCGCCTATCAAAGCTAGGCACGTGCACTCTTGCCATTTTTAAAATGGACAAGAAAAGATGCTGCGACTGGTGCCAGTGTGGGGGAATATACCTGGCAAGCTTGCGACTTCACGCGCGGCCCTCAAGCAAAACGCGCTTGTCGGCCGAGGGAACTCTTATGACGTAACAGCTGGTTTGAGGTTTTTCATGTTTACTCACGTTTAGTTACTTCTTCGAAGAAAACAAACGTGATATTCTGATTCCTGCAATAAAACTATGCTAGAATCAACCTCTAGCTCAATTTTTGAATGAAGTGTTTCAGCTTGCCTTTAACGTGGCTATTTTTCAGCACAAAGGCTCACTGGTACCACGTCCCACATGTATCAAAATCCGCAGGAGCGGTGACTCAAAATCTTCAAAGTCTGCAGCATGGGCAGGGAAATATGAAACTTGCTCTCTGTTTGTACTCTCTCACCTGATATTACCTACAGAATAGGCGCAAAAAGCAATGAAACCATACCCAAGGTACATGCTTGTAAGAGCTTCCAAGTCAAACTTTTGTTTAACTGAGTTTAAATAAAAAGTGCCAAACACAAAACAGACAAATTACTTACTCACACGAGCAACGTCAAGCTCGCAAGGTGAGGTCGGCAGCAGAGTATGTTAGTTCAGTGCAGTCCAGTACGAGGCCACGGTGCACTCACACTAACCTAATGCCTAACATATGCACATTGAAAACACCTGGTTAAGAGCAGTGGTGCACTGGCCATTGCAAGGACGTCGAACGCCACCTCAAGGCAGACCAACGTCCCGTCGTCTAGACCTCTGTATAACACGCGTGTGCACATTCATAGCAATCACCAAGAAAGTCATATTGAATTTCGAGATAAGGACAGTTAGGTGTCCTGAAGGAAAAGAGGTCTGTGTGACTGTGTCTATCGGAAGAGGTTAGAGCAATATCCTGGGACATGCCCCCCCCCCCCGCCCCCCCCCCCCCATCCCCCCCCCCCATCCCCCCCCCCCCCCCCCCCCCCGAGAGATAAACCCCCCTAATTTTGGTTGCATCTGCTACATTCTTTTAAACACCTAGTAATCGTGGTGTTCAGATCAATGATGACCTCGGCATAAATGCAGAAAGTTAGCTATGACAGGATATAAGACAACATTGCTGACTGGGAAGCACAGTTATTTTGGCTTCACTGCCCCCCGCCGAAATAAGAAGTTTGGCAAGGGCACAATCTAAAATAGCATTTTCTTCTTGTCAGCTTAAACTTAGCCCACTCCTTGTTTCCACCCGATTTGCTCTCGATTTTAGGTGGGCTCTCTTTCGGGAATATTATGGTAATCAAGTTTAGTTGGTTTGCATCCTTGAATGCGCTGGACATCTTCGCTGCAGTTGCACCTCGATCAAATCCTTTCATACCGCCATCCCTTACCGGTGTATGAGCGAACTGCATGACACCAATGAAAGAAAAAAGGGAGAGACAACCGAGCCCCAAGTTAGGTGTAAGAGGAGGCGTAGACACAACAGAAAAGGCTAGCAAAGCCGGGCACAAGCACGTGGAAGATGAGGGACCCACCTGTAGCTACGGAGACGTTGAGTGAGCCAATCAGATCGCTCGAGGCGGCAGGAGAGATGGACAACACGCTGTCGCAAACAGCCCCCAGCTCGGGATGCATGCCTTGGTTCTCATTGCCTGGACAAAAAAAGCGTGCATCGTCCTCAGCAATGCAGTCAAGAGTTTGAACTCAGGGTCGTCTCACTGCATTCTACCAAGTTGAAAATTCTAGCACTGTGTATGCAGGAAGTTAATTGCCAAATGCATTAAAAATTAAAAAATACAAGCGATACATTTTTAGATTGCCCTTATGCAATACAGTCAATGGCCCACATGAACCGAACCCTCTCTAAATAGATTGCAAAACTCAGCTTCACAAGTTACGATGTTGTAAATTAACTGCAAAGGCGCAAGTAGATTGCACTTTTTTTTTTTTTTTAATTTTCTTGATAACAATGATGATAACTCTTTCTATGGAATAACAATAAAGGCAAAATCCTTTTTACATCAGGGAGAAGAAGATGTATGCTGTAGAGATGCTCAGTTAGACAAAATAGAAAATGGGACAAAAGACAGAAGGACTTGCAAGGTTTCATCATTTTTCTTGCGTGTTTTGTTCCGACAGCCCACCACAACAGCCTTTGGCGCTAAAGCAGAAAAGCTTGAACTCTATCTCGGTCTCTAACAAAAGCTTGGCTCTTATTTAAATTTTTCTATTACAAAAATTACCTGCTACAATATTTTTCTCAAAATAAATACACCTCCTAGCTGCACCATTCTGGTACAGTCCCGAACAAAAGAGATGCGACTAACGAAGCAAAAGCCTCTCGCACTTGTCATGCCAGCCCGTCGTGCACTTCGAGAGTACAGACGGTGCCAAGTGGCCGGCCTTTTCCGTGAATGATATACGCGTTTATTCCCTTCAGTCTTCCCCCACATTCGGCGCTAATAGCAAAACTGACAATGCAGCACGCGCGCTTCAATCTCACGGTGATGACGCATGAAAAAACAAGGCCAGCCTTACTTCGATATTAGAGTGACATAATGATTCTCCCAGTAGTGTGACTAATCAGTGTAGAATACTTTGATGCGCCATCATGAAGCATTCGAAATGTCTGAGCCACGTTGTCAACACGGCAAAGGAGCAACGATTAGCACCGCATGTCGTGGTAAACAGAAACAAATTGGAGCAAATTCTATTTGTCGTAAAAGCCGACCAATCAGCATCATTACTAACCTCGAAGCGCATCCCAGGCTGCGTGAGAGCTTCCACCGACGATCGTTGAGTAGGATGACATGCGTGAGAGGCTTTTAGTTCGTCGTTAGTTTCTTTAGTTCAGGACTGCGAGCACCCCTAGCATGCAAAACCAACCAATTTTTTAGTCATTTGGACGTGGGTTCTCAGTCCATCTGGTCCGCACAGTATAAAGTAGCACGTCTTCCGGTCTACGAGTCACGTTCTTCTCATCAACGGCCGTGCCACGGAAAGGTAACTATACAAGTTGCCCTTTTGTATAAGCCACACAAGTTTGCACAGTCGGCACGGTGAAACTGCGCACGTGTAGAGTAGCGTTTGCGAGGCACAGACGAAGGCAATATGGCAGCCCGAAGTTGAAGCCGGATATCGAAACTCTCAAAGGGTCACGTAGCTATGCATCGCTGTAAACGACGCTGCACCGAGCAAAGGCAGCCGCAGACCTACACCGACATGCTACGGCAAACACTGTAAAGTTCTTCTGAACCACACCGCAATTGGCACGCGCAGCACCCACCAACAATGAGGATGGCGGGCTTGTCCGGCGGAGGAAGCACCCAGGGCAGATCGCTCCTCGGCCCTCCTTCAAATGGTCCGTCCTGCTTCACTCCGGCCGTGCCCACGACCCACCAGCCCTTTGCTTTGAGCGCCTGCGAGTTTGTACCAAAAAAAAGGAAAGAGTCCGACAACGACGCTGGTTGCGGCCGTTTACCCAATTGACCTAGCCACCTGCGGTTTCATGTTTACGCACTGCCTTCCTACTAGGTGTCAGTAAAAAATTAAAGATTTGTTTCTTCTCTTTTCAGAATTGTTCAGCAGATTAGAATACCAGCGGCGCGGCAGTCTGAAACTGTAAGAGGACCTGGGAACAGGCGGGGTATGGAAAAGCCAATTTGTTTCCGAAAAATGAAAAGCAATTGCCAAAACAAATACTGCGAGCGATATTTTGACAGAAAAACATATGAGATCGAAGATTTCTCCGTTTATTTGGCTTTAGTTGTTGACATTGCTCACACACAAAAGAAAGGAAACAATTTCTTTTTAGGAGAACATAGGCTACAGGCTTAGAAATCTCTGGCAAGCTCCATATTTCGTAAAAGGTGGCAACAAAATCAACATGTCGAATAACCTGAACTTTAAGGGGATGTCCAAAGAGTTGGGACTAGACACCATAAAGTGACACAGGAACTGACCTGCAGAAACTCTGCTGGAGTTTGCAACGAGTACAGGTCCATGACCTCAAGAGCCCCCGAGCTTGCCTTACTCACGACAGGAGACAGGCGACAGCTGCACCAGGGACAAACCATTAAAACGCATTCCACGCACTCACTCAATGCTAGCAAGGCAGGCAAACTGCCCACTATCGTCCATTGTGGGTTCAGAATAGCGGGACACGCCCACCCCGTAAAAACTCTCTGCTCACCATGACTGCTGGTTTCGTCAACTACGCCGTTTTCTCCGCTAAAGTGGGAATGGGGGAGGGCTTTGTGGAGGAGCTTGCACCGCTATTCTTAACCTACAACGTGCCATTAAGGCAAAAAACATTGTATGGACATGCGCAGAGCAAAACTTTGCTTTAGGTATGCACGAGAAAAACAGTCAACTGTGCATTTCACTTGCTACAAACCTCATTCACTGTTGCGTAGAGACGGGTATACAAATTGCTTTCGCAGAATTTGGCGCATTTTAATACTGCGCATAAAAGGTCTTACAGCACGGTAGACTTATTGACGGTAAAACAAAATGGTCCGCAAATGCTGACAAGACGCAACAATGACTGCCACAATCGAGCTGAAGTGGATTCCTCTATCTACCGCAGAGACGCAGTCAAATACTGCAACGTTTGTAGATGAGCGAGTCGGCACGTGTTGCGAGGAAAATAAAACAGCGCAAAACGAGACATGGGGACAAGTGGAAGAAATGCACAGACATAGCTATAGAAAACAGCAGTCTCACTACTGCTCCAAAACAGAATAGCATCCTCATGAACACCAACAGCGCTAAGAAAGAGGACTAAAGGGGTGTCCTGTTTGGACACCCCCTAATAGAGGTGGACACGATAAACACTGTCCACTTCTTCTAGTTTTCGTCCTTAGCACCCTTTGCATTCATAATGTTTAACCAACTAGCCCACCAATTCATTTTGCAACACACACCACATTGCTGAAGTAAAATCTAAAAAAAAAAAGGCATTCCTCGAACACCACAGGGTTTATCTGATGGTCGCATGAAGGTATCGATCAGCCAATGCAAATGTTTCAAATGGCACCCGGCCTAAAGAAGGAACACAAATGCCACGAAGCCTCCTTGCACCTTTCAAGCAAAAGGGTGGCAAGGAAGTGAACCCACCTATCCGTCCTTGTCGTGAAGACCTTCTGCACCCCGAAGTAGTACGAGGACCTCAACACGGCGCCAAAGTTCATCGGGTCCTGCAGCCACATCAAGATGTAAGCTGTCGTCGATACCTCAACTTACAAAGAGGTACACTACACTTTTAAGGCCCGTTCACACATACGCAAACTCAGCACTATAGACATGGCACAGACTTTGTGCTAAAGACCCAGCCTTATCCTGTTCACACACACGATGCAGCACAAACTCGGTGCTGTGTCAGCGCTGGGATGGATGTGTGAACCGACATTTAGTGCAAACATGACGTCGGTACTTTTTGAAAGATTTCTTCAAAATTGCAATTGTGGGCAGCGAGTTTCAGTGCTTGGGTTAGTACCCAAAATGTGCTCTTTCCAGCTGACTACTAGTTTAGATGACAGCCTCGAGATTATAAATCAAACGAAGAATAGAGACTGCTTGTTTGCACTAACAGTGTCGGGGGCCGTTAGTGGTGTGGTCTCGAAACACAGTGGAAGCCGACTCACCTGAATCCTATCCATAAGGACCCAGAGACGATCGTTCAGGACCCCGCTGAAAGAAGCCACGCAACACTATATTAGCACATCCATGTTGACAGTATTCCTAACGCAAGAGTAACAACACAAAACAAAACACCTAAACGACCCTATAACACTTTTTAGCAGCTTGCTGGAGTTTTGTTCAGACAAACAAGCCACACAGCTAGCTATCTTTGCTTTGTCCGAACTTCCTTCTCCTCAGCCGCCGTCTTACTCTGTACCGTGCAAACAAAGAAGTGCACCGCCCCTTTGTCGTAGGCTTATTAAAATTTGTGCGGTTGCTTTTTTGATGAGAAAGGGGTTCTCAACCTTAGGGAAACCTCGTCTGCTTGAATGTCGGTCGTGGAACTTGTCTAGGCACTAGTGCAATAGAGGAGTTCAGAAGTCTAGAGGCTTTGTGAACAACAATGCATGCCTAACTTATATATGTGCATTATTGGGTGGCTGAGCTCTGTAGAAGTAGAGCTTAAACTGGAAAAAAACTTAGGAATGGGGACGGTTCAGGAAAGTTGGAACTTCGAGGAACCCATGAGGGAACTCCTGGGTTCATAGGAACCCGGTTTGGGAACCCACGCGACCAGCCATCGTAAATGAGCTAACAAGGCAAAATAGAAGAAAACCACAGGCAGCAACTTACATTGATAAAACAGGGTTCGTACAGGTTTTCAAGAAAAAAAATTCAAGGACTTTTCAAGGACCTTTCAAAAAATAAAGAACACTACAGTAGATCACACACATTATTTTTATTGCACAGAACAAAGAAAACTGACTTCACTTAAAGTTATTGCGCGTACAATTTCATTTGACTAGGTGAAGTTAGTTCTGGAGATTGTACATAGTCTCATTCGACTACATGAAGGGCGAAAGCTCACGTCAGGTCTTTTAGTTTATTAGCTAGTTGAGTCTTAACGCTGCTGAGTTCCTCAGCCTTGGCTCTTGCGGTCTTTCTTAGGATGTTCGATTTTACCACCTTCTTGATGTCAGCAGTTGCTTCAGCCTTTTCTGCATATTCATCTGCAGAGGCTGTTAAATCGGCAACAACTGGCTCAAGCTTCTTTTTTTTCATCTGCAGGCCTTCAACCTCTTCCATGATTTTTTGCCTTTTTGTTTGCTCCGAGTTTTCCTGGCACTGTTTCTTTTGTGATTCCAGGTGTGCACTGTAATGCTGCCTTGCTGCGGACACAGCTACTCTGAGCTCTTTTGAGATAGGAACGTTTAAAATCCCACCTGCCCTCTCCACTGCGTCACATATAATATGCTGTGAAATGTATGACAAACCTTTCAGATTCTCTACAGAGATCTGACGGTTTACACTAAACCCCTGTTCAACGGTGGCCTGCCCATGGCTTAAAACAAGCAGCAGCCTGACTGCGTTCCAAAGCTCTTTGTACGAGAGATTGGAGCACAAGAGGTCACGAAAAAACTCATCGAGCCTGCTAATGCTCCTCTCAAACATGCGGAGCTCATGCTTAAACTCTTGCAGCAGTTCAGTGTATTCTGCCAATACACATACTCGTTGGCAGTCACTCAGTCTTCCTGCCATGGTCAAGACGTCCAACCCCTTCCTTATGCCCACCAGGCACTGATCTGGCTTCGAGCACATGAGCCGCGGGTCAAGGGAAGACAGCTTTCTAACCTTGGATGACTTCAGGGGACTTCGTTCCAGTATTTTCTTGGTCACAGCTGCCAGAAACTGTTTACACTCCATTCTGAATTGAAATGCATCCTTCGCGCTTGCTCTCGAATCCTTCAGTGCTTGTACACATTTGGGGCCGATGTCCACTTCATCAAGCGCAGTGTGGTTATTAGGGTTGTCGACATCCACCCTGAGCAAACCACCAACCCCTGCCAATGAAGACAACACCGAAGCCTTCATGAACTTCACAAGGTCTCTACCAAGAAAGAAGATCATTGGCTTGTCAGACTGGTAGTCTTTCAAGAACGGCTGAAGAAGGGAAGCAACACTGAGAGCAAAGTTCAGTTTTGCCAGCATCAAGGGGTCACGACAAAAGTTGTACACATTTTCAAAGGATGCACACTTTGGGAAGCTCACCTGCTTACTCCTTGCAGACTCCACATATTTCTTCACATCATTCCAAAGAAGCAAAGCTCTTTCAATGACAAGTGTATTTTCCACCCATCGATGAGCCACAAAGTGCAGTGGAAATGTGTCCTGGTTGGTCACGGTGGAAAAATCTTCCCTTCGTGCTGGTGAGTCTTGAAAGAGTGCGCTCAGGCTTGTCAACAAAATGTCAATGCCCCACTTACTGGCTACAACACCTGCTCTGAAGGCATTGTGGATGGTATGTAGGCTACACGTCCCTAAGTCAACACACTGGACCTGATGGTGTTCCTGCAAGTGCACTTGCATATTCCTGAAGAACGTAAGGTTAACGTTTGGCCCATCCATCAAGATCTCAATCTTGCCAAGTGGCAAGATTATTCAGATTCAGATTATTCAGGAAGCACTTCCTGAATATCCTCTGCCGTGGAATGCCCCATAAAAGCGGATGTGTAATATCTGGTGGCCACCTTGTGTGACGAGTCCCAATAGCGCACATGCACGTCCATTTGCTTCTCTTGCAGGAAGTCATTACCCGACTCGTCAAAAAGCACGACGTAATAGTCAGACTTCTGTACCTCTTGTTACAAGTGCGACAAGAGAAATGGCCTCAGTCCATGACATGCTACATAAGCGCATTTTTTCTCCCCACAGGAAAACGATTTGGCCACGTCGCTGTCCGGAAACATCCGCTTGAACAAGTCGCCGGTTTGTGCCGACGATCTGTACGAGTAGTGGGGGCTAATCACTTTCATTGTCCACAGAATTTCCGCATCCGTAACCACCTCGTGTGACTTGCAGGCGCTGTTTAGATCTGTCGCCTGCGACAGAGCCGAGCCAGTGGACCGCCCGCTTACGCTTGCTGCCAGATAGTTCTCCATCGAGTTCCCAGCTGCCATTTGCATGATTCCACAGTGCTTTGCACTTTTTGCATGGCTTTTGAGGGCAGATTCGCCCATCGAAGCGATGTCGAGTGTCTTTCTGCAGCGTGTGCATTTTGCGCAGTGAGGGTTTGCTGTATCTGGCGCAACCCAAAGTCGTCGTTGCTGAGCCAAGCGCTTTGGAACTTACATTTCCCGGGCATTATTCTATGCCATCTGAATGCACGAATCACTGGGTCACTACACGCACCATAAGCGACACGTGGGAACAAACAGCGAACAAAGCCTCCGGAGTAGGCACAAACCAGATATAAACTAAGCACAATGTGGCCAACAGACAATTCTCGGCCTATGGGGCTGTGCCTTTTTTAGTGGGTTGCCAATAAATCCAGCTAAAGACGAAGGCAAAAGAAAGAATTAAGGCGAGACACTGGTTCTAAAATGGACTATTTTATTTTTGCAGCTATACTAATGAAAATCACTGTGCATATGTGTTCCTTCTTCCTCACTTCAAATATGAAATCAGTTTCAAAATATCTCAATTAGTTTTCAAGTTATAAAAAATAGTGTTGCCTAATTTGGTTAATTTCTTAAGGGGTGGTTAAGGCCATTTCGAACAAAAATATTTTTTTTTATTGATGTAGATGCATAGCTAAAGGTCTGCCATGCATTATAAAGCTATTTATATTTTCACAAAATTACATTATAATACAAAAATGTACTAATTATGCTAATTATGACACTAATGAGGTCGCATTATTTATCATAAAATTTTCGTTGTCATTATAAACTGCAAAAAAATAGCTTTACTCCATAGTCCAGTCCTTTCTGAATAAAACGGTATAAAAAGTTTCAAAATGCTACGATAAAAACCTCATGAAAACCCCCGTAAGGCTAAGCACGTTGACAAAAAACATGAAGATGAGAAAATCAAAGTTAAAGTTTTGACATTGAACATAGAAAATTGTGTGAACAATGATAAATAATAATTGCCACCAAGGTGTAGTGTAAGTCTTCATGAACAACTTGACATAAAAGATGATGTAATCCATTTATGGGAACATTAGGAAAAAAATATGAAAGAAGTAAAGAACGAGTGAAATGTTGATAAAAATCACATTTTCCTGTTTCGACGCTGACTACAATAAATTATGTGAAAACCCTTATGCAATAATAGTTATCAAGATGTAGTGTAGTGCATTCTGAACAAATAATTTTAAAAATTGCAATAATTTGTTTTTGAGAAGATTGCAAAAATGGTGAAGAATTACTGATATAGGCTAAAAATTGCTTCTAAAGTGATGAGCCGACAACTTTGGACAACGGGAGAGGCGAGCAAGAGTTTCAAGCTCCAAACGTAATTTTGTTTGGCCCTGAAAAGGGCCTTTGTTCCACATGGCACTGGAAAAAGCCATTACAGCTGTCCTGGGCTGTAATCTCGTGATGCTCCTGCCTGGTGTCGCTTGGAGAACCTTTCCTTCACGCTACTGCTGCTCTGGTGCACCGCGTTTGCTTTACGTAAACGGAGACTGTCCTTTTCGATGCTTCGGAGGACAAGGCAGTCACCGGTGGCGTAGCCCAGGCCTGCAGCAATGGACTCGTTGGTCGCTCTCCTTCCCTGGTTGTAGACAGCAACAGCTTCAGCCGCAGCCCTCTTCACGCTGTCCAGGGAGGCATTCGCATTCTTTGAAGTCTGCGTCCAGATCACCGAATGCAGGCTCTCACTGGCATTCTGCGTCTTTCCCTCACTACACCGTGCCAACAGGTCTTCATTGCTGAGCCTTTCAAACACTGGCTCCAGTGCAGCCCGAACACAATCCGGAAGAGGATTCTTGTGCGGCGGCGGAGGCTCACTGTTTGCCAAGGCCCTGTTGTACTTGCACCCGGACTCCGCTCCCTCGGGGCACTTGCTGTGGTCTGGGGCGCCGTCTGTGGAGGTCATGTGCAGGAGTGTGGCTTCCACCGCCCTCTTCATCCCTGGAACGTCATGGCTGTTGCTCCTGAGAGCATAGCCGTAATAGTTAGTGATCTTCTTGATCTTTTCCTGTGTCAGCTTTCCTCTCCCACCAAGTGACTCGCCTTGTGCCTTCTTCTTCTCAACAACGTTGCGCAAGGCAGCTCCCATCCGCTTGTGGACGTGGTTCACGCAGTCCTTCTTCTCTATCTTGATGAAGCCGTAAACCTTCGCTTCAGACAAGGCATGGAATGTCCGGCTGTCCCCATCCAAAAGGACGGTGGTGCAGCGGAGACGATGCTTGGTCAGAGACCTCTGGAACATTGTGAGCGCAGCCTCCACCTCCATACGGCCAGCATTGCAGTCAATGTTCCTCTGGCAGTCGTGGGTTGCGTACCAGTCGCTGTAGCCATCGTCCTCGGGCTCCGGTCCCAAGGCACATCCAAGGCAGAAGTTGGAGTACACAACATGGTCGATGACGAGGCCAGAGTACAACTCCACAATGCAGCCTACACCAATGTGGGAGCTGCGTCCTCGGGTCATCCATGATCCGTCGAAGATGACATCGATGTTGCCAATGGGGTTCATAAAGCCTGTGTAGAGCCCCTTGACGACAGCAACACTGGCGGCTTCACTGTCGGTTGCTGCATTCTCACATGCCCGCACAAGCGTTTTCAGGTGTCCCTGGTACGTCTTGTGGTGCAGGCCCCGATGAGAAATGTTCATGGAGGCACAGAAGTCTGCCAAGGCTGTCACTCCTTTGCCAATGGATTGGATCCCCTTCATGGCCCTCATGTTCACTTCAAAGGGAGTGATCTTTGCTGTTCCAGCAACCCTGGGAGAGGAGAACTGCTTCTTCTGGAAGTCGCAAGTGCTGCAGACGAGCACAAGCTTGACGGCCAAGCCGTACTCCTTGTCCGCGGCCTTGCTGAGCGTGAGAGATCCCACACCGCAGCTTCCACACCTCGCGTGCGCGAAGAGGTCGTTGAGGACTTTCATGTCGACGATGACAAACTGGGTCCCGGCATCGCTTGTTTGGCATGATCCGTTGACTTCAAGCAGATCGAACTTCCGCTGGGTCGCCGACTTCTCCGATAAAACGCGCTTGCTTTGCTCCGATCGCTCGGCGCGCTGCGCTTGCTCGGCCGTAGAGTAGTAGGTAGAGTCGACGCGAGTGGTGCCGGCAAAACTTGAGCCATCCGGACCAGAGCTTGAGGCCGCAGCATCGTCAACGGGAAGGCTAGCCGATGGTCCCGGCAGATCCAATGCGTTCGGCAGTGGCGCAGATCGTAGCGGCGCAGTTGCAGGTGATGTCTTCCGCTTGTTCCACGCACGTCGCGTCTTCCTCCCGAACGTCCGCCGCGTACTCTCTTTCAATCGAGAGTCCCCCGGCATCTCGATCGCTCGAAATAAAACTCCCGCAACTTCGTAGCGAGAAACCAACGATGTCCGACGCGAACGCGCGAACGTAAACGATTTCGAAACAACGTGCACTCAGCCGCGGATCGAACAAAGCGACAGGCCAAAACGAAGCAGACGACGCTTCTCCACGCTCTCCTTGCGCTGCTGGAGGCGCGCGCGCGCCAAGAGGAGGAAAGGAGCAAAAGTGGAAAGGGGCGCATCTTGGCCTATGACAGGCGCGCGCGGCACGACGTACCCGTGACGTACGCGCGCGGGCCAATGAGCAATCGTTATTCCGGTCGTGAAAACCCGCGGAATGCGGACGCTCTCCAAGGTTGTCGCGATAGTGAGTGGGATGAGGACGTAGGGAAGAGAACCAGCTCCCCAACAAGACCAAGATGGCCGCGATCCGACGATCGGTCGTGAAGCGACGCGGGCGCGCAGTTTGACTATTTTTTTGCGTTGGATTCGCGATTTGAGCGTCGCGGAGACATCGTATTTATCGTTTTTTTTATACTTAGACGTCGAATAGGACATTGAAACTTCGCAGGCAGGTACTTCAGACTATATTCTATCCAAACATGTGATTTTTGAAAAACCCCAAATTTCGCGATTTTTTACCATTTTAAGACCCGCGTCTCGCCTTAAATACTACTAAATTTAACTCTTGATTCATATAACTGCATTTCCGTTGCAAATAAGCACGCTGGCGCAACATGCCTTTTTTACGAAGAGGTCGAGACTCTCCAGGCTCTCCAGCCTCATTACGGCTTATGGCTTTTGGCCAACCCTGAAGTCGAAGCAAGCCAGATGAAAGAAAAAAAGATAAAAAAGTGCAGTGGGCGTGCATTTTTTTTTTTTTTCTCGCACAGGAAGTTTGATTGGTTTGACTTCGCGATCCCGGTGTCGCAAAAAGCAAGCAACAAATTTTCCCGGGACCACGTTCAACCGCTATAAAACGCGGGTCGCGCAACCGAGCCCCGCGAAACGCTAAGAATTCAAGGGTTTTCAAGGACGGCAAAGATACTCCAGCACTTTCAAGGCCTTGAAAAAGCAACTTTCAAATTCAAGAATTTTCAAGGGTTTCAAGGACCTGTGCGCACCCTGTAAAAAGATTAAACAAAACTGCCTCTTTTAGAAATACCGTATTTACTCGCAGAATGAACACACTTTTTTTTCCGAAAAATCGATGCAAAGTTAGGGGGGGCGCGTTCATTACGCGAAGTAAAATTTTTGTGTCCGTATTTACTCGCATAATGAATGGACCTCTTGTCCAGAAAAATCGAGGCAACTTCTTATCTCTTTGCGCGCGGCACCCGGACCCGGCCCCGGCCCCGTAACCAAACTAAATTGTGCAAAAAAAAAACTCTTGTTTTTTTTTTTCTTTTAGTTCCTTGTTGTTTTTTTTGTTTTTGTTTTTTTTTGCCGCCTTTCGCAAGCTGTTTTGTTTGCTTAGGCGTTGCTTAGGCGAAGCCTCTACGCTTATCTTTCTTATCTCCTTGCGCGCGGCGCGCGACACCCCGTAACCAAACTGCGCTGTGCAAAAAAAAAAAGAAAGCTTTTCTTTTTCTTCTGTTTTTTTCTCAGTTCCGTGGGCTGTATTTTTTCTTATTGCCGCCTTTCGCAAGCTGTTTCGTTTGCTTAAGCGCGATCCAAACCAACGCTTCTTTTTGCGCCTGTAGGTCGTGCGGCTGCGGATGTGACGCATTTCGTGGCGTTTTTGCTGTTTCCGGGCGCGCCTTCTGAGTCAGAACCGTGCGCTTTGGTTTGGACGAGCGAAACTTCGGGCGAGCGCGCACGCGCGCACGCAGGCACGAGCGCACAAGCAAAGTGCAACTGCGACAGACTGGCCGGCCAGACGGCGAGAGAAAGAGAGAGAGAGAGAGATCGCGTTGTGATGTTGGAAGAGAATAAAAGGGGGGGAGGAGAGGGCAGCCAGACGGCGAGAAACGCGGAGCCGGAACTAGCTTGCCCTCCACCGATTGGCCGGGACACAGGAGCGCCCTATACGTCACCGCGCGTTTTTGTGCGCGTTGAAAAAGAAGTTGAAATCAACCAACTTTCTTGTGCGTGCCCGGAAGGAGCGAAGAAGCGGCGCGACGTCACGAAAATACGTCACATCCGCAGCCGCACAACCTACAGGCGCAAAAAGAAGCGTTGGTTTGGATCGCGCTTTAGAGGGCTTCTCCGCTCCTCTTTCTTACCTCCTTGCGCGCGGCGCGCGACCCCCGAAACCAAACTGCGATGTGCAAAAAAAAAGAAAAAAAGAAAGCTCTTTGTTTTTGTTTTTTCTTAGTAGTTCTGTGGGGTTTTTTTCTCTCTCTCTCTCTCTCTTTGCCGCCTTTCGCAAGCTGTTTCCGTTCGCCCTTCTCCGCTTCTCTTTCTTACCTCCTTGCGCGCGGCGGCACGCGAACCCAAAGTCCAGACTGCGCTGTGCAAAAAAAAAAAAGAAAAGCTCCTCCATGTTTTTTTTTTTCTTGCTTCAGCTGGATCTTTGCAAATTTTTTTTAACGCCTCTTGCAAGGCGTTTTGTTCGCCCCGCTGCCCATGCATTCGCGACCTCGCTGCACCAGGATAGAAAAGTGCGTTCATTTCGCGCGTGTGGGGGGAGGCGGTAAAAATTTTGACGTCCGAGTTGGGGGTGCGTTTATTACGCGAGTGAAAAAAAAAAAGTCGAAATTGTGAAAGCCGACTTGGGGGGTGCGTTCATTACGCGAGTGCGTTCATTGTGAGAGTAAATACGGTAACACTGCCGCACTGTTCGGAAGCCAGGTCGCAAAACAAACGGGCATCTAACCTGGATTCAGATGCAGCCAGAAGCCTGTGGCCATCGGGCACCGGCAGCTGGGAGGCATCCAAGCAAATCCCCTGCATGACACGGAACGACGAGCAGGGTTCAGTTCTTTTGTCCACACATGACATTTGCCCTCCATCGGGGCTACGTGCGATGTCCCAGTCACAATTATTTGTGGTGCATCGCAGCATCGAGTCGGAAAAAAGTATCCTAACCTACGGTCACCGACAAGACGAGAACGGCATCTCATTCAGACGCCTGGCCTCTGGCACGCGCCCGTGGCCTTTCAATGTGCTTTGTCTGCATGTGCACGCTCGAGGCCCAAGAGATGTTGAAGGTGTTCTCAAAACTTGAAAGTATAAAACAGAGAGGACGAGGACGAGGACGGGAACAGGACATCTTTCACCTTTGAAAGATGTCCTGTTCCCGTCCTCGTCCTCTCTGTTTTATACTTTCAAGTTTTGTATCTATTAACCAACACGCTCGTTTTCAACTGTAAGGTGTTCTCAAACACTTCTATACTGACGAGTGCCTAGGTGGCACCACTTACTGGTGACAGTAAATAAAATATGATCGGTGGCGACATCTACATGGACGAGGAATCCCTCCTCATCTCGGCATGAATGCAATGAGGCGGCGAAGAAGCCTACGACCCTTGTAAACGACAGTGGTTACACTTGGAAGTGCTGGGCTCATAGTTATAATTAAACTAATGCCTCCGATCTTCCGAAATAGTGCTTAAACTGGAGGAACACTTCACTTGCAAGCAGGGACAGCCGAGGAAACATTTATAAGCTCAGGGGATACTTGACAGTACTTTGGGGAACACCGGAATATCTGGGAACCCAGTTTTGAAACCCATGGTCTTGGCCGCCAGGAATGGCCAAACTGTGGCTCGCAAGTTAGCATGCAGCTCTTCACGGGTCCAAATGCAGCTGTCTAGTAAACATATGCTCCTCGCAAGGGCAGAAGGAAAGGGTTATAGATTAAAAGGCAGCCTGCGTTCTGACATTATTGTGCCACGTACCGTACATACATCAGCCAGGGTGTTTGTTTCACAAATGGGGATGCACAATAAGGAGACGTAACAAAACAATTGCTTTATGAGCAGAATTTGCCACAACCACTAACTGAAACCAAAGACAAAAAAAAAAAGAACAGCTACGACTTTTCTTTTTAAATACAGTTGAAACCCAATTTTACGAATTTCTCGATTTAACGAACAAATTCGGATTCCCCCTGCAGTTGCCCATAGGCTTAACGCGTTTACGAACTCGAAATAACGAAACAAACTTCGCCGCCAAACCCGATTTAACAAAGCATTCCGGGGAAAAAAGATGCATAGAAAAAGAGATTTTTCCAAATTTATGGCGTCTATACTTCGTTTCAGCTTCCGTCCGAGCGCAGTCAAAGGCTGAGGGACGATTCGCAACTGCGAGAAGAGCATTCCGACGCACCAAAAAGTAGCCCACAAAAGTATTTTTTTTTTTTTTTAGAATAACTGTTTTGTGCGTAAACATTCCACAACATTCCAGATGTGTACTGCTGAGAAGGATTTGTAACGAAAGGAATTAAATATCTGAAGTTTATGTTTTTATTAATATATGTAGATGCAGGCGGTTTGGTGAAAACGCGTACATCCGCTGGAACACGGCTGCAGCGCTCGGTTGGCTTGGTTCTTCTGTGTGATTTCGTTCCCTATAATGGCCAAATCATGTGCTTCGCTGCTTTCCTCACCGAGTCGCTTCAGAACGTCCTTTCGCAAAGGCACGTTTGGGCGTCAGGCGCGAGCGGTCGTGATGAATGCCTACTTTCAAATTCGGCAAGAGACTCTGGCCGCATCGTACCGCGAATGCGTTGTAAATAAGAAAAGCATCCGGGCCATTACAATTCACTAATACGCGGCGAAATCAGGGCACCCCTTTACTTGCCGATCACATTGAATGCCGAGAAGCTGGTGGAAAAAACTGCGCCTTGAGCCCTGGTATATCCAGACAATAAATACAATGAAACATCAACAGCCGGGTCGTCGGGCACCTTGCAACCTTACATCTCGAAACTATGCCGAACAAGTGGAAAGCTCGGACACAGACAACAGCATCCAGCCTACGCACTGATATACCCTGTGATTAAATTTCAGAACGTGAAAAGGCATTTTTAAACCTCTAGCAGACGATACCGTTGATACACCCGTAGCAGACGAAATACTCGGCGAGCGAGGGCGGTGCGGACGACCAGCGGCGCAGCGGAGTGATATAAAAGTGCAAGCGAGATTGCGTCACCTATTGCCGGCGTGTGATTGGCTCCGGCCACACGTAGCTTTGGCTGCGCTCGGACGGAAGCTGAAACGAAGTATAGAATGTATGGCAGTGTGCTGCCGGCGTAGGAGCGGTACAATCGACACAGCGGATGCATTCTCGTTTTTGTTCTTACGAAACCATGAACCGAAACCGCACGGAACGACAGACTGCGCATTTCTTTCGAGGCTTTGTATCAGTTCCACCAGATGGCGAAAGCGGTGGCTGGTGCTTGATCTTGCACGCGACAGATGGCAGCACTGACGCTCTTTAGCTCAGCTCCCTCCGCGCCTCCGCTACTCTCGCCACTACTGGTTTCCACCACCCAATCGCCTGTGTTCTCCAACTCTTCGCGCAC
Source organism: Ixodes scapularis (assembly GCF_016920785.2). Taxonomy (NCBI): domain Eukaryota; kingdom Metazoa; phylum Arthropoda; class Arachnida; order Ixodida; family Ixodidae; genus Ixodes; species Ixodes scapularis. The sequence continues at coordinate 201,415 of NW_024610136.1, forward strand.
TTTAGTTTTCTTTCTTCTGCTTTGCTCTGCGCATTCTGCGTCGTCGAAGGATGGAGCCTCCAAAGAAGAAAAGGAAAGTACTGACCCTTGAAGAAAAGGCGAACATAATCCGTGCTGTCGCGAGCGGACGGAAAAAATGTGACGTGGCCGCGAAACACGGCATCGCGGCGAGCACGCTTTTGACCATCTTGAAGACAAGGACGCCGTCATCCTTGCTACTTCCTCTGGGAACGCATCCAAGAAAAAAAAACCTGAAGACGATCCCTCACAAGAAGCTGGAAGAAGCCCTCTTTATGTGGTTTAACGACATGCGAGCCAGAAACATTCCACTTAGCGGGGAAGTGGTGCAGCAGAAAGCGCTCGGTTACGCGTGTTTGCACGGCTTTGACGAGTTCAAGGCAAGTCCTGGCTGGCTCTCGCGCTTCAAAGAGCGCTACGGGATTGTTGGCAAAGTGTCGAGCGGGGAGTCATCCAGCGTGAACAAGCAAGGAGCCGACGAGTGGTTGTCGGAGAACGTGCCGGAGATCCTGGGGAGGCACGCCATGCAAGACGTCTACAACGCGGACGAGAGCGGTCTGTTTTATCAGATGCTGCCGGGCAAGACGCTTACTCGGAAAGGGGAGCCTTGCCACGGCGGCAAGCAGAGTAAACAGCGACTAACACTGTTGCTGTGCGTCAACATGGATGGCAGCGATAAGCGTGATCCGCTCATCATTGGAAAGGCCCAGAATCCTCGGTGCTTCAAAGGAGCTAGAAAACTATCGGCAGAGTATGTGTGGAATACCAAAGCCTGGATGAGCTGCGCGATCTTCTCGGAGTGGCTAAAAAGCTTCGACGACGACATGAGCCACCAAAAGAGGAATGTGTGTCTGCTGTAGGACAATTGCACGGTGCACCACATCCCGGAGCTTCACCTGAAGAATGTGGAGTTGCGGTTCTTTCCCCCCAATGCAACTTCCGTCATTCAGCCCCTAGATCAGGGGATCATCAACACTGTGAAATGCGCATATAAGCGCAGGGTCATCGAGAAGCTCCTGCTGAACTTGGAAATCAAATGTGAGACCAAGATCGACGTGTACATGGCGATCGAGATGGTGGCAGCATCGTGGAGAGCAACCCGGTCCTCGATCGTTGTTAACTGTTTCCGGCATGCTGGCTTCCACACTTCTACTTCCGAGGCTGCGTCGGGCTCCAGAAGCCCGCAACACGAGCAGGAAGAGGCATCGCCCAGTTCTTGGGAAGAGCTTCGTCGGCGTGATCAGGTGGCCGCAGATCAGGACTTCGACGACTTCGTGAATGCCGACGCAGACGGGGACACTGATACAACAGAAGTTCTCGATGACGAGGAGATAGTGCAGCTTGTTTCCGGTGCACAAGAAAAGTCTGAAGAAGCGAAAGGTCCGGATGCTGTCGAAGCTCCCGTGCCCACACCAAGCCACCAGGTGATGGACGCCGTCGACCTTCTGAGGCGGTTTGCTGGGGCACACGAAGGTGCCGAGGACGCTTTGACCTCACTTGCCAGCTACGAAAAGTGTGTGCGCCCGCTGCTCACGAAGCACGCGCAGGCGAAAATTACGAGCTTTTTTCACTAGGCAATAAATTTGTCGTTCTCTCGAGAGCTGCGAGCTCTTTTTCTTCTTTTATCTACACGCGCACGCAGTTGTGCTCTTGCTCATTCGCGGAGTTCTTGTGCGCGCATTTTTTAAAAAGTTTCGGCCCGTAGACTGCGCGAATGCGATACCGCGGTAGTTCGTAGGATGCCGCTGTGCTAATACTTCAAATTTATCCAATCCTACGCCCGAAAAATGACGTTCCCGATTTAACGAAATAATTTTCAGGTCCCGGTGACTTCGTTAAATCAAGGTTCAACTGTAGTTTTTTTCCTGTGGCTCTTTGCGTACGACCAACTGGCCACCCCTGGCCGGAGTGTAGCTCATTTGACGGCTCCACTCTAAACAAAACCAAAAGCACCCACCGCCCAACGCAGCGAGTCCTGCTACCCACCTGATGGGTTCTGTTCTCGGTGAGGTGGTCTAGATTGGCGAGGGAGGAGCGCTTGGGCGCCAGCCCTCGCTGCTCGGCAAGACCCAGTATTTCTGTCCAGAGCGACGACGCCCCGGACCTTCCCGTGTCCTTCAGCTTGCTGCCCCGGACGTGCAGGGAGAACAGCTCCCGCCTGCCCATCTTCAGCGCCAGCAGCACCGGATGGAGACCAAACACCACTTCTCCAGTCACCCTGGGAGGCTTCGCGGACTTCTTGTAGACCGCATGGTGTCTGAGGGAGAAGCACGAGAACAGAGTACCAGGTTAGGAGGACCCCCAGTCAACCGCCGAAAGCCCTCGATACGTCGTACCATGGTGCCACGGAAACATGGACGCGTAGGCAGAAGACACAGACACAGTGTTCTATTCCTTATGCTTGTCCCAGTATCCTTTTTGCGCCGTTTTATGTTCCCTGTAACATGCATCGACACGCCTATCTAAAAACAACCACTAAGTTAAAAAAAAGTTGCGGATTGGAGTTTTGAAACTTTCTACCTTTCGTATACAAACATCTGGACATCGGTGACGACCATAGAACTGAGGGATTTGTTGATATAGCTTTACACTGAAGCATTACCTCTTGGCAAGTACAAATGTTGAGTCACCAGGCACAAAAAACCGCATTTTCGTACACCAGGTAGACTTCACGCAAAAAGTGAGACAAGGGTACGTGGAATGACAGAATGAGCCTTTCATGTCCTCATTCCGTACCTACGTGATGGCCACCTTTCAGATCGGCTTTTCCGTGTCTTGGCATAAAGCATGTGATAAAATTATGCAGACTTGAAGCAATTAATGAAAAACGGCATATCCATATTTTGCAGATGATGTGACTCCACTGCTGGCCATTTACTACTTTAAGAAGATTGATGCAACACACACAACATCGTAAAGTTTGACTGGAAATGGCTATACGCACGAGGAGGAGAGCTCATGCCATTTGGGTCGTCTTTTTCGGAGGCGCAGTTGGGGATGGCACGTGTATCACTGGGGTGCGTGCTAACCCACCCAAATCCTCCCTTTACGCCACTTCCCGGCGACAGTCTGCGGATGGCTCTTTAAAAAAATATTAACCCACTTGTAAATGCCGCTTCGTGGCATTCCGCCAGCAACCAAAGTCCCGCTGTGCCCCATTGCACCTCGGGAAAGAGAGTCCCATACCATTTAGTTCAGCGGCATTTCATCGATATTTGTTCTTTACTGAGATACTTGTAAAAAAGAAACGTTGATAATATCACTAAATGTTTGACAAAAAAAAAGTATGCCTGCCGCTTTCCGGATTTGGTCCTGGATCCGCTGCATGCGAAGTGGCCACCTTACTACAAGGCTTTGCTGCAGCTTCACCAATCCGTTTTGACAATTCATTTTATACGAGACCCAAGAAGTTTCGCGCTGTGCGTACAGCCATTTCCAGTCGAGTTGCACAACGTCGTGCGTATACACCTTTCCAAAAAACACTCGACCCCCGGGGCAACAAACCGTTCTCGAGACTAGTCACCGAGTTTGAGGCCTAGACCCTCACCGGCGTCCCTCCTAACCCTAACCGAGTGGACTGCGATTTCAATAGGCGCAGCCTGCGTAGGCGCAGTTTGAAGCGCTGCTGGCGGCTAAATTTTCGTCTTTTCCTGCTCTATTTTGTGTTTCATAGTACATGTATTTTCCCGAGGACATTGAGAAAGCATTGTCCAATATTAAAAAAAAAGAAAAAAAAAAAAAGCAACAAAAAAAAACTTAATTATTTTTGTTGGGTACGCGCGCGACAGAACGAATGCGACTGAAATGTATAGTGCTAGTTACATGTGTTTTATTATTTTCTTACGATAAGTTTTGACGGCGCCGGGGGATTCGTTTCATGTAAAACGACAAAGCACTTTGCTGTCAAAAATAAATTGCAACAGAAGAGGGCCAAAAGGCATGCATTTTTCACGCTCACAAATAATGTGTTTACCGATGGACAGGACACGGACATACAATTGAGGAAGCGTTAACATTCTAACAATATATCGTACGTACCACACGATGCAGCGTTATCTGAAAAGAATTTATTTGAGAAAGATCTCAAATAACACAGTCACATCTTGACGATCGGACGGAATCCGAGATGACTTTGTCTTGGGGCACGTTTTGGGGAGAGCTTACTTTTTCACAACCGCACCAAGGCAAAGAAACAAACGCGACTGACACATTTCCCACCCCAACTCGGACGGGCAACTATGTTTGGAGATGACTGAGGATTCTATGCGGATTATCTCTGGGAAGGGGGAGAACAATGATCGCAAAATCGCGTCGAGGGTCGTTCGACGTCCTTTAACTCCTTCGTTTCCCGTGAATGTCAAGCAGAAAAGCTTGAATGGCAGGCACTTACCAGTCTCATTTCTCACAATGAAAGATAACACAAAAAGGGTATGCAGCAAGCATAAAAAAAATTAAGTGGAAACTTTCAAGAGAGGCGAGAAAACGTTGAATGCAAAACCGCAAAAACGTAGGTAGAGAACCGCGCTGAGCGGGTCTTCGAAGTCCCAGAGAGTGGCAGAAAATTTCTAGCTGATAGAGGATGCGAGAGTCGCACCAGCCACATCAGCATCAGCAACATGGCGGCGGCCTAGGGGCGCTTTTTGGAAAGGTGTATAGCATTAATCTTTTCAGAATTCTCTGTTTGAGAGTTTTCTAGCACAAACTTGCACAGTCAGTTGTGGCACAAACAATCATGATGATTACATCAAGCAACGCAGCTAGATCATGTCGGCCACATTCGGCCACAGCGACCTAGTTTCAGCTCCCGAACCTTCGCCTTTGCGACCAATATGGCTTATTTTTTGCCCTCAATTTCATACAAAAATACTCAACCCTCTGACGTTGCACACTCTGTAACAATGAGGAACATATTAAGCCTTTCCGATCTCAATGATTAACAAAAGCTTACAATCTTCAGAATAAACAAATGATAGCAGAGGACCGAAACCGTGGTTCTCAACCACTGATGTTGCGCGGACCCCTTGTAGATCGGCGGAGATGATGGAGGACCCCGTTTGTGGTGAGAGGAGAGGAACGTTGCAGGTTAAATATAAGAATGATTTAATAAATTGATATAACTAAGGACTAGTGTGAAGTAGACATCTCTTATTGACATATACACGAGGAAACTCACCCCAAAATTAAAACATTTATTCTCAATCTTTAAAAAAGACAACTTTTATTGCCGGGAGGCAGGTCTTCGTGTACCCCTAAGGATGCCTTCGTGGACCCGAAAAGGTCCGCGGACCCCCATTTGAGAACCACTGACCTAAACAATCGTATCCTTTGTAAATTTACCCTCTGTCCTGCGCCAAAGCAGTAAGGGCGACATAATGACAAATACACAGCGCAAAAGGACAAAAAGGAAAGAGACACACCGGATAGAACAGAGCGCTGACTCGCAGCTAGATATTTTAATGGAAGAAAAAGAGAAAGAAGAATATTTTGGTCGTTATAAATCACACGTGTAACCTGTGCCATGATATGTGGTCGCTATGGCACGCGCTGGGCCTTCATAGTTAGTTTCATGAACTCCAACTCTTTGTTGGACGAGACAGATGGTGTGCTGATGCAACTTGCTCCTCCACTCTGGATGTGAAAAGCTTCCAGAACCTCTTGGGTTGTTTTGTTCTGGTGTTTTCCCATAACTGTGGTGGCATCAAAAGACGGTTCACCTAGACATTCTTTACAGCGAAGTGAAAAATTCCCACCCACCGTGGCTCTGAGGGAGTAGTCGTGCTCACGGACCCTGTCGTTTAGGCAGCGTACTACGACTACTCCCTCAGAGCCACGGTGGGTGGGAATTTTTCACTTCACTGTAAAGAATGTCTATGTGAACCGTCTTTTGATGCCACCAGAGTTATGGGAAAACACCGGGACAAAACAACCCGAGAGGTTCTGGAAGCTTTTTACATCCACAGTGGAGGAGCAAGTTGCATCAGCACACCATCTGTTTCGTTGTCCAACAAAGAGTTGGAGTTCATGAAACCGACTATGAAGGCCCAGCGCGTGCCATAGCACCCACATATGGCACAGGTTACACGTTAATTTATGTTTTTTTTTTTTTTATTGATGCAATAAAAGGAAATCAGAGATGTTAGCCGGGAGTACAATCTCCTGACTGGCTACTCTGGTGGGAAAGGGGTAAGGGATATAACAGAGTTAGGAAAGAGGAAAAGAAACATAAAGAACAAAAGAGACACAATCACACATAACACACACACAACCATTTGGACAAGAGAGTTCAGTACATAGCATTAGAGTCTCTTATCTAGGCCTGTTGCTGAAAGAAAACGGAGGAGGGCCTTTGTGGTTTTTAAAGCACAGTCTTCGCTGTTCCATGGCCCCAGGAAGTGCTGTATTGTAAGGGGTGGTCCCGGAGTCTTCCTAATGTCTTGTAAAAATTGTTTTCGCTGACCATCATTACTTGTACATTGAAGTAAAATGTGTTGAATATCTTCGACAGTTCCACATACGGAGCAGTTTGGGGACTTTAATTTCCCAATAAGATGAAGGTAATAGTTAGTGTAGGCGACCTTTAGCCGAATCCTATGGAGAACCGCTTCCCGTCGTCTCTTCAGGCCTCGAGGTACTCGAAACCGTAAGTGCGGGTGTGTCTCTTCCCTTTTTGTCCTTTTGCGCTGTGTATTTGTCATTATGTATAACCAAAACCAACTAGCCCAACTTTCTACTTTATTACAGTGAGGGCGACATCACAAAACTACTCCACAGCAGGAGAAGCGGACGTCTTTTGAAGCAAAGTAGGGACCGGGAAATCTTTTCTACCAAGTCTGTCCTTGTACGACGCCTCCGATTCACGAAGTCGAGGGTGCGTGAAATTAAGCGATGTTGTTCTCCAATCGCCGTCGTTAGAGCGGAAATATTGGAGCTCTCGAGACTGGCACTAGACGGCTCCGAGTTTTGAAGAGTCATTCTCTCTATGGGCAAGTGCCACGGGGTCTCAAAAACAACAAACATTCCACGAATTAGCGCAAGTGTGTACCTCTGTGACTGGGAGGCACGAGTTTTGGTCCCGCCGGATTCAAGGGCCATCAAATCCACACCGGCGACGCCCTCGTGGTGCCGGGCTTTGTGGAAACACCGTACACAGAGTGCACTCCATCTGGCTCGGTACGCGGCGTCCAGCAGACACTGCGGCCTCTTCTGAAAAGGTGACAACAGACGTGGAAGCGCAGCAGCAGCAGTAAACGAAGCAAATATGGTGCGATATAAAAATGAAAAGAGCCCGCGTGCATCACAATGGCAGCGGCGTGCAAAGCATGGACCACTAGCCAGACAGTGACGAACGCCGCGGCGGTTTTAAAACGTGACAGGCGCCTCAGCATGGCGAATGTGCGCAGAACAGGCAAATTACCTGGATCGGATGCAAGACAGCGACTGTCATGTCGCGAGAAATGAACAAAATGCGTGAAACCGCGGTGAGCCGGGTGAGCGTCAAAACAACGCGGCCAAACACAGCGAGCGAATTCACCGGAAACGGAAGCAACGATGCAGTAGCAGTAGGGTGGCAGTAGCCAGCAGTAGCTTTTTGAGGTTTCCACTGTGGCTTTTTTCTAATTTCCAAATGTTATGGTTTGATTTATTATAGTTTTGCTGTTTCTAATCACTCTAAATATTTTCTAACATTGATATAATAGTGTTACACTTAAGGTTTTTGGTAGTCGATAGCATTCGTCTTTGTTCCTGAAGCACAAAAAAAACAACAAAAAAATGTTGTTATTTGTAAATATTTGAAGGTTTATTCATACTTGTTTTTTAAGGAAGTGCTACACAAACAGCAGTTATTACTTTCAACAAAGGACCTGCGGCTTAACAGCGAAGCAATGGATAGGGTTGGGCTCGAAGCGGCTGCCCCATGTGTTTGTTTCGGTTTGCGGGTCTCATCGACCGGTCGAAAAACATGGAGAACGGGAGGTGCCAAGATCGCCACAAGCGTGGCTCCTAGTTCAGTCTCGAATTCCGTGCAAAGAAATAGCCTAGATGTTTTCACGCGTGCGCGTTTCACTCCGCTGGAATCGGACAACGATGCCCGCGGTCATATCAACCAGGGATGAAATTATGCTGCGTGACATGGTAGGTCCATCTCCAAATACTTGGTTGCGAGTTCCACAGGCGCGCGGGACCTTTAACGTTGTTCGTGTTGAACGGCCTAATGTTCAACCATGGCCTTCGAGACCCGACGTGCGCGCGAAGTCTTCTCCGGCCGTTTCATCCAAGGAGATTGTTTTATCAAACTCGCTCCCCAGCTGTATGAGCGTAGTTGCGCTAACTCTGTCGCGCTCCGCAAGGTGGCGATGCCCTGGATGGATGGATGGATGAATACGGCTGAGCCCTTTGGATCGGGCGGTAGCTTACGCCACCTAGCCATTTAGCTCCATTTAAGATTAGAATATTTAAATGTGAAATCTATATTCGCTCCACAGTGCGAAGAAAGTGAGGCTATGAAACCCCCTTGCCATCAGTGAATAAGAAAATACCTAGTTTTCTCTCGATTTCTGCCACCATTCACTTAATCTTTGCTTGGTAATCTCTACAGTCTTGAAATCCACTCTCCCTTCGCTGTCTCTAAAACCCAATGACTTTATTAAATCTATGTTGTCTTCCGTAGGCATAGGCATGACCTTAAAGACTGGTGCAAGGAGGCATCGGACTTCCTTCAGCAGTGATCTTCCATGGAAAAAACGTTGAATGCTTCATTGTCATATTTATTTATTTATTTGTTTCTTTTTCACAATATGTAGTAGTGCGGCACCACAGGCCTCAGGTATGGGCCAATGGCCTTTCTGTGGTGCCGCAACCCTCCAGGGTTGAATAAAGATATTATTATTATTATTATTATTATTAAGCCCTTTACAGTAGAGTATCAAGTGCTCAGCCGTCTCGTCCTCCTCTCCACAAACAGTGCTCACTGTATCCATTTCCTGGTACTTCATTCTGTATGTTCTGGTTCGCAGAACACCCGTCCTCGCCTCAAACAGCAATGAGCTTCCCCTAGAATTGTCATAAATGCTTTCTTTGGCGATAACTGTTTTGTTTAATCTATAGCTTTCCAGAGCCGTCTTTGTCTGCATTCCCTCTAGCCATCGATCTCTTTCTGTGGCCTTAACTTTCTTCTTAACTGAGACTTGCTCTTCCGTATCTTCGCTATAGCCCAAAAACTTTCCTCTTAATTTCCTAGTGCGCTGTCTCCACTTTGTGTCTACACTTCTCATGTATAAATAGCTGAAAACCTTTCGTGCCCATTGCTCCCCATCCATTTGCCTCAACCTATCCTCAAATTCTATCTTGCTCACCGCTTACCTGCTCTCAAATGACGCCCATCCCATGTCTCCTTGTACTCCCTGGTTTGGCGTTTTGCAATGTGCACCCAAAGCCAGTCTACCTACTTCGCGCTGTTTTATTTCTAGTCTCGCATGCACTTCGGATTTCATGCATAGCACTGCGTTTCCAAAAGTCAAGCCAGGCACCATGACCCCTTTCCAAATCTCTCTCACCACCTCATACCTGTTGTAATTCCAATGTGCTCTATTTTTCTTTACAGCTGCATTTCTGTTGCCCTTACCTATTATACACTTTTCATGCTCTCTGAGATATTCTGCAACATCACATATCCACTCCTAGATACTTGTATTCACTAGCTCTCTCAACTGTAATATTCTGTATCTTCAGCCTCTCAACTTCATCCTCGTTAAAAATCATGACTGCTGATTTTTCGCTACTGAATTCTAAACCTAATTCCTCTCCTTCCCTACCACAGATGCTCATTAATTCCTGCAACTCTGTCCTGTTGTTAGCCATTAGTACGATATCATCCGCATACATCAATCCCGGTAAGGATTGCTGAATTTTTTGGCCTAGCTTACTGTAAGAAAGGTCGAATCCAAGCCCACTCTTCTCTAGTCTATCCTCCAATCCTCTCAGATACAACATAAACAGCAAAGGCGATAACGGCACCCCTGCCTAAGGCCTCGTCTTATCTCTATTTTCCCTGTCGCCTTTCCTTCCCATGTTATAATCACCTTGTTATCTTTGTAAATGTTCCTTAATAGTGCTGTTAGTCCTTCATCTAGGTTTAAGCTCTCCATTATATCCCACAGGTTCCTTTGGTTCACATTCCTAGACGTTATCAGCCCTCCTAGACGTTATCAGCGCCGCCTCGGCGTAATGTTTGTATGCTCTAAAACAATTAATGTTGTGTTTTGCCAGGAGAGGTACCATGCGCGACTAGCGCGATGGCGATATGTAAAAACAGCATCTGAGACCCTCCTGCATGAAGTATGACTTGGAAATTTTGGTTCTTTTATTCATGGCAATGTCTCTGCGGTGACTTTTGTGTCACTATTCCACCGCAAGAGGCTCGCGGTGCCCTGCCGGTATTTTGTCCCGAAAGACAAACAGGATAGCTGGACCCTGGTAGAGGCGCGGATGTAGTGTTGGGTAAAGCACATCTAAAAAGTACTTGAAACTAAAGTACAATGTAAATTAGAGGGTGTACTTCAAGTAAAGCAGTAAGTACACCGGGCGCAATGTACTTCAAGTGAAGTACTATAAATACAATGTACTTTCAAGTAAAGCCCAAGTACTCTTTAACACAATATTCTTTCACGATGCCCTTTCATTCCCTTACACAGTGTTTTTTTTTAACTGGTATGCATTGCCCCAAGGGTAATCGGGGGTGCATCAGTTATTTACAAAAATGGTGGCTAATATTGGATGAAGTCGAGTGGCTTCAGAGTTGACAAAACATAATTTTGTGGTAAAAGTTTACCAGGATCAAATTTGGGGAATGTACTTTCAGGTCGGGAGTTGAACTTTCCTCGGAAAATACCAAAAAAAAAAAAGGAAAATCTTTAAGCAAAGTACAAGTACATACTCAGAGAATGTACTTCAACTAAAGTGAAAGTATTTTAAACCTCCTTGATGTAGTACTTTAAGTACAGTGTACTTAAAGTACTTCCCGACACTGCGCGGATGTAGCATTCACTCAGTTCTCAAAGCGTGGCTTCGTTGCTGAGCTCGCGAACTGAAGAAGTTAAACACTGTACTCATCATACAGACAAACGTTGCCTTTTCATTTTGCTAGCGTGCACCAAGGGTAAAAAAAAAAAAGGGCCTAAAATCCGTGAGTATCTTAGTAAACACGATGTCTGTCGATAACAGCTAGTTGCAATTATTGTGGCTTTCGACACTTTAGCACTCTAGGAAGAGTGGAGAAAGAAAAAAATGTCCTCCCCCTCTCAAACCGTGCGTCGTCTGCTCCACCGAGTGCGCTGTACCCAACATCCGGCTGGCGTTCAAATTCGGTTTAAAATCGCGTCATTTCAGAAATTTCAAGCGAAGATGCGCGAATTTGGATATGGAAGTTATCGTGTGATGCTATGCTCGATAAAAAAAGACTAACCGGGTCCAATCGCGCTGTTACCTGCCTGCAAATAAAACAAACAAAAATTAGAAAACTTTGTCAGATTGGCCAGTCTCTCCAGCAAAAAGTAAATCCGGTTGCAGTAGCCTTTTTACTATACAAGGTTTGTACTAGTGTATACCTTTAGCGACAGTGAGTGGAAGTCTGGAATAATAAATAAAAACGTGCTCTCCTGTCGCAATAGACGCAATGGTTGGGGCTAGTACTGCCGGCTGACTTCACTGCGGTTGAAGTAACGGAACAAAAATTCGCTAGTTGATCATTTACTGAAATAAAACAGTGTGCTATAGGCTGATTTTGGAGTAGCCATAAATATGCTAAGAACGCGAACCACTTCACAACGGCAGCCACGAGCGAGAGTTCGATGTTCGATACAACCCGCTGGTGCAGCCCAAAGATGGAGGACGGACACCTCCCGCGGTTTCTCGTCTGCTTGCGGAGTCGGGCGCATGCCCTCTCTCTCTCTCTCGTTTTGCTTCGCCTAACCTCAACGAGGTAGAGGGGCTTAGAGTGATAAACCGGAAGTTCGGAAGTGGCACCCCCCCGGTTGCCGCCATATTTTACGCAAATGTGACCACTCGTCACGTGACATCCCAAGAGCCGTGACGTCACAGGTAAGATGGCAGCGCCCAGAGCTGGCGGATGCGAGTTTGTTCGGTGCGCGGTAGCCGTGATGTGCAGCTGCTTTCCGACGACTTCGGGCTTCTTCGTGCTCGCTGACGCAGGTATAATGTGAAAATATGAAGGAATGATACTTTATACCGTTTTTGCGCAAGATCGCTCTGGATCATCTGGATATTAACGCCTGTGAGACAGCATCAGCTCTGCATCGCCGTACCGGTGCTCGTATTCCGGGATGTGTCCGAGGATCGATAGAACTTTGAGTGCTTTTAACATGAAATTTTCGCATTCTATAGCTTTGTTTGAACGTTGAAATATCTGAGAATCTACGCGAAATGTATACGTCACGTTAGGGCCTAAGGGAAGTTGTTTCAGCCCTCCGTCACCGAACAGCTCCTGCGATTTTAACCTTTTGTGCTAATCCACGATTTTACATTCGATCGCTTTTCTTCCTTTTTTTTTTTTTGTGTGTGTGAGTGCGAAGTGCACCCTTATTTTCAGCTACGAGGATGGCGTTTTATTGAGTATGGGGAAGAATAAATCGTTGCAGGCACCTGCTTCAAAGCTATTCGACTTGCTTTAAGAACAACTGTTTTGGTGCATGCATAGATTAACTGCGCATTTTTTCTGTTTTGTAGGATTTGTTGCAGCTATACTCTTTTCCATCAAGAGTGCATTGTATTAGTCGATCAATTGTTTAATTGTTCTAATTACCTGGATAAGATGATTCATATATTTCTTCATCCCTTGCCTGGAGAGCAGTCTTGTTGAAAAATGTTGACTACCATTCCTTTCGGTCTCTTCAATAGACTCTTTTTAAAAGTGTGGGCTGTCTATACTTCGCATCACCGTAACTTGGAAAAGGCCAACCGCCACAGCCCCCTCGAGCCAATCAGAGAGACGGAGCGAAGGAGTGTGACAAATCTGTGCAGACGAGCACTCTGGTGATATGTTGTCATGTGCCTCTGTCCAATGTGTGTATTGACTCACCGAGACTGTAGCCTTTGCCGTCTGCCAAATTCTGATAAAACAAATTACAGTAGCTACTACTGTAATTACCCCAGGCCTTCGTACTTTGGGCATTTGTTCGACAAGAATGTTATGTCCGCCATCCCTGTGAATTCGGCTCAGCACCTATTGGACTGGAATGCTGCATTAGCGTTCAACCTGAACTGGGGCCCATTCGTGTGCTTTACGCCGAAAAAAATGATGACAGTTGTGTTGCTTGATAAGGTTCTGCAAAGGGTCTATTGTGTCATACATATAGGAAGTGTCATGCTATATAACAATGCATCAACACATACTATTAAACTATATGCTCAGAGTTGTTTGTTTTTCCAATTAACAAGTTACAGCAGTGTGCTTTAATGCTATCATCATGTGTGTAGTTTTAAGTATCCTCTCTGCAATGCCTACGAAGGCCCCTGGAAGGAATAAATTAATAAATAACATTTCACATCACTGGAGTTGGTTTTCGGATGCACCACATGTTCAGGAAAGGTTGAACGAGTGCAGCCCCTTGCAAGAAGTCTGCCAGTCTGGTATGACCCCTTAATTAATATTGAAGGGTCAGAGAAGCGAGTGTCCTCGTAAGGTCCAGAGCGTGCAGTGGACACAATTCTCGGTGAGTAGACTCTCAAGGCATGAAGGCAAGCGGAAATATGTTTATCTGGTTAGTGTATCAAATATGTTTATTTCCACTTGATTACATATTATTAATTCTTAGTAAATGGTTAAATAACGAGTTCTTTCTGCGACAGTCTCGTGTCAGGCGTTCAATCGTAGTACCTGTGGGCCTTGTTGTCGGATGACGCTCCTGGCACGTCGGTGTTCAGTTTGGTCGAGTGGCAACTTTGACCGATTGATGCTGTCTTGTAATCATACGTCATGTGCGGCCACTGACGTCTGATGTAGTGAAGCTGCAGGGCTGGCTTCTAATCCGAAAATTTTCCTGGTAGTTTTCGGCATCAATGTAGCAAGCTCGGGCATGTATTGCTTACGTGGCTGTGCCTTTTGCTGTACCGTTGACTAGATAGCTGGAAACAATTTTTGTTTGCTATCCAAGTCTGGTGATGCTTGCAGTTCACTTTTGAGAGCAACCAACCATTCTATTCCTTGAAGTCACTCAGGGGCATTTTCCCTCAAAGTTGGAAATTGTGTGCTTCATTGCATGGACACAAATGAATGGTGTCGGCAAATTATTAGGTATTGTCCTTGGACGACAACTAACACCAAATCAACTGTCACTGCATCGCCGCTCACCTGCTTTGTCGTGCTTACCTCTTGTTGAGGTGATGGACATGAGGAGTGTAATGGATCCTTTGCTGTGTTGTCCGCCAGTTCTGTTGGGGATCATGGGCCAAAAATCTCCAGTACCAACTGTGCTTTCGCCACGGATGACACGCTGGTGTGTTAAGTTGACAGCTTACGATTATAATATGATCTACAGGGCAGGAAAACAGAATCAAAACGCCGATGCCTTAAGCAGACTGCCATTGCCGGAAACTGACGACGAGCAACATCCTCCAGGCGATGTCTTGATGTTGGAAGCGCTCACGAAACCTCCCATGACTACAACAGAACTGGCGGACAACACAGCAAAGGATTCCATACTTGCTAAGGTGTTCCAAGCGGTCAAACATGGCGAAGTGAGAAAGCTAGACGGTGATCGCTTCGTCGCATACAAGCTCAAGGCAGCAGAATTGTCAATTCACCGTGGTTGTCTCATCTGGGGATCGCGCGTGGTAATTCCCGCGTCAATGAGATCCGAGGCCATAGCACTTCTACATGCGGGGCACCGGGGCATCGTTGCCATGAAAGCGTACGCTCGGAGCTACTTGTGGTGGCCCGGGATCGACAAAGAGATTGAACTCTGTGTAGCTCAATGTGACACGTGCCAAGTGAACCAGAGAGCAGTACCAAAGGCCGAAAACCTAACCTGGGAAAGACCTACGGCACCATGGGACACCATCCATCTAGATTTTGCCGGGCCGATCGAGGGGCAGGTCTACCTTATAATTGTTGACGCGTATTCCAAATGGCTAGAAGTTCGCGCAGTTCGGAATATGGCGTCATCTACGGTTATTTCAGAACTGCGCAGCGTGTTTGCAACCTTTGGCATACCACGGAAAGTAATGTCCGACAACGGGACCGCCTTTGTATCGGAAGAAATCAAGAGCTTTTACTCCTCCAACGGCATCGCAGCGGTCACCAGTGCCCCTTATCACCCTGCAACTAACGGCCAAGCTGAACGAATGGTCCAGCAGTTAAAGAAGGCGTTGGCGAAGGGCGGAAAGGGCACGTTGGACTGTACGTTGGCACGCTTTTTATACAAGCAACACACTACCGTACACACAGCGACGGGAAAAACTCCCGCGTGGATGCTACTTGGCCGAGAGTTGCCGTCTCCGCTCGAGAGACTCCTCCACGGACCCAACTATGAACCCACGAGTTCGACAGTCCCGGAAGCATTTTTGGTGGGACAAGCAGTGTGGATTCGCAAGTTTCCAAGTGGACGCACATGGATGGCGGGTACCATCACTAGACGCCTGGGCCCTCGGTCGTGGATGATCGACACCGATCAGGGACAGACACGGCGACATATGGAACATATACGACCTAGAAGTTCCACGCCACCGCGCAGAACGACTACTACACCTTCACCTGTGTGGGACTTGGCCATGGAGCCTTGCGAGGTGTCAATCACCCCTCAAGGGCCGGCTACTGCTCCTACACAACCTACAGGACCTTCATGTTCCACCCAGCCGATCATACGCACCAGCACTCGCGTGCGACGGCCGCCAGAAAGGTTCGGGTTCTCAGCCAAGTGAGGGGGAAGTGTCATGTATCCGCTGGTGGCCAAGAGATGGCGTCACCGGGCACACGCGCTTATCCCGCGCTTTTCAAGAGCACGGACCTGGGGCACGGCACGGGTGCTCGGGCATTGCAATTCCAGGCGCCATTAAAAGCACATCTGGACGCTCCTCGGTGTCGTGGCTTGAGCTTCGCCCGGGATACATTACAAGGAGCTACGGGGTAATCAGGGATTCAGAATCTTCGATTCAGCACTTTCGGCATCAGGGACAAAGGTCGCCGAAGGTAATCCTTAATCTCCCGTGGTCGCTCCTCGAGACGTAATCGAGGGTCATTTGGCACGAACCCTCGCAGACCAATTCATTGGTACGGGCTGCTTTGGTAGACATGGTCGGCTTCATGCAGTGGTAGCAAAGTGGTTTTCGGTCGCACATTCGCATCACCTACGTTTTCCTCGGTGTACTTTGTTGAGCACAGACCTACACACGATGTCGGGAATGCTTCGGCGTTAGAGTGTCTCATTGAATTGGCATTGAATACTAAGGGGCAGCCGGTGGCGGTCGTCGTGCCATTGTGGCGTAAGTTGCCCTCGGTTTGTCAGATGCCGCTTCGCTCGCAGAAGTCTCGGTTGAAATACCTGTCAAACTTGTTCCGAAACAATCTTGGCAATCAAAATAAAAGCCGGGCAACTGATGGCAGGAAGTAGCTTCCTGATCTCCTCCCAGACAACGTCGTGGATGATGTCGTGGATGTCTGGGAGGCTGGCATCGAAGTAGAAGCTGGACAACTCGAGTGTCGAGACGCCGGGAAGTTGTTCATAGTGGCAGGCTCGGGCATGCAGTGCACATTCCATGTTGGAAGCCTCGGTGATATGAACACTTCGACTGTTGTTGGGGGGTTGCGGACAAGGCTGCCGAAGGTGTTGTCCCTCACGTGAGGGGCATGGGATTCTTAGGTTCTTGTCTTCTGTAGCATCAAGGTCGGCGTGGGCGTAGGCGTGGGCGCTCGATCAAGCGCAAAACATCCTCTACGAGTGCGGTGGCGCTCTCGTTGGGGCAGTGTCCTGGACAGAATCAAGAATGCGGCTCTCTCTCGTTGATGTTGGCTGACGAATGCGCGCTTCAGCTCGATCTTGCAAACTTCCCATGACGTTAAGGAGGATCTATGGTTCTCAGACCAGCGCCGGCAGTTTCTTCCACGAGAAGTAAGGTTCTGCAGGAGCTGGTTGTCTGTCCACCCAATGTGGCGGGCGACACCGTCATATTGTTCAATCCAGTCCTTGACGTCTTCATACAGCTTGCGTGAAAAAGCGTCAGAGTGTGATTTGCGACGGGCATGCAAACAATGGTGGGAGGGGACACGGTTCGCTGCTACAGGTTTGTCATTGTTGGCTTAGTAAGCTTCGGATTTTCAGACAGGAGACCGAATTCCGGTGGTTTTTCCTGGTAGCAGCAACTGGCTCGGATTTCAGGTGCTTCGTGGTGTATTTCCGAGGTTACTCCTTGTGGTACTCGGTCGTCTTGAGGTTGTTCTGCCAGGCTCGGGTCAGGACTTTGCTTACGGCTCGACGGGGGTATAAGACGCAAAATAGTCCGCCAGCCGTGTCCAATTATCGGGTAACTCGGCTGACACACAGAGTGAAGGGCTATGGGTAAAGTGCCCAGCACCTCCACCAGAACATACGATTACAGTTGAGCATGACCTGCAGTGTCCCAGAATAGCGAATATTGATAGAAGATAGGACTGGAACAAGGATCCGTGACAGTATAACAAAACTCGCAGAAGAGAATCTATCCTGACCACTGAAGAAGCTGCATTGCTTTAGTGGCATTCTGTCCGAATAAATCCTCTCCTTCGGGGTTTGACGACTGCCGTGGACGAACTGAACTGAAATGGATGTGGGACCACTTTTCTGGTAATGAGCCACTGCAGACTGTTGCCAGAAAGCGGCGTGAGCTGGGTAAGTAACAAGCTCGATGAAATGTCCGGACAGCTTGCAATTCGCGTAACGAGTGTGAATGAAACGTTTGTGTTGACGAAACGTGCGACAGACCAGCGGGACCAATACCAACTGCAACACCTGTGCTCCGTGAAAGTGCACGTCTACGCCGGAACAATTTAGGAAGCAGCACAGCATCACCTAAAGCATGGCACAGGAACTACCAGCTTAAAGGCAGCTCTTCGGTGCGCCGCACACCTGTGCTTCGTGAAAGTGCACTTCTACGCCGGAACTATTTGTAAGCAGCACAGCATCATTCAGCACGGCACGGGAACTACCAGCTTCAAGGCAGCCTTCCGGTGCGCCGCACAACCGAAGTGAGCCCTCGGTCATTTGATCGAAGATGCACCGCGATTGCACACCGCCAAGCACGACTCACGCAATTTCTGTCGCTAAACTGTGTATCCAAATATATTGCACACGCTTCACTGCAAACCTCGAAGATTCCGATGGTCAACGAGAGCACAGAAACGTCGCCTTAAATTTTATGCTAGCGGTATCCGATTCAATCCGAGGTCCGAGCAACGTAGGTCAGATTGTCTCTTCCGTGGCAATATCCCGGTCGGTCACCAGCAAAATGCACACCGTTCCTCCGTATTTTTACGTTATACCTACGTCAAACACCACGCTGAACTCCGAACTCGCTTTCGACCGGCCTCATGTGACGGCTTCCGCGTCTGAAATCAACTCGCCGACAAGGTATATGTACATGGGTAGCGAAGCTTCCATAGAAGCCCACATGTCGAAAAAATGGCGGCCCATGGAGCTGCTTTAGCGCCATCTATGAGTCGTGGGGACACTTCCGGCGGAACAAAAAATCAACAGGAAATGACGACACTTCCGGAAAAAAACGTGACGTCATGCGTGCGTGCGGTTTGGCGCGAAAATTAAACAAAACTAATTCCAGAGATCACAGGTAAATGAACGACATATACACTAAAAAGTCTCAAACATAGCTCCGTGTTTGAGCTTTGTTTGATACTTTTTAGTGTATATGTCGTTCTTTTTACCTGCAGTCTCGTGTTTTTCTTGGGGAGTTTACACCTTGTGTTTACTCTATACTGGAATACTGGATCATTTACACCCTTATTTGCCCTTGCTCTTATATTTTGTTTGAAATGTTTTCTTTCTGCAGCCGACTTTGTTAGCCGACCTGCTATGAGAGTAGTTTCATTTCGTCACAACCATCATGTCTTTGCACTGTGGTCAAACTCCAGCCGCAATGTTTTGCTTTTTGTTCCTTCAGGATCCCTGGGAAATATGTGAGAAACCTTAAAGCAAATTATGTAATGTCACGAAAAAGAGTGAATTGAATTGCTGGAGTGTGTTGGGCGTATGAAATACACAACAGTAACTCTAATGCAAGTCCAACGTCACTTTAGCAGTCGCGTTTTATTTGTTTTATTCACTTACAATCATTCACTCATATTACTCACTAGAATTATACAATCGGTATCAACTATTTTCAAAAGGTCATGGTCGAAGAAAATTAGTAGATCGGTACATAAGGCACACTGTTATAACATAAGACATTGTACAATCGGCTGGATGTTGTGAGGACATTGACAGTCGATAGGCAGCCACTAATAACTCGGAGGTTCCACAGTGTTCCGACGACAACTGAGGCCACCACTGTAATACACAGAAAAGCTACACTTTTCTACACATTCCTTGGGCAAGGTACCATAATGCTGAAAATATCTTAACTTGCATCTGCTGGTGCTGCTACACTGCAACGCAGCTTTTGTTTCCTGCAGGTCAAGGAAGCCAAGTGGAGTAAACCCTCTTGGAGCCCTGTGGTATGCTGCACTTCATAAGCCAGTTTTGCTTCACAGCTTTAAACTCTACATATGTGAATAAGTTAGAAGACTACATTACTCCTCAAGAAACCGAAGAAAATGAGAGGCTCGAATAGAACATGCCTGCACTGCTTTAAAAAGTACTCTGGGTGGTCTCACATACGTAGTCTGCGCACTTGCTGCCTAGCTTTACACTTTGCTACTGTATCAAATAGTCAGCTTTTTTTTTTCCGCGCGAACCAGTGCAGAATGACTCTGGCAATCAGAGAAAACAAATTATCATAAACACTTTCGTCACATACAGTCAAAGACTGAAATCTTTTGGTTAAAAAGGACACAAAGAGTCCGCCCTACGTTCTCCTTTGAAATTAGGTTGTTGATACATGTCTCGAAGACTTCCTCACAAGCTTCAAGAAATAATATGAAAACAGCAGAAGGAACTGAGAGGATTCCAAAGTGGGAGTCGGCAGTTCCTTTCACACTCAAATACAAGAGCACTTGATTTCCCTCAGGAAAACACGTATTTTCTGTCCTCAACTCATATTTCTGGGATGTTCCTACACAGGAATGAACCTTGAGGAATTTCGATGCCAGCCACCCAGCAAAATTAACCATGTTGTTCTCTTCTATTGCCAAAGGGAAGTTTGAAGGCGAATCGTCTGCCGTGGTAAGAAAAACTGTGCTTCCTAAGGCAAGACGAGGAGAAGGTGCCAAAAGGCCTGCTGGGAACGTAGCAAGGAGAGACATGTCATCAGCACAGTTTGATTTTTCCGACAGCTTGAATAGGTTGCTAATCGAAAGGTGCCTGAGCGCAGCCTGAAATTGACGGAAAGTAAAGTTCGTGTTTGCACCTGATTTTGAACGTATAACAGCAAAAGTGTTTTCAAGGGTGTCCTGGTTCAGATGGCGGTTTAAAAGGTGGGAAAAACCGCAATTAACCGCGAGGTGATTGTTGAGCAGCAGTAGAGACCTAACTGTTAAGCAGAAGCCACGAATGCAGTGCGGCTGCCTTCCACATCCGAGTACTTGTAGGCTCTTAAAAACCAGAATGCACTCTTTCAGAAACTCCTCATGGATAGAGCCGTTACAGATTGCAGAGGCATATGGCGTCTTTGCAGATTTCTGCGAGCTATTTAGGCTGTCAAAGAGACGGTCGATTCTTTCAACGAATCTCGCTGTGTGAACAGCTGTGGCTGGCAATTGCTAAGAAGTAACAAGGGCATACATCGCAGCTGCGCAGTGATTGCTAAACACTTGAGCTGCTAGCTTCACCGACATTTTTGACGAGAAGGTCAAATTAAAATGCTTCTCCTTCAGCTTTGGCATAAACCCGATCTCAAGTTTACGGTCCTTTTCATAAGCTTCCTTGATGTAGGAACTTTTCACTATGTAATCACCAGCTTTTTAGTCGTATTTAAATAACATGTTTCTTAGTCACTTCAATAGGTGCGGAGCATCTAAAAGGAAAAAAAAGTGGCTTGCCATTGATATCTACGTAAGGCTTTTCGGCAGTTACGATGCTTGAAAAAGAGACACGTTCTGGCACTGTTCATCGCATACAACAGCTACCGGCTCCAGGTTAGCGTCCACAAGGGCGCTGTAGCACTGAAAAAAAGAGATCTTTTAGTACATCTGAAGGTGTGCCTTTGTGAGCAAAAAATAGCCAAGCGGCTGCTTCCACGGTGTTCCGACTCCTTTCGCCATGAACATGAGAGCCTTATTTGCCAATTTTTTGCCTTGCTGTCCACTATGTTCTTTAAGTCTTTCAAACCTGTCAGACGAGGGGTTGTATGAAAGCTCTCTTTTGATGTGCATTTCATCAGAGACTATGCTGCAGGCCCGATCGGCTCGAGGAAAAGAAGCTGTCCGCCTCTTTATCAGCTCGAAAATGCCAGGGTAAAATCCAATCTTTAGTGGCACACGCTGAAGCCATAGCTCCAGTGACCTTACTGATGGCAGCCTAAGCAGTCGCCTGCAATACTTATAGCCTTTGGGGCTATGAAAGTAGAGGCCTAAAGCCAAGGCTTTGTTGTGGCTGCACCATCTCTGGCCAAACCGGCTCACATTGCTCATTCTAAGCTGGGCTTCAACGAGTGCGGCGACACGAGGAGACACATGAACGCGGACACTCTCAACGACTTCGGCAACAGTCCTCATCTGACGTTGTCGTTGCAGCCTTCTTTGCAGCCTCTTGTTACGCTCTTGAAGCTGTCGCACCTTGGCTCTCAGGCGTTCACCTTCTTGTTGCCGATGCTGCGGCTTTTGCAGGGTGCTGCAATTTGGCAAATGACCCAAATTAGGTCTCTAAGAAAAACTTGTATTCGCCATCAATTTATTAGACGTGTAATCTATTCACGCTCAAGAACATTCCTCAATGATCTGAAGTGTCTTTAAACAAGAACCGCAAGTTTGACAAGCTACACATGCAATTCAAGTTTAGGAAAGCAACAGTACATCTTTATGTTGGACTAGGCGCTTCATGTTGGCCAGAGACCTGATAGTCCAAAAAGACAAGGGCGCACACAGAAACATGCAAGTCAGAATAGGCATCCAAACTGTGAAATGCATTTTCTTAAAGCTTGATCATGCCTTACTTATGCCCATAGCATTGTAACAGTGAAGCGCTCGCACAACAGTAGGCGACTAAAGTTTGGCAGATAGGACAAGGGACCATGACAGGCTCAGCATCACACACATATGACCACGGCAGCTTTTCGATAACTTTAAAAAACACTGTCTTACGTGAGATTTTGCGGGAAGACTTATGATTCAGTGAAACCGGTTCAGCTGTTTTGATTTGACGGTGTTAACACCTGCGTGTGGAACTTTTTTTTTTGTCTTTTTGTGTGCTTGACAATGACAATACCGTGAAACAAAAATGTGGTGAACTTTGAACAAACTTCGACTTGTAGCTGCCAGCTAGTCGGTCTGGTGTTATATGACCCCTTGCGTCACCTGCTCTCAAGATAAAGTTTAGTATCCCCTGGTGTTTTTCGAGCCTTGGCTTTTTATTTTTGCGGCCTGATATTTTATAACTTCACAAAAAAAAAACTGCTAAAGAAAGAAGTTTGCATCATAGAAAGCACTCACATTTGTGAGAGGGCCCAGCAGCACAGCCAGAGGGAGAATCTCTAGGCGACGGTGAAGAAACCAAAATATCCATGTCAGCCACGTCCCCGCTGGACTCTTGGGCAGGAGCAGCATCTTGACGTAAAGCGTAGCTGTGATCAACCGCAAAAAAAGAAGAAAAAAAACTTTTGTAAAAACTGCAAGTAAGAAAGCAAGTTCAACAGAGTGGAAAGTTGGACGAGTTGGTCGTTCATTTAAGCTGGCAGAAACAGTGCCTCTGCGGACTTTTACTGCGCCTGTCTGTATACTCCTTGCTCCTGTTTTACGTCAAGTTGCGCTGTTTCTACCACTTGAGAAAGCAAGCTCACAAAGAAAAGGGAATAAAAAAGATAGCACAAGCAATATTCGGCCACCACTTATTTTTGGCTCCTAGTCGACTGTTCTCTAGTAAAGTGCACGAGTATGTGTGGTCCAATGAAGCCACAGAAATCCGCTCTGCAAATTTAATGTGAACTTAGCAAAGGAGAAGAAGAAGTCCTACCTTATTCCCCTATTTGAATGCATAAAAAGTATATTCACTTTCTTTTATGACAGGTTTAATTCAGAAGAATGGTCGTCAGGGTGACTACAGGAACTCCACCAGTCTGAGTGACCGGAGTATGTGCAGCTCGGTGAGGCTGGCAATATCTTCTCTGCAAGTTTAGCGTGAAGTTGGCCATGGAATAGTAGTTGAGTTCCTTCCTATGTGTCTATTCTAACACACGACAAAGAAAATCACCTTGTTCCCACGAAAGTTTCATTTCGGAAGACTGGTCGTCAGGGTGACTACAGAAGCTCCGTGAGTCTGAACTGCCGAAGCATGTGTAGCTCAGTGAGGGTGTCACACTCACTTCTGCAAATTTATGGTGAATTCGCCTATTTTAACACAAAATGTAAATCTTTTTCTTTCATGGGCAGCTTTATTATGGAAGACTGGGTGTCGGCAAGGCAAAAGATGCTCTGTGACGTTCATTATGTCACCTCAAGTAAAACATGTCATTATAAACGGGCCTGAAATGAACTTCTAGCAGTACCTCTGTCCATGTTCAACCAGCTTTTCCAAGCTAATCTCACCTAGTTCTTTTGCAAAATGCTCAAGTCATGAAGACCATGAGGTAATGCAGTGGTGCTGGCAGTTGCTGCCACTTAATGTTAGTTTCAGTGAAAAAGCTCACCATGCAAAACTGCTGAACCTGGAGAGCTTTTGCTGGAAATGTCGCCATGTGTCGTCCCTGCAAATAATATAAAAATGTTATGAGCCCACAAAAGCAATGTTTCAACCCCATGTGGTAACCATTTTTCTAAAAGCGGGTTAACCATGCTTAGTCACAAAGTGCACGGAAGGTTTATTGGTCTGCTTAGTTTTTGTGGGAAGCACACTTGGCAACGCATTGTGACGGACGTGTCCAGGGCGCAGGAGAGCTGACTCCTCGAAATGTAAGGAGCAAACTACCCTGTCTCGTAGCTGCCATGGAGTCTTCCCCTGTAGACTTCGGTTGTTGCAGAACCGAACCCAGGCTTCGCGCCTGCAGATAAGGCATGGTGCTATGAGGGTGCCATGAATACTTACGAAAAGAAAATGTAGCCAAAATGTCCACAAACCAAAGCAAATCAGTGCAAGGACCTTAACAAATGCATGACATCACTGCTCTGTGTACATTATGAAGAGTAAAAACACGAGTCTTACGCACAGATGCCCTGTTATATATCTGTGTTGTACCACTGATAACCACGCCAATGATCACGACACTAGGCTCCTCAGAGCCAGGCCGGTACAGGTAAATTTTAATATCTCGGGCACTTTTATAATGACGGCACACAACGCTGCGAAGTCAGTGTGATTTCCAACTTAAAATATTCCTAGTATAACATATTACGCCTTCCGGTGTAGTTTCTTGTGCTCATCCAGACAACCCTAATAGTTTTAGGTAAAACTAACAAGAGTTAAGAGGAGACCGAACAAGGGGCATACATCACACAGCAGGCATGTCACTGACAGTAGCGAAGTCTCACCTTCGAGAGTCGAGGGGAAACCGGTGCAGCGAGATGCCAGCCGTGCGGGTGTTGCTTTCACACATTTCCACGGAGCATCGTTTCTTTGCCTATCGCGCTGTGCTCATCATCGCAAAAGACGTTGAGCCCCTTGGGCGCAGTAGCGTCCAAGATCCAAGCGCACGACAGCCGAGTTCCCGCGCAGGTAGCTGGGCTAATCACGCCCGAGCAAACAACAAAACTCCCGAAACGGTGTTAACTGCCGCTAAAACAATTAAAAGCGAAGAGCACGTGGAGGCCCAAACACAAGCAAGCAGACGGACGTCAGCAGACTGCCGAGACTGCCTTTCCGCGCGCCACGCGGTCTACAAAAAACCGCAAATATCGCTATTGCTTGCCGGCCTTTTTGCTAGTGGCGTACAGAGGACGCTAATAAGAAGTATGCATAATATTAGCAAAAGCAAAGACAGTTTTGAATTTTGTAGCGCGTTAAATATGATTGATATTATCTAATAATTATATTTAGCTTGTTTAAAAATACCAATGATTATACTTCTAGTCACAAACTAATTAATTTTAATAATGTTTGTCCCCACCTCTCCTAGTCGCGCTTCAATCGCATCCTTCACGTGACCCTCCAGGTCGATGTCGCTGGCGATTTGTTTTGATCCGCTTTTTGGCCGAAGCTTCGCTACCCATGTACATATACCTTGTCGCCGAGACGAACGACAACCAACAAAGCATCCGACAAGCTCCGGCCCAACTGGGGCCAGCCGCTGCATGGGCGCTGCCATCTTTCCAGTGACGTCACGTATTTGGTTTGGTCATGTGACGTGTGGTCAAATTTGCGTACAATGGCAGCCTCCTTATGGGGGTCACTTTCGAGTGCAGACCGGAACCCCGGTTTATCGCTCTAAGCCCCTCTACCTCGTTGGCCTAACCTGCTGAACAATTCCCGGATGTCTGGAGAGGGCGCTGCGGTCGAACAAAATGGCGCCGCCCTGAGAGCGCTAAATGGGGTGATCTATACATGTGTTGCACGTAACGTCGTTCAAAGAGCGCTCCGATGACCACCAGAGAAGAGGGGAAGAGGGAGCTCCCCTCTTATCAGGATCCTCTTTTGTGCCTCCCGGATTCGCACAGACCGTCGCTATTCTCCTCCCAGAAGATTAACTTGTCACTCAAAATTCTTACAAAAGCAGCTTCGCCCTCCTCTTACATGGTGGTCAAAAGTATGCGATGTGATGTCGTTTCAGCGTTTCATTTAAAGTTTACAAAATTCACTTTTTTTTTCAGTTCCATTTCATATTGTCGTGTGCGGTGTGCTGCTGTGCACATCAGACTACAAAAAGTTACTCCGCGTGCACAATCTATGAGAATATAGTGTTTGGAATTGTAAATAAATCATTACTATTTCTCCTGGAAAAAGCGCCCAAAAGGAACACAGATACGAAGAAAGATCTATCAGGAAAGGTGCCCTCTCTCAACTGAGGTTTTTTGTTATTTTTAAACACGAACTAGTAGGGGAGAAAAAAAAGATATTCGTGTTGTCACTTTCTTTGTAAGACATCACTGTCAGAGCGCGATAGGGCTAGAGGAGCCTCGCTAACGCAGTCATCCTCTTGCGTATGTACAAATGCCCCCTTGACATTCTTCCTCAACATCCCTTCCTTTTTGCCTTGACAAGATTTTGATGACATGGAATAACGGGGAACAGTGTCTACTACCAAGCGAGCGCGAAGCGTTTGTAGTAAGAACGGAAGGGAGGACTGGCGTATAGGGATGCTTTTCTAACCCTATGGGGGATTTCTTACGAAAAAAGGTTTTGCGTCCCGAACTTTGTGTTTATTCTTTCCGGTTGTTTATGTATTTACCAACACGCTCGTTTTTAATGTTAAGGTCTATGCCTATGCAGGTTCTGTTCAGAACTTAAGATAAGATCATGCACACAAGTTCGGACATATTTTTTTTTGTATTTTTACATGTTACCCCTCAACATGTGTAATAATCGTAATAAAAATATCATGCCAAAAATAAAAAGTTAGCGCTTCTGAACACCACTTTCGGTTTTTGAAGTTTTCGTGTTTTTTTTTTTTTTTTTTGTTTGGTGACACCTACTGCGCAAAATACGAACATCAGAAATCTCAAATATTTAGTACTTAGGATAGATCGTAGGAACTATTAATTTCATTAGTTACAGAATTGTGAAGTTTATGTATCTTGCGTTAAAAATATGCAAACTTGGCTCCGTTGACGTTTTGTCGCTAGATTTATGAGCCGTTATCTAAACAATTGAATAGCTACAACATTGAACTTTATGTCATATATGCGTATTCTTTCGAATGACATATAAATCATTGCTTTATCTGAAAAATCTATTTTGTTTATGGCGATCCAAACTTGTCCGAAGGTACGAAGTTGAGATATTCAAGGGGCAATAATAAAAAAGAAAGTGCCATCTTTGATTTTCCTGAAATTTATAGTGACAGCTCTCCGCGATAACTTTGTGTTGAACCATAAAGGAATAAATGAAAGACGTTTACAATTCTCTGAAATGCCGAATTAAAGCGCAGGTCTTGAGGAAGAGGGGGGGGGGGGGGGCTGGTGGCACGTAGGGGAGGGTATGCCCCCTCTCCCTCTCCTCTTCTGCATCCTTCCTATTTAGCGTAAAATTTTCGCTAAATTTCTCGCTAATTTTAGTGGGGAAATTTTTCCGCTAAAGTTAAGCGGGGAATTTTTTCAGCTAAATTTAGCGGGGAACTTTTTCCGCTAAATTTAGTTCGGAAATTTTACGCTAAATTTAGCGGAAAAATTTCCCCACGGCTTTTCTTTTTTTGTTTGGTCACGTGACAAGAAAAATCACATGAACAGAATTTTTTTTTTGGCCACGTCACCAGAGATATTTTTTCTAAGTTCTCCTTTTCTTCAGTTTTTTTTTCTTTCTTTTTTTTTTTTTCCTTTTTTTCGGTTTTATGCTTCCTATCGCAAAACTCTTTGCACCTATTTCGCGTTACATTGGCGTTAGCCAAATCATTTTATTTATGGCAGAGAATTCTGCAGTACGTATCTTGTGTTACTATATTACCCTGGATTTCGTCCGACAACCAGTTTGGGAATGACGACGCCAAATTTGTGTTATAATTTCTTTGAGGTCTGAGCATAATTTCGGCCTCGTTATCCGTCGGTCTCTGAGATTGGCTCTTCAAGTATCTTTTGGGAAAGAGTAGACGACAGGCATTTTTAAGGAGCACGTGTGTCGACCAGAGTGAACATTGCTGAAGCGCCTCTAGTGTGATTTTGGCCGTAAATAACTGGAGGCCCCGGGCAAACCCACCCAATGGAGAAAAATATCTACCTTTCTGGTTTCATAGAGAGCTATGAAAGTCCGAAGGGACGAATCCCCGCCGAGTCAAACTACCGGCTTGCAAACGCAATCGTGTTGATAATAGCGCAAAGGAGTTTGTATGACTCTCTCTGGCGGTGCGCAGAGAGTAAAGGCACGGAGGTAATATATGCTTTTGCCTAGTCGCCTCGCGAACGGTTGGGTATTGGCTGTAGAGATCCATTTCGCGTTATTTTATTACGGGATTATATCTCGATTTCTTTGTTCCTAGTTTCACAGACAGAACGAAATCGCTTTTCTCGTGTGGTGTCACGGCGAGAAGACAGAAATCAATCAGAGTACCGAAATTCGACGCTTGTGCTCGTTCTATAGCGCTTCTGAAAACCGTGCGATCACGGCTGTGTAACGTCAACATTGCATAAACTGCCGTTACTTGTACTCGTATTGCATCGTGAGGGAACGACTATGACTGGGTAAACAGAAATAGGGAGAATGGGTGCGTGTGATTTGTTGAAGTTCGAATCAACAAATCGAGCTTCAGCGAATGCGATAGTATTGCATTCACTCAACCAGCTATATGAGTTTTCATATCCATCCAAGTATGCGATTCGAGTTCCGCCAGTGGTACCTCAGTTAAACTAAAAAGCGAAATCCACGTTAAAAAAAAAAAAAAAAAAAGTTTACGGTGATTCGAGCCGCTCCCGCGCCGAATCATGTTTCACGTAAGCGTAATTTTGGGGTCGATGCACGACGAGGGGTCTTCAATCATAAAAATGTTTTGATTACGATTATTTGCGGCGCTAAAAATTTGAAAGCCAAGCAGTGAAGACAATGGTGTTCTTATAAATATTATATACATTTTATTTTACACTGTTTGAATACGCTGCCGTCGTTATGTCCTTGAATTATTGACTAGCTTGCGGTGGACAGGGAAGGCTTAGGACCATATGATAGGACCTACGGACCTACACTAAACCTGCCGCGCTTCGAAAAATGTTAGTCCAATGCATACCAGCTTGTTCAAGGCGGACGAAGCGTTACGCATCCGGCAAAGCGCATTCAATCGCTGCCCGCGACGTTTCGCATTGCTCTTAATGAGTTAAAGTCAGACAGCTCCATCATGATTTTAAAGACCGACAAAGGAAAAGGAACCGTTGTGCTTGATAGGGATGACTACATGAAGAAGATGTATGAAGTTATAAACGACAGTCACTATTTCGTGAGGCTATCAAGAGATCCCCCTGCTAAGTCCGAAAGAGAGCTAGTTGACCACCTTCGAGAGCTGAAAAAGAAAGGACGCATCAGTGACGACCTATACCGTCGTCTCTTCTCCTTTGACGCCGCGACACCCAAGATGTATTGACTCCCCTAAATTCACAAACTGGGTTGCCCCCTACGCCCGATTGTATCTTTTATTAGTTCATCCACTTACAGCCTTTCCAAATATCTGGTTATGATTCTGAGCCCTCTTACGGGAAACAATGAGTTTAGCGTCCGGAATTCCCATGACTTAGTTGAACTTATACGCTCTCAGACCCTGCTACCGCACGAGGCTATGGTATCCTTTGATGTGACTTCATTATTTACGAATGTCCCCAACGCCCTGGCGGTTGATGTCGCCCGTGACCGGTTGTTGGCAGACCAGTCGTTGTCCAGTCGCACAACCCTCCTTGTTGATGACGTTATACTCCTTTTGCGTTTTTGTCTCAACCAGTGTAATTTTATTTTTAATGGGGACATATACACCAACTCAACCCTCCTACGTCACGCCGCGGTGGTGGCGCGCCGGACGCACTTCCGGTCTGGGGCGGTGGGCAGAAGTCGCCGTGCCAGACATGCATTCCTGTGTCCCTTTGGAAGAAACGAGACAAAAAACCTGCCTTCTCGTCAAAATGCTGCGATGGGGGCTTTACCAAGAGAGTCTGGAAAGTTTATGAACATCAGTTTTCATGTGTTTTTGCCCCCTCCGTTCGTCCGAGGACGTGGATACGAAGTTGCACTCTTTTGACAGCGTGCCTTTGGTGGATGCTCCAGCATCATACTTCCAACGGTTCGACTGAAGGGAATACGTAAGAATAGCATCCTGCGCTCTGTCCAGCGCGCTGTTTTTAATCAGGCGACAAAAGGCAGAGTCTTAGCTATGAATAACCCAAAACTCGTCACCTTTTCGCAAATTGTTTCACTTATGTTTATGTTTATGTTTATTCTTATTTTCAATGACCCACCAACAGCTTGACGCCTCCTTAGTGGTGCACTTATTCCTTCAGAAATGCAACGCTAAACAGGATAAAAGCGAAACGTTAGGAAAAAACAATAGCCTCAACACACTGTCGAAATTTACGCTTTTCATCAAATATATCAAGGCTAGCATTCGCACAAATCTGTTCCAAATGGTTATAAGTCAGTTGTAGGCGTGTCATGGGTGCAGCATGGTAAAAGTCGATAGGATAAAACAAAGTACAAAGTCTACAAGACCGACGAGGAACGTGCAAATAGATGTGACTCAGTAGCTCTGGGGAATCAATTATAGCATTTACAATCTATTTTTATTTTATTTTTTATTTTATTTATTCATATTTATTGATAGCCCCTTTAAAATTGAAAATTCAACATGGTCAATTACACTGTCAATTAAAAAAGATAATTAGACAACGTACTGTGACGTTTATTTACTCATCTAATGTCCACCGAGCCCCACAAATATTCTGTGAAAACGGCATCGGCCTATCTGTCGCGTTTTTAGTGTGTTGATGTTAAAAATCGCATATATATATATATATATATATATATATACCCGTTATTATAATTTGAGTACACCGACTAGAAGCACTGAAAGTAGACCTTTAGTATACTTAAGTGCACTTTCGGTATACTGATTTTGAACTACTTTTTACCGCGGGCACTACTACATGTACTAGTTTTGTACGGACGAGTATACTTTCAGTCCACCGCCATTTTTACTGGAAGTATACTTTAAGTACACTTAAAGTATACAATCAGTACAAAGACCGCACTGAAAGTATACTTTTAGTATACTTCAGTACACTTCGAGTGTACTGGTTTTGAACGACTTTTCGCTAAGGGTACCTTTTACACATTTGCAGCACGAGCGACGTCGCGACCGAAAATAGCTACAAGAATCTCATCATGGTTTTGGCGTCCATTCTGCAGCGTTCATGCGAATGAATCGCCGCACGTCAAATTATTTACGGAAAGATTAGCGGCGTAACGAGCTTTGATAAATTCGCTGAGGCGATTCAAGTGGTAAAACATTGCGATGACGACGTAGAATCGACCACTCCAACGCGAAAAAGAGTATGCATACTCACACAGACGCCGACAACGTGACATTCGAATGGTTTGTTGACGCGGGACGCGGTGCTTCTTGCCCGTACTTCATTGCGCGTGCGTTCGAACTGTCGTCCGCTCTTTCAAACTTGGCTGCTTTTTGTCGTCAGCTTGTTCAAACGACAGCGGCCCGGAAACCAAACGTTGACCCGGTAATTGCGATAAGAACTAAGTGCAGGCATCAAAACACTGTTGAAGGTTGGTTGGGGTAAGTCGGCTAAGTGTAAACAGACACAAGAAGTTGTTGATCATTGTTACCAGTGGCCAGCACCGACTTGTAATGCCCGATTCTACTTGCGGTTTTCAGTATCGATGTCCACTATCTCAGCTACGGTTTACGCTTTTGCAGTCCGAGCGACGTCGCGACTGAAAAGAGCGAGATGAATCTCATCGTGGGAGTCAGGCTTTAGCGCCCATTCTGCGGCGTCCACGTGAAATGAATCGCCGCACGTCACATTATTCACGCAAAGTTTTGCCTCGATAGTTTTACTGAAGCCGCTCAAGTAGTCAGACATTGTTAGGAGGACGTAGCATCAACAATTCCAACGCGAAAAAGAGCACGGGGACTCCCACCGACGCCGACAACAACGTAATTCAATGGTTTGTTTATGGGCGACGGCGGGCTTCTTGCCCACCATCCACCGCGCATGCGCGGCGTCGGTGGCGTCCGCTAGGGGCGCTCCGGTTTGTTTGTAAACATGAGTTGGTGCATCAGGTCAGCGGATGCCCTCTGGGGAGTCCAGTTTCCGTAGCCGCCTCGAATCTCGTCATGAAATATGTTGAGGAAAAGGTAATGTCTGGCATTGATTTCCCCGTGAAGTTCTACCGTCGTTATGTCGATGACACTTTTGTAATAGTTAACAGAGAGAACGTAACCGATTTTCACCGCAATTTGAATAGTGTCCACCCCTCAATTCAGTTCACCTGCGAACATGACACCGAAAGTACCTTGCCGTTTATATATGTACGTGTCCATAGAACTAGTGAACCTTTCTTTAAGATGGAGGCATCCGTATATCGTAAACCATGTGACAGACAAAACTTTCTTGACTACCACTCTCATCATCCTACTCAACACAAAAGCTCAGTTGTAAGATCGTTGCTTCATCGTTCAGAAACAGTCCCATCTAACTTAACACTTAGCGATCAAGAACTTAGCCATGTGCGGGAGGCTTTGAAGAAACGTAACTACCCCGACCGGTTTATCAATCGCGTGAACAAACAAATGTCCCGTCGGCGCCTGGATCGAGCCGAACGAACACGTGACGTCGTGTGCATCCCGTACGTTAAGGGTTTCGGAGGCATTGGGACGCGCCCTTAGGCCGTTGGGGGTACGAACTGTATACAAACCCTACAGAATAATTGCCAATGTTATCTCCAAGCCAAAAGACCCGACCCCGCCAGAGGCAGAAAGGGTCGTGATCTACCAGGTACAGTGCAAGGAATGTGACGCTTCCTACATTGGAGCGACGGGACTAAAAAGAAAAACAAGACTAAAAGAACACGCACGGGATCGCCACCCGCTTCAAGCCCGAACTCGTCGACCACGCATGGACGTCAGGACACCAATTTGACTTTGACAAGGCATCGACCTTGGCGAGGGATAAAAGGTGGGGACCGAGGAAGCTGCTGGAATCTTGGTTCATCAAGAACGACAAACGCGGAAGTGATTCATCGCTGGTAAACAAGAACAGTGGAGAACCGTGAGACTTTGTTGTGTTCGTCCGTTTTTTTTTATCGTTCCCCATCTTAGGGTTTACAAGATGCCGTGGCCCCCTGCCGGACGTGTACACAAACTTTATGTCTAAATAGCCGAACTTTTTTGTGCGACTCTCACTCGCTCTGCGCTCTACTGAAGATGCCTCCCGCATTCGAGGTGAAACGTTTAATTAAATTGTTAGTTTTTGTTTTGTCAAGCCGTTTTTGTTATTACATTTATCATGTCTTCGCCCGGCTTCTGGAGTATTTTTGCGCTACTAATTTCACCGGCACGACAGCCATGGGAGGCCACTGCGAGCGAGTGGGGAGAGAAATAATTGAGGCCTATCGGATGGCGACAAGCCCGGAAAACATAACCACCTCGTCCATTTCGCTCTCAAGAAAGGAGATTATATTTCTGAGGCCCTCAATGGAAGCCGAACGCTGACAGACTAGGCAAGGCGACAAGGTCACGGGCAGAAGCGGCCTTTCCTTTTATGCGTTGATGATGCCCCTTCGACCTCGCCTTTTGCAAATCCTCCCCATCTGCTTTTGTGTCTTCGTGTGGCTGTCAGCGAGCGCGACAGCCGCTTTAAGCAACTCAAAAGGGTGAAGCGAAACGCGTGACTCAGCGTGACCTCTCTACATAGGACGCGTAGGACAAAAACGTTTGGACGACAATTTGTCACGTGACTTTCTCTGTCACGCTGATGGGATCTCTGGGGCTGTCGTTTTCGCCGTTTGCCTAGTTATAGAAATAAGCAGGTCACGTAGGTCCGGTTTTCGAACTGGGCTCTTCAGTGTTTCGTTGCTTTCGTGCGTTGCAGACGCGGCCGTGTTTTTTCGTCGTCAACGGTCGGAATACGTCCATGTCAATTTTTCGGTAACAGTCATTTTTTGCACCGGAGTTCGTGGAATACTTGTGATGTGTTTGTTGGACACGCTTTGACAAAAACTGCTCTTCGCCGACGACGAGACGTCAGTTGAATGTGCGCAACCTTCTTCCTCGAATGCGTTTGTGGGGTGCCTGAGTTGGATTATGCATCCATCAAGGATTACATGATATCGCTCTTTTATTAGTAAGTGCACTGCAAGCATGATTCTGATAGTCGTCCTGCTTTCCTTTCAATCTCCGCGGTTTTGTGTGATGAGTTTTGCTTGGCATGAGGACAGCGTTAATTGTATTTTATAATTTGCTTTTCGTTTTACAGAGAAGTGTGACCTTTGTAAATATGTTGAGAATACACTGTGTGTAATAATAGTTATTTAATAAACTTCTGGGAGCGATCGAAAAAATTTGTTTGTCCGTGTAAGTCATTGGATATGCAACAAATGACATGCAACGTACGACGTTCGGCCAATACGAAGCAGACGCATCGTAGAGTTTTCACACAATATTGCGCGAACGCTAGGCCGGGGCGAAACAGCTGTACGGCAATACCTGCCGGGTATCAAATGGTGATGCAAAACTGGACAGTTGAGCGATATTGGAACCGACTTACGGCCGGCACTGGCACGACATCTTACCATCGTGTTTCCAACGCTTATTTAATTTAGTTCTCTTCTGGGACGCGTAAAAGAGCACTTCTGTGACACACCAGAGATATTCGAAACTTGGGCTGGCCTCTCGGCTTTCTTTGCCACTTTTGGCACTTATTTGGCACTTCAGTGGGTAGCCAGAGAAGAGCCAAACTTCGGCCTGCCCCGAATCGACAAATTAAGATTTACTGCGGCAGTTATGGCTCAAGTCTGGCACTTACTTTGGCACAACTGTGGCGGACCAGAGAAAAGCCAAACTCGGCGAGGCCGAAATACCGAAATTAGGCGTTGCTCTGGCAGTTATGGCTGAAGTATGGCACCAACTTTGGCGCTCCTCTGGCGGACCAGAGAAACGCCAAACCTTGGCACGTCCCAAATACCGAAATTAGGCGTTGCTCTGGCAGTTATGACTGAAGCATGACACCAACTTTGGCGCTCCTCTGGCGGACCAGAGAAACGCCAAACCTCGGCATGCCCCGAATTCCCAGTTTAGGTTTTACTATGGCAGTTATGGCTCAAGTCTGGCACCAACTTTGGCGCTCCTCTGGCGGACCAGAGCAACGCCAAACTTTGGCATGTCCAAAATACCCAAATTGGGCATTGCTCTGGCAGTTATAGCTCTAGTATTACACTACTTCGGCAATTCTGTGACGGACCCGAGAAAAGCCAAACTTTGGCATGTCCCAAATACCGAAATTAGGCGTTGCTCTAACAGCTCTGGCTGAAGTATGGCACCAACTTTGGCGCTCCTCTGGCAGACCAGAAAAACGCCAAACCTTGGCACGTCCCAAATACCGAAATTAGGCGTTGCTCTGGCAGCTCTGGCTGAAGTATGGCACCAACTTTGGCACTCCTCTGGCAAACCAGAGAAACGCCAAACCTTGGCATGCCCCGAATTCCCAGATTAGGATTTACTATGGCAGTTATGGCTCAAGTATGGCACCAACTTTGGCACTCCTCTGGCGTACCGGAGAAGAGCCAAACTTTGGCATGCCATAGGATCGCCCAACTAAGGCTATACCCAGGCAGCACCGAGTTCTGGGCCAAAACTTGGCGTGCGTCTGGCAGTTTAGGGCATTAAAAAGCCCGAAGAAGCCAAAGTAGTGCCAAACCTGACCATTGGCAACAGTCTGGGTATCTTGGCCCTAATTCGCCAAACAAGTGCCAAACTTAGGCTTCGCTGCCGGGTAGTTCGGTTATTATCTGGCATCTTCGGGCCTAAATCGCCTAACAAATGCCAGATTTAGGCTTACCGCCCGTTAGTTCGGCGGATCTTGGCATTTTTGAGCCAAAATTGCCAAACTAATGCCAAAGTTAGGCTTCACTTTTTGATAGTTCGGCTATCACCTGGCACATTCGGGCCAAAATCGCCACAGATGTGCCAGAGTTAGGCTTACTACCTTGTAGTTCGGCAGAGCTTTGGCATTTTTGGGCCAAAATCGCCAAACTAATGCCAAAGTTAGGCTCACTTTTTGACAGTTCGGCTGTCACCTGGCACATTCGGGCCAAAATCGCCACAGATGTGCCAGAGTTAGGCTTACTACCTTGTAGTTCGGCAGAGCTTTGGCATTTTCGGGCCAAAATCGCCAAACTAATGCCAAAGTTAAACTTTACTTTTTGACAGTTCGATGTTACCTCATTTCGTTTCCTTCAACGCTACAGCGCTGCAAAGTGCACATTCCATGCGGGCATGTTTACCCAATGCGACAGACGAGATGACCGTTTAATCCCGTGTAGTTTATGACTCGATGAATTTTCATGCTGCAGTTTACTATTGGGTTGAAGTTCAAGTATTCTACTAATTAAAACAATACCTGCGTTGCTCTTTCTTTTTTTATCTAGTTTACCAATATGCCTGTTTGCCCATTAAAAGTACAACTTTTAGGAGATTTAGCTGAATCTTTTCCTCTAATAATCTCTACTACTACCATTTTTTTTTTTACAGAAAGCAGTATAAAAGTAAGAATAGGGGGTGGAGGTTTGAGGTGGCTGGGATATCCATTACTTGGGGAGCCGAGATTGTGAGGGGAGGTAAAAATGCATGTGCACATTAAGGGTCGGCCAGATTTCGAAAGGGGGGGGGGGGGGCGAACCCCATAAGTACCCCCCCCCCCCCTTTTTCCTGGCTGTGCCACTGCTCCGGCCAGCCTGTGACTTCACTGGCAGGTTTTCACTTAGTTATCCGTGAACGTTAAAAATAAATATTAACCATGTTGAATTGGGGTAGAGAAGAAACATCAGAACCTAGAAGGAATATAAAATAGACAGGACGACGTCTGAGGTTAATTCTTAATACTCGCCTGCACCCTTACGATTAAAAAAAAAAAAAAAACTGTGATTATTTATTGGAGTAAAATAAAAAATATATAAACTTGGAAAAGTAAAAAGAAAAAACAATTGTGTAAAGATATCGAGTGCACTAGCTGACCGCGTTGGCAGGAGGGCGTCTTGAGAAGTCCGTTTTTTGTCCCTCTTTAAACCAGACTGATGAAATGGGCTAGCGCACACCAGCTCGGAGCACGCGGAGCGAAATCTCGCGCTGCAGAACCTAGGGATCCTAGGTTTAAACCCCACCCTTGCCCGTTTCGATCTGGATGAGCATCGCACCGGCGTGCGGCCATGTATCACTACTGCGCGGTGCACGGTGAAGACCCCAGACTAGTTGTTGTACTGCAGTGGTATAAATTGCTTGTCTACAGCTGAGAGACAAGTCGCCAGTTGAGGCAGACTAACTTCGGGCTGCATAAACGTACACACAACACGCACACACACACACACACACACGCACGCACGCACGCGCGCACACACACACACACACAGAATCTGTTTTTGAAAGGTTATTGGGTGACCCAAGAACTCTTTCAGCTCGTGAACAATAGTTTCGCCTCAAGAAAGGATCTTAAAAGAACCCCTTATATGTTTTACAGGAAGAACGCTTTTAGGGGCTCTTAAAATAATTTTTTAGGGTGTAAAATTTTGACAAGCTGAAGAACCCCTAAGAGTTCGTTTGCGACCAGATTTTTTTTAGTATGTGAACTACAAAAAGTTACAGGGTATTACCACGTCAGATCGTACAATGATGATCCGTGTCATAGCTTAGCTTTACACACAAATATAAAACTAAGGTAGGAACAGCACGATTTTCTAGACCCTACGATAGAGCAGCATCGCAGTGCAGTCATTGTCGGGTGTACAAAAAAAAGAAAACTATCTTTGGAGCCGACGTCGTGTGACAAAGACAAGTTAGCTCAACTTGAGCGGATGTTTGTTGTCGTTTCCTCTTGGAGATCATGTGTTGCTCAGTGTCTGCCACCACATGTTCGTTCAAAACACTGCAAACGATTAAAGAAAGCTAAAAAAAAGTGTTGCTTTTTATGTTGACGTTCAATTTTGCCACATTTAGAGAAACCACAAGAGTTTCTGCATTAGAAACACAACTACAATAATGGCTAAGCATACCTTGTTTATATATTCGTAGAATGCATCTAAAGATGCTCCTTTTGATACATTTTGCGTTATTTTACAGGAGGTATTTTGTTGATAGTTTTTCATTACATGTTGTAAACCTTTTCACAAAATAATTAGGAAATTATTACTACGTACATTCTTCGGTGTAAAATTATGGCTGTGCAAGTGCCATAGTGAAACCTTGGTAATCTCCACACCTCGAGCTTCGATATTTTTAACCTCAGGTATACCTGAGGTTAAAAATAGCTGACTTTTTTATAAAAGATCAGCTACGACCTTCACACATAGCTAAATGATCCTCCTACGAACATAGCTTTCACATATATGTTTACATAACTATATAAATACGATCCGGACCATCATTGTACGATCTGGAAACACCCTTCATGTAAAATATCTGTAAAGTACTATAAATTCAGCAAGACAGACACAAACCTACCATATTTTGTGTAAAGTAATATGTTAGAATGCGACAACTAAGACATTCAGAGACCAACGCTTTACGTAAGGAACCATTTTGTTTTTTATGTCAAAGTTTATAGTTGTATAAAGTTTCTTACTTGTTTAAGAGGAGTGCTATGTATATATATTGGCTCTTACCTACAAGGTGTATTAACAGTTTGGGTAAAGTTTGCATCTGCATTTGATCTCCGTATTAAGTTTCATTAGTAATCACTCGCCAGTATTATCATCTCCGGATTTCATACCCAGGATTACGCTGCGTCTAGATTGACAATTCTAAAAGCGTCTTAATGTGCATGTACTTTTGATTTTTGTTGGTGGCGATAAGCCTACAGCTGTACAAGTTATGAGCTGTCAATACATAAAGCCGTCTAAACATTTCTACCGTGCGTAAGTCGTGTGGAGCATTATAGATAATTCGCAGCATTCTTTTTTTGGATGATGTGAATTTTGTTTAGGTTTGTCACCGTGGTCGTGCCCTAGACGAGATGTGAGTAGTTGAGATACGAGCGAAACAACGACCTGTGAACAGCGCTCTTGGCGAAGAGCGGCAGAACGAACCGATTTCTATAGGTTAAAACAACGACCCCAGTTATTTTCGAGATTGCATTTCGGATGTGGATATCCCAAGACATATGCTGATCGAATATAACGCCTCAGGTCTCGATCGGCAAATTATTTCCGAAATATTGGTGTGTAGGCCAACATTTTTGTTTCTAGGGCGCCACAATATAGACTTCGCTTGTTCGTGTAAATGTTTAGCTGATTATACATGATGGGTAAAACAGCCCAGAAAACACGGACTACGAAGAGGAACAAACACGACAGGACATCATGTATAACGTAAACCCCTTCATGTATAACGTCAACCAACTGGCCCAGTTCTCCACCTTATTACAGTAGCTGATTATTTTCTGTCCAGTTGTACGACATATTTAGAGCGGCATTAGCTGCATCACTGGTATCGTTGCATTAAATTCCTGCTAAATGTATAGTCATATCGTCGGCGTATATTACGAGTTTATTTATTTATTTATTTATTTGAAAATACTGCAGGCCTTTCTCAGGCCCTGGAAGTTTACAGGCAACAATACACAATAGTACCATATACAACGCTAAAAAAAACAAGAAAAAAAACGACAATACATAAATACATAACGACGGAGAACATAGTACATTAAAAATTCAATCAATCGATGATACAAAATTAAACACTTACAGTTTTCATCTCATTCAGCAAAGGGTACTGTACAGAAATGCATGCTTAGGGGAGTCGATAAGTTTCTTTCGACCGTATACCACGTGACGGGCGAGAAATCTTCGCTTGCGGCAACGCTTTTTTCTTTCAGTTTTGTACGCGGGGAACGTATCCATGCCTCTTATCTTGAGTATTTAACTATGATATGGCGACATTTATTCGACAAATTTGGCCCTAAGCGCCGAGCTCGCTCGATTGCGTTCTCGGGGAAGGTGTCAATTATTCCTGCTAGAGTGTTATCCACTCTAGTCTCGTATTGTTCCCACGATTCACGCGAGTCAGGAATGCCATGAAAAATAAGATTGCCGCGTCACGACCGGTCTTCCAGTTCGTCATGACGCATTTGCAACGAGTCATTCACACACATGCGACCGAGAGGGACGGAGAGAGACAAGACAGGTTTTTAAGAACCCTCTTGCGACGTCTTAAGGCCCGACCACACTAGCGTGAACGGCGCCGCCGGGCGGCGCCGCCGGGCGGTACCGCCGTCCGGCGTCCCAACGCGAGGAGTCCACATTGGCCTCCGTTTTGCAGGCGTCACGTGACAGCACTGGTTCCCGCGATCGCGCCTCCCGTCGGATTTCCCGCTCTTTCGTCGTCTGCTCTTCGTTAGATTCTTCCGTTCCGCACTCGCTGTCTAGACGGCAGGAGTTCATAATGACCTGGTGATCAGCGGGAATGTGATTATCCTAACCTGCTCGATGATCTTGCGACGTCGCCGCGCTCTGAAGGGAAGGAGGCGCAGGTTTTGGGTCCGGCCGGGTTGGTTCTACCGAAACACCGAAGGACAGGAGAGGTCTGGCGCGCCGCCGGGGCTTTGCTGCCCCGGCGGCGCGCCAGAGACGAAGGCTACTTTCGCAAGTGTCACCAAATCAACACGACATCCGTCACAACAGAGACGACATGCAACAAGTGCCACGGAGAAACTCACTTGTAATTCCAAATTCCTCTCCTATAGTTTCCCAGTGGTTAGTTTCAAGGAACCGCTCCGTTGGGGAAGGCATCGGGGGGAAATAGGGGGAGCAGACAACACGAAACACGTCCTTCGCTTCGAGAGGCGCCGAGGACCGGCTTGAGCGTTGCCATGGCATCGCGACGTCACTATCTACGCCACCTCCCATTGGCTCCTCTCTTCAGCGGCGTGCGGCACCGAGCTCTGAACCGCGCACGGATCGGTTGGGTGTGCGGCGCCGCACGTCGCGACGTTGAAGCCGAAAACTGGTTTCCGCCGGCAACCGGCAGCGACGACCGTCGCGCCGCAGGCCTCCGAAACGCCAATGTGGTCGCGCCTTTAGGGGGTGTCCAAACAGGACACTACAAAACGCACGACTCTGACAAATCGTGAAAATTGAAGCGGGCTTGAAGCGGGCGCGTCCGCTTCAATTTTCACGATTTGTCGGAGTCGTGCGTTTTGTAGTGTCCTGTTTGGACACCCCTCTAGGACCAGCTCCGTAGCAGCGCATCCGGTCCTTAGACGTCGCAATAGGCTTAAAAACCAGTCTTGTCTCTCTCGGTCATACTCGGTTGCAAGTGTGTGAACGGGCCTTCATGCTGAGCTGTTAAGATTTTTACTGAGCCTTGAGCGATGGCGATGTCTTGGCCAAAACGGTCGAGCGAATTTGTTTTCTCTTCTAATTCGTCACAATCTTTTGTGAATACACCGGATCTTAGTTTCAATGCTTTTCTGTCCAGCCTTGATAGATTTTACGTAAGCCGCCAAGTCAGTCTGACTCCATGCTGACTGAATCAACCGCGACTGAAGATTCTTTAAAAGATCAAATAATGTAGCCATCTGTTCGGAGGGTTAATCGGCCAGACACCCTACATCCAGGAGAGCCTGGGAACAAGTAAGAGGTTATAAAGGACAAGAGCGCAAAAGACACAGACAAGTAGAAGAACCGGGCAGGACAGGACCAAGCGCTACTATCAACTTGTGTTTTTTAATGTGAAAAAGGTGAACGAACCTGGAGATTTTCTTGGTAACAGGAAAGGAAGAGGAAGTTTGCTCTCAAAGCAAAGAAACTAAAGAAAGGAAAATAATATTTCTTTGATGAAAAGCTACGGAGGAAAATAGGGCTGGGGAAATGAGACGAAAAAGAAAATTAGAAAAACATTTAGGAACAAAAATTAGAGAAAAAGAAAAAAGAAGTTTAAAGAGAAATAAAAAATTGAGAACTTGTAGCGTTTTAAGAAAACACATTTAGTTATTGGA
The DNA here is from genome assembly GCF_016920785.2 of Ixodes scapularis. Taxonomy (NCBI): domain Eukaryota; kingdom Metazoa; phylum Arthropoda; class Arachnida; order Ixodida; family Ixodidae; genus Ixodes; species Ixodes scapularis. Next base: position 243,575 of record NW_024610136.1, read on the forward strand.
GTTCTCTGTCAGATTCAGAAAATGTTTTTCAAGCTTTATGCGGTTATTTTGTAAGCTGTTTTAATTTGAGTTTCAAGTTGCCAAAAATTAATGTACATGTGGACGGCTCGAGATATATCCAGAAAAAAACTCGAAGGTATCGATTGGCATGTTCCTTTTCGTAAATATCACCCCAATTTATGCTTTCAATGGTTTCCCTGAATCCATCTAATTGGGCTGTTATGATTGATCAAGTATAAACAGGTTTCGATGGTTGTTTTAATGATACACTCTTTGTCTTGGTAGCGGACAAGTATACTGGCAGGTGAACACTTGTCGTACAACTCACCACTCCTGCTCGATTTGATGCCGGTTCAACATTTCTTATTAAAAAAAGATATGTGTATCCGAAGTTCCAGTTATTCGCGTTGGTGTTTTCATTTGATTTATACAATCATAAATCACCGACACATTTTTAAGGTCACGTTTGTGACCTCAAAATGGAGGTCCAGGTTTCAGTATTGCACGAATAATATTATGCACGCGGTAAAACTAGTGACTTTACCCGAGACTGGGGTTTTAACTGTGTCCTTAAGACCTGCAAAACCCATGACTCGGGGAATGCTACAATACAAGATTTAACCTTCAGGCAGACCTCCAGCTTGCTTGCACGTAGCCTCGTTTTTCGGCTTTTTTTTTTTTTTTTTTTTGCGGTGGGAGTATTGTCGTCGGCAAACGGCTGTACTCCGTGGAGCGAACATGTTTAAACAAGTGGCGAACTTGACCCGGTGACATTAGCTCTGCGCGCATTGTCAGAGCTGTGACTATTGCCCCGCGCGCAAGGTTCGTCGGTTGTTTACCGCTTTTTCGCTCCAGGAGTATAGCATTTTAACCAACATGAACCAAGACGTGCTTTTTTTTTACCGGAAATAAAAAAAAATTGTAGAGCGCTCCCACCTCACGAGAAGATGGAGGACCAGCGAAGATATCATTTTTACGACGTTTAGGACGAGTCCTAGAGGATGACGTCTAGGGCGAGCTCAAGGACGACTTCTAGGGCGACCTCGAGGACGACGTCTAGAGGACGGTGCCTAGGACGACTTCTCGGACTCTCAGTTTGAAATGTCGATATCAAAGCGTGAAGGGTAACGTTGTTGACGTCACCCGTTACGCTTGCCCGGAGCAGTAAAAACAAACAAATAAGGGCAATGGTGGTGATGGTCAGCTCAACGTTGGCTGCACCGACGCCGTAGCCGTGACTGCGCTGTTGGCTGTGCCTCAATTCGCCCCTTAGAGTCAGCCGATTCCGCAACCTGGCGCGTTGCAAAGTCTTCCAGGGTTTAAGAAGCATTTAAACAGAACTAGGTCGTAATATTTGACGTGTGGTCTTCCTAGGTGATACTCAAGAGGACTCTATTGCTTTTTTCAAACAAGAAAATCAAGCGGAGTTGCCCTTTAACAGGATACCGTGCCATGACACCTTGAAAAGATCCTTTCTTAGTATTTATTACGCGAAAATTGCACCATTAGAGGTAAAAAACATAGGCGCTGTATTGTACCTGGTGGGGAATAAATAGAACCGTGCCTTACCGGTGGCCTTAGATGGCGATAAAATGAATACAGGAAGAAACCCGTTTGTCCAGAGGAGACAAACGGAAAAGGAAGACAGACGAAAAATGTAAGAGATAACTTTTGGGCTATATAGTTTGGGGGATCGGCGGCCGAGTGGGCTAGCGCACACCAGCTCGGAGCACATGGAGCGAAAGCTCGCGCTATGGAACCCAGGGATCTTGCACACTAAAAAAAAAAAGAGGGTATTTTGTTACACCCCTTGTCATATATAATAGACCCCAAAACTTCAGTTCAACATACAGCCCACTGACGTTGAACGCACGGTAACAACTTTCGAAAGCGGTATAGCCGAGTTGTACAACTTATTAAAATTAAAATGTGGCTAACTGAAAAAAAAAAAAATAATTGTTTTTTTTTTACTTGCATTAAAACCCCAGTTGTTTTTTTTTAGTTTTGATGCGTACTTTATCTGTTTAATATGATATATCGCAACGTCATTAAGCATCTCGTAAAAGTTGATGCCGTTAGTTCGACGTCCGCGTGCTTTGCGTCGAACTGAAGTTTTGGGGTGTATTATATGTGACAAGGGGTGTAATTGCTACACCTTTTTTTAGAGTGTGGGTTCGATCCCCGCCCTTGGCTGTTTTGATCTGCAATAACACTGTACCGGCGTGGGGGTCATGTATCACCACTGCATGATGCACGTTAAAACCCCAGGCTAGAAGTCGTTCTGAATTGGCTAAATTTCTCATATGCAGTGGGTAACAATATCGCCATTTTCGAGGAGACTGAACTCCCGCTGCATAAACATCTAACGACAATTGTTTTTTTACTGTCCTATCCTGTTCTATTACTTGGCCTTGTCTTTTACGCTTTTCGATTTTCGCAAAATGTTTGTATAAACAAAATACAGTATATAAATAACTCGTGTTAGCGATCTTTTTTTTTATATCACGCTTATCCTTGGCCAATTCTCTCCTTGCGCCAACAAATCAATCACAACAGCAACAACGGCTAGGCGGCGTTGCTTCCCCGCAAATAGATCATGCTGCGCTCTGTCGGCTTGAATCCCGGGGCCGCTTTCGCCCGCTCAATCGACACAGTTCCCCTTCAAGTCCGCCATATACTTGTACTACAGGTATTGTTTTCTTGCGTGTGGTTTACCTTTACTGATTTTTTTGCTTTATTATGTTTGATACATCAGTTACCATAACGTTGGCGCGGTTTGTTCGGCCAGAGCCTCCTTCATTCTAGAATAAAGGAGGCATGCAGTAGTTCGGGTTTTATTAAGATAAATCATAGCCGTGCGGCTCAGCTCTTCTTTTTTTTCTTTTTGTTTGTATAGTACGCGTGTTTTTAAATAATATTTAAGGGAAAAAATTGGTAGCATTCTGAACGCCAGTATTTTACCTACTGGAAACTCGCAGGTCCACGACCAGTCAAGTGGGACCGGTCAAGCCCTCGAGTCCCCCACAACACAAAGCAAGGCAAGTGCCACCGATTGTATGATTATCCTGTTTTATCTTTCTTCCTGCGATAAAGTACGACCCCTGCGTATTGTTTTTACACCAACGCAAATGGCGATAAAACTTTTTGGCTACAGATTCGCGGAACAGATATCGCAATCTTTTACTAATCTAGTTTTTTTTTTTTAATGTTTATTGTTTGGCGCAGCTGGCTTTGCTTCACTTGGCGTGTGGGCGTTGATATCGATCCGAAGAGATGAGGGCGCCGAACCGGCGCCGACTTTCGAAAACACGCGGGCGGGATCAATAAAAGCTGTGTGCACGCCCTTGGGCACGTGGGCTGGTATGACGTCCCTCCTTCCTCCGGCTTCTGGCAGGGGGCGCCACATGGCCGTAGAAACGTAGAAGCTAAAGTCCTTCGATAACTCCAAAAGAATCGATGGAATTTAGTGGAAACTCGCCTACATGCACGATTTCGGAAACTCGTCGAGCTGTGTTTCAGTTCAGTTCAGTTTTATTTTCTCAGAGGTACTCTAAGAAAAGATATTTGCATAAAAGGGGGAAAAGGAAAGGGACTATACCATAAAGCACAGAACATTAAAAAGAATTCGATTAAAAATAAACACTGTACACACTTGACAAAGATATTTTTCACATGCCGCGAAACTTTCTTTTTTCAATTTCATGGAAGCTGTGGTTGGCAATGGCAAGAGAAAGCAGGGAGTTTAGAAATGTGTTAGTTCTCGAGAAGGGCGGCTTTGATTGACGCGCGTGGAAATGTAAGATGGGGTCTCGGAGACGTAGGCTGCGAAACTCGGAGGATGAATAGTAGATGCCATGAGCTGAAGCAAACACTTTATGTGAGTTAAAACAATAAACAAATTCGTCAAGCTGTAACCGACACTATAAAAAAAAATGTTCTTGCAAGGTTTTTTGACGCATCAGGAACTCTTTCAGCTCTTGAAGAAAGGGTTCGCCTCAAGCACTATCGCCCCCTGGCACGCTTGAACGGCAACTGGGCGATGAAGAACTCTCTTGAATCAATAAAAGAGCTTAAAGGCCGACGACCAGACACGAGGTTCTGCAAGGCAGAAGATCCTCCGCACCATGGGAAAGGAGGAAACAGGCAATGGTGGACTGGGTAGAAGGGGGAGAAGAGGAAGCGGGCGAAAAGTGGAGAGCGCGAACTGGTCGTCGGTCTTTAAAAGACCCGCTCATAGGTTCTTTCACGAAAAAACCTTTTAGGGGATGATAACCTTTTAGGGTGCAAAATATGAACATGCCGAAGAACCCATATAGCAGTTATTTTACGACCAGGTTTTTTTAGAGTGTAGGATTGAAGTGGTAGATCGCATGCTTGTGCAATGGTTACGCGCCAGCCTCGAAGGACCGAGACACGGCAAACACCTGCGTCGTCGCTTAAAATCTTGTTCCCGTAGATTTCATCTGCGGGTGAACCAATGTCTTGTGGGATGCTGTGTCGTGGGGACGATCAAATCCCAACATAAAAAAAGAACGGCGGTTTATTGCCTTGGCCGCGGCGGTCGACGGACGTCCTGGTGCCTCGCGTGCCCATGGGTAGCAAGTCTTCTACTTTGATCCACGCAGTGTAGCGCGCGGCCGTGCTTCGCCGAAGCAGACGACGACGAGGCGATGACTGCGCCGAAATGTTGGGAAGTGCGTCGCAACATCCCCCCCCCCCCCCCCCCCCCCCCCGCCCCCCGCGGAGTGGAGAGCCCTCAGGGCTTGTAAAAATCAGTGAAGCGTATTCGATGTCCACGACGTGCAGTGACTGGACGCTTGAGGATGTGCTGGGGTTGTTTGATTCGTCCGAAAGAATGTATGCTGGCTTCAGTCGGTCGATAGAAACGCGTATGTCCTTCCCGTTCACGTGTAGAGCGAAATTTTTCTCGTCGCGACGGGTAACCCTGTGGGGTCCGTTGTAAGGCGGCTGAAAAGGCGTGTGGACGGTGTCGTCCCGAAGGAAGGTGTGTGTGCACGTTGCCAGATCCTTAAAAACAAAAGGCGTAGGCTTGCTGGGATGCGCCGCAGGTGACGGGCGAAGGGCGGCGATGGTGCGTCGAAGCGTGGTGACAAAATCGATGGGGTCTGATGTGGCGATGGTGGATCTTGGGGCAGCAAGAAATTCCCCTGGTAGGCGAACTGGCTCCCCTTAGACTAGCTCTGCGGGTGTAGCTTGAATGTCCGGTTTTGAAGGAGGCACGAAGACCTAGGGCGACGGCTGGAATTGCTTCGAGCCAGGTTGAGTCGGGGTGACACATGAGGGCTGCTTTGAATTGTCGGTGGAAGCGCTCAATCATCCCATTGGCGCAGGGATGGTAAGGGGTGATCCTCAGGCGCTCGAACCCGGTGGTGAGCCCGAGGAGCCTGAAGAGTTGCGATTCGAACTGTTGTCCTTGATCGGTTGTATCGAGGCGAGGAGAGCCGAAGCGGGAGATCCAACCGGTGAAGAAGGCCGAAGCGACGTCTTCCGCGGCGATCCTCTCGAGGGGCCATGCCTCAGGCCGTCGAGTATATCCATCGATAGCGGTGAGGCAGTAGCGGTAAGTTCCAGCTGGGGGAAACGGGCCTATGATGTCAAGAGGGACGTGTTGAAAACGACCAGAGGGCTGACGAAACGCTCCGAGCGGTGAAGTGACATGCCTGGTGACTTTGGTGCGTTGGCATTAAATGCAGGAGCGCGCCCAGTTGTGGCAGTCACGCTGCATGAAGGACCAGACGTAACGATCAGCCACAAGGCATAAAGAAGCGCAGATTCCGGGACGGCTGAGGTGGTGTATACAGCTGGTGGAAAAGGCTACGGCGATAGGACGGGGGAACGTAGGGTCTGGGTTGTCCTCCGGACATGTCGCAGTAGATCGTTGTAGTCGACCCAGGAACGGGGACTTGTTGCAGCTGTGGCGAGGACCCACCCTTAAGGAGTTGCTGTAGTTCGGTGTCGGTTGTTTGAGCCTCGGCAAGAACATCAGCTGTTATTGGCGAAGATCTGATAGCCGATACACGGGAAAGCGCGTCGGCGACCACGTTATCTTTCCCGCTGACATGCTGGATGTCGGTGGTAAACTGGACAATGAACGAAAGCTGGTTCTGCTGGACTGGCTGAAGTTTGTCAGGGCGTTGAGAGAAAGCGTAGGTTAGCGGCTCGTGGTCGGTATAAATGGTGGAAAAATAAAGCAAAATTCAAACAAACCGCGCTGTTTGTTTGAATTTTGCTTTATGTTTCGTGTGTAAGGTGTGAGTGTTGTTTGCTATAGTGCGCTGTGGTGTGTGTAATCATGTGCAACCAACTCGCCCAAGCTGCTACGTTAACAGTACAAAAGGTGTGCGGGAGCGCAGCGCCACCCGTTGCTTACAGTGCAGTTGTTTTTACAATTAAGCGTACCGCCTCAGCTTCGGCGTCTTCTTCGCCCATCGCACATCTTCCATCTGCCGCAAATTCTCCTAGGGCACAGAACTTTAGCGCCACTCGCGGCATCTACGTTGACCGTCTTCACGCGGCCTATTGTAAGCGGGCGCCGCTCTTGCCACTACACCCTCTAGAACACTGTAGTTGTAGTGTGCCTCGCGTGCCTGGGTAGCAAGCAAGTCTTCTTCTTCGAGCTACGCAGTGTAGCGCTCGGCCGTGCTTCGCCGAAGCAGACGACGACGAGGCGAGGGCTGCGCCGAAATGTTGGGGATAGTGCGTCGCCACAGTCTCTTTGCTTAATTAAAGGGCGCCCTAAGGGTTATTCGCACTTTCGAGAAAAGTAGACCAAGTGGGGACCACTGCTGACATCAAAGGTACATGTTACAGACGTCCGCCTGCCGAGTTGCTGAGTTTCCTCTATTCACCGAGACCAATCTAGTATAAACTAAAGCCACTAAAATGCTACGTTTTAAAGTGTCAACACTTAATTCCCCAATCCTCTCGTAGGCGGCCCACTTTGGTGCTTAGTGCAGAGCGAGCTCAATGGACCTTTTCCAAAACTCCGTCGAGCAAGATTGGCGGTCGCCATTGCTTGGATGCAAAGCGCGTAAATGGATCCGAGACCTCGCCGAACGCTGAAACAACGCTCGTGTCCAATACAAGCTCAGAGTATGTAATGAAGCAATGGCGGACAGACGTTGGCGCGGACTTTTGAAAAATGTCTATTGACCTTCGTTAGGATTCGAAAATGTGACCTCCTGAGCGTTAGAGGCGTTGCCAGGAAGCTCAGGGGATGTCATTTTGCTCTGCCGCTGACTACTTTAACATTTATGGGGGACGTGGAAGCGTTTCCAGCGATTTCAGATACAACTTCAGATTTCTGTGAATGTGTCTTATGCAGCAAGATGGCCCGAGTTTCGTTCCTCTGAAGTGTGGACATAAAATACCCAAATGCCGACGTCGTCAGCGACGTGTATCCAAAGACCTTGTGGTGCGATGTGGTGCGTTACGACCAACGTTACTATTTACAACTTTCACGGCCTATAGGGGGCGCGCTAGTTCCTATCGAAATGGCTGTCATCTGGATGATCGTAGAAGAACGAGATGATGTTTGGGTTTGCGGCGCGTAGGTAATTGTAATTTCGTGAAATACAAGCGATATAAGAGCCGTATACCTGATACTTCAACGACAGAAATTGGTAAGCAAGCATCTTCGTTCGGAGGCCCATCATCCAGGAGCTAAGGAGCGTGATTCTTATACCGCGGTTCCACCAACGCTGAAAGTTGCGAATAGTTGGTGACAGATTAAAGGGATTGTCCGGTAAAATTTTGCCTTTCAGTAAACAATAAAAGTATATTGCCATTGATTTTAAAAAATGTCATCGACACAACATTCGAATTTTTAATCCTCCGCACCATAAGTAGTTCAATTTTAACAGAGCGCAACTGCTCAGATTGCGCTTGCAAAACACAGCGTTTTTTGTTCGCAGCAGCGGAAGCTGTGACAAGAGCCCCCTCAGCTTTTGACTGCAGTCTCAGTAAAATATCTTCGTTCTAAGACAACATTCACGGTGTTGTGGGAAGCTCAATTCTTCGACAATGATCTGTGGGCACTGTGGGAGCTTCTATACATAATAGACTGAATTCACGTTAAGTTTAAACTCGTTGCGTTCGTAGGAGAACGTCAGGAAGCGTCCGATGCGTTTCGTTGAGAAAAGAACACTGGTTTATTTCTGTACAAAGGACAAAGTCACCGACACTGGCAAGGGAAAGAGAGAACAGCAGCAAAGGGGGGAGGCGGGGTGGTGCGTTCCAGATGTGTCCGAGCCGAAGGCCAGGAGAGCCCCTCCGTTTTATGACCCTCCTCACATTCCGGGACCTGGGACCCGCAGATACCCGGACGAGGGGCTGTTTTTTTGGTTTCGCGACGTTCGCTTCGTTTCTCGGAACGCGGGGCCACCGAGTCTGGCCGGACGAAACAATAACGTAAAAATATCCTACAGGCATATCGTCAACCATGCTCATCAAAACGGCGAATAAGTCAATGCCCGCGACTCTGGCGTTTGCATGCCTGATGTGACGTCATGACACGACCAGCCATGTATACTTGCGAAATTCGGCGTTAAGTTTCGTATCGGTGCTCATAATTGATATAACGAATATTGGGGCGTCTTTTAATTAAATAAATATACCATGTGACTATATTTAGGCCCTCTCCGCGTAACCAGCGCAAAATCATAGTAACTTCCGGACATCACCGAACAACAGCGAGTTTTCGTAGACCGCGTTTCCCCCTCCGCTAAGCCCTCCGCAACGAAGAAGCCACTACTGCGCCTGCGCGCTCATGGCCTTGACTGTAGAGTCCCTGGTATCGTAGCGCGTTGCCGAAGGCATTGCGGGACGGTGGAAACGATCTACGAAAACTCCCTTATCCCTTTAAGATTTTAGGGGAAGGTCATCCCACCCCTTTCCACTTTAGCGGAGCGAACGCTGAAGGAGGCGACCTCCTCTCCTGCATCCGCTCTGCTAAAACTTACAAAAACTTACTCAAACTTACTAAAATTAAAGCTCTTAACCTGTTACACATTATAGATTAGCTCACTTACGGAACTGCTCATGGACACTGCTTCCACGACTAACACAATACCCTGCCCGCCTCCCGTCGTTCGGCGCGCCACCGTTTTGGGGACGTCTGCTATGGCAACTGCAGTGCATTCTATGGAGTACATACATATATGTTAAACCACAGCGTCTTGATGGCGTTTCACCATACTCTGTGGAACACAAAGTTTTGAAACGAAATTCTAAATGGCGCTTCAAACGACGGGAGGCACACTGAAAGGGGCGACGAGGGGGGGGGGGGGGGAGGGGGGTTACTCCCCTCCAGAGGAGTTACACGACTGAGCTAATCTAGGCTTTCTTCCAAAATTTACTCGATCTTACTCCAGGGTAAGGGTTTTGTACCATGGTGTTCGGAAACCTACCCGCGTTCAGCGTTTTCGTGCCTGCGTTGTCAGTAACTCGGATCTATTTGGGTAAGATTTGAAACTAGAGGCTAGCGAGGTTGTTTACCACGGCAGCCATCTTTCCCACTTACAAGTTGCAAAGTCATTGGAGGCGCTCAATGTATCATTATAGTTTCAGTTTCGTTTTGCGGGGGCGCGCGCACTGGCGAGACAGCGTGACTCCCGCGATACAGACCAGTAATGTACGAACGCGTTACTATACTTCGTCTCACCCTACGATGGACTAAAGGCAAAAGCCACGGACCGCCAGATCCAATCACGAGCCACGTAGGAATTGTGCGATATTTCGCTTCGATGCACGTATCGGTGCTCGCGTCTCGGATCACTGATGAGGGGATGGGTGGACACTGGTTCGAATCGAAGAACATTGAGTGACTCAACAATTTTACATCGCAAAGAAAGCCACGACATATAGGCTCTTTGCAGCGTCGAAACTATAGAAATAATACAGCGCTTTTGGATTCGAGCATTATTCGTCCACCTGTCCACCCCTAATAAATGTTAGGCGTGCCATAGTATAACGTAGAACGTGATCGGAACTGGCGGCCCGTGGCTTTGGCCTTTAGTCCATCGTAGGATGAGACAAGGTATAGTAACGAGTTACTTCTACGTTCTACCTAGATACTTTGTTTGACAATAAGTAACGTATTTAATTATATTTTTCTTTAGAAAAGGAACGTGTACCGCACTTAGTTACTTGTAAGGCCAAGCGTGAGGAGGTTCGATATTTTGAGGTCAATCTCCAATTCAATACATTAAATTATTGACGAGGCAAGTACTGATTTTGTGTAAGCTTTAGTAGTTCCGTTGAAAAACAATAGCGATACAAACCTAAAGAAAAGTCATGAGATAGGTCACGGGATACACAATTCCCTTAGGGTAGTCATAAAACAACTAGTTGATGAGCCACTGAACAATAAATGCGAGTCTCAAGTCAAAAAGGTTTGTGGAGGTCAGAGTGAAACACTTCACTTCATCTGACAACGAGGGTGGTGACGTTGTGCCAACGATGTGGTGATGTGGCGTCATGGCAACGAAGTGGTGATGTGGCGTTCTGGCAACGGAGTGGTGATGTGTTCCATGGTCGGTGCAGCCGCCGCTGTGAGTCGTCCGGGACAACGGAACATCGTCTTCACGATACGGCCCGTTTGTCCCTCGGAGTTACGCCCAGTCATTTCTGTTTGCGTCGACGGCTCCCAGGGTAGCTAAACTCGTCGAGCACAACTTTGTGTCGAAAAGTTGCGGAACGCGCTAATTGGACTTTCGCGACGCTGACGTCAAGCCGAGCGAGGTGTGAATCATCCAAGCTCCCTCGGTGCTCAAATTCCAGCGAGAATGTAAAACGCAAAGTCGTAGCGAGCTCCATAGAAGCGCGTGCGAGCAAACCCGTGGTGCCAGCCGATTGAACGGCTGCACTGATGACGTCTCGCCCGAGTGTCCCTACATCCCTACGCCGCGTTAGAGTCTATGATGCGTAGATTGTACCTAGGCGGCCGGTAAATACTCTGAACTTTCACGTCGCAAGATCGTCGTTTGTGGAAATTATTGGTGGCGACAAAGTGACGTTTCACAGCTTTGGGAAGGAGTTATTTGATACCAAAATCTTCGCTTCGGAATCGAGGCGAAGATTGAACTTTGTGATGTTGTGGAGCCGTGCGCGGTGTACGCGGGCGGCTTTATAGAGCTCATCTTCCGCCACTGTCAACAACGCCACCGGGGTCACCCACAGGAGGTTTGTGTAGAGACGTCGGCAATATCTGATGAGGGGAAACGGGAGATAACAAAAACAAAAAAAAAAAAAATCCGTAGAAAGAGAAATAAAAAAAATTAAAGACGTTTACAAATCTTTGTAATGCGAAATTAGAGCTCAACTCTTGAGGAGGAATAAGGAAGGGTACGGAGAGGAGGGTATGCCTCTCCTCCTTCCCTCTTCCTCTCCTCCCCTCCTCCTCCCATTCAGTTTCTCCGCTAAATTTAGCGGGGAAAAGGACATCACATGACAATCTAGCGGAGAAGTGAATTGGCGTTGAAGTCACGTAGCTGGGAATTGAATTGGTGTTGAGGTCATGTGACGTCAATTTCGCGCTAAATTTAGCGGGCCGGTTAAGCCGACGGCGACGCCCACGCCGCGAAACCCGGTAACGGGCGCCGAAGAGCTGCGCTCTAAAGAAAGAATTAAGGTACGACCCACACACACACACACACACACACACACACACACACACACACACACACACACACACACACACACACACACACACACACACACACACACACACACACACACACACACACACACACACACACACACACACACACACACACACAAACAAATAGGAGTCTCAAGAAGGGCCGTAGAAATTGTTCGGGAGAGAGAGAGAGAGAGAGAAGGTGATGGTGGTGAAGAAGGGGGATATTCCTTTCCCCGTATATTTTATTATAACCCTCCGAAATGCTATGGTGGTTCGGGGCTGGGGCGATACCCCCCCTTCCACCCTTATGCCCCTTGCCCCCTCTTCCGACGCAACTGAAGGAGGGGGGGTGGCTAAATCCCCCCTCCCCATCCTCCTATTTCGACGACCCTGCTTAGAGGTGTTCCAATGAGCAATGACGAGGAACAGCACAGCCTGCAATTTTCGAAATAACGGTTCAAGAGATTTTGGAATTAAAACGGCTTGCGTTCCATGAACTCAAGAGTGGCCATGACAGACTTTCAAGCGAAAGACTCGTGCCAGGGCACGTATATAGTGTGCGGGCGCGTTCAGTGACGTCATTTTATAGCTGATACCTTTGACGATGGAGTCAGGATTAACAGTTGTGAACGACAAATTTGGTGGTGCGTGTTCCAATCGACGATGTCAAGTTTAGTGTCCTTGCGTTCTTGAAGCATCACCGCCAATATTGACAACCTGACATTACTTTCATTTCCTTATTTCCGTTGATAAACATACTTAATCCCAAACTGACTGATCTTCGAATGTCTACCATAAAATGATTTTATCCCGCCAATGAAGGGACAACTGCCCGGAGGCGAAATTCGCCCGAAAGTGGACAACGGTAGTCGGCTGGTTGTGACCTAGCCACGTCGGGCTACACTTTGGCCAGATTCGAAAGGCCGAAATAAATCAAAAGAACGGCAGGGACGCTTTTTAGTAAATTCTGCTTTATCGGCGGAAATAAGAACGATACCAGACTATCAACTTCGACGGAGTTAATTTAAAAATGCAATTCCCAAGCATCCATCGTGCTTTTTAGAGACCATCAAACTCGCCGGTCGCAGCTGATAATCTTTGTTGTGACGTCACACTTATGAGCCACGGTCGTCTCCGCGCGCTCTCTAGTGCTGCTCTTGTTCGGTGCCTAGGGAGGCGTAGGGATGTTTCGCCCCCCAACGAAAAACGTCACGAAGACAGACGGATCTGCGGGTTTGTGAGAAAAGAAAACTTCTTAGCAATCTTTCGGCTCCTCCCCCCCCCCTATGCCATAACACGAAGAACATTTTTGTTGACGAGTTTAGCGACCCAGGAAGACAACCCCCAGTCAGCTGTCGTCCTCGTTGTTCCAGTCACCTCTTCTTATTTTCTTTCCCCGTTGTCTCGTGCTTCTTTTCTTTCCGAATCCAGTCGTCTTCTTCTTTGTTGCACCTCGTTGAAATGTCCGATCACAGTTCACCACACCAAGTAACGAGTAAAGGTATTTCGTTACATTTGAGAAGTAACGTGTAAAACACCGTTTATACAGTCTAGCATTAATTATAACCTGAGTCTGCGTATATTGCGACGAAGGCAGACAGTCAACCAGAAAAATAACTAAAGAGTATGAAAGTATAGCAACGTTAATCGCTGGGCACGTCAGTGGAAATCTGCAGCTGGGAATGTCCTGCACCCAGAGAACACAATAAGGTTTGTTGGTTGAACCTTCTAGAATCGTGTACAGACCGAATTAAACCCTTGATCAATTTTTTTTTTTTTTGCCATCGTTCCTTCCCAAGATGTTCACAGAACCCACTGTGAACTTGTAACTTTAGAAGCAGAAAGAACAAAATGAGAAACGAAAACCCCAGATTCTTCACTTCTTCGTCAAGCACAACACTGCTGTTCTTTCGAGCGCGTCAGTTTAGAACGACTCTTCAGCGTTGCCGGAGATGTATTCTCAAGCAAGTGGAGAAACAAAACCTATGAAAGCTTCGAGAGGCAGCTACTGCTTAAGTGCAACGACTGCTGAAAAGAGGTCAATAAACTAGGAAACAAAAGCATTTGTATATTTGGCAGTCAAAGTAACGAGAAAAGGAACTCGTTTCTTTGGGGGTTAATGTAACTCGTTTCTTTTGAGAATCAGTAGCGTGTAACGGATTTAGTTACTTTTTGAGCTAGTAACGAGAAACGGTATTCAGTTACTTTTTTGGGTAAACATGCACGTTTCTGATACAGACATTCTTGAACGTGCACATTTGACAGAAATCAGTCTGGTTGCGCGGAAGAATACTTGCTTCGACGTCCTCTTTATTTACTCATATACTCCTTAAAATAATATTTTCACCAACGCTTGGCGAAAAAAAAAGGGAATCTCGATATAGGTTGCAGAAAGAAACTCGCAACAAAAATGCGTGCATCACGTTGGATACTCCGAACGCGGAAGCTTCTACCGGAATAGAGCGACCCGATGAAAAACCTTCGGGTGCGAAACTCAGAGTCGCGCGAGGCCGCGGTCGCTGAGCACGGCCGAAACCGCTGTCGGGTTCCAGCTGCGTTCCGAATGAGCAGAGCAGTCGCGGCACTTTGGAACCCGAGCAGAGAGCGGATCCTTGCGCCGAGGAGTGCGGCGAGTGCCCCCCGACGCACCACTCGGATACTGAAGGGACCTTGGTGAACTCGGGGCTGAGAGGGCGGCCTCCCCGGACGCCGGCAGCGTATTTCCAAAACCTGGCCATTCCAGATCTGCCGCGGAGCGGCGTGCTCTGATTGGCCAGATTACCGCCGCACAAAATAATGACGGCGACGCACATACGTCGCCGGTCGTAGAGTGCCTTCATACACACGCGCGTTTGCTTGAGTGGTGACATGTCAGCCATTTTTCCGCCCATTCGTTTTTTTATGCATTTTGAAGTGCGCGCAATCCGGTGTCACTCAGCTCGAGCGTCTAGCTTTAGCTAATACATAGGCGCCATTTTGCCGCCCAAGTCACGCACCGAGTGCGCGAGAGCGTCACGCACTGGCACATTCAGGGGAGCAATGGATGTCTTCACCCTGAGACAGACAGACATGTAGGCACCCTAGCCGGTCGCCGGCAGGAGCGCCTGCTACACTCCGGCGGATACTTTGGTGCCGTGGTCCGTGGTGACTTAGTGGACGCGTTGATTCATCTGCCAGTGCATATCCATTGAGTTATTCCGCATATCAGGCGCATAAAAGTCGGTAGCAGAAGTTTCGAGCATGCCGATGTCCACAGTTCGATGCTCCAACCTCGGCGATTCTCTACCCAAGCTCGAATGAAGTAGGCCTCGCTGCTCTGTTCCGTAATTGAAACCGTGTACACGTGGAGTGCTTGCAGTGCTAATGCGCAGTGCTTTTCAGAACGATAGCCCTGCACAGCGTGTGTGGCTGGTGTCAACGTTTTCCGTGTGGCTCTTATCAAAGTAAGCCTTGTCGCCTTCCTCCGCGCCCGCGTAGCGCCCGCAATGCTGTCAATCGTACTGCTAAATTAATTATCTGTTTTTCTTGCTCTGAAACGCTATGCAGATTTTATATCCACTTCAATGCTTCACAGCTGAATGAACACTTGTTTGTCGCTGAACAAGATTGCCATGAACGGATTTGCTTCCGCGGTTTTACGCCCCGCAAGTGTTTACTTTTTCTGCCGTATTTTCACGTTTTATTGCACAGACTGCTTTGATTTGTACCAGTTTTAGGCTACTTGGCGCATACCAAGTTTTGTGAAATTAAAAGGACGCGAATTGGTTTCAAGCTGTTTGTTTCTTACGCCTATCATGATTTCACGTCGTGTTATTTTGATCAGCACTGGAGGCGAGCTAGGACTGCTCCAATAAGTCTTCTTAACCCCAAGGAGCAGAAAATAAAAACCCATACAGAACTCGGTTTCAATAGATAGGGGCCTTTTCCTGGTGCCTTTTTGTTCACTGTTCCCTTCTCTGCACTTGATACATAGGTATGTCACCTGGCCTTTCAGCCTGTGGAGGTCCATGGGAATTAGAACGGAAGCATTAAAGCCATCTTCAGAATTACTTGTGCATTAAATCCTGGTTACCCACGGGACATTCTTGTGTGAATCCAAAGTCCATGCTATTGAGAGCTTCTCCATGGTAGTGATAGACTCCAGCTACAATCTAGTTTTGTCATCTTTATTTCGGTCCCATCAATTTCCAGATGCTGATGTCATCACTGTGTAATGCTGAAGTTCTAAAGGTCCCATAAATTACAGGCAGATCCAGACAATCCAGGACACTGAGCACAATGAATGCAATGCTGCTGGTTCTCACGACCAGCGACTTATACGCACACACCCCTAACATGCCCCAGGCCGAGTCCCTAATAGCCGCGTCCCACTAGAGCGACAAACGACAGCAACAGACGACAATGAGCGACATACAACACTGACAAACAGCCCGTTTGTCGGAGTCCGCTGTCCCACCTGGCAGAACACTGGGACAAGGAAACTTCTTTCGCGCTGCAGAACCCAGGGATCCTGGGTTCGAGCCCCACCCCTGCCCGTTTCGATCTGGATGAGCATCGTACCGGCGTGCGGTCGTGTGTCACTACTGCGTGATGCACGTTAAAGACCCCAAGCTAGCGGCTGTACCGCACTGGCTAAATTTCTCATCTACAGCTGGGAGACTCGTCGCCCCTGTGAGGCAGACCAAGTTCTAGGCTGTATAAACACACACACAACCCAATTTTGGAAACTTCTTTCCTAGTGGGACTAGAGTTGTCAACAGCACTTCAAAATAGACAAACAGAGTATGGCGACGCGGTTTTCTTGTTTTGCTTTTTGGGCGTCAAACGCGCCGACAAACACGGTGAAAGTGGAGACGATGACTTTATTCCTTGTTTAAAGGGATACTACAACGAAATTTCGGCGCTCATTTTTTGGTCTATATGTGTTCAAAAAAGCACCATCAAATCGAACATACCAGTATCGTGTTAAAAAAGTCATGAAAAGGAATTTTAAGACGAATTAAACGATTAGCAAAGAGTACCTGGTGGATGTCGCTAACGCCTCGCTTGTAATGCCCGTCTAGCAACCTTGGCAGCTAGTGGCGGAGGTTGTCTCGCCTCCGGCCACGACGAGAGAAGAGGGGCAGGGGGAACTCCCCTCTTCCCGAGAATGCCTTTTGTGTGTCACAGAAGTCGCTATTGTCCCCCTACAAGATTATAGAAGATTAACCTGTCACTCAAAATTTGTACAAAAGCAGCCGCTTCGGTGGCTGGAACAACTAGGCCATCATCTCGACGGCAGCCTCGCCGTAGCTTTGCTCGTCTTGAGACGACCTACGTCACGATTGCGTTGGATGTCACGTTGTCTCCGCTGGGCCTTCTCCGAGCGCTTGCCAGAGTGGGCCGTTTATAACGAAAAATACAGCCACCAGGCTCAAAATACAAACGTGCGATTGTCATTTACGGATATTGTGGGTCATATTCAACCTATTTTTGAACACGACGGGAATATTTCAAATTTCGTTGAAGTATCCCTTTAAAGCTTCCGCTTGCCTTCATTTGCCGTTGGCGACTTTCCGAAAACAGTCGTGACAATCGACACCCAACTTTTTCCGAACTAGAATTCCTGAATCGTTCCTTTTTTTGGGTCGTTCGAAGCATTCCAGGTGCGCGCCACGGAATTTCACGGGAATTTCATTGTCCCCCATAAAACGCCTCCAAGGGGAGGCGTTTTATGGGGTACAATACGGGGGTAGTTTTATTAGGGACAATCACAGAACGGATGACAAGTCTCTCGTTTTGCCGGAATGGCTTGCCGCAGAACTGGTGGAACGTCGTGTCCTACTTCGTGGTGGGCGGTCTTACTTTGGTCAGTCCTCGCACATGGGTGTATCCATCCTGATGCAGGGGCGTAGACTTCGGCATCTTGAAGCACCAACTCGCGCACCAGGTTTTCGCGAGCAAAACCAGCCACAGCAAATTCCCTTTTGCAACACGACATCTAGCAAGCAAGCCGTGCCCGCAACCACTACGAGCAATCCAGGAATCAAAACTGCGGGAGCAGGAACGATCAGTGGCCGCCAAGGACTGAGTCACGGGAGGAATGGGAGGGTGGGGAAGACAGCAACTGAAGGCACAAGCGGGTAAGAAAATTAAGTTTGTCTCCGAGAGATGTTCATCGGTGGGACTGCTTGCTGCGCTTCAAGTTGAACAACAGACAACAACTCGTCCGTCGTTGATGGTTTGTTGGCGCTTGTAGCAGATGTTGGTCGTTGCAGTGGAACAGCATCAGCGACACAAAACTTTGTGCTGTCGCCGGACGAAAATCGGCGTTTGTCGCTCTAGTGGGACAACGCTATAAGAATTTTCTACTCAAAGTACACACATCTATGCTATACATCCCTCGCGAGGCCTTTCCCAGAATTAGCAACACCTTCCCAGATAGACAATCGTGGATGAACCCCTGGCCTCAATCCTGGCAGTGTTACAGCAGTGGAACACGGGCACCGCAGATGCCTGTTCTGCTGTGGCTCACTAGCATGTCAGTCGAGGGAGACTCAAAGAACTCCAAGTTGGGACGTTGGCACAATAGCAACATTTTCCCCCCTCTGCTTGAACTTCTAGAGCGAGCCACACCGGGATCGAGACAATCAGCACAAGTACATGGTGGCTCCTATGACGCATCTTGTAACGCCTTCATCTCAATCGCCATTCTGCAGCAGTTCTTTTAGGCACAGTCTTCAGAAGGTAATCAAATGAGCATGCACAAGCTACGTCAGAGTTCCAGGTGCAGTTCGGGGTCTTGCATCCGAGAAATATTTCTCGACAGTCACCACATATGTTGATGAACACCAGTGTTGCAGGCAATCATCTGCCAAGAAGCCACACTTGATCATGCAGACGCTTGCTTCCCAGAGGTCGATTGCATAGAACTCTATGGAGCAGCCCGATCCTGCCCATCAACCAGGCCTTTGGCACGTTCACTCAAGTGAGTAGCATTGCAGATGCTTGAAGTACTGTAGACTGCCTGCCTGATGGGGAAAGAAAGACCAAGCAGTCAATCCAAGCCACTCTTGAACCAATGTGCAGAAAAGGAAATTCAAACATGGAGATATGAAACATGCTGTATGCACGACAGATTGTAGGTCGCTATGCTTGTTCTGGGAGCGTCCCAATCAATCCATTGAATGGGAGTGGGGCACTCGCCTTATTAAAGGGCCCCTGAGAAGAAAAAAAATTTTTTTTTAACAATCTAGTTGAAACACACTTGTCAAGAAAAAAAAATTTATGTGAAAAAAATATTTTTTAGAGCAATATTGACGGCGCGAGACGCGATTTAGTCGGCAGTCACGTCCGATTTAGTCGGCAGTCGCGTCCTTACCACATGTTTTCTCTCTTGGCATTTAAGGAGCGTGGAGGGGAGGTCGATCGCCTTCGCCTTTACGATAGAGATGGTCATTTTGGAATGACCCGTGACGTCACGGACTTCGCAAACAATTTCAATTAAATCCCTCGCAATCAATATTGCTCGGTAAAATTTCTTTTTTAACACATGTGTCCCAACCAGACTGCTTAAAAAAACATCTTCTTTTTCTTTTCAGGGGTTCTTTAAGTTAGCCACAAAGTTACTTCCCAACCAGCAAGTTATCCCTTGAAGTCCTGCTGCATGCTACCTAAGGAACAAAGTTTAAGATGGGAAATTTGGATCGGAATGTGCAAGAATGCCTTCCAAGGGGAAAAGCATTGACGTGCATGCTCCGCCAAAGCTACATTTCACCAAAATGTAATGAATTTATGCCTACACTACACCATAAGGGAGTTTTCCTGTATAACTACCGAAACTAATAGTTCAGGTGTAGCAGTACTGCCAGATTTTTCCTGCAACATTGTGTGAATCGTTCAAAACTTCCGGTTATTGCTTAGAATAATGTGCGATTTGATTTGATTTACACACCGAACATGACTCAGTTCTCGGATGTTTCGTGATATCTCTCATTGTACGTGGTATGTTCGGGGAGACTAATTATCTCCGTTGAGTGCGCTTCTCACACCACACACTGGTGCACTGCCGAGAAGCTACACCCGTGGAGAAGGCATTGCAATTCTGCTTATGTCGCTTTGCCGCAGCGCAGCCTTGTCTTAAAGGGGCACTAAAGTGCTTTTTGAGATCCTCGTTTTATTGTTATAACTCAATCTACGAGCACTAACCATCCTTAAAAAACAAAAATTACATTAATCTGCGGCCGATTTCCATACTAAAAAAATCAATCAAAATTCTCGACACTTCGCGTCAGCGCAGAATGGCAGATGGCGCTACCGAACCTTCGTGAATATGGTCAAACAACGGACGGCACGTGTCGGCCACTCGCGAGCGATGGAGTCCACCGTGGACAAGCTGCCGACCAGTCGTGCTCGTCCACGCAGGAACCCATCGCTCGCGAGTGGCTGACACGCACCGTCCGTCGTTCGACCATATTCAGCAAGGTTCGGTAGCGCCATCTGTTATTCTCTGACGATGGTAAGTGTCTGGAACTTTGATCACTTTTTTAAGATACGAATTTGCTGCAAATGAATGTAATTTCTGGTTTTTTAGGATGATTAGTGCTCGCAGATTGAGGTATGACCATAGAACGAGACTTTCAAAACACACTTTAGTGCCCCATTAAAGGGGTACCGAACCGAAATTCGGATTTCGCAAAATAAGGATGCATGAGCGTTGAACAAAACGCTAGGAACTCCAAGACATGACTTGTACATTAGTATCTCAAACAGATGGCCGCACTTTTGAAAAAAAGTGCGGCCATCTGTGACGTTCTTTGACGTCGTTGTCCTCCGGCAGAATTGCAGAATGAGGGGAAGCAGCCGCGCTTCTCTCCTTCTCGCTTCAGTTCACTAGCTTGAAGGGACGTAGCGAGAAGGAGAGGGAACGGGAATCGTGACGTGACTTGTCTCGTCGGCCGTGTTCACTCGCACACTTCTTTTCCAAAAATACAGCGATCCGTTAGAGATATCGCTGTATGAGTGTTGTTTTGGGGTTTTGCAGCGTCCCGCCTATCCGTCCACCCTTGTTTTGTGAGCTCGAAATTTCTGTTCACTATCCCTTTAAGGGTAAAAAAGCACTATTCCAGGGTGAAAGGTGGACAACAAAGCATGAATTAGAAAAATATATATATATATATGTGAAAGAAAAGGAAACTTGGTGAATGCTGATGTGATATTTACCTTGCAGTAAACTTTGCTAAATAAAAATCTGGTTAGTCTATAATGATAGACTTTGACACCTTGAAAATATTACACACAATTCCTTTATGTGGTTAGCATACTTATTTAATGATGCTTGCTTATCCAAGGTGCTCATCAGTGAGTAAATAATACAATCGTCCCCAGAGCCCGACCTGTATTTCTGGGGGCGTGCTGTGTAGTACGTCATTTATATATGTCAAGACTGACCCTAAAGGAGAACTGTGAGCTACAGCTGAATATGCTGGTAGAGGGTTTGCAACATTACCACTGCTTTCCACACTTTGGCTTGAATTTGTTAGGTGGGAATCAATCCAGTTAGTTACTGCTGGTTCCATCCCAAATGTTTTGATTCTGGCCACAGGTCTCCAATGTGGCACTCAATAAGAGGCCTCATATAAGCCTACATATCATATAAACCTGCTCTGTGTCATTTAGTGCTAATGCAATGAGCTGTTTCCTATGCTCTGTTCACCACCAAGTTGACAGTGCGATGGGAGCAACACATTCACTGGACCTATCGACCGCCTTCCTCTCGTCACCGGACCCTGCGCCTGGCGCATGGATGTAGGCGGGCATGTCTGATCAGATGGCAAATGATGGGCGTACAACTGGTCCAGCAAGCACGTAGCTTCCAATGCACCGTCAGCTTAGGGGTGAGCGGAGTATACCAGTTGTGCGACTGTACATAGGCTAGGTCAGGAAATGAGATACATTTAATTCTCTCATGAGCTACAAACAACGGAACTAAATAGCCATAAAACCTTTATCCATGACGACACATACGTAGCACCCGAAACGAAGGTGTGGGATGGCGATAGGTGATACCATTAAATGACAAAGCAGTACAACATCATGCTTGTGTTTAATATCTGTTAAAGTGCGTGGCGGTTCTGCAATAACCCGCACATTAAATTGAGAAAACTAATTTGCAACTAGCAACATGGTTTTGTAGAAATCAAATATTGTTTGGAATTTTTGTGTGACGCTTGATGTCCCCAGTATTTAGTTCATCAAAATTGAGTGCTGAAAAAACATTGATTCAAGGCTTTTACAGTACCTCTATCCTCATTCCATTTCATTGAATGGCAGTGACAGCACCATAGGAATTGAACAAAGAGTGAAATCTGCCACCTTGTTGACAAACCTACCTGCTGAAGGTGGCCACGAGATTCCCTTGTCACCACTTGGTCACTTGAATACGCCGTTAACTATTGTATCTAGATGTACTGTGGCAGCAATGTTGTAGCTGTGATGCTCGTCGGGCCAGGTCTCTTTCAGATGTGCATATTCCTGTCGAAGAGTAGCCCATAGCCGTGGCAGCTGGTATTGACAAGAGTATAAATAATTAGTCGAAAAATTGAACAGTCAGACAAGCTAGTCTACATGCCACACAATTCTACACATGGAGACTAAAAAAAAAAAGAAAGCAATGCGACATTGTCTTTACAGGGCTTTGCATCTCAACTCTCTTCCCTAGCCCTGCGTTGACCAAGACGTGATGTGTGCATAGTTGCAAGTTCAGACAAAATGGGACAATCTACCTACGTCGATCTCTATAGTTTGCATTGCAAAAGCAAACCATGTTTTTTTATGTCGGCAGTGACAAGGTATAACACACGCATTACAACCATAATCTGATTTTCTTTTTCTTTTTTTAGAAAATAACAATTCTGCAAAGCAAACCCACGTTACAGCCTGTACCATGTCTAAGTGAGGTGACTTAAATTCTGGTTGCTCTCCTAAATATCTATAATAAAGCACTATACACCTAGCTGTGCTAGAGCATTTCTTTTTCAGAGGCTACCCAGCAGCACAAAGCAAGTAAGGGACAGAACTTCCTTCAGTTGTCTAAGACCGGAGAATGAACCTCTCGCAGGGGTGAATGTGCACGAAAAACACCATTTAGAAATGTATAACAATGAGTGCGGGCCGGATGTAGGTAATACGACAGATGTATAATTTATGGCGCCATTGAGCGTATGTACAGTCAGCACGGAATGAAACCCGAACGCCGCAACGCGTGGCCATCGTCACAGGCTGCTCCACCTGGAGGGCTCCTGAGAACTAATGAAAATGCACCGGGGTGCCAGGGTGCGTGTCCTACTAAGCTGTGCTCGACCCTCGACCACCGGAGAAACGCGGAAGTCCCAGATATGTCGCGCGAGGGTCGAGCACATCTTAGTAGGACCTGCACTTTCGCTCCAAAGCACATTTTCATTAGTTCTCAGGGGCCCTCCAGTGGAGCAGCCTGTGACGATGGCTTCATTCTGTGCTGACTGTACAATGTCTAGACATGCGAATTTGCTGTCCAGGCAAACGTGTTCCCCACTGCTTTATTCTGAGCGACGATTGCTACTCAATAACGTCACTGCAGCGTGGTGGTTTCAGACGGTGCTGTGTCATTAGCTATTTTCAGACGTTGGATACTTAGCAGCAGACGGAAAAACTACTGTCGCAACTTCTACATCCATTTAGCCCAACTAGCTGACTAGATAAAATCATAACTAGGGATGTCGCAAACCTGCTGAGATTGCAGGAGTTAAGGTTTGAATTTGAAAAGGTTGCGAATTTCAAACCCTGCTGTGTTTCGAATTTGAAAAGTTTGATAATGTAAAGTTTCTGAAAGTTCAAGTTTGAAGATTTCAACTCTCTTTACAGATTGAATATGAAAAGTTTGAAAATTTCGAATTTCTTTGCTATTCATGTTCGAAGAATTCAAATTTAGGTTTTTGAATCTCAAGGTACAAGATCAAATACCACAATTTAAAATAAAGTTTTTAAGGGCTCATCTAGAAAAAACTTGAAAGTGCTACAAAGTTGACTAAAAACGCTGCACATTTTATTTTGTGCCATAAACACTACTTTCTTCTCGGTACCGGGTTCTTAGGATACTTCTCGTTATTTACTATATGATTAATGAAACATGCCTTGAGTTGGTTGGACGGTTCAGCGACAAGACTTGAGGCGGTCTGGTATGCATCAGGAATTGCTACCTCTTTGCAAACTGGAAGCAATGCGATTGAATACCCCTAAATGAGATGCTGGCATGAGACAATGAAATATACAAGTTGATGCGTGCAGACAAAGTCGCCAAGGCAAGACATCTTGCTTTACGAAAGTTTGTAGTTGCTCTGGGCGTTTATTTCCAGTGGAATGGCCCGTGGGGCAGAGAAAACACTGCACGCAGGTACAGCACCCGACAGAGCTCAAGGTCAAGAAGCATGCAACCAGACAAGCTCGTAAGTCCCCCGGCCCCCCAAGATACACCTGATCAGGTAATGACCGGTCATGCATCAGGCTCACTACACTGCCGGTTTCTTTGGCATTTCAGTGACTCCAAGGCAAGGCACCGGCCTACAGACCCCAGGTGGCAGGTTTTAATCCCGGCCCAAGTGCGCGCAATTTGACAAAGGCTTATTGCCGAGAAGGTCATGCAATCAAGCTTTCTGTTGCACGTCAAATGATCCCCAGGTGTTCCAAATTAATCTTCAGTCGTCTGCTGAGGTGTTCTGAATGCCCGTCGTCTGCTTGGCTTGTAAAACCCTCAGATTTGATTTTGCATAGCTGGTTCTTCGTGCTTTCCTTCTTAGAAAAATAAGAAAACAAGTGGAGATATTAGTCGCTTTTAAAATACAACTGGATAATGACGATAATGGATCAAGTGCCTATCCAGTGTTGCCTCTCACGAATCGGTGTCACCTTCAGTGCGCGCCTTTCCCCAACCAGCCACAACACGGGGAGATTGGGCAACTTGCATTCAAAAACAGCCAGGGTTATGAACAACCATGGATGAAGAAAGAATAAACCAATTAAAACAGGGACAACACAGCCACATCTTTCAACTAGCAACAGACGAGTAAACTTGAGTAAACTTTCCACAGCGAGCAGCCGACTATACCCAGGAGGGAAAGGGGGGAGAAGGGGAGATAAAAAACGCAAAGTGAAAATCAGAGAGGTGGGTTTATCTTGAATTTTAGAGATTCACCCTCAGTTTTCATCAGCAGGAGGGAAGGGTTTGACACGTTTTTACAGCAGCAGGGAGATCATAGAGTCATTCGCCATGAACACAGCAAAAAACAATGTGTCAAACCCTTCCCTCCTGCCGACAAAAACTGAGGTTGAATTTCTAAAATCCGAGATAAACCCACCTCTCTGATTTTCACTTCGCGTTTTTTATCTCTCCTGCTCGCTGTAGAAAGTTTACTCGTCTGTTGCTAGTTGAAAGATGTGGCTGTGTTGTCCCTGTTTTAATTGTTTTATTCGTTCTTCATCGATGACATGAACCAACACGCTCTTCTCCTAAGCAAGCTTATGAACAACGCACCAGTAGTGTGCTTTCATCGGATTTCAAACCTGCAGACAAGGGACCTAAAGTTTACTTTGGGGCAACCTACGCAGTTTTACACGGTACGACTTTCAGGTACGAGGCCAGCCGCCACTACAAGCGAGTCGTTGGTAGCACCACCACATCTTTGTATTAATAATATTTAAGACCTTATACGATTAAAGTTTCTTCACACTTTGTCAAATTTCTGTTCAAAAGTTCGAAATTCGTCAAAATTCTGTATGTTTCACTTTGAACAATTTTTCCCCTTGAAGTGGAAACCTCAAAGATTATTTTTCGGTTTCATTCCAGAATGAAAAAAATTATTATGTTTCGGTGTGATTCTGATTTGCACACGAATAAGTTTTTTTCTGATGTTTGGTTTTCTTTTCCGTTCAATGCCCTGGTGCCCAACAGCTCATTACTCCTCAAAACCTTAATCCTTTTTTTTTCTTTTATGAAGAGTTTAGTGTTATCATTCCATGTGACAGGGTGAGGGAAGCCCTGAGCGACAGTCTCGAGATTACGAGTCACAAATATTCTTTTTAATGTTGGGACCTTCTTTGTAGTGTTCCTGTAAACTCCGGAAAAACATAAATACCCTGGTGCTTTACGATTCGAAATACGATAACATAAACAATGGCTTAAAAGAAACAATATTTATGTCATCTTCAATGTTATCGTCTTTTGAATTGTAGAATATAAACTCTTTGTCACTGGCCCGTCAGGTGTTCTAATTTCAGGGAATTAGGTGCCAAATGTAAGAAAATAAGAAGCAGAACCGTGCTTGCAACGTTACATCGCGCAAAAGGTCTCCATACCAACACAAGTCTTTAGTAGAGTTGATAAATACAACGTCGTTCGTGTGCTAAGCTTCTACACTCCGCATACTACAACTCGTTCAATTTTGTCTTTCGGCACCGTCGAACAATTCTATTCGATCCGAACGTTTCATTCCCCTGTGTAGCTTCTATCATTTCCTTTTTTTAAGGCCGCTTAAGATGATGAAAATGCCCTGTGATCCATGCTTTAAGGAATATCTTCTGATACATGCACAAGAAATCTTCATGAATCGTGAATACATACCGTTGTGTTGCAGCGGGCGACTGCTCAGATTCAAATCACTTCACTCCCAAATGTATTTTCAGCTCTAATTAAATAGAAGGGCACGCTAAAGTTTTATTTATAGCATGTCGACTTTTCAGAAATCTCGTGTCGAATTATAGTGGTGTACGAGCTTACAACTAAATCCAGTAACGTAGGATGCCGTTAACTTGACCACTGCAGCTTCCGCAGCCTGAACTAGTCGCAGCCATTTTGCTTGTTGTCGATTTCGTTTCTGTTCGTTCGTAGTCGTTAGGTTCGTTAACATTACGTTAACGTATTAAAGCATTAAATATATTAAAATAAATGATAAATAACAATTTTAGTTAAATGCTTTGTTTTGGTTTACTTATAACGAACATAATAAACAACCAAAGTTGATGTGCGAAACTTTCTGCATCATAAAATTCAAACAATAAAATAACTGTCATGGCTGCGCCCATCGTCTGTCTGGCCACACCACGACGGAAGAGGCATTTCGTTTCTTCCACCGTGGGCTACACCAAGGAGGGCTACATGAACCTACGTCGCCTGCGGACTGCGTCCCTTGGCAAGTTTGCTCCTATTGCTTATTAAGTGACGCTATGCTCCGATATATGTGAAACATTTTTATGTAACCTTTGGGTACGAGCATCAAGTCTGATTTTAGCCATATAATGAGTACAGAAACAATCGTGGTGCGCATTTCGCATGCCGATCAAAAACAAATACCCAAATAGCAGGCTGCCAGCCTTGATATGATTAAACTTCAGAATTTGTTGCGGAGTTTCTAACGGGCAGAAAGAGATCGGTATAGCCCCGTTTGATTTCATGTTGCTGAAGGCAGATTTCGAGGCAGTGACACATTTTAATTCTAATTTCTTTGCACAAGAGATTGGTGCGTACACGACAACGCGCAAGGCTAGGCAGAAATGTTGCAACCCTTACGCGTGTGTGACTGCTAGCCGGCCACCGTGTACGCTCGAGCCAGTACATGGATCATATTAAATTTTCCAGGATAGAAGAATACACATAATTAATCAGGTGGCATGTACGATGACACTAGTATCTCAGACCA
Organism: Ixodes scapularis; assembly: GCF_016920785.2. Taxonomy (NCBI): domain Eukaryota; kingdom Metazoa; phylum Arthropoda; class Arachnida; order Ixodida; family Ixodidae; genus Ixodes; species Ixodes scapularis. Next base: position 270,944 of record NW_024610136.1, read on the forward strand.
AATTACTTGAAAACATGCTTATCCAGGTGTCAGTTTTGTTATCAGTGCCTAACCCACGTTTGCAGGTCTCGTATCTGTGTCTGCAGAGTTTGTATACATGCCTTGCTGGGATTGGACATTTCATTGAACTCCGTTTTGTCGAACGCCGTTTCATCGAATGCCGTTTCATAGAATGCCGTTTCATTGAACACCGTTTCATTGAACGCCGTTTCATCGAAGCCGTTTCATCGACCGCCATTTTATCGAACGCCGTCTTATCCAACGCCATGGTGGCAGTCTCGCTTCCTGAAGCTGGTCGGAGGTGCCCATTTCAGGTACTGGAAGTTTTTAACTTGCATCGCCACAGAACATCAACTCACGGAAGGCAAGCTGGAGGCGATGCTGAGTTCCCAAAAGCCTCTTCGCCAGAAGATGGCCATAGCGGCAAGGGATGAGAAGGTCCGCCTTTTTTATGAGAACCGACGGACCATGGCTGTGGGGAACTTTTAGAGAGCAATCGCTCATCATTTGAAACGGTGAATGGCTGTCGCACGAACACATGAACCCCCGAAAGTTTTCAAATAAAATTTGATGTGACGTGCTTACTTTTGACTCGACTGAGTCTTAAAACTAAAAAAAAAAAACAATGTTTCATTGTAGTTTCATAAATAGCACCTCAGCTTTAGCAACTGCAAGCTTCGGGCAGTAAAAAAGTATCAATACAAAGACATGAGAGGCTAGGAGGCTCACATGGCTAAAGTTGTTACGCCTCCGGAAAACCTAAGTTGCCTTCTGGCCTCCATGAGTTGGAGTGCGCTCTTACCGGGAGTGCGACTTTTTATTTATTTGTTACAATACCCTCAAGTCCCATCGGGTAATACAGAAAGGGTGAACAGATAAGCATAATGTTCAAAACAAACATAAAGATCGGTACAAATATCCTCATGGGTTACTTGCCATAAAATAAATTGTAACAGCTACAAGTTTGGACATTAAAAACCCTGACGATGAAATGGGTGAATGAGACGAAAATGCACTCGATCCGTGCATAAAAGAACATCTTTCACACTTTTTATTTAAAAGACATTCAATGAAACTCCCGTCAGCGATTCAATGAAACGTCCATTTTTTCGATGAAACAGCGTTTGACGAAACGGCGTTCAATGAAACGGTGTTCGATGAAATGTCCGGGAACCATGCCTTGCACGGGGCGTCATATGGCACCATACCAGCTGCCATTGCTGCACCGTACCTTGTGTAGCATACATTTCGCACCATTCAATTTGTTTCTTTCGGCAAGCCTTGCCCAGAAGACAAATTTGATGGTGTCAAATGTATGCTGCAGAAGGTACAGAAACAGGCGCATGGTATGGAGCAATGGCGGCTGATGCGAGGTCAATGCAAGCCATGTATACCTGGGCGCATGTGTGAACTCAGAGAGAGGAGGAAAGGGAAAGGCACCATTTTTGGGGGCTCTCTCGTCCACTCAGTCCCTCAGACAGGATTGGTTTGGCTTGACTACCTCCGTTATTCTCATGGCTTGGCTTCATAATTGTTATGCCTCATCACTGTGCAGCTGTAGCTTGTGCAAATAGCAGCAAAAATGGTTCAAATGAAAATTTTTATAAGGTTTCAGCAGCCTTTTGCGGGTGGTGCACGAAAGCACCCAATGTGAAGCACCCTTCCCCTTTTGCCCTGCTTTCAAGAGCTCGTGTTTCAGAAGCCTATGACGCGAATCCCCCGTGTCAGCTGGCCGGGTCCTCAATGTGATAGCGGGACATTCTGCTTTTACCCAGAAGACAGCTGGCCGGGGTCACACTGCTCATACATCATACAAAAGACAGTCTGCACATGCAAGTCACCGCAATATGTGTGGTTCGAATGTTGCATGCTAAGTTTCTCCTTGAACCCATTGCCAGGCTGCATTCGAGCATGGATATCACGGTGACTTGCCCTCAAATCTGTATGCGGACTGTCTTTTGTATGATGTATAAGCAGTATGACCCCAGCTCAACGTAATCAAGCTATACCCGGTACTTAAGTAAAGAATGACGGATTAAGCTTTTCGTTCTTGAGGTGTGCGCTATACTCATTCACATCTTGCCACTTTAAAACTACTATGAAAAAAAAGAAAACAGAAAATATCAGTTACTGACAGGACCCCGTAAACGGAATGCCTTGAAAACCAATCGTGAACTCTCCTGTTCGCAGGGCCAACTTCGTTGGAGGTTCGTAGATGTGCTGAATTCAGAGAAAGATTATTTCTAACATATTGTTCCTTACTTTTTGACGGTGCAGGCGAGCTTTCGTGATATCAAGACCGCCCGGATTTCACCCGTCCAAGTTTGCTTACATGGCCCCGGTTATGGCGGTGCCTCATGCGCTCGCGACGTATACAGTACAATGAAGTTACGGAACGCCATAACCTTGAATAACTTATGTGCTCAAGGAGAGTGAAATCAGCTGTTTGTAATGGCCCCCCCCCCCCCCCCCCCCCCCCCGGCCATTCCAACCGGAGCTCACAAGCTCTGCATGAGGTGGATAGTTGGGTCGGGACTGGAACTGGTCACCATTACTTTCCTTACATAACACTGTGCCTTGAAAGCCGACCCCTTTTTCGGTTGCTTGCACGACATGACACTGTCAACGGTACAAACTGATGCTGCGTTGGCGGTCCGTACATTTTTCAAGGTATAAAGACGAAAGAGGTCATCTGTATCGTAGACAGTGGATTTCATTAATCCTCCTGGGCATCGAACTGAAAAGAAAACCAAACATAAGAAAAAACTCCAATTTGTGTACAAACCGGAGTCAAACCAAAACATTATAATTTTTTTATTCTGGAAAAAACTTGAACTGGAAACCGAAAAATAATCTTTGAGGTTTCCAGTTGAAGGGGAAAAATTGGGTATGTGAAACATACAGAGGTTTGACGAAGTGTGAAGAAACTTTACCCAAATCGTATAAGGTCCTAAATATTATTAACACAAAGATGTGGTGCCAGCAATGACTCGCATTGGGGTGGCGGCCGGCGTCGTACCTGAAAGTTTTTTCTCCTGCTTTCGCACAAAGCCTCCACCGTGTAAAACTGTGTAGGTTGCCCCAAACTAACCTGCAGGTTTCTTGTCTGCAGGTTGGAAATCCAACAAAGGCACTTTTCTGGGGCATTGTTCATAACCCTGGCTGTTTTTGAATGCAAGTTGCCCGATCTCCTCGTGTTAGTGGCTGGTTGGGGAAAGGCGCGCACTGAAAGTGACACCGACTTGTGAGAGGCAACACTGGATCGGCACTTGATCCATTATCGTCAGTATCCGCTTGCATATTAAAGCAACTAATATCTCCGCTTGTTTTCTTATCTTTCTAAGAAGGAAAGCGCGAAGAACCAGCTATGCAAAATCAAATCTGGGTGTTTTACAAGCCAAACCGACGAGAAGCATTTGGAACACCTCAGCAGATGACTGAGGATTAATTTGGACCACCTGGGGATCAGACGTGCAACAGAAACCTTGATTACAAGACCTTCTCCGCAATAAGCCTTTGTCAAATTACGGGCCCCTGGGCCGGGATTAAAACCTGCCACCTGGGGTCTGTAGGCCGGTGCCTTGCCTTGGAGCCACTGAGGTGTCAAAGAAACCGGCAGTGTAGTGAGTCTGATGCACGACCGGTCATTACCTAATCAGATGTATCTTGGGGGGCCGGGGGACCTTACGAGCTTGTCTGGTTGCATGCTTCTTGACCTTGAGCTCTGTCGGGTGCTGTACCTGCGTGCAGTGTTTTCTCTGCCCCACGGGCCATTCCACTGGAAATAAACGCCCAGAGCAACTACAAACTTTCGTAAAGCAAGATGTCTTGCTTTGGCGACTTTGTCTGCACGCATCAACTTGTACATTTCATTGTCTCATGCCAGCATCTCATTTAGGGGTATTCAATCGCATTGCTTCCGGTTTGCGAAGAGGTAGCAATACCTGATGCATACCAGACCGCCTCAAGTCTTGTCGCTGAACCGTCCAACCAACTCAAGGCTTGTTTCATAAATCATAGTAAATAACGAGAAGTATCCTAAGAACCAAGTACCGAGAAGAAAGTAGTGTTTATGGCACAAAATAAAATGTGCAGCGTTTTTAGTCAACTTTGTAGCACTTTCAAGTTTTTTCTAGATGAGCCCTTAAAGACTTTATTCTAAATTGTGGTATTTGATCTTGTACCTTGAGATTCAAAAACCTAAATTTGAATTCTTCGAACATGAATAGCAAAGAAATTCGAAATTTTCAGACTTTTCATAGCCAATCTGTAAAGAGAGTTGAAATCTTCAAACTTGAACTTTCAGAAACTTTACATTATCAAACTTTTCAAATTCGAAACACAGCAGGGTTTGAAATTTGCAAACATTTCAAGTTCAAACCTTAACTCCTGCAATCTCAGCAGGTTTGCGACATCCCTATACTCCGCGACAACTATTCTTGGCACTGCAGCGGAAGGTACGTCCCGCATCCCCTCTCCCATTTTGAGTGTACGCAGGCTCTCCTCCTCCCCCATTTCCGAAAAGAGGAGGAGAGCCTGCGTACACTCAAAATGGGAGGGGACGCGGGACGTACCTTCCACTGCATTGGCAAGAAAAGTTGTCGCGGAGTATAGTTACGATTTTATTAGTCAGCTAGTTGGGCTGAATTGATGTAGAAGTTGCGACAGTAGTTTTTCCGTCTGCTGTTAAGTTTCCAACGTCTGAAAATAGCTAATGACACAGCACCGTCTGAAACCACCACGCTGCAGTGACGTTATTGAGTAGCAATCGTCGCTCAGAATAAAGCTGTGGGGAATACGTTTGGCTGGACAGCAAATTCGCATGTCTAGACATTGTACATACGCTCAGATGTCATCATAAAGTATATATCTGTCGAAGTATCTATACATCTGGCCCACAACGCACTCATTGTTATACATTCCTAAATGGCACGTTTCGAGTACATTCATCCCTGTGAGAGGTTCATCCTCCGGTCTTAGAGAACTGAAGGAAGCTCTGTGCCTTATTCACTTTGTGCTCTAGCACTGCTAGGTGTATAGTGATTTATTATAAACATTCAGGAGAGAAACCAGAATTTAACTCGCCTCACTTAGACACGGTACAGGCTCTAACATGGGTTCGCTTTACAGAATTGTTTTGTTTTAAAAAAGAACCTCAGATTATGCCTGTAGTCTCCTTGACACTGCCGACATAAAAAACATGGTTTGCTTTTGCAATGCAAACTATAAAGATCGACGTAGGTAGATTGTCCCATTTTGTCAACGCAAGGCTAGGGAAGAGAGTTGAGATGCACAGCCCTGTAAAGACAATGTTGCATTGCTTTCTTTTTTTTTTAGTCTCCATGTGTAGAATTTTGTGGCATGTAGACTAGCTTGTCTGACTGTTAAATTTTTTGGCTAATGTATTTATACTCTTGTCATACCAGGTGCCATGGCGATGGGCTACTTTTCGACGGGAATATGCACATCTGAAAGGAGACCTGGCCCGACGAGCATCACAGCTACAACATTGCTGCCACAGTACATCTAGATACAATAGTTAACGGCGTATTCAAGTGACCAAGTGGTGACAAGGGAATCTCGTGGCCACCTTCAGCAGGTAGGTTTGTCAACAAGGTGGCAGATTTCACTCTTTGTTCAATTCCTATGGTGCTGTCACTGCCATTCAATGAAATGGAATGAGGATAGAGGTACTGTAAAAGCCTTGAATCAATGTTTTTTCAGCACTCAATTTTGATGAACCTAAATACTGGGGACATCAAGCGTCACACAAAAATTCCAAACAATATTTGATTTCTACAAAACCATGTTGCTAGTTGCAAATTAGTTTTCTCAATTTAATGTGCGGGTTATTGCAGAACCGCCACGCACTTTAACAGATATTAAACACAAGCATGATGTTGTACTGCTTTGTCATTTAATGGTATCACCTATCGCCATCCCACACCTTCGTTTCGGGTGCTACGTATGTGTCGTCATGGATAAAGGTTTTATGGCTATTTAGTTCCGTTGTTTGTAGCTCATGAGAGAATTAAATGTATCTCATTTCCTGACCTAGCCTATGTACAGTCGCACAACTGGTATACTCCGCTCACCCCTAAGCTGACGGTGCATTGGAAGCTACGTGCTTGCTGGACCAGTTGTACGCCCATCATTTGCCATCTGATCAGACATGCCCGCCTACATCCATGCGCCAGGCGCAGGGTCCGGTGACGAGAGGAAGGCGGTCGATAGGTCCAGTGAATGTGTTGCTCCCATCGCACTGTCAACTTGGTGGTGAACAGAGCATAGGAAACAGCTCATTGCATTAGCACTAAATGACACAGAGCAGGTTTATATGATATGTAGGCTTATATGAGGCCTCTTATTGAGTGCCACATTGGAGACCTGTGGCCAGAATCAAAACATTTGGGATGGAACCAGCAGTAACTAACTGGATTGATTCCCACCTAACAAATTCAAGCCAAAGTGTGGAAAGCAGTGGTAATGTTGCAAACCCTCTACCAGCATATTCAGCTGTAGCTCACAGTTCTCCTTTAGGGTCAGTCTTGACATATATAAATGACGTACTACACAGCACGCCCCCAGAAATACAGGTCGGGCTCTGGGGACGATTGTATTATTTACTCACTGATGAGCACCTTGGATCAGGGTGTTGGAACGAAATGTTTTTCGTTCCGTTTTCATTTTCGTTCCATACAAAAAATTTCCGTTCCGTTTCCGCTCCGGAACGAAAAAATAATGCTCCGTAACGGTTTGTAACGGTTTCTTTCTATAAAAAAAATCGCAACAAAAATTAAAAGGAACGTAACGTTTATTTTTACACAAAAATAGATAATTCAGGCGCTCCAGAGGAATCCGCGGAAACGACATTGCTTCTGAGATCATGTTCCTTGCCTTGAGAATGAGATCATGATCAAGGCACCGAGCATGATCTCAGAAGCAGCACGTCATCAAGTGTGCTCGGTAAAAGGCAGGACCTCTGGTCCGATAAAATAAATTTCAGCGCCGAAAAGGCCCTTAAAGGGGCACTGACACATCAAAATCATATTTTTTTTTTTTATTATCCGAAACGATTGAAAACGATGCCGGGACATTACCCTCAAAATTTGAGATTTGGGAATTCAGTATTCGTGAAGTAAAAAAACAATTTCCAAATGCCGAATTCGAAGTTCCCGCGCGATCGGCGCCGGTGCCTTGACGTCAAAAATTGAGGAGACCTGAGGCTGAGAGTCCACTTTCCTGTCACCACTCCCTGCTGTTGCCATGGCGACCCAAAGCGAGGAGGATAGGAGCGAGCGCCGGCTAGCGCCGGCGTTGCGGCGGACCGGTTTTGAGCGGTGTCGCCTGTTTTCCGTTGGAGGATACAAATCCAGGAGACGGCACCACAACGAACTCCCGATTTTTGGTATTTCAAAAAGAAGGGCCGTAGTGCGTTCGCAATTGCGTTAAAAAACATGTTTTAAGATTACCGTAATTAAATGTTATAGAGATGTCGCCTACAAAGCTTCTAAATTTCCTGATTTTTGACGTCACCGATCAAAAGAAGCGAGGAGGCGAGAGGCGGGAAAATCAAACGCCAAAAATAAAAAGGCGCGCGCGCGCGCGGGAAAATTTTTTTTCGCGATGCGGTTTTTTTTGCGTGTCTATGACTACAACTTGCATCGTTTTAGACAATAAAAATAAATACGACCTTTGGGGTGTCAGTGCCCCTTGAAGGCCCATAGGGATGAAGAAGTACACTTTTGCAACAGAGTCTCAGACTGCCGTATCCGTAGAAAAACAAAAGATGGACTTCTACAACGCCGGGTCACAAACTTCCCGCGCTTGCCGTGATCTGTTTGTCTGTGTCGTCCGAAGAGAGCATGGAGGGAGAGGGCGCAAGTGCCAAGGAGAGCATTGCGAGCTTGTGGAGGCGTCGCGCCACCGCGCTCTCATAGGTGGGAAGCAATGGCGCCTTGCGTCATGTTTTTTGTTTCTCGCTGTATTTTTTTTCTTTGTTTCTGCTATGCTTGTTCGCCCGGAGTTTAGACGCGGGGGCGATGGCTTGCTTGTCTTCTCTTTAATTATGGTACAAACCAACGGCAGTCTCTTCGCTGCGTGAAACGAATTACTGATATACCTGATATTTTCCCTTGAACCGAAAACCGATAAGAAAATTTTTCGGTTTCACTCCGGAACAAAATAATAAATAACGTTTCGATTACGTTTCCGTTCCGCCAAAAAATATCGTTTTTTTCGTTTTTCGTTTTTGGTTTTCGTTTCGTTCCGATACCCTGCCTTGGATAAGCAAGCATCATTAAATAAGTATGCTAACCACATAAAGGAATTGTGTGTAATATTTTCAAGGTGTCAAAGTCTATCATTATAGACTAACCAGATTTTTATTTAGCAAAGTTTACTGCAAGGTAAATATCACATCAGCATTCACCAAGTTTCCTTTTCTTTCACATATATATATATATATATTTCTAATTCATGCTTTGTTGTCCACCTTTCACCCTGGAATAGTGCTTTTTTACCCTTAAAGGGATAGTGAACAGAAATTTCGAGCTCACAAAACAAGGGTGGACGGATAGGCGGGACGCTGCAAAACCCCAAAACAACACTCATACAGCGATATCTCTAACGGATCGCTGTATTTTTGGAAAAGAAGTGTGCGAGTGAACACGGCCGACGAGACAAGTCACGTCACGATTCCCGTTCCCTCTCCTTCTCGCTACGTCCCTTCAAGCTAGTGAACTGAAGCGAGAAGGAGAGAAGCGCGGCTGCTTCCCCTCATTCTGCAATTCTGCCGGAGGACAACGACGTCAAAGAACGTCACAGATGGCCGCACTTTTTTTCAAAAGTGCGGCCATCTGTTTGAGATACTAATGTACAAGTCATGTCTTGGAGTTCCTAGCGTTTTGTTCAACGCTCATGCATCCTTATTTTGCGAAATCCGAATTTCGGTTCGGTACCCCTTTAATGGGGCACTAAAGTGTGTTTTGAAAGTCTCGTTCTATGGTCATACCTCAATCTGCGAGCACTAATCATCCTAAAAAACCAGAAATTACATTCATTTGCAGCAAATTCGTATCTTAAAAAAGTGATCAAAGTTCCAGACACTTACCATCGTCAGAGAATAACAGATGGCGCTACCGAACCTTGCTGAATATGGTCGAACGACGGACGGTGCGTGTCAGCCACTCGCGAGCGATGGGTTCCTGCGTGGACGAGCACGACTGGTCGGCAGCTTGTCCACGGTGGACTCCATCGCTCGCGAGTGGCCGACACGTGCCGTCCGTTGTTTGACCATATTCACGAAGGTTCGGTAGCGCCATCTGCCATTCTGCGCTGACGCGAAGTGTCGAGAATTTTGATTGATTTTTTTAGTATGGAAATCGGCCGCAGATTAATGTAATTTTTGTTTTTTAAGGATGTTTAGTGCTCGTAGATTGAGTTATAACAATAAAACGAGGATCTCAAAAAGCACTTTAGTGCCCCTTTAAGACAAGGCTGCGCTGCGGCAAAGCGACATAAGCAGAATTGCAATGCCTTCTCCACGGGTGTAGCTTCTCGGCAGTGCACCAGTGTGTGGTGTGAGAAGCGCACTCAACGGAGATAATTAGTCTCCCCGAACATACCACGTACAATGAGAGATATCACGAAACATCCGAGAACTGAGTCATGTTCGGTGTGTAAATCAAATCAAATCGCACATTATTCTAAGCAATAACCGGAAGTTTTGAACGATTCACACAATGTTGCAGGAAAAATCTGGCAGTACTGCGACACCTGAACTATTAGTTTCGGTAGTTATACAGGAAAACTCCCTTATGGTGTAGTGTAGGCATAAATTCATTACATTTTGGTGAAATGTAGCTTTGGCGGAGCATGCACGTCAATGCTTTTCCCCTTGGAAGGCATTCTTGCACATTCCGATCCAAATTTCCCATCTTAAACTTTGTTCCTTAGGTAGCATGCAGCAGGACTTCAAGGGATAACTTGCTGGTTGGGAAGTAACTTTGTGGCTAACTTAAAGAACCCCTGAAAAGAAAAAGAAGATGTTTTTTTAAGCAGTCTGGTTGGGACACATGTGTTAAAAAAGAAATTTTACCGAGCAATATTGATTGCGAGGGATTTAATTGAAATTGTTTGCGAAGTCCGTGACGTCACGGGTCATTCCAAAATGACCATCTCTATCGTAAAGGCGAAGGCGATCGACCTCCCCTCCACGCTCCTTAAATGCCAAGAGAGAAAACATGTGGTAAGGACGCGACTGCCGACTAAATCGGACGTGACTGCCGACTAAATCGCGTCTCGCGCCGTCAATATTGCTCTAAAAAATATTTTTTTCACATAAATTTTTTTTTCTTGACAAGTGTGTTTCAACTAGATTGTTAAAAAAAAATTTTTTTCTTCTCAGGGGCCCTTTAATAAGGCGAGTGCCCCACTCCCATTCAATGGATTGATTGGGACGCTCCCAGAACAAGCATAGCGACCTACAATCTGTCGTGCATACAGCATGTTTCATATCTCCATGTTTGAATTTCCTTTTCTGCACATTGGTTCAAGAGTGGCTTGGATTGACTGCTTGGTCTTTCTTTCCCCATCAGGCAGGCAGTCTACAGTACTTCAAGCATCTGCAATGCTACTCACTTGAGTGAACGTGCCAAAGGCCTGGTTGATGGGCAGGATCGGGCTGCTCCATAGAGTTCTATGCAATCGACCTCTGGGAAGCAAGCGTCTGCATGATCAAGTGTGGCTTCTTGGCAGATGATTGCCTGCAACACTGGTGTTCATCAACATATGTGGTGACTGTCGAGAAATATTTCTCGGATGCAAGACCCCGAACTGCACCTGGAACTCTGACGTAGCTTGTGCATGCTCATTTGATTACCTTCTGAAGACTGTGCCTAAAAGAACTGCTGCAGAATGGCGATTGAGATGAAGGCGTTACAAGATGCGTCATAGGAGCCACCATGTACTTGTGCTGATTGTCTCGATCCCGGTGTGGCTCGCTCTAGAAGTTCAAGCAGAGGGGGGAAAATGTTGCTATTGTGCCAACGTCCCAACTTGGAGTTCTTTGAGTCTCCCTCGACTGACATGCTAGTGAGCCACAGCAGAACAGGCATCTGCGGTGCCCGTGTTCCACTGCTGTAACACTGCCAGGATTGAGGCCAGGGGTTCATCCACGATTGTCTATCTGGGAAGGTGTTGCTAATTCTGGGAAAGGCCTCGCGAGGGATGTATAGCATAGATGTGTGTACTTTGAGTAGAAAATTCTTATAGCGTTGTCCCACTAGAGCGACAAACGCCGATTTTCGTCCGGCGACAGCACAAAGTTTTGTGTCGCTGATGCTGTTCCACTGCAACGACCAACATCTGCTACAAGCGCCAACAAACCATCAACGACGGACGAGTTGTTGTCTGTTGTTCAACTTGAAGCGCAGCAAGCAGTCCCACCGAGGAACATCTCTCGGAGACAAACTTAATTTTCTTACCCGCTTGTGCCTTCAGTTGCTGTCTTCCCCACCCTCCCATTCCTCCCGTGACTCAGTCCTTGGCGGCCACTGATCGTTCCTGCTCCCGCAGTTTTGATTCCTGGATTGCTCGTAGTGGTTGCGGGCACGGCTTGCTTGCTAGATGTCGTGTTGCAAAAGGGAATTTGCTGTGGCTGGTTTTGCTCGCGAAAACCTGGTGCGCGAGTTGGTGCTTCAAGATGCCGAAGTCTACGCCCCTGCATCAGGATGGATACACCCATGTGCGAGGACTGACCAAAGTAAGACCGCCCACCACGAAGTAGGACACGACGTTCCACCAGTTCTGCGGCAAGCCATTCCGGCAAAACGAGAGACTTGTCATCCGTTCTGTGATTGTCCCTAATAAAACTACCCCCGTATTGTACCCCATAAAACGCCTCCCCTTGGAGGCGTTTTATGGGGGACAATGAAATTCCCGTGAAATTCCGTGGCGCGCACCTGGAATGCTTCGAACGACCCAAAAAAAGGAACGATTCAGGAATTCTAGTTCGGAAAAAGTTGGGTGTCGATTGTCACGACTGTTTTCGGAAAGTCGCCAACGGCAAATGAAGGCAAGCGGAAGCTTTAAAGGGATACTTCAACGAAATTTGAAATATTCCCGTCGTGTTCAAAAATAGGTTGAATATGACCCACAATATCCGTAAATGACAATCGCACGTTTGTATTTTGAGCCTGGTGGCTGTATTTTTCGTTATAAACGGCCCACTCTGGCAAGCGCTCGGAGAAGGCCCAGCGGAGACAACGTGACATCCAACGCAATCGTGACGTAGGTCGTCTCAAGACGAGCAAAGCTACGGCGAGGCTGCCGTCGAGATGATGGCCTAGTTGTTCCAGCCACCGAAGCGGCTGCTTTTGTACAAATTTTGAGTGACAGGTTAATCTTCTATAATCTTGTAGGGGGACAATAGCGACTTCTGTGACACACAAAAGGCATTCTCGGGAAGAGGGGAGTTCCCCCTGCCCCTCTTCTCTCGTCGTGGCCGGAGGCGAGACAACCTCCGCCACTAGCTGCCAAGGTTGCTAGACGGGCATTACAAGCGAGGCGTTAGCGACATCCACCAGGTACTCTTTGCTAATCGTTTAATTCGTCTTAAAATTCCTTTTCATGACTTTTTTAACACGATACTGGTATGTTCGATTTGATGGTGCTTTTTTGAACACATATAGACCAAAAAATGAGCGCCGAAATTTCGTTGTAGTATCCCTTTAAACAAGGAATAAAGTCATCGTCTCCACTTTCACCGTGTTTGTCGGCGCGTTTGACGCCCAAAAAGCAAAACAAGAAAACCGCGTCGCCATACTCTGTTTGTCTATTTTGAAGTGCTGTTGACAACTCTAGTCCCACTAGGAAAGAAGTTTCCAAAATTGGGTTGTGTGTGTGTTTATACAGCCTAGAACTTGGTCTGCCTCACAGGGGCGACGAGTCTCCCAGCTGTAGATGAGAAATTTAGCCAGTGCGGTACAGCCGCTAGCTTGGGGTCTTTAACGTGCATCACGCAGTAGTGACACACGACCGCACGCCGGTACGAGGCTCATCCAGATCGAAACGGGCAGGGGTGGGGCTCGAACCCAGGATCCCTGGGTTCTGCAGCGCGAAAGAAGTTTCCTTGTCCCAGTGTTCTGCCAGGTGGGACAGCGGACTCCGACAAACGGGATGTTTGTCAGTGTTGTATGTCGCTCATTGTCGTCTGCTGCTGTCGTTTGTCGCTCTAGTGGGACGCGGCTATTAGGGACTCGGCCTGGGGCATGTTAGGGGTGTGTGCGTATAAGTCGCTGGTCGTGAGAACCAGCAGCATTGCATTCATTGTGCTCAGTGTCCTGGATTGTCTGGATCTGCCTGTAATTTATGGGACCTTTAGAACTTCAGCATTACACAGTGATGACATCAGCATCTGGAAATTGATGGGACCGAAATAAAGATGACAAAACTAGATTGTAGCTGGAGTCTATCACTACCATGGAGAAGCTCTCAATAGCATGGACTTTGGATTCACACAAGAATTTCCCGTGGGTAACCAGGATTTAATGCACAAGTAATTCTGAAGATGGCTTTAATGCTTCCGTTCTAATTCCCATGGACCTCCACAGGCTGAAAGGCCAGGTGACATACCTATGTATCAAGTGCAGAGAAGGGAACAGTGAACAAAAAGGCACCAGGAAAAGGCCCCTATCTATTGAAACCGAGTTCTGTATGGGTTTTTATTTTCTGCTCCTTGGGGTTAAGAAGACTTATTGGAGCAGTCCTAGCTCGCCTCCAGTGCTGATCAAAATAACACGACGTGAAATCATGATAGGCGTAAGAAACAAACAGCTTGAAACCAATTCGCGTCCTTTTAATTTCACAAAACTTGGTATGCGCCAAGTAGCCTAAAACTGTTACAAATCAAAGCAGTCTGTGCAATAAAACGTGAAAATACGGCAGAAAAAGTAAACACTTGCGGGGCGTAAAACCGCGGAAGCAAATCCGTTCATGGCAATCTTGTTCAGCGACAAACAAGTGTTCATTCAGCTGTGAAGCATTGAAGTGGATATAAAATCTGCATAGCGTTTCAGAGCAAGAAAAACAGAGAATTAATTTAGCAGTACGATTGACAGCATTGCGGGCGCTACGCGGGCGCGTAGGAAGGCGACAAGGCTTACTTTGATAAGAGCCACACGGAAAACGTTGACACCAGCCACACACGCTGTGCAGGGCTATCGTTCTGAAAAGCACTGCGCATTAGCACTGCAAGCACTCCACCACTCCACGTGTACACGGTTTCAATTACGGAACAGAGCAGCGAGGCCTACTTCATTCGAGCTTGGGTAGAGAATCGCCGAGGTTGGAGCAGTCGAACTGTGGACATCGGCCTGCTCGAAACTTCTGCTACCGACTTTTATGCGCGTGATATGCGGAATAACTCAATGGATATGCACTGGCAGATGAATCAACGCGTCCACTAAGTCACCACGGACCACGGCACCAAAGTATCCGCCGGAGTGTAGCAGACGCTCCTGCCGGCGACCGGCGCCGTATGTGCGTCGCCGTCAATATTTTGTGCGGCGGTAATCTGGCCAATCAGAGCACGCCGCTCCGCGGCAGATCTGGAATGGCCAGGTTTTGGAAATACGCACCCCGGCATGCCGCCCGTCTGACGACCCGACGCCTACCTCTACCTGTCGCCTGTGTCGTCGTCGTCGCGCTGCCGGCGAGGTGAGATCGCATCAGCTGGAACACTCACGGCGCCGAGTAAAACGCGCGCGTCGGCAACGGGAGTTCAAGAACGCCAGCTGCGTTTCCTCAAAGTCGTACGTTAATAGGCAGATTTCGCTACCTCTGGCTACCGCTGACTACCGCGTGTACGGTAGCGTTCAGAGAACGTGCTCAAGAGCACACAGACACACACGCACACACACACGCCCACACACACACACACACACACACACACACACACACACACACACACACACACACACACACACACACACACACACACACACACACACACACACACTCATATATATAAGACGAGATCCACCGTGATGAAGAACGGTCCCTGTTTGATACGTCGGTATATATTAGGGTAGATATTGCCCTTCCATGGATCCAGTATTACTCCGCTATCTACGTCTACCCGGCCCGTCTCACCCCCCTCTCTACGTATATACGTATACATACATTTCACGCTTTGAAGTCACAGCACGAGTTCCCGGCAGCAAAACCGCTCTTCAGGTAACGGCAGCTTAAAGACCTCAGGGCTTATTAGGTGACTGCTTCCCGATTCGTTCTTTGGCATTCTTAACAATATTACGACTATTGAACGTTAATAGGGTTGTCGGGATCCGCCACGCCCTGCACTTTTTGAACTGTCGGCGACTGGGCGGTAGCGCTATGCTATGGGAAGCGTAAGTTCGTCTGCTTCTTTTGAATGCGTTGTGTTGACGTCAGAACGCCGAGCTCTGATTGGTTCTGATTGAAGAATAGTGGGTATAGATCTGAAAGCGAGCTGCCTCGAGGTCTACCCACTATCCTTCGATCAGAGCCAATCAGAGCTCGACGGTCTGACGTCACCACAACCCCTGCAAAAGAAGCAGACGAACTTGCGCTTCGCATTATAAGGCAAGGGGTCTCCAACCCGCGGGCCAGATCCGGCCGGCGGAAGTCTTCCGACCGGCTCCCGGCTGGCCGCGCTCTTTCCAACGAAGCCTGGTCCGCGGCCCTTTTCCAGCAGAGACCGGCTCCTAGCGGTGCAAAGAGAGCTGCGCCTAAGGAATCGGCGCTGCGACGCGCTCCAGGCGCACAAACTAAGATACCAGAAATTACGAGAGGAACTTCGTTGTAACGCGAATCGCCATATCATTAATTGAACGTTGCCATCACGAGTTTTAACATTCTTAGTCCCCCGCTACATGTCTGTGGAACTATGCTAAAATTTCATTGCGTTCTCACACACATTGCGATTAGTGCCATCTGTCCATTAGTTTTGTCATTCTCATTAGTGTTTTGCACGGCGCAAATCTGCCAAAGCTCCTAAGCGTTTTGCTTTATGACTGGTGAGTTTTCTTTGCCTCAAGTATCGCGTAATGTCATAATTAGATCAATATAAGATATCACATGAAAACATACATATTAACCCAACTTAGGAGTTTTTAAAGCCTTACTCTAAATTTAATTTATGCGTTCAAATGGTTGGGTTTATTTCTTTAGGTTTGCTTCGTTTATGATTACACTTTTTTTGTTTTCTCCCCCGGCCCTCGAGACTTCGACAGATCGCTAATCCTGCCTCTTAGCCAAAAACGTTTGGAGAGCTCCGCTATATTGGCGATGTGAGCGATCGAAAGCGTCGCTGTAGTCGGCCCACCACAATTGGCTGAATACTGACTTGGACGTCAGCAAAGGATTTCTCATCGACGCCAATAATAGGAATGTAAGAACTTCAATTTCGGCGGTGTTGGCAGTGTTGCTTTGAAAGCACTATGATTTCACGCTTCACCCATGCCCTTTACAAACACCACTTATTGTTCGCAAGGTAATACGTCACGAGAAGGAACCATAGGAGGGCGCCACCAAAACATCTCGCCGCTAATAGCCGATTGCGAGCATGGACACCGGCCGACGCCATGTCTCTGCTCTTGCGGACAAGCCCGTGCCATTCCAAGCTTGCCAAAGCTATGTGCACGCGCAAGCTGCACATATAGGAGGTATTCACTGAACGCCATATTTGAGGGCGATGTTTAGAGCGCATGCTCAGAACGAGCGCACATTAATAGCCTGCTAAGACCGGCAACCTTGATGGTGCTAAATGCACGCTCCAAAAGGACTGCGGAAGCTCGCCGTCAGCACGCGTTAAGCAGCAGCGCACACGAATATGGCCCCCAGTGAATACTCCCTATACTTGCTCACCGTGACGCTCTCATGGGGCACGAGTCGGGGCACGAGTCGGGGCACGAGTCGGGGCACGAGTCGGGGCGCCAGGCTCTCGCAATTTTCTAAGCATATATGGCTTGGACGTAACGTCATTGGCGGTCATACCAGCATTTTACTCGCCGCGAGCGTTCCGATTCTCGGTGTTAGTTTCACACCGCAAAAGTTGTAGTTCGAAGAATCCGATAAGTAGAAATAGCCGTCAGAACCCAGCAATGGCGACCGTTGCAAGCTATGTGTTGAGTGGCGGCCGTAGCAGCGTGCACGACTGCAGAGAGCGTGCTGACGGCGAGCCTGCAGAGCTATTTTGCAACGTGCATTCCACGCCATCGAGATTACGGGTCATAGCAGCCTATTTATATGAGCTCGTTCTGGGCATGTGCTCCGAGCAGCGCCCTCAAATTAGACGTCCGACCGCAGACGCTCCGAGGGAGTCAATCAAGCATTCAGTGCCGAAAGGGCATCGCCATCCTCGGTGCGTTTGCTCTCTCCGACCGGACCAATCACGCACAGTGCCGCGAACCTGCGTTTTTCGCTACACGCGATTGGTTAAGACGGTGACTGCAAACGCATAAGGGCGATGAGCGTCGCGACCCCTTTCAAGACTGCACCCTCTTTTGGTGGATGTTTTCACTCTAATAAAAAAAGGGTGTATTCCTACACCCTTTGTCCCATATAAGACACCCCAAAACTTTAGTTCGACGTACAGCACCCTGACGTCGATCTGACGGTACTACCTTTCACGAGACGCTTGATAGCCGTGTGTTACAACTTATTAAAATAGCTAATATATGTGTTACTCACTACAAAAAAATAAAAAAAAATAAAAATAAATCATCGGGGTATTTTTGGCTTTATGGCTAAAACTCAGCGTCTTCTTTATGTGCTCTTTGATACCTACTTTAGCTATTTAAAAAGTTATATCGCACCGTTATCAAGTCCCTCGTAAAATTTGGGGCCGTCTGTTCGACTATAGTGAGCTGCACGTCGAAATGAAGTTTTGCGGTGCATTATATAGGACAAAAGGGTGTAAGGTGATACCCTTTTTTTTTTATCGTGTACTTTCGAGCTGTCAGCATGCCTATACACTCCGTGCGACGCGACCGGCGCGCCGCCGCACGGCCGTTACCGAAGTTAGGCAGTGAGAACCCCAGCGAAACGAAACCACGCCGCGTAGATTGGTACGCATTGAAGCCGGAGCGGTGCGGTTGCGCTGGGTTGACAGCTTGAACTGCTGCGTCGTTAAGTGCTCCAATGTTTATGCGTCGTATCTCGTGGGGACAAAGTTTCACAGTTTATCAACTCGCCGATGATTTGTGAGACAGCGACAGACCCGTGCCGTACGACGCGAGAAATTTGGTCTCCCGATCATGTCTGCCACTCTGTCGGCACGCCTGACATGTTCTACACTGCCGTTTGGCGCTCTGCGTTTGTTTTCGTACCAGTAACGCCTACATGTGTCAGCGCCGATGGGACGAACTGAAATGCCATCCCACACTCGCGGATAGGCAGTGCCAATTTCGTTGGAGGAATGCCCTCGAAAGAAGTTTCCTCCCCATCGTATACGTGTCAATGATATTTCCAGACAAATATGGCACGCAATCTGTACTTCATGAAGAAAGATTCGCACGGTAAAAAAAAAGTGACAAATATAAATCTAAAGAAAACAACAATGAAACTCGGAATCCCTGGAGAATCGACGTTTGAGTATGGAAGTTTATGTGGTGTGCTTTCTTGATCAGCCTCCTTTTGGATGTGGAAACGCTGACACCCTGAGTTCTGTAGACAACAATTTTTTTTTCTTCTCGGATATATAGCCACCTATCGCAAAGTGGTTCGAACTGGAAGTACCGTCCCACTGGTCCCTTCCTACCTGTAAAGTGTACACCTCCCACGATTACTTGCCTTTGACAGCCTTTGACGGTCAAAGCGAGTTCCCATTTAGTTGCGCCGCCCAAACTAAATTTCCACCTGGTTTTGCTATGCCAGCTCCTTTTGGTATAATAAGTGTTGTGTCAAGTTACGGTCATGCCCAAGTACCCCTGTGCCGAAAATCGGCACCTCGCACAACCAGGTTGTTACACAACAGCTGACCGCAAATGCCCTTGACGGCCAAATCGTGTGTTGGCCGACAGCACTGTTTTCTCGGCTTTGAAACCACCTTTCGTAAAGTTGTTTCAGTTGGAAGTACAGTCCCACTAGTTCCTTCCTACCTGTAAAGTCTCCACCTCCCACGACGAGTGGTGTTCTCGTGACAGCCCTTTCAAAGTCATAACCGGTTCTTATTCAGTTACGCCGCCCAAGCCAAATTTCCACCTGGTTTCCCTATGCCACCTGTGTTTGGTATAATAAGTGTTGTGTGAAGTTATGGTCATGGCCAAGAACCTATCGGTCCAAATCTGCATTTCGCACAGCTCGGTTATAACACAACATTTTGGGTCCAATATTGGACATCCCATAGAGCTTTATTTCTTTATTCGTTCGAGACATAACTTTCACACCTGCTGTCTGAGTAAAACTTGGCACACTTAATGCACAAACTTAGTGAACATCTCACTCACCTCCAAACATCATTTTCCAACAGTCCTACTGTTCTAGCGACGAGCGAAACAAATTTCCTACTGACACAGTTGTGAACACACTTTTCTTTAGCGAACATCTCACTCGCCTCCAAATATCATCGTCACAGCAGTCCTGCGTTTACAGCGCCCAGCGAAACGGATTTCCCTCTGAGAGCAATTATGGTAGCGGCCATCTTGCTTTTCGGTAAATTGCTCAAACCCCTTTTTCGACCGCAACTAGAAAAATTACTCCTATTAACGACTCAAACGCAATATATGAGAAGCGGAGAACAGCTAGGTGCCCTTCTTAGGTCTGCCCCAGCACTCATGCAACGTCACCCTCAACGTATCGGCTCAAAAAGCAAAAGTTCCGTCCGGGCGCGCTTCCGACGCCCCAGCTTCGCATGCGAAAAGGCGCCGCAAGCTGCTGAACGCGCCTCGCTGTAGAACGCCAGCTCCTCCCCTAGCGGCGCTACGCGCGTTTTTCAAAGCGCCCCCTATAGTTCCCGCATAGGGAGTATTCACTGGCGGTCATAGCTGTGTGTGCGACTGCTCAGCGCGTGCTGACGGCGAGCTTCCACAGTTCTTTTGTAACGTGCATTCCGCACCATCAAGAGTGCCGCGGGTCTTAGCAGTCAATTGATGTGAGCCCGTTCTGAGCATGCGCTCTAAACAGCACCCACAAATATGGCGTCCAGCGAATACTCCCTATGAAATATCCAAGAGATCTTATTGACCATGTGGCGAGATACATGTTTAGCGGTGTTGAATGCTCCGTAACCTAGGAAGTATCTGCATGTCGTCATCGGAACGATGTCGGTAAAGCAGCGGTGAGACAGGTGAAACAGGTTTTGGAGAAATTTTTGGAGCAGAAAAATCTGGATTTTGGAGCAGCTTAGGAGCACAAAATTCTTGTTTCGGAGCAGACGTTGATGCATTTTGGAGCAACTTCGAAGCAGAAAATTCTACAGTTTGGGGCAGACTAGGAGCAGAAAATGTTAGAGCAGCTTATCAGCAATTTAAATCATAAAAGATCTAATATAAATCACGTAAATCAGATTTTTCTTTTTTAACCGTTATTTTTGTACACCCTGGTTCGAATAAGTCATCAGCGCCGATACGCACCGAAATAAAATATAAAAAAGAAAAAAAAAAATCGGAAAAGGCAAACGCGAGTTTCGTGCGCATAGTCAATGAGGACAGGAAACACAGGCTTGCTGCAAAGTTAAGTAGGCACCCGGGACCTCAAGCTTATACGAACTGGTGCCAAAGCGCAATTGTAGTGCAAAACTTCTTAAATCTTTGATTCGAGAGCATGAACAGGGAAACACGGTTTTCTACAACCAGACATCGATGCACGCTCGTAGAAAGCACGTGTAAATAGAAAAAAAAAAAAAAAAAAACTCTCCACAAAAGTGAGTCAGAAGGTAAATAGTGAATCGGTAGAAAAACTATGATCACCACATGCACGCTAAATACGCGTGTGTGACCGATTCATTCGATTGCTCACGCACTGGAAGCACGTGTGTGATAACCGAAAGTACTCACGGCGCCGGCGCCGTCCATTTTGACGAGATAACGGACACGAATGAACAATTACGCAATGGAGGCGCTCAATAGTACTTTTGAGAAAAGGTTTACTCTCGAAACAAAACAGATACTTAGGTTTTCTCAGCTTGACAGTCTGTGCGTCGTACCTCGGGCGGCCAGACAGCGAGGCCGCGTGACAGCGCACCGGCAGCATGCAGCCACAAATGACAGCGGAAAGTAGTTGGAAAATCGGGTAAAGACACGTATCATAGGCATAAAAGGGTACTACATCTGAAACCTTCGAATCCAGCGGTCGCTTGCGCCATCCTGTGCCCGTGCGGTTTGATCTCACGCAAGAATATCGTCGGCGTCGCTACACAAAAAGTCTGCAACGTGTGAGGATACCAACATAAATCATTATTTGAGGAAGGCAGGTTTTCCGCCATTCGTAAACATGCAATTGGCGACGTGTGCGATCGAAAGCGTCGCTGGGGTCGGCCTTCCGCGATTGGCCGAATGTTGACTATGACGTCAGCAAAGGAGTTCTCAACGACGGAAATAAGAGGAATGGAAGAACTTCACTTTCGACGGTGTTGGTAGTGTTGCTTTAAGAGCGCAATGATATCAAGCTTCCACCATGCTCCTTACAAACAGCATTGAATTTGTTGTTCGCAAGATAATGACGTCACAAAAAGTAAACATAGGAGGGCGCCACTAAAACATCTCGCCGCTAATAGGGAGCATTTAGGAGCATTCACCGGCAGCGATTGTTGAAGACCCCCTATCCTGGGAAAAGTGGCGCCATTCGTTGTTGTGGAAATGGTCGAGACACGTGCCGCGCGCTCGCCACTTCTGGAAAGAACATGGCTTCTGAAATCTAGCGCTGCTTTGTGCCGCCATAACCTTCTCAAGGACTGCACGTTGCACGTGCCTCTTGCACCCCTTTTAAAACATGAAGGGGCTTTAGCAATAGCTTTGTGAACGACCGCTGAAGACGTGCTTGACGGCTAGCTTCCAGAGTTCTTTTGCAACGTGCATTCCGCACCATCGAGAGCACCGGTCTTAGCAGCCTAATAATGTGAGCTAGTTCCGAGCATGCGCTCTAAACATCGCCCTCAAATGTGGCGCCCAGCGAATGCCTTTCCATAAAAGCGTTTGAGGATGCATTCATTGCTGTGTCTGTGTGTAATGCAAGCGCACTTCCTTGCTGGCCGCAACTGCGCGCGAGCGCTGGCTGGACTGTGATTTGGCACGTGTGGGCAGTGATTTTTATGTGGAACTGTCTATGGGCTCCTTCTCTGCAGGGCGCATTCACTGGACGGCATATCGGAGTGCGCGCTGCTGTCTGCATGTGTTCAGAACAAGTTCCTGCCCACCGGCAGCCGTCGTCAGATATACTCATCAGCGCGCACTCGACTATGGCCTCCAGTGTACATAACCCCTATACATGGTCTACATTGACGTCACGTCAGTGGCCTTGCTGCCGAGCGCGCACCTTCTGCAACCTAAATTTCGTACCACCGATTATGTTCTTCTTAGCAAAAACAAGTAGAAACCGTAAAAAGTTACCTGCAGCCAACGTTACTAGATTAGCTGTGCTGCAGAACTCCCGCGGAAGGAGGTACACCTCTAACCCCTTTCAGTCCGCCTCCCGTAAAGCCCCTTCATGTTTCAAAATTAGCGCAAGGTGCGCCGATGCCACTGTGGCCGATGCACGAGGCACGTGCAACGTGCAGCCCTTGGGAAGAGCACGACGGCACAGCGCAGTACTGAGCTGGATTTCAGACGCCATGTTCTTCCCAGAAGTGGCGCGCGGCACGTGTTTCGAGCATTTCCAGGACAATGAATGGGGCCACTTTCCGCAGGATAAAGGGGCTTTAGCGCCCCGTCGTTTGAAGCGCCGTCTCGGTTTTCGTTTGAAAACTGTGTATTCCATAGTGTATGGCGAAGCGCCATCTTTAAGCATGAAACTAGAAGCTCTGCCTTCACCTTCGGAACTCGCTGGCTTTGGCAGTGCTCTGATTGCGCGTGCCTGCCTGTTCACACTTGTGTTAGCAAGGGCAGAAATCTCGCACTGAAAGTGGAGCTTCTAGTCTCAGCTTAAAGCGAAACTGAAGCGGTTCTGTATTTGAGAGAAAAAACAGTTCAGTCGCCTTCATTCGGCCTCCAGGATCACGAATATGGAGATTATTTTTCACTTTGGTGCGCGGAGGCTTCAGAAATCAATTTTTAAAGTAGCGCCAAAGCCCCTCCTTCCCGGGGCGTGACGTCACACAAGGAGTTTTCGGAATCTTTGCTCTCGCGCATCATCAGCGCCTGTCAAAGCAATGCACGCGCACTCTTGCTATAAAAAAAAAAAAAGAAGTCAGAAAGCGATGTCACGACTGGCGTCAGTGCCAAAAAATATACCTGGCAAGCTTGCAATTGCACGCGCTGACCACACGAGCGACAGGTGTTTGGCGGCCCAAGGATCCTATAGACGCTTTACACACGCGCCAAATTACAGCCGCCATTGCTGACCTTCTCTTGTCTTACCGAGATGCCGAGCAACGGAGACGGTAGTTGACGATCCTCTACAAAGGCCGATGCTTTAGAAAAGGATCCAGTTGAATCTAATGTGGCAATAATCTGGCCTGCTATGGTAATGATGAAGTGAAATAAACGAAATAAGAGTAAACAAAAACTGAAGGTCAGTTATGGCGGCGTCCATGCACAGCTGCTGCAAAGCGTCAATAGTCGGATGCAACCTGAGAACAATCTTTTAGCTCCACCGACAAGCGCATTGCGCCCATATGAAGTGCCTCCGCCGTCGAGAAAGTAGTTCGCTAGCAACGTTGCTTTTTCTTCCTCCAGGAAACGTGTCTTAAACTACTACAATATTTATTTAATTCATTCAGGACATTTAAATAAGTTAGAATACGTTTTTGTCAACGAAATAGCTGTTTAGTAAAGAAAGAAAGTCATGTCCAATGTACCGTCTTCACAATTCATTTTCTGTCCAAGATACTGTCTAACATACCGTCTAACATACCTCTCAGCAGTGCTAAGCCTCGCGCCCGCTTCGAAATTTTCGTTGGCGATAGCGTCGCTGGATTCTCACGTTGTCGCGCAAAAACTGCTGCAAACGCAAGCCGATACAATTAAGATTTCGTGGCGTAACCTCGGGCACGTAAAACACGGTGCACAAAAGCAGAATAATTCTCCCGAAAAACTAGCGTCGCGTTGCTAAGGCCAGCAGCCATGTTGAGCTTTTTTCTTTTTTTTTTCTTTCAAAAGGATCGCGATTGGTCCACGGATACGTGACGTCATGAAAACGATTGGCTGGCGTTTCTCGGCGTAGGATTACATTTTCCTCTGAGAGGCATTTCCGGTTTTTTCTTAGCTTGCAACCGACTATAGTATGACATGACGGCTGGTCGGAGGCCTTTCGCGTTTTCTCGCTTTTAGTTAACGCCAGAATTCAACTCTTACTCGTTGTTTTCAAGAAGTGTTTCAGCTTCCCTTTAAGGGCGAGGAGGAATTGGCTGGACGCCATATTTGAGCGCCCTCTTCACTGCTTATGCTCAAAACGATCTCACATTTTTAGGCAGGTAAGATCGGCAGTCCTGATGTTGTGGAATGCACGCTGCAAAAGCGCCGTGGAAGCTCGCCGTCAGCACGTGCTCAGTGGTCGCGAACTCAGCTGTAGCCATCAGTGAGAGGGAGTGACGTCAGCTATAGCCGGCACTCTCTATTGGGGAGGAGATCGAACAGTCACGCCTCTAGCGCTACGCTTCAGCTCTGGGAACGACAAACCGTATTTTCTCGTTTGTTTTCGATCCGAAAAATCGAAGATGACGGTTCGAAGGCTGCTCCTCGTGGGACCAAAGCACTGGTCAGAGCGAAGCGGTCGTGCCGCAGACCGTGCTAGGCGATGCTCATTTTTTTTTGTTATGCTTTGTTAGTAAACACCGGGCTGTGGGGATAACAAGTTCAATAAAGCGCCCCCTAAAGTTCAATCTCGTGCCCAATATGCGCTGGGCCTCAAAACATACACTCCTTGGGCATTCCATAGAATACACTACAGTCACCATAGCCTCCGTCCGCGCAACGGTTGCGCATCGAACGACGGGAGGCGGACCGTGAGGTTAGAGGGGAAATGGGGGGTTCTGCTCGTGAAAGAATGCGTCTATGGGGAGCTCCGTAATGGAGTTGATCTAATAACTTCACGTCATTCTTAGCCTCGCACTGCAAAGTTCATTTCCACGTAAAACGTTTTTTCGTTTTTAATATTCTCGTCAAAAAGAAGAAAAATAAACGAAGAAAGATCGCAGTGTATGGTTCTGTGAGTGTATTCCAGGCTAAAATAAACTCACGGGCATTTCTTCGGTTTGGAAGCGCGTGTCTGGGCGGTACGGGAGAGGTCAAATTGCTTTCGGTCCTAGCCCGTCTCATAATTTCCGATGCACGGTGGAGCTCAGAGCTAGAAGAGGTTGGCTCCTCGCCCGACATCAAAAAGAGCCGCGCAAGATACGACTTCCGACCGCGGTTATTTTTAAAATCGGGCGGACGCGTTCGTCTTCAATGATGCATCGACCATTCAGAAAAAGTGAAAGGTTTATTTTAAGTCTTCCTGGAACTAACTACTTTCGCGAAGAGTGCTCCTATAAATACAAACTATCCGTTTAAAATTGCGTTGCGTGTATGTTTAGGCACAGTGAAGTTATTCAGCCCCAGTGCACGTCTGGCATGTCTGTCGTTGATCGGAAATTTAGCCAGTGCAGTATACCGCTGATAGCCTTGGGAAAACTGGAAAAATATAATAAAAAATAGAATAAATCATATTTATCCTATTTAAAGAAAGTTGTTTTGATTTAAATGAGATTAACTTGATTTAGATCCCCATGTAGCCAACATTAGTTACTCTTTATCACTACATCCATTTTTAAACATTACAGATTGATTTTTCAATCTGTAATGTAATCACTCATAACAATGCGGAATGAAAAATTACTGTAAATTTAAAGTGCAGTTTAATAAACAAATTTTTTTGGGGGGTTTAACCCCAGCCGTACTATAACGAAAACAGCTTGATTTTTCCAGTTAGCTAAAAAAGACTTATTTGCTTTTTTTTCACGTTTTGATTTGCTGGCAATAAGACATTACCCTTTGTGTTTTGTTTCCCTCTTTCACGTAATGATTTGCTTGTAACTGACGAACGAAGTATAAGGTGGAAAGAATGCTCAACGATTGTTCAGAAGAGCAATGCGTACTTGCTCGTGTTCAGCTCGGTATAAATCTTCCTTGCTCGATGCATCTTTGATTTAGATACAAAACAAATCAACATGGAAAGCATAAAAATGGTAAAAAACGGTAAATAAAACTATTTTCCGAAATATATGCTGGAAAACGTTGGATTAAAATTATTATAGTAAAACTGGTCTGATATAATTTACAATTTAAATCATCTTGATTTTGTTTTCTCCAGCCTGGCCTGGGGTCTTTAACGTGCACCACACAATGGTGATACATGACGGCACATCGGTACGATGTTCATCCAGATCGAAAGTAGCAGGAGGGGCGGATAAACCCCGGGCCCCCGGGTCCTGCTGCGCGAGTTTTCATTTCACCTGATCCCCTGCAGTGACTGCCCAGCGTCCTTCATTGGTGAAACCGGACGGAGGAAAGAGACCAGACTCAAAGAACACAAGTGTGACGTCACGTACGCATCGCAGGCGACGCGACTGGAGACTGAACTTGTGGACCATGCGTGGACAATGGGGCATTCTTTTGACTTTGCGGCCGCGACGACCTTGGCGAGGGAGGACAGATGGGGGCCCCGGAAACTCCTAGAATCGTGGTTTGTCCGCAGGGACACATCTATGTGTAACAAAAACCGCGGCCCTCTACACGAAGCTTATACGGACATTCCTGATAAATAGCATTGACTTGAGGTTGAACCTTGCAATTGCTTTGTAACTACTGAAGATGCCTCTCGCATGGGAAGCGAAACGTCTAAGGAAACTGTTTTTTCTGTTGTGTCAAGTCGGTGCTCTTATTCTAATTACAAGTAGGATGTATATGCGACGACGTGTGAGACTAGGCAGATAGGTAGCAACCCTTACGCTTCTGCGCCTGCTAGCCTGTCGCCGCATACACCGTGGAGGAGTGAAAAAGTGAAAAAGTAAAACAAAACAATTTGGGGTAAGAATAAACAATCAGAACAAAACAGCAAAACAACAACAATGGTTATGGGGCCGGAGCTGATGAGGTGTCCGACGCCACTTGACGAGAAAAGAGCCTGTACAGTTCTCAGGACTCATCAATTCCGGTAGAGGGTTACGAGCCTCTAGTGGAAGAGTTAGAAAGTCTCCGATGGCAGCGGGGATGAAAGATATGCTATGGCAAGTGGTTCAGCCGCGGATTGGCTTTGGCTGCCCTGTTTTTTTGCTGAAGTGCACCGCTGACGAGAGCTGGGACCCCGCAAGCGACCCGTCGACCAGCCGACACATCGCACGTACTTGAGATGTTCGTCTCCTTTGTCTGAGCGGTCGCCACCAGAGTGGCCCAAGGCGTGCGTTGTAGAAGGCGTCCGTTGCGCCGGATGACCGGCTCCAGATGGTTCGCGTCGCACGACGCTGGACGCTCTCAAGCCGTTTGCGGAGGTCCTGCTGAGCGGATGGCCAGATTGCTGAGCAGCACTCCAGCGTAGGGAGAGCGAGGGCCGTATATAGCGACCGCAGAGCTTCTGGTCCGCATGGTTTTGTGACCCTGGTTATAAAACCTAGTGTTGTTCTGGCTTTCGAGACAACAGGCACCCGGAACGTGGGCAGAATAGTCCAGGTTTTTAGAAAGTGTGACGCCCAAAATGCACATGGAGTCAGAGGCTGGAATTGGAGAGCCAGTCACGGTGTAACAGAGATTGTCGCCGTTTTTACTGTTGGTAAATTGAATTGCATTACTTTTGGTCGGGCTGATCTGGAGATGCTGCGCTTTTGTTCATTTCTCGATTTTCGTCAAGTATAGTAAGCAGCTAGAGTCAGCAGGCGACGAGACGGGTGCCACAATGGACGTGTCGTCAGGGTACTGAAATAAACGGCATTTGTCATATCGAGGCATGTCATTCACGTAGAGCAAAAATAGGGTGGGGCCTAGCACTCAAGCCCCGAGGAACTCCCGACGGGACCGCAAATGCCGCCAAGTACGAGCCTCCGTACAGAACCTGCCGGCTACGGCCGCGAAGAAACCCTGTGAGCCAGACAAGAAGAGAGGCACAGATGCCTACTCCAGTGAGTTTTTCAATTAAAATTTTGGTGCTAAGCGTATCAAGCGTGTTGCCCAAATCAAGTTGAACGATGTCTGTAGAGACGCAATCCTTAATATCATTCCTTACGAAATGCGTCAGCGTGGCAACAGCAGTCTTACAGCTAAGGCTGCAGCGAAAGCCACGCTGCAAATCGGTAAGGTACGCGGACCTCTACAAAAACTCGAGGAGCTTGCGTTCAGCACACGTTCCAACGTGCGGCACAACATCGAGGTAATCGTGACTGGGCGGTAGTGCTTCGGTTCGTCGACAGGTTTTCCTCTCCCTTTGTGAAGCGGCATGACCCGAGCTCGGCACCACACCTCAAGGACGACTCCGCTGTCGAAAAGTTTCTACAGTAACCTGGCAGTAGTTGGTAGCCCCTGCGAGACTAACGCCTTATACCAGAAGGGGACAAGGCTATCCGGCCCCGCAGTCCGGGAGCTCTTGACCTTAGAGAGCGCTGCTTGCAGCGCTTCGGTGCTGAATGTCACTGAAGGGAGCTCGGGCCGGTTGTCATTGCCTGCAAAAGGTTGAGTAGTTAGGACAGTGTGACAAGCATGTAGCGCCCTCTCCCGTCCACCCGCCGATGGCCGCCAGCCTCGGTGGGCAACATTGTTCACCACACGAATAAACACCGTTGAGCGCACGCCGCTCCAGTCAGTCATCGTCCACCCTCAACCAGGCTGCGTGTCGTCTCTTCTCGGCGGGTGCTTCGGCCCCCTTCGTCCACGTTCCAGAAAGTTCGTGACACTGGCGACGAGGAACCGTGGCACTGGAGGCTACCAACGTGCACGGTTCGGCCCACGCCGCCGAGAGAGTCGCAACACCGCCGCCCGCTCCTGTCGCCATGCCGCTCTACGGGAGGCTCGAGCCGTTCGACGGAGATGGGTCCGCCTGGCCAGTCTACGAAGAACAAGTCCACGTGTTCTTCCGGGCGAACGACACGCCGGAGGCGAAACAACGGGACATCTTCTTGGCCAGCTGCGGGACCCGTGTCTTCAGCCTCCTGCTCGACCTCCTCAAGCCGGCCACGCCGCACGTCAAAACGCTGGGTGAGCTGCTCGCCACGCTGCGGTCGCACTTCAGCCCGGCGCCGTCCACGCTTATGGAGCGGTTCCGCTTTAACAACCGGAGCCGCCAGGACGGGGAGACCCTCGGGCAGTTCGTCGCTGCGCTACGAGGGTTAGCGAGCACCTGCGCCTTCGGCGACCAGTTGGACTCGCTACTCCGGGACCGGTTCGTCTGCGGCATCAACAACTCCGCCATGCAGACGAGACTCCTGGAGCTCCCCGACCCCTCGCTGGACGACGCGGTGAAGGCAGCGCTGGCGATGGAAGCAGCAGCGAAAGACGCCAGCGAGATAGCGCGTGCGGCCGGCTCACCGTCGACGGAAGCGGCGGTGAACAAGATGGCGGCAAGGAGCGGTGCCTGCAGCCGCTGCGGTGCTGCCCACTCCCCCTCACAGTGCCAGTTCGTCCAAGCACAATGCTTCACGTGCGGGAGAACTGGGCACCTCGCACGTGTCTGCCGAGGGGGGAGGACGAGCGGCGGCCAGCAGCAGCAGCCTGGTTCAAGCCCGGGTTCCAGCCAAGCCCGCGGCCAGGGTGGTCGTCGCAAGAGAACGCGGCGGGGACGAGCGGCACCAGGCCCGGGTTCGTCTTCAGCCAGGGTCCACGTCGTGGCCGAGGACCCGCAGATTTTCGACGTTTGGCACACCAACAGACTTCCATCGTCTGTGCCACCATACTTGGTGTCCGTCGAAATCTGCGGCCACCCCATCACCATGGAGCTGGACACAGGGGCCAGCGTGTCGGTCATGCCCGGGAAGCTGTTCAAGCGGACCTTCCCCGGCGTGTCCATCGAGGCGTCTGACATCATGCTGCGCAGCTACTCCGGGCAGCTTTCCCAGGTCCAGGGTCGGGCCCAAGTCAGCGTTCGCCTTGGCGACAGGGAGGCAATCCTTCCCCTTTACTTAACCAAGGGGTCGTCGCCGACGCTGCTGGGCCGGAACTGGATTCACTCGCTGGGTGTTCGGCTGCCGGAGTACCAAGAAGCTGCACTGCACGTGGTGAAGGACGTCCCGAGCCTCCTGACCGACTTCCAGTCCCTGTTCCAGCCAGGGGTGGGCACCTTCGCCGGCACGACGGTCGGCATCCACGTACCCGAAGGAGCCCGGCCTCGCTTCTTCAAGCCGCGTCCGCTGCCGTTCGCCCTGAAGGACGGGGTCACCCAGGAGCTGCAACGGCTGCAGCGAGAGGGAATCCTGGTGCCCGTCAAGTCTTCCGAGTGGGCTGCACCGATTGTTCCAGTCCTCAAGCGAGACGGCCGCGTCAGGATCTGCGGGGACTTCAAGGTCACCATCAACCCCGTCGCTACCGTCGAAAAGTACCCGCTGCCTCGGGTAGAAGATCTCTGGTCGGCTCTGTCCGGGAGACAGAAGTTCACCAAGCTCGACCTTCGAGATGCCTACCCGCAGCTGGTGCTCCAGGATGCCGCCCGGAAGTATGTCACCATTTCAACAACCATGGGACTCTTCCAGTACATGTGGCTACCGTTCGGCGTGGCCTCGGCCCCAGCCATCTTCCAGGGGGAGATGGACAACCCCTTCAGGGGCATGAGGCATGTGGTGGTGTACTTGGACGACATTCTGGTTACCGGTACCGACGACGGGGACCACCTGCAGAACCTGTGCAAAGTCCTGACACGATTACAGGACGCCGGTCTCAAGCTGAGGCTGGACAAGTGTGTGTTCCTGACCCCCAGTGTGGAGTACCTGGGACACGTCATCTCCCAGGCTGGCCTGACCCCGGCACCCCGCAAGATTGAGGCCGTGCCCAAGGCGTCGAAGCCCAAGAGCAAGAAGGAGCTTCAGAGCTACCTCGGCATAATCAACTTCTACAGGAGGTTCCTGCCCAACCTGTCGACGCATCTGGAGCCGCTGCATCGCATGCTTCGTGATGGGCAGCAGTGGGCCTGGAAGAAGGAGCAGGACTTGGCCTTCCAGCACAGCAAGGAGCTGGTCGTTAAGGCTCCAGTGCTGGTGCACTTCGACCCGGCCAAGTCTGTAGTCCTCACCGTGGATGCGTCGCCGTACGGGGTAGGAGCCGTCCTGTCGCACCGGGGTCAGGATGGTCAGGAACACCCTGTGGCGTTTGCTTCTCGTCGGCTTCATGCGGCAGAGCAACGCTACAGCCAGCTCGACAAGGAAGGCTTGGCCCTCATCTTCGGGGTCCAGCGCTTCCATCAGTACCTGTGGGGCCGGCAGTTCGAGGCAGTCACGGACCACAAGCCGCTGCTGGGGCTGCTGGGACCTGACAAGGCGGTCCCAGTGGAAGCATCGCCTCGTGTGGTACGCTGGGCCTTGACGCTGGCAGCCTACAGGTACAAGCTGGTCTACCGCCCTGGAAAGGACTTGGGACCTGCTGACGCCCTGAGCCGCCTGCCCCTGCCGGAGGTGCCTGCTGCCGTTCCAGAGCCAGCTGACGTTTTCCTGCTGGAGCGGGCCTACCCGGGGGTGCTCACCAGGACTGCGGTGG
This sequence comes from Ixodes scapularis, assembly GCF_016920785.2. NCBI lineage: Eukaryota > Metazoa > Arthropoda > Arachnida > Ixodida > Ixodidae > Ixodes > Ixodes scapularis. The sequence goes on from NW_024610136.1 coordinate 302,785, forward strand.
CGCAGGCGACCAGCCGGGACCCGGTCCTGTCTCAGGTGGTCAAGGCGGTTGCCCGAGGGGAGGAGCTGCGTCACCAGGCGTACAGCCACAAGACCGCCGAGCTGAGCTTGGAGCAAGGCTGCCTCCTGTGGGGTTCCAGGGTGGTGATTCCACAAAGTCTGCGGGCCAAGGTGCTGCAGCTGCTGCACGCGGGGCATCCTGGCATTGAAAAGACAAAGATGGTGGCACGGTCGCACGTTTGGTGGCCTGGCTTGGACCAGGACATCGTGCACCAGGTGCAAGGCTGCCAGGTCTGCCAGGAGAACCAGCGAGCCTCGCGCCACGTGGAAATCACCCCCTGGCCGTTCCCACAGAGGCCGTGGTCCCGCTTGCATGTGGACTATGCGGGACCCTTCAAGGGCCACTACTTCCTGGTGGTAGTGGACGCCTTCTCCAAGTGGGTGGAGGCACTGCCAGTCACCAGTCCCTCGGCAAGCGCGACCATTGCGGCTCTGCGGCAGGTCTTCGCGGCGCAGGGATTGCCGGACATCATTGTGTCCGACAATGGTCCCGCTTTCGCTAGCGCCGAGTACCTCGACTGGCTGCAGAGGAATGGGATCCGCCGGATGCTGGTTCCGCCGTACCACCCCGCTTCAAATGGTGCAGCAGAGCGGGTGGTACAGACCCTCAAGAACAAGCTCAAGAGGAGCCAGCCCGGGGATTTCCGGACGCAGGTGGCCCGGGTACTGTTCCAGTACCGGACCACACCGCATGAGGTCACTGGCCGTGCCCCCTGCGAGCTTCTGCTGGGCCGGATGGTCAAGACCCCCCTGGACGTCTTGCATCCAGACCTCCGGTCCACGGCGCTCCTTAAGCAGCTGAAGCAGAAGCTGGCTGCTGACCGAGGGTGCCGTCCCGGGCCTTTGCCGGAGCCGGGAGCGTCGGTGTACGCCAGGAACTTCCGTCCTGGCCCACCATGGTCTGCCGGGCGTGTGGTTTCACCAGCGAGTGCCTCGTCGCTGCTCGTCCGCATGCCCGACGGGACCACCTGGCACCGGCACGCCGACCATGTCAGGCCTCGCCTCGGAACCTGGCTTCCACCCTCGGCAGTCGCTTCTGAGGACCAGCCTGCAGGGGGCCCAACAGCACCAGTCGTGGCCAGCGGAGCGCCACCCACCCCGGAGGCGACAAGCGTCGCCACTCCTCAGGCACCAGTTGGACCGGTGCCAATCCCTTATCCGGTCCCTGCAGCTCCACCGGGTGGAGCGCGACCGGTACAGGCAGCGCCCGGCGTTGCCCCACCTGGCCCATCGACTCCAGTGCCCAGGCGGAGTACGCGGCAGCGAAGACCACCTGACCGCTACTCGCCTGGGTGATCTTCGCCGTCGACCAGCCAGGACTTGGTACGAGCAGACGCCGAGTTGGTGTCGGCCGTGTGTTTTTTTGTATATATTTTGTTTTAGGAAAAACAAACTGGGGGGGAGGGATGTGACAAGCATGTAGCGCCCTCTCCCGTCCACCCGCCGATGGCCGCCAGCCTCGGTGGGCAACATTGTTCACCACACGAATAAACACCGTTGAGCGCACGCCGCTCCGGTCAGTCATCGTCCTCCCTCAACCAGGCTGCGTGTCGTCTCTTCTCGGCGGGTGCTTCGGCCCCCTTCGTCCACGTTCCAGAAAGTTCGTGACAGACAGTTGTTGCTTGCTGCACGTGTAATGTTGTAGAAGGGATGCCGGAAGAAGAACCGTTTACAGTACTGAAGTGATCAGGAAACATATTGGACGACATCATCGGAAGTATCCACCTTCCCATTCAGCTTGATGCAGGGTCGGTAAGATGTTGAGCGCAGACAGTTGATGTAGGCCCAGAAGACATTGCGATCAGTTATGGCCCTTTCGGCAATTATCGCGGCCATATTTTTGATGGGCACGGTAAATAGTGGCCTTCAAAACTCACTGGTGATTTGTTGCCAACTCTAGTGCAGCGGGGCATTTGGAAGGACGCGCTCTACGAAAGAGCACGATTATGACTAGCTGCTTTACTTATGTCGGAAGTGATCCAGGGTGAACGCTTCCGTCTCGAAGAGCACGCAGTTGTGGGGACACAGTCTTTCTGAATGGCAGAAAGATAATCGCACCATAGTTCATAGTTTGATGACCAATCGAGCCCTGACGTGGTCATGCTCCTAAGTGCCCGGTGGGCGAGTTGGGCCATGTGACCAAAGCCCAGTTGGTTGAACTTCGAAAGCATCCGAGCATAATGGCTCGTGCGTGGCAAGGAGACTGCGTGGCGCAGTTCTATGGCCGAATGGTCGCTGCCATTGAGGGCAGACACATTGACACACTCCATGCGAGTGACATCGAAGGTTAACACCAGGTCAAGGTAACTCTGGAGGCCATCGCGGGTCACGTACGTGGGATGTCGGCACGTCTGAATCAAGCCTGCGGTAGTCACTGTCTCGAGGAGAATGTTGTCAGAGGTGTCACGAGGAACAGGATCACCGAACGTGTACCAGTCGACGTGGGATTTAAAATCGTCGACAACGAAATTGTTTGCCTATCGATCAGCCCCAACCCACTCTAGAGATGAATTGAGGAAGCGGTATGCTTCATGGCGGGTGGTGGGCGGACAGTAAACATAACACACAAACACGGTCCCTCTCGGGGGAAAAAAAAACTTTACAAATAACGTTTTGAGGTCTGGATGAATTCGAGATCCCTTCGGCGGTTGACACGAAGGCACGAAGGAACTGCCGTGAGAACCCATCCTCCTCGACTTCCTCTATCCCTACGGAGAACACTGTACGTGTCAAGGGGTAACAATTCGCTGTCGGCGACACTATCGAGCCAGGTCTTGGACAGCAAGATAAGTGAACACGCTGGAAGTGAAAGCCTGCACGTCAACAATCATGTTTTTCACACTTCTGCAGTTGTTGTATTAAAACGTGGCGCCTTTGTTGATGCCAGCTGACTTGAACAGCAGCGAAACATCGGGGGCGCCGGGTGCGATGGAAGAGGGAGGGTCGTGTCCACTGTCGAACAAGTCGTCTGAGAAGGGAGGCAGTGAGCAAACAAGGCGGAAATATGGATCGCTGCTGGTACCCAACTTGCGGTGCTGACGCAGTGACATGTGGAAACAACCACGATGAAACCATCCCTCGCACGAGTCCCAGTAGACGGCCGTGTGATTGTCCCGTATCCGCGTCGCACAGCTAGCACAGGAAGGGTGTGGCGGCCCGGGGTTTGAAGCGATATCCCCCGCCAGCAGTAGAAAGCAAACGAGGCGATGACGAACGCGGTGTTCCGAACGTAAACGATCGGCGGCCTGGTCGACGCAACTGGGAGAAGAATTGGTGTTTCAACGTGGTCATCGCTGCGGAGCTATAGACCTAGCGAACATGGGTCCGACGGCCGACCAGAAAGATAAACTTGGGGGAAAGCAGGTGTAGGCTGAACTGACCACTGGGTTGACGCGAAGAAGGTCGAAGTCATTCCGGCGGTTGCGCGGTGATGTGTTGTCCATTCGGAGCCTAAGGTATGTAGCGAAAATGCAGCAGATGCGGAGCACCGTAAACACGCGACTGCCCGCCATGATGACGGCGCCCAGAACGCCTAGAAACCAATCACCTTGAGCATGGAAATAATAAGCGACGCCCACTTAAGCTGTCAGGCAGTATTGGCGGGGAGTTGTTTCGGTGGCTCCCTCTTTTGGTTTCTATCCGTGAAGTGACGATCAGGATCGTCAATTGCCTGCGAGAATTTCGACGGTGTCCGTAAAAAGCACGGTGAAATAGGCTTGTTTTCGTGACATGGTGTAACGAACAAAAAACAACGAACAGAAGGAAGAAGACCCACGCACACGCAGTCGCTTTTGTGTTTGTTTTCTTGTTTTTTGTGCCTTACACCATTCTTCCTAACGTTCACGAACTAGCCCAATTACAAGTTCTTCTACAGTATAATGTCCCAGATTCCTCTTATCTGCACGATCGAATGTAGAATCAACCATGCTCAACACATCATAGTGAGCATTTGGCCAGTGTCACGGCCACGGCAGAGCTTTCGATAGAGCTCGTCGCCAAGGAACACTTCTTGAGCATCTGTCTTCCCACAGAGCTCTTGGAGAGTCAACCACCGCGGTGCACGGAGAGAGGTCGGTGAATTTTACGAGGCTGAAAAAGTATATATTTGAACCTAGAAATAATGTCTGCGTTGTGAGTCACTGAGTACGACGTGTCGCGCCCTTACGTCATGCTCGGCGTCACCGCAGAGAGCCGAACGCGAAGCACTGGTTGGACACGAGGGCCGCCTCAGCGTTCGGCTCGGGCTCGGCTTCTTGCCGATCAAACCCGAGTGCCAACCGAATGCTGACGCCACGCTCGCGTCCAATGAGCGGCCTGCGTTAGCCTTTACTAAGTGACGCCGAAAATTCGACACTGCATTCTTCACACCAGAGACTTTATTTTACGGTGGGAAATATCTTTTTAGCCTTGACGTTCGTCGAGCTCCACAGTAACTGGCGCACCGAGTGACCTGTCGGAAAGTATACAGACGCATGATTCATCTTTGTAGTCTTTAGATCATGCAGCGAAGTGGTGATTTGGGTCAGCTGTTTCTTATGGAAAGAAAGCAGCGCCAAATAAACGCACGGATGAACATCTCTGTTTATTGTTTTATGTTTATTAGAAAAAAAAACGCAAACATTTGTCTTATCTCTTATAATAAAGTTAGTTGCGACCGCGCCCTGTCCTATTCGCAACTCCAGCCCGCCGCTCGCCCTCTCGCGGACGAGCGGGCAATCAGAGGAGCGGGGACGGCAGCGGCGGCGGCGGCGCGGAAAAGGTGGCAGGGGCTGTCGGCCTTGATGCGTGAAGCCGTTTTAACGAAAATGTGAGCGCGTTAATATAGGAATTCTTGTGTTCCGCCTTGCAAACACCGTTGCACGAAGGACCGGGATGTCTAATTTCATTAGGGACTTTTTGTATATCTCCTCCGCTGCGGATTTCTGGTCTCGTGCACGACCTCCAGCTCAATCTGTGCTCAACGTGACGGCAACCGCTCCCACTAGTTATGTAGAGCTTTGCCGTACGGTCTACAAAAGTTATTATTTGGCCTAACTAGGGGAAAACTGGTCGCGCAACGATATGTCGACCAATACACATCGGGAAAGGGTTCGCGTTTTCAGGCCATTACAACGAACATGACCATTCATTCCAAGCCCTTTCAAAAGACAGAATCGCGTACTAGCTTTCAGGTAATTACAAAGCAAATAAAGAAGTTCTCGAAGCATTTTAAACGTGCCTTTGTTAGCTAGCCGTTCCGAACGACAGCTTAGAGGGGGCAGTTTTGGCGAGAGGGGCCACAACGTTGCGAATAATCACGGTACAAAAAAATGTACGTTATAGTAAAATATTAATTTTTGATAGAGCAACTTTTAAATATCAGCATGCTCGTTTTGCTAACGCGCGTCAACATCTCCGCCACCTGTAATATGATCCTACCTAAACCACTTCGCATTTCTAGACAAATAAATCATTTTTAGCGCGCTGACCAGCGTCAGCGAGAAGGCGCACGGGAAATCCTGGAGAATCTTTCCCACTCTCTTCCGCCATCTTAGAACTACCGCCCCGCCACCTAGAGGGCGTTGGAGTTGCGAATACCAGTATTGTTTGTTCGTGTGTATTTTCGGTGCCGTTTTCTCTAAATCGTACGTTAGATGAAGCCACATGATATACAGAAGACTACAATGTTAACCCAACCAAGCCTCCGACGTTTTTTTGTTTTTTTTTTCTTTTCTAAGCTTTATTTAAAATTTGAAACGCGGTAATTGAAACTAATAGCAGGGTTGAATGTGCTCGTGGGGGATACGAGCATCGGCGAGAGCAATTTGTTTCCGTACTTACCATCGATGAGCAGTACCCCGAAAAGCGCTGACGTCGTGTTCGCGCAAACTACGTCACGCAATGAGTACGCTGACGCACGAAAAAATATCAAACGGCTCCGCCTTACGTAAGGCCAGCCAGACTCCACAAACAGCCAGCGTTGCCTGCGCCGGGTTCGGGCATCTATTTCTGTATACATTCCTGCAGTATTTTTGCTTAAAAAAGTCAAAATAAAACTGGAGACGAATATCGTTTTAGGATGGGAGGACCGGTGTCTCATTACTTCCTCGCAAAAAGTCCGAACGAAGTGGCACAAACTTTTCTTAGCGCGTGGACAGTTCCGAAGGGAATATACGTGATGCCCATGTTTTAGATTCTAGAAAGTGTTTCGAAAGCAGGAATGTGCACGTAGCGGGGGCATCTCTCAAAGCTGTATCTACCCATTCGGACAGACAGTATTTGCTGCACTCCACGAAATTGACACGGAGTGGCAACGTTCTGAAAATATGTCTCCTGCAAAGCATGGAACCGGTAGCAGACGTTTTACTAGGGGCCTCACCCCGCTATCCAAACAAGCAACAAACACTGCCTGCAGAAGTCTCAAGTGTAGGCGTTGTTAGCAGCATTTCTTTCGAGCGTCACCAGATGACCAGGAAGAAGCATATTGGCGAAGGATGCTGCAAGTTGGACGCACCAAAAAAAAAATAAAAAATTCTTGATTAGGGTGAACATTTTTAAATGCAGAATACTGTCCAGCTTTTAGCGCTTTCGTGCCGGAGTCGGGCATGTAACCTTAAAAAAGCATGCAGCCAAAAATTGCACACTCCGCGTGCAATCTGCGACTGCTTCTGTAGCGAGGACTTTCCTCATTTTGCGCGTTCGGTGACAGCATGGTGGACTACACGTACTATGATGGTTCTTGATTGCGTGCTTTGTTTTCGGGTTTTGCTGCATGGTACGTGATATTTTTTTGTTCGCTAGGGAAATCAACATAGTTTCTTTACTCGTAACGGGTACTTTGTAGCATTATTCACATTATACACGTGCAATTTATTTAGTTAATGTTATTTTCTTTTATTAGTAAGCGATGTTTAAGTTAGCGAAACTTGAGGTCGAGGTATATGTTGTACAGCTTCATATGTCAATACAAGCTATAAATTCAAGCAAAAAGCTTGAATTGCTAACTTGCTTGCTTGAATTTGCTTGAATTGCTTAAATTTTCTTGAATTGAAATTCAAACAAAAACTTCATGTTTGTCGTCTGTTTTGATTGTCTGATTCGGCATATATTAGTATCCTTTTGGTGTTTTGTCAGACTGATTCACACCGTGTGTTTCCTAGCATTGACTGTATGCGTGATGACGTGCCCTATACGAACGGTCTGCAACGTCCACACGTATTATGAATGTGTGTAGAGTCATTTAAGCGCAGTGTTCGACATAATGAAGTCTAAAGAAAGACGCTCTGACACATAGTTTTGTACATACGATTGGAAAACTTTCCAAACTTTTTATTTTGTCACAACACTAAGCAAGCTTTGCACTTATAATCGAGCGCGAAGAGAAAACGCATTTCCGTTTTCCCATTGGAATGCATGACCGGAAGTCAAATTTAGACTTGTTGCTGTCTGCTTGAAAACGCAACTGCACACTAGCACCACCTGAACCTCTAGCGTTTTTTGTTCCTAACTCTATGGCAGGGGTGGCCAGGCTGACCCGGCGTAAGAGCCGCAAACAAAACCACGAAACTTCCAAGAGCCGCAAGGGTGGGCAAACTTTTGTCCAGAGCAAGAAACGAAACTCGAACTACTTTCGATATATCCGAGTCAAAAGTAGTCCAACTGTACGTAAGGTAGTAGTAGCTCAAGACTACCAAACCTCAATCTGTCTTTCTATTTAAAACGCGTTTTATTTCTCTTATTGAAGAACTGCTCGTGTGACCGGAAGGCGGGGAAGGGCGGGGGGGGGGGGGGGGGGAGGGGGAGGGGGAGTTGCGAAGAGCCGCATGCGGCTCGCGAGACGCAGCTTGGCCAACCCTGCTCTATGGTTTCGGCCTCTGCAAAACGAACAAAGCGGGCCCGCCTCGCTTCTTTTGTGCCCCCCCCCCCAATTTCGAATGGCCGATGCGCCTTGACCTTGTTCCAAGTTGCGCTAAAGCTCACATTTCGTTCCCCGCCTCCCGTTGCAGATGGCAAACGGCCGACGTAGCACGTTCTGGAACCAGCTGTCGGCACTTGTGTGGCGGAACTACCTGCTCAAGAAGACCGAAAAGGCCAAGACGTTCTGGGTGAGTCAGCTATCTGTCCGCCCTTGCGGGGACACGGGACAGTCGTTGCACCTGTGTCCTCACGTGCGCGCTGAATGGCCTTGAGGGTGTTCGCTCGAAACGCCGTTCATTTGTCGTCCATCGAGTAGCTGAACCAGGGTTGGGCAGGAATACTCAAAAATGTATTTGGAAATACAAATACTGGGATACATTAAAAGAGGAGCCAAAATACTGATACTAAAATATATCTGTAAAAATGTATCGCGATACGTATCGGAAATACATTTTAAATAGAGGCACAAAGTATTTGAAAATACAAATACAGGAATACGTTTTGGGGAGGGCGGAAATATAAATACATAAATACTGATACTGCAATACATTTTTCAAATTTGTTTGAGACGCCAAATGAGATAAAGCTTGAAGATTGAAGTGGAAGATTTTGATCCCGAAATTACTTTCCCGTATGCTTGGCACTTCGCCTTGAAGGTAGTGGTTTCGGACGACGAGGATTCTTCAATGGGCTTCATCAAGGACTGACCGCGGTCCCCTCCCTGATATCCTGTCTCAGGCTGTCTGTCTGACGAGTGATGCGAAAAGACTTCGGCATCTAAATAAATTCAATGTCACCCTAAATCCCATCAACACGTCACCACGCCCCTGTCCCATAAAGATGCCCCTGTCAACATTGATCACATGACTTCACGGTGGAATAAACTAGGTATTCATTATCTGTAGGTGTGACCTTGAACATAAAACTTTACCCACGCTACTGTATGAAAGGTCAATACGCACTTTCGTTGTTGGTGACCTCATTGACGATCGTACAAGCAGTGTCATTGGAATTTTCGAGAATAGGTGACCACCTGAAGCATTCTGGAACACATCTGTTATCTTCTGTTACGGTTGAAAAAACAATACGGTGCATCCTTCTTGTCACGGTCCTTCCTGCGGACCCTCCGCCACCGACGCATGAATTGCAGTCCTCAAGTTTCGCATAGCCTCGCCGAAACAGAGGCCTCGTGGATTGCGACCTGATATTGCCGACACAGGTGCGAGCTCTCCGAGAAACAGCACGCTCGAGACCAGTCGCAGGTGTACGAAGTCTGGGTCGGCACTGCGAGGCCACGTCTGGACTCCTTGCTGGGTTTCGGATCACCAGAGCAGCGGGTCACGTTCATGACGTACCCTTGAGCCGTCCAATATTACTGGCGAAGACGCATTCGCATAAGTGTTGAACTTCACTGCGTGAGTCATCCTACTATTTCTAGTCAACCACCGCCCGGCTCGTGCTGCAACGGACTGTGGCTCAGCTTTGTCGGCTGGTTGTACTGTGTACGTTAAGGCAAGAGAGACGGTTAGGAGCGGGTATTGGATGCCAGCAAATAATGACTCATGAAATCCCTACCTAGGGACCTGCGGCAGAAGATGCTCTGACTCCACTCGTGGCCCCCACTCCACCTCGTTCGAATCCCCAACTATGTAACACTTCTCAGAATAGAGAAGTGAACGCATAGAAAAACAGTGTGGAGAATCGGAAGGAACTTTGGTCAGCATAGTAACAATGCCCCAGCAGCTCTTTGATCCTGCTGCGCTCAAAAGTAAAAAAAAAAAAAAAAAGCGTTCGGACTTGTATTTTGGAAGGAGGTTGGGGGGGGGGGGGGGGGGGTGAGTATTTCTCATGAATTGTAACGAAATACATTTCCTCCTGATTGTATCGCGATACATGGAAACATTCTAAATGTATTTCGATACAGGAATACAGATACCGGTGAAAAAAATGTATCGCGATACAGAAATACAGATACGAAATGTATTTCTGAAATACTATCGCGATACTGCCCAACCCTGAGCTGAACCACACTTTAGAAAACGTCCGAGTTCGCTTTCCCGCAGAGCACGCATACAGCAGTCACTGGGAACAAGGGGAGGATCTCGGCGAATGTCGAAGCGCAGAGTACGATTCGATCTGAAAAATGCCACGTGCGCAGGGACGAGCAAGTGGAACGTCATGCTCGTTGCCCCTGCGCACATCGCATTTTTGTTTAGGCCTGATCGTATTCCGCGCTTTGTCATTCTCTGGGAGCCTTCGATTGCTCGCCTCTATTAGCTGTCTTTGTCCCCTGCGGGAAAGCGAAGTCACAAACCTCTTTAAAGTGCACCAACGAGAGCGAGCGCTTGCGCTTCACTAATTAAAGTAAAAATAAAAAAAAATAAAAAATTCACGAGCATTTAGATGTTTGAGACAGATGTGACGTGAAAACTATATAGTTTGCCGTTTGGTGATTGGGGAGAGAATCGATGTGTCACGTGACGTATATTTTCCCGCTAAGTTCAGCGGGGAAACTGAATGGTTGCATAGGTTACGGGACGTCACGTCATGTGTCTTCAATTTCCCCGCTAAATTTAGCGAGGAAACTCGATTGGCGTCTAGGTAACGAGACGCGTATTTTCCCGCCCGCTAAATATAGCGGGTAACTGAATTGTTGTATAGGTCACATGACGTCAATTTCCGACAAAATTGAAAGGGAAAACTCGAAGGATGTTAGGCCACAAGACGCGAATTTTTCCGCTAAATTTAGCGGGGAAACAGTGTCGCCGCATAGGTCAGGTGCCGTCAATTTCTCCAAGTTGTATACGTTGCGCGGCGTCAGAAGACGTCACGCGATGCTATTTTCGCGCCAAATTTAGCGGGTAAATTGAATTGGTGCATAGATCACAGGGCGTCAACTTTTCCGCTAAATGTTGCGGAGAAACTGCACTGGTCCGCATGTCCCGTGACGTGAGGTCACGCGACATAAATTTTCCCGCTAAATTTGGCTCAGATACCGAATTCGCGTATAGGTGTGGTGACATCAATTTCCCCGCTGAATTTAGCGGGAAATGCTCAGACGGACGGGTGGACAAAATGTTGGGACTGGAGGGCAGCGTTAAAGAGCATTTCGTGTTCTTTAAAAGCGCAGGGTTGCCGCGCTTTCACCGGGCGTGATTGGTTTCGTCGGTGACGGCAGACGTACAAAGGCGATGCACTTTCTCCGCTGCTTGATGGGCTGCATTGGGTGGTAGCGTCAGCTGTGGTCAGGCTTAAAGTGAAACAGGGTACGGATCTCACCGTGACGACGTCCAAGTGCTGCTCTGCTGGGTGTAGCCCGAAACAACCCATTCTCGTTTGAACCCGTCCCGTTTTGACCGATTCCCGAAACGACCTTCCCGTTTCAACCCATTTCCGTATCGGCCGTCCCATTTGAACCTGTCCCGTTTCAACCCGGTCCCGAAACGCCCTTCTTATATGAACGGGTAGCAGACGCACCCTTTACGCTTGAGCCCGTCCCGTTTAAACACATTGGTATAAAGCCCCGCACATCTCACCCCCTTCGCGAAAAGTCTCCATCGTTCTAACCCTGGTTTGCGCAAATTTTCTCCTTAAGAATAGGTTCCAAAATTTTGTTAATGCAATTAATGCAAAGGTGCCGGCGAGCTATTTAGTTATCTGGTAAACTAGATTTTATTGTCAACATATTCTTAAAATATACATCGCTTTTAGACAAACTCCAACGAAATATATTTCTACTTGAACCACTGGAAATGTTTCTTTCAAGATGGTCCCCAAAATGTTGTAGGAATTCGCGTAGCGCCGCCGATTCGCCGTTTCCCACGTGGTCCGTCAACAACCCGAGTCCAGCCTGGTTCTTTCACGGAAGCGGGATTCCGCTCCCAGTTTATTGGTACAACAACACACAACGCTACAAAACACTCAATCTAAAATACAAATACAAGCTACATTACACAAATATTTACAAACGCACGTTAAGGCCCGTTCACACTCTTGCGACTGCTTGCGACCTCTTAAATCTGGGTTCCTTAAAACTTCTTAAACCAGAGAACACACTGGCGCCATCTATTGGGAAGCAGTGTAAACTCGGCGGTCCGGCATATTTTTTTTTTATTTCTCGCGGAATATCCTTTCTTTCTTGGCTCGAAAAACTTTTGTCAATGTTATAAACGAGCCTTTCTATGGGTATTACGCACATTTGACCTCGGAAATCCCGCAAAACCTTCGCTTTTGTGAAATGCAGTTCTAGGGTCACCGCATAGATGGCGCCACAATGTCAGTGTGTTCCCTCATTCTAGAAACATTTAAGAAGTTGTAAGAGATCTCGTCTCTCTCAGTCGTACTCGGTCGCAAGAGTGTGAACGGGCCTTTAAGCCCAAAGCTAAACAGAAAGAAGGCCCCCAGGCTTCGTGTCCCGCGATTACCCTAGATCCGGTCGCCACCCACTTGCCTGCCAGTGCCTGCGTCTCGGTCTCGTCCGGAGTTCTTAGAGGCCTCTCGCCCCCATCGATGGGCGAGGAGGTTTCCCCTCACCCGCCACGGGGCGCCTGCAGCGCCCTCCAGTGGCTAGGAGAGAAAGCGGCGCGTCGGGAGCCGAATTCGAGATCCCGATCGACTCCGCGGCGACACGACCGTGTGATCGTGTCTGAGGCGAGGCAGCTACGCAGCTGCCTGGCGGCCAAGGACTGGCACAATGGTTTGATGGGCGCCCTCGTGAGTGCACGGTGCGCCATAATGTGGAACTACGAAACGGACTATGTGCACTACGCTACAACGTTACCGCGAACACGATGTTGACGACTTTTTAAATGTTACTTCGAAATGGTGTTAGAAGGTAGAAAATTGTATCGCTTAGGTTAGTTACCCAGATGAGTACTTTCGAAGAAACTAATAATATTGATGGCAGTCTTTTGATTCTTTGAGACAAACAGCGAAAACCAACAATCGCTCGTTTGCGCCAACAGTGTCGCACTCTGTACAATAATGAAGTCTTAGAATAACGTAGGCAAGGGCACTTTGAGTAAGCAAATATTAGCGTTGCCTTAGGTTTTAGTATCGCGACACTATTTTTAGGTTACCCAAAGCGCTTACGTACGTTCTTCTAAAACTTCCTTATAGTGAATGGGATATTTTGAAGACTGAGAAATCAGACAAGTTGACAGGCATATGATTGCGACTTCATTTTCTTACGAGTTTAAGCATAGAACCCTCGCGCTCAGAGGAAAGATGCGTAAACTACAAAATGACATCGCCTTTCTTGAGGAAGTCGAGCAGGAAAATCTCATTATCAGAAAGGCGACACTCGAATGTTGATAGTCCGCGGCTGTCCCCTGGCCCGCAGGGCACCACCATTTGCAAGCTGCTGCAAAGCTATCCTTGTCAAGGTTGTTTAATGTAGAATTTTGGGCTAGTTGGTATGCAGACATAATTAAAAACAAAACAGCGCAAATACGATGGACAAAGTAAAAGGTAACCAACGGGACACAGTGCTGTATCTTGTCGGTTACCTTTTACTTTGTTCTTGTCTTTGCGTTATTTTGTTTTTAATTATGTCTTGTCAAGGCCTCATCCCGTTTGATCAGACCGATGAAGCTGTTAATGTTCGGGTGAGCCCTCCCTGACACGGCTTTTATCTTACGGTGCCATGTCTCTAAGGTTGTTTCGGGAGAGGAAGTGAGGTGAGCAAGGAGGACAGACATTGGACACTTGAACCCAACCAACTGTTAACGTACAGTACAAACGAACCGATCCAATTGATAACGAGCGAGGGCCGAAGCGGGAAGGTCGCTTCGGGATAGGCCGAAATCGGAAAGGATGAAACGAGAAGGTCGTTTTGAGCTGGGTCGAAACGGGAAGGTACAAACGGGAAGGTTGAATTGGGAATGGGTTGAAACGGGAACCACGTTCTGCTAGGGCTTCATCATCCTACGTCGTTGAAAAGCGGGGAGGCGATCGTGGCCAAGCAGCCAATAGAGTGTCCGAAATCCTAGCCCCCAGCGATAAAAATAGGAAATTATAATCTCTAGCGCAGGCCCTCATGAATAGAGGGGCTGCGTTCAAAACAAGATTTTTGCTTTTTATGACACTTTTGGCATCGGTGTTATTCTTTGAGCTTCGTGACTATGCATTTCTGACGTTCTTGCACTACGATATGTGCGAACGTTCCTGAAGAAGAAAAAAAAAACTAAAAAAAAACGGAGTCTTGCAAGAAACGCAGCCCCCCTACTCTGTCATGGCGTCAGCATAAACGTAGCGGCGCCTATGGAACAAAGCAGACACTGGTCTGTACAGAAAGTCACGACGACTGAAATGCGCGAATGCGGCGTCGACGCGACATGCACCGTTACGTGCCACCTGGGAAAGCTGGTGACGCGATGGCTGACGACGATAAACAGCAGTGTTGGTGGCAGAAAGGACATACCGCATGCGCTTTAAAAACGGCAGCTAATGGCTACAATAAACAATCGCAAAAAAAAAAAAAAAAACACACGCGAAGGTGGCGTTTTTGATAGTGGGCGTAAGCCAAGTTGCGACCCCTATCGTTGTAGCGGTGAACACATACGGGGCTCTTTACCTTAGTCCCCCCCCCCCCCCCCCCCCCCCCCCCCCCCCCTTCTCTCTCCCGCTCAAACCGGGGGTAGCTGTGGAGTCAGAAAAGGGCTACCGCTGCTGCTGCCGCCGCGTCCGCGTGTAGTTGCAAAGAAGGTCGGGGTTGTGACGTGCTTGAAACAGGCCAATGAGGTCCGCGGGTTTTCACCGTGGTTTAATTACTCCACGTGCTAATCACCTCAGTGTGCACATCGTTCGCCATTCTCACTGACGAAGCTACTCGAAGAAACATAAATCATTCGTGTTTCGTGTGCGTCGTGAAGAAATACGCATGCTGGCATATTTGAGAAGAGTGTAAAAGGTGTCCGGGGTCCATGCAAGAGAACAGAGCTCGCGTGAGATTTCCACTTTGGTTGGGGCTAGTTGGTGCATGTCGATTAGAGGGTTAAAAGGCGAAGGGGAGACAGTGCGGAGAGCAAGTCGTCTGCTTCTTTTGCAAAGGTTAAAATAGATTTCCACGGCGGCAATTACCAGAAGACACTTCTGTTTACTCACAATCAGGGATGGGCAAAATACATGCAAATATGTATCGAAATACAAATACAAAATACTTCGTAAAAATGTATTTAATTACAAATCGAGTTACATTTTCAAAAAAGCATTTAAGTACAAGATACAAGTACAACCAAATGTATTTGGTCTCCTCCAAATACTTTTTCAAATACATTCCTCAAAATTGGCGTCAGCGACTTCAGGGCACCTGCAACGGGTTTCTGGGTATCTCATTTTAATTTTGCATCGTACACTCGGGAGTTAGTGTGCGAGGCTCTGGTAACGTAATAGAAATATAATCACAAGAAAATGTAATCAGCTTGGACGTAATAGGTGAAAAAAGTACAGAGCTCCAAGCAGCTCTTTTTGTCGATTACATTTTGGTATAGACCAACAAAGAACCGAGACGACCAAGCACTAGCTAGATAATTTTTTATTATCTAGCTAGTGCTAGATAATAAAATAAAATTTCGCACCAGTTATGAAAATCTGGAGGACCCGCGCATTTAGAATGTTCCAGGAAAAAAATATGAATGGAAATCGGGCTGGAAAGCATCACAAATTGTCACAGGCACTTATTTAGCCTGTGAATGTCGATTTCGTCACTATTCTTGCCCTCAACTATAGTCGGTTACAGGTCAAGAAGGTAGGAGAACCTCCTCCCACAAGTGTGATGCGCCCGTTTCAAATCTCTCCGCAGTCGAAAGAAGAGTTCACTGGAAACGCTCCTTTTTCCGCTTCAATGAATTCCAACTTGTCTCCGATCCCACTTTTTAAGAAAGCGACCTTTGTATTCATTCGAGAGGGAACCGAGCCCCTGAAAGCAGCCTTTGTATCCATCGGGGGGGGAAGCTAATCCCCGAAAGTCGTATCATGGTCGTATTTGTTTCCATCGGGGGAGGCGGGGGGGGGGGGGGGGGGGCGGACTCTAATCTTTCTCTCGTGGCTTCCACAATGCTAAGTCAAAGTCGAAAGATAAAGCAAATATGTAGAAAAGGCAAGACTCTTCTCGCGCGTTGGCCGCGACGTCACCGAAACGATGGGACGCTATTGGATACGGAGGTGCGGAGGGATATATGATTCCCTTTGAGGGGCATTTGCCGCTACCTTCTTAACCTGTAACCGACTATAGCACCGCAATCACAAAGTCACTAAACGCTTGTGCTTGATTGAGAGACACTGCATTCGGTGCAGAACGTAGTTTTCTTCCAGCTCTGGACATTGACAATAAATTTGAGGGATGTATTTTCGCCCACAAAATTGTATTTAATTACAACTGTATTTGAAATACCCACGTTTTAGTATTTAAATACGCACGTCAAATACATTACCCAATTTGTAATTAAATGCGAATTCCGAATACACAAAGTATTTAAAATACGTATTTCAAATACTTGTATTTGAAATACTGCCCATCCCTGCTCACTATGAAATTATTTTATAAGTGTATACAGCCACCGACAGCTTCCGAACAGCAATGCGTAGTCAGCCCACTATAGAAAGATGCCTTTTCGTCTATTTGTTTTGCCGAGCAAGCGGTGGGCCAATTCCTACGCCACCTAAAGTGATCAAAACCGGCGAACAATTAAACTCTTCTACTCCACGTAACGTCATCCGGGATGACACCAAAATAAGAGCGCTGTGACTAGTTTAGGTCATGTTGGCCAATCATTGCATTCTTCAAGAACACGTCCAGCAAATGGCGGGGTGAGAAAAAAACAGACGACGTGGGGATTCGGAAGCGCGATCTGCATAGGTTAACGAGTGTGATCTGTGGTTCACTCACTATTTTTACAGCGGAGTCGTTAATTTCCCCAGGATCGTGTCCCCCGCAAAAACATGTCGACACAGAACTCTGGTCGCCGCCGCCGCTCATAGATGGCGGTAGCTGTCCATAGTGTTGTGTAGGGAGGCTCTAGTGAGGGTGGGCGCAACTCAAAATCTGGTGCCTGAGGGAGAGGATTCGAGAAAGGATATGCGTCAATGTTGCCTGCACGAGAGCAGGCGCCCGCTCTGTTGCAACGCTCTCGCTCCATGCGCCTTTCCTCCTCTCGCCTCCCATTGCAAGCAACGAACGCCTTGGCGCAGCCTCTCTCGCTTCCTTCTCGCTCCGAGAATTGCAAACATCGAGAGAAGAAAGCAGGGTTGCCAGACAAGCAGCAACGTCCAAGATGGCGGAATTTACCAGTTTTCGCGTTAAAAAAAATACTTAACCTACCGCAACAAAACTGGTGGCTATGGAAAAGTAATCATTTGTACCTTGTATAAATTATTCAAGCACGTTAATGGGCCTCTATGACCTGAGTTAGGAAAGAAAATGACCCTTTGCCCCATAGACTCCCAGCAAAACTTAGCAATTAAATGGCGTCCATGTCCCGTGATCCCCGTTCTACGAGTTGCACCCACCCTCACTTAAGCCTCCCTAGTGTTGTGTTTGGCGGATGTCCGCTTGCCGCCGTCACTCATAGATGGCGCAAACTTTCAAAGCTTACCACTCTGGCTTGCCGACTCGCGGCCAGCCACTACCTCACAGCTTCGCTAGTCCTCCTTCTATACCAAAATAGAAAGACTAAAAGTATTTTTTGTTTTTTTTTGAGGTCACGTGTTTGAATGAAAACATTTTACGCCACACGCTCATGGCAGGACGGACTTCCGTCCACATGGTCTGCAGGAAAGTAGGCGCGCGGGCAGTTTTAGAGTATCTCTGGAATTTTCTTCTCGTTGGAGTAATAGCATCCTTGATTGGTTTTGATTTTGATTTTGATTCGGGCCAGCGCGTGAAGCGATCGACGCAGGTCAGAAGATACCGGTTTTCTTGGGAGGGAGGAAGTGGTCCCACGATATTAACGTGAATGTGGGCGAAGCGAGTGTTGGGTATGCTAAAAGTTCGCAAGGGCGCCTTGGTGTACCGGTGAACTTTCGAGCGTTGGCACTGGACGCAAGTTTTGGCCCAGGACCTCACGTCAGCGTTGATACGAGGCCATATAAACCGAGAAACTGCCAGTTTCTGGGTTGCTCGTATCCCGGAATGGGACAAGGAGTGCAGGCAGACCAAAACTGCTCTCCGCAAGTCTGCTGGTACGAAGGGGCGGGGACGGCCTGTCGAAACTTCGCATGCAACTGTGTCGTCACAGTCGGGCATGCGTATGTCTTCAAAGACTAATGTCGTTGACGTTGTCCGTAGGCGTTGTAGTTCGAGGTCGCCTCGTTCTGCTTCCGCCAGCTGTTCGTAAGGAACTGCACGACGCTCCGTGGAGCACAGGTTGACCCCAACTCTGGAGAGTGCGTCAGCTGCGGCGTTATCCATGCCCTTAACGAAGCGGATGCCGGTGGTGAATTCCGAAATATACGCCATCTGCCGTATCTCGCGCGGAGTATGTGGCGTGCTGTTGGAGGCTAGCGCGTAGGTCAACTGCTTATGGTCTGTCAAGACGAAGGAGCTTCGGCCTTCCACGCAGTGGCGAAAGTGCATGATGACAAGGTATATTGCAGCAGCTCACGTCGAAAGGTGCTATATCGCCGTTTTGTCGGAGTCAGATTCTTCGAAAAGAAGGGAAGTGGTTGCCAGTTGTTTCCGTCTTGTTGTTGTAAAACCGCTCCAACAGCTCCATCCGAGGCGTCGACCACGATGGAGAGCGGTGCGTCGCTTTTGGGGTGGCTGAGAAGGGTGACCGTTGGCAATGATATTTTTCACTCTCTCGAAGGCTTGATTGGCGGTTGGCGTCCAATGGAGTGGCGCTGCCTTTACTTTGGTGGCCGGCAGTAGGTCGTAGAAGGGCTCGCAGACTTGGGCGCACTGGGGTATAAAACGTCGATAAAAATTGACGAGTCCAAGAAATTCCCGAAGTTTCTTCGCCGTCGGGGATTGTGGAAAGCTTCGGATGACTGCGAATTTGCCGGGTAACGGCTGAATTCCGCGGCTATCAACGTGGTGGCCAAGAAATTCAAGTTCGTTGACGCCGAATACACACTTGGTCAGATTGACGACAAGTCCGTATTCTTGGAAGCGCGAGAAGAGTTGTCGTGTATTTTCGGCGTGCTCTTCCGGAGTGTTGCTGAATACAAGGATTTCGTCGATATACACGAAGGTGAATGACAAACCTCGGAGGACTGTGTCGACGAATCGTTGAAAGGTCTGTGCAGCGGTTGCGGAGTCCAAAGGGCATTCGCAAGAACTCGAACAATCCAAACGGTGTGATGACAGCCGTCTTGGGGATGTCTACCGGTTCTATGGGGATCTTGTAGGATGCCTTCATGAGGTCCACCTTGCTGAAAACCTTCGCGCCCTGTAGGATGCCACCGAAGCCCTGAATATGAGGGATGGGGTAACGGTCGAGTAGAGTACACTTGTTTAATGACCGGTAGTCCCCACAGGGGCGCCAGTCCTCGGTTTTCTTCGGGCCATGTGAAGTGCCCAAGACCCGGGACTCGAAGATGGCCTGATAAAACCAAGTTTATGCATGTGTTGAAATTCGTTCTTGGCTATCTGGAGGTGGTCGGGAGCGAGTCGACGTTGTCTGGCGAAAACCGGGGCCCCTTTCGTCACGATGTGATGGGTGACGGTGTGTCGGATGGCTTGATCGGGAGCCGGTGGGCGAAACACAGCAGGAAATTCGTCGGCGATGTTTTGCCAAGGAGAGGTCGTTTCTGTTCGTGGAAGAGCAAGTTTAACAGGAGGGGACTTTGACACATCAAATTGGACAATTAACTGCGTCTCGGTGTCAAGAAGTTGGTTTCTCCCCAGGTCCATGGTCAGTGCGAATCGCCGCAGAACGTCTGCTCCTATGATCGCCTGCCGAACATCCGCGATGATAAAAATCCAGCGGGATGTCCGACGGAGTCCGATGTTTAACGTCAGGCACCTTTCGCCGTACGCTTTGATCGGGGATCCATTAACAGCCTGGAGCGGTGGTGACTTTTGGCGGCACCGGCGGTCCTCCAGCGTAGGAGGTACCACGCTTACCTCAGCCCCAGTATCTACCAGGAAGCGAACCTTTGTGTTGCGTTTCGTGACGTAGAAAAGCCGGCCTGAAGTTCGGCTTTCGACGCCGGCGGCCTTCAGCGGGTGCCCACGTCGTTTCCCGAGTAGTTACACGGTGGGCGGCATGCTTTGGCTTGGGATCCGTATCTCTGGTGGTACCAGCATACTCCTGGAAGGGGGGACCCAGCTGTTGATTCACTGCGACGCCGGACAGCGTTAGCTAGTGGATTGACGGTGAAGGATCAGAAAGGTCGTGATTGGAGGTTATGAATCCTACGACTGAGCTCGCTCATCCTGGCCTCTATGTGATCGTTGAAGCTGAGGAGTTGAACAAGCTGGGATCCGATGTTGGTCACAGTAGTGCACGGAGTTGAGGAGGTCTTTTTACGCACCGCTGAGATGGCATGGGAGCCTACGTCCGTGACTTGGTCGGCCAACAAGCAAGCGTGGAGATTGAGTCGATGTGAAGATGTGCTCAAAATCCTCCGGACTTGGCTTGGTAGGCGTTGGAGAAAAAGTTCTTTGAATATGGATGTGTCCATCGTCATGGCTTTGTCCCCAAGGAGGTGCTCCACGCGTCGCAATAATTCTGTAGGTTTGCGGTTGCCCAGATCCTCGGCAGTCAATAGCTGCTGAAGACGCCGTTGCTCGGACTTTGCAGTGCGACGAATCAGTTCTTTCCGTAGAGTCTCGTTGGGCCGATCTGCGGGTGGAGAACGCAGAATGTCGCGAACCACGGATGCGGTTGACTGCGGGAGGGCCGCGACAACGTAGTCAAATTTGGTGAATGATGAGATGATTCTGCTCTTACGGAAAATTGGTTCCGCGGTCAGGAACATCAGCTCGGAATCGGACGACCAGAACTCCGGGGACTTGATGTTCACAGTCGTCGCCCCAGTGTCGTTGGGGCCCCGGGAGAGGCGCCATTGTCTTCGAGGCTCATGAGGGTGGCACAAAACTGGACTCACCCAAAGAACCAGGGCTACGGGGCAGCTTAGCTGGGCGTGGTCGGGGGTAGCTCGGTCCAAGGTCACCAGTACGTAGGAGTGGAGGCTCGGTAAATCACACTCTACATATTTATTTACGACATTTACACTGTCCTTTTGAGTAGTTCATCTAGGGGCCCTTCGCCGAATCCCAGAGTTCGTGCAGCTCGTGGTCCAGGAACTTCGTGTCCCTTGCTGGAGCCTGTCCCGTGAGCTCGGCGCCGTTTAAGCGCTGGATCGCTGCCGCTAGCTGCCGTTACAGCATCCTTGATTAGTGTGGCCTCTGGAAGAGCCCACGAAGGCTCGAAATACGAAAATTTGCAAAACTCTAGGACTATCGTGTTAATACATAAGGTGAGGAACCCACAGAAGGGGACCCCACAGACAAACGCACACAGTGTTTCCGATTGTTTTCTTGTATTCGTGAACCAGTCTCTGATTCTTGTAATTATGACGACTCACCAGCTATGCTAAGTGCAAGTTCGTCTGCTTCTTTCGCAGGGGTTGTGGTGACGTCGCAACGCCGAGCTCTGATTCGCTTTGATTCATTTATTTCATTCATTTATTGTTCCCTTAAAGCGCCCGTAGGGCTTTACATAAGGGGGGGGGGATAGTGGGTAGACCTCAAGGCAGCTTGCTCTGAGGTCCACCCACTATCCTTCAATCAGAACCAATCAGAGCTCGGCAGCTTTCTGACGTCAACGTAACTCCTTCGCATGAAGCAGGCGTCTTGATCTCCGTCTCCCCTTCAGCGTAAGTCCGAGCGAATTCGACATTGCGTAACAGCGGGGCCATGGAAGTAGTGCCAAAAGTGCAACGTCATCGCGTTCATGGCCTTTCTGGGGGCGAGCTATCCCTGGCTAAATGAGTCAGAGAGTTCTTCTGTGTTTGTTTGTCTCTCATTGCTCTGAGCTACGGAGAATCGAACTTGTTTTTTGAAGTACCGTTATAGTTGGAGTAGAAAATATTCTTCGAATAGCAACATTTTTGTACAACGATATTCGTTTAGGGTTTTCCCAGCTACATACGTGGCGTCAGCTTTGTGCCAGGCAGGAAACTCAGTTTTATTATGCACCGCCCCGTGTCGCCTGGCAAAGCCCGCGTACTTGGCTCTTGCACGGGCGGCAATGCCTTCCACTTTCACGGTTGGCGGGGAACGCCAGTGCACATTGCTCACCGCCTAACTCCATTTGCGTGCATTATCAATTGTCGAGCAAACCACCAGTCGTAACGGTACTTGCCCCAATTTCGTACCAGGCAGGGACGTTGCCTCACATGTCCGGTGTGTCCCCTTTCCTAAATGCCCCCTCCTCCAAAAAAAAAAAAAATCTTATATGCTTTTATTCAGCGTAAAAATGGACTACAATTCTCCAAACTGCGATTCTGTGCTCAAATGTAGAGCTTAGTGGTCCGAACGAGATGCCAAAGTTTCAGAACTAAGCGTTATCTTACTCAAAAGTTACGTGATTTTTTTTTTTCTAAATTTTCAGTGAAAAAATGGCGGCCCATGGAGCTCAGTACCTTAAGGCCGCCAGTTATTGAAAACGGACGAAAACGGGCCCCATATTCTAACTATTATTTTCAGAAAATCACTTCTAACTTTCAAATGAGATAACAGTTGGTGGCTCTGGAACAGTCATGGCCGTTGGCACTAAATTTGAGCGGAGAAGGAGCGTTCGGGCGATGCGTAGGTTATACATGCAATAAAGACAATCCAGTCATGTGCTTTTTTTTTCTTTTTTTCTTGTTTTCTTTTTTTTTTTTTTTTTTGGGGGGGGGGGGGGCACTTTGTATTTGAGCGGTCACAAGGCTGCATTGTGTGGGATCGAGCGAATGAAGGGTGGGTATGCGTACAAGTGTTTGTTACTACGCGCAAACGACGGCAATTGGTGTCACTTGTTCGAATCACTGTGGCGAAAAGCTGCGGACTCCTTTGTGCCTAACGCGTTCCGCCGTGGTGCCCTTCCCAGGAGGTGATAATGCCGCTGTTGATGGTGGCCTCGCTCATGAGCATCCGCAGCGGCCTCAAGCCGAGCTCCAAGCCCGCGCACCGCGGACCTCTGGGCCACGTGCTGCTCGTGACGCCCTCGCACCTATCCCAGATCACGACCGAGCTGATGGCGGCTCCGGCCACGGCCCAGGTGGGCGCCTTCATGCGCCAGGTCGTCGAGTTCCTCAACAGCAACACGTACAGCAGCGGCTTCAACTTCTCCCTGTACAACAACTCGAGCGACATGGAGCAGGTGCGGCCAAGCAACGCTCTCCTCTCCCTTCCTTATGCGGAGGGCAAGTCGTCTGCTTATTGCGCAGGAGTTTTGTTGACGTCAGAAAGATGCCGAGCTCTGATTGGTTCTAATCGAAGGATAGTTGTAGAGCTCAAAGCAAGCTGCCTTGAGGTCTACCCGCTGTCCTCCAATCAGAGCCAATCAGAGCTTGCCGTTGTGACGTCACCACAACCTTGGCAAAAAAAAAAAAAAAGCAGACGAACTTGCTTGCCGCATTGCGGACAATACGGGTTCAAACCGAACTTTCTCGCTTCTTTGGCCTACCTGCTCCAGTGTTTGGAGAGCTGAGACCCGAATTTAGGGTGGAAGGCGTTGTGGATGTTTCACGCTTCTGACTATTTGACGTATGGAGAGATAGGAGAGCTTATCGGAACCGCATACCGCAGAAATAGGCACGATCGAGTGTTTCAGCCAGACGTATGCTGGTTACTTGAAAAATGTAATGGATTGCAATTAAAAATTACCGAGCTTCAAATGTAATGGATTACGTTTACAAGTTACTTTGGATGAAAAGTAACGTATTACTTTACTCGTTACGTTAAAATTTACTTTTCCATTTCTTTTTCCGTACACTTATCCAGAAAACAAGAGAAACAATTTTGATATATTTTTAAAATGTTCTTCAACGCTACTTTTCATTTCTGATACGCCCGTATCATAGTAGTCGTTGTAAAAATAAAATAATATATTTAAGATAAAGAGTGACGGTGCATCCCGTTCACCTGTAAGCTGACAATACTTTATTTTCAGCTACAGGCATCTCGGCAGTGAGGAAAGTCCAATGACTGCCCAACGTAGGTTGCCCTGTGCTTGTTTAGGAAGGTACTCTCGGTGTTTCGTCAATATAGGAAACATCCGTTTCCCCCAGAATATGATCGAATTGTGAGTTGTTCGTAATAACGAGAGAAAAATGCATGTATACTTATAAGTATACATGCATTTTTTTCGCCGAAACGAACAAAAATATACTACAATTCGTTTTAAAAAAATTGTGTCTATTAGCGAGGTTTATATAAACGCGGCATGACAGTATATCGAGAGAACTTTCTTGCGGAGGCTGCAGAGGTGTCAGCAAACGCTCGACTGATGTCCGCCGTTAGAAAGTTGGCAACATATGGTGGCAGCAGTAGCGCTAGCCGCGCTGGCGATGTCTGTGGGGTCGCATCGTACATAGTGCTTAAGTCCCGAAACATTTCACGAGGCTGAAGAGTGCCCATGCTGACCTGATGCGATGGGGCGTGGGAAGTGAATCCCCTTCGAAACTCTGGTCATTTGGATCGTTTGTGATCAGTTCAAGGCCTATCCTGTGGATATAATATGTGTTTATGTTTGTTCATTTGTTGTTGTTTCTTTCTCGCAGGCGTACCGGTTTAATGTTACGCACTCGGCAGTTGGCATCGTCTTTTCGGATGACCTCGAGAAGTCTGGTTCCTACCAAATCCGTTTTCCCCTGCGGCATGTGCCTTCGCCTGACGTGAAGCGAGTTGGAATAGGTAACGTAGTTTACCCATAATGGAACTAATCCCCGCTATTTTATTTAGACAATTTGCTTTTGGGGCGCTTCAAAAGTGTGTGGAGAATAATCGCTTTTTTATGATACGAGAACTTGATGTTATAACAATTTGGTGTCAATTCCATTCATCCGCGTTTATTTCATTAATTCTCTCCATGAAGACCTTCCTTAAGCTTCTGCTTATTTAAATCGTTCAGTCGTTACTTTTTTCATTTATGATATAAAATTGTATTCACTTTTTGTACCTCCACATTTCATAAGCTTGTATATATTATTTATAGTCATAAATGAATGAGGTATTTCAGGAACTGCACCCTTATTCGTCACGCCAAGACAGGCTTCATATCATGTGCGGCTAACAAAGTAGTTTAACTGCCTATAAGCTTTTGCTCCTTAATTGTGAGAGAAATGTAGGTGCTTCAAATCCATCTAAATGAAAGGAAAGAAAGAGAAAACTAAAAGGAAACCAGATCGCTCGTGTGAAAACACTCAGAAAAGGTAAATATTGCAATTGAAAGATACGTTAATTTTAAGCAATGTATTTCTTGCTTCCGATTTTGGAAATTCACCGAAACACTCAAATAAAACACGTGTTTCATCTAAATAAGCGCAGCAAACACTAGAAATGCGCTTGAGATTAGCATACCGCGTATCCGAGACCTCCGCTTTCTTCCCACAGAGATGTGCAGAGTGAAGCACTTCATCTTTTCGTCCGACTCCGTGATGTGCCCGGCAGCCTCCTATTATTCCAGCGGCTTCAGCGCCCTCCAAGCTGCGATCGACTTCTGCTTCATCAAGGTTTGCGCCGCGCCCCACGAACGCACGTCTGTTTTGGGGTGTGTGCCTGCACGTCATTAATGAATGAAAGAATGAACGGACGGGCAGGCGGACAGATCTATGGGAGCAGGGGGTTTCACTAAGGGGGTACTCCGGCGATTTCTACCCGAACACAAAATCTCTTCTGCGTACCCTGCCGTAATCCTCTCCGACACGCTATTTTTATTATTACTAAATTTCCAATCGTTGTTGTGAAACGGGCCAATGAAGTCGATGCAAAAACCAACATTCGAATTTACCCACGCTTCTCAGTGCCCATGACATACCTGGCAGGCAGGCAGGCTTGCAGGTCGAGCAGGCAGTCTAGAGAACAGAGTAAAGGCCGCACACTCGCTCCGTGCGCGAGTGCTGGAGCGAGCTTTCAAAGCATTGACTTGACATCATCAAACCTATTGTTATCATTTGGTAACTAGTTCTATAGCCTAGCCCTAAAGAGAGAACCCCTGCCTGCACGTGATGTCGACAAAAAAAAGAGTGATGGTGGTTCCGTATATACACAGGATATCTCACAATCTCAAACAGGTAGCCAATAGGTGCGGAGTCCCCTTAGTGATGTCAGCACCCCGAAAAATGGGTCAAATTTGTACCTTCCTATTTGTGCGCAATTTTAACCATGTTCAACATATTTTGGCTTGATACTTCGGTTTCTGAGTTCATCGATATTTGTTGAGGTGTTTAGATATTGTAAGCGATTTAATTTTCGCGATGACCAAAATTTCGCGAATTTCGCGAATCGCCTATAATTCGTGAAAAATTGGTCCCACGAACAATTCCGGTAAAATGTAAACACATTGTATTCTATATTGAGATCCCACCGCGTCGCGAAAATTAGAACCCGCGAAATATTTCAAAACTTCAGCTTTGACCTAAATCCCGAAATATTGAGCCCGTGAAAAGTAAGTCGTTTACAGTAATTATCAATCGAATCGGAATCCATAAAAAAATACTCCGGAGTATTTAAAAAAAGAAATGCATTTCATACTTTAAAGTAAAAGCTCGGATTGAGTTCTCTATCGCTGCGTCGGCCCGCAGCTCTGGACCAAGGCAGACGCGCGGCTGCCGGAGCTAGTGGTGCGGCTCTTGCCCAAGCCTCCGTACGTGGACCCGGGCACCACGTGGAGGTCTGTGGTGCCCTTCTACCTGACGATGGCCTTCTCGCCCTTCGTGTCCGTGCTCTGCGCCAACATCGTACTCGAGAAGGAGCGCAAGATCAAGGAGGGCGTGCTCATGATGGGCATGATGCCCTCAGCCTACTGGTGCGTAACCTGACGACGTCTGTAGATTGCCTCAAACACTTCCCAAACATTCCCCCGGTTAAGTCCGCCCCCCCCCCCCCCTAACTTCTTCCGAAAAATATACAAACCCATGGCACAGGCACGCCCCAAGATCCCCACTGGAGTTACGGACACCTCCCTGCTTCCGAATTCTGGATAAACGTTTGCTTCTCAGGATGCCGTCGCTCTTTTTAGTCACCGATAGCTCAAGCAACGGAACGCATCTCATTATCGCTATGTAGCGAATGAGATTGCCTATTGTGAGGAGCGTCGCGTCCTTCTAATTGAAGTTGGGAGTTCTGATTATCTGAGTATAACGAGCTAAGTTAAATCCTTTA
Organism: Ixodes scapularis; assembly: GCF_016920785.2. Taxonomy (NCBI): domain Eukaryota; kingdom Metazoa; phylum Arthropoda; class Arachnida; order Ixodida; family Ixodidae; genus Ixodes; species Ixodes scapularis. Next base: position 330,055 of record NW_024610136.1, read on the forward strand.
CTGAGTAGTGCATTTGCTTATTTCGTGAGTAAATACTATTTTATCAATATCAGCCTTTATTGTACCATGTGTCCTGATGGCCCGTATCCTTGTAGGACCGCGTGGTTCCTGGTCGAAGCCGTGGTGGTAGTGAACGTCTGCTTGATCATGACGGGGATGGTGTACGTGCTTCACATTCTTCCAAACACGGACATTGTCCTCGTGTTCGTCATATCGCTCCTCTACGGCTTCACAGTCGTCATGTTCAGCTTCATGGCGACGCCTTTTTTCAGCAAGTCCAAGGTGAGTGCTTGTGGCCAGCGAACGGCAATGTGCGCCGTTCGGTTTCCGGTAGATAGAATGGTGCTTTAGTAGATAGTTACGATGACCTTGGTAACGACACCTGATGGCGTCAGGATGCATGCAAAAAACCGCCGGAGGTGTATCGGGTATCATTGTCGGAGTTATCGGAGCGGTCTACTAAAGCTCCCTACTGCCGAACCCATTCCCGAACCCCCTGCCGAATCAGCAACACTGGCGACTACCTTTCTTTTAATGCGATAACAATATGAAGCTACTCATCGCAGATTTCTGCTCATGCATGTCGCCTCCATGTAGTAAATGTTCCGCTAAATTTAGCGGAAAATAGACTTTACCTGACCTATGCATCAATTCAGGTTCCCCGCTAGAGTTTAGCCGAATCAGGTTCCCCGCAACATTTAGCGGAAAATTGGCTTCACGTGACCCGTGTGCCAATTCAGATTCCCAGCTAAATTGAGCGAAATCGGGTTCCCCGCTAAATTTAGCGAAATATTGACTTTACGTGACCTATGCACAAATGCAGGTTCCCCGCTAAATTTACCGTAGAACCGAACACCAGCCCCTCTGTGCAACGATAAATTCTATCGCATTCATAGATAATCACCCCTTTATATTTTCTACAAATATGCCTCCATCATCAATTTTTTCTTTATTTCTTTCCTCGCTTCGATTATTTTTCTGAATAAAAGCTTCTGTTTGCGTCTTAGTCCTCCGTTGTTTCATTTATATTCCTCGTAAGTATTTTTTTTTGCCTTTATTGGTTAGCCCGTGACGAAATGTAGGGACTGAACTTCGCGAAGCTATGTTTGGCTTTTCATTTTTGAAAATTGCGCCTGTATGCAGAAGGGACGCCAATAAACCGAACTGAATTGAATTCAACGCACAGGGACTTCATGTGCACACTCCTATTATTCCAAGAACGGGCGGCCCACAGGGTATATGTTTCCGCCAGTCGGAATTTGCGTGATAGGATTTGTATCTTATACGGCAGTGCTCTAAGACTCGCTCTTTCAATCATTCGGGTCCTTCCGTGCATAGTCACAGGTGGAGAACGACAGAAAAGAGTGAGAAACGCGTCGCATGACATGGTCACGCTTGTTGATTGGATCTTTGGCGTTCTTTTCAACTAATGCAGCAATCTGATTGGCTGAGGAGGGAAAACGAGGCACTCAGGAAGCGCCAGGCTATGCGCTCCTTAATGACTCTAGTTGCTCCTCTTATTGTTCCTGCCTCGTTCCCTGCCCTCTTGCACGCTGACACGCAGGTGGCTGGCTCGGTGGTGGGACTGATGATGCTGCTCTTCAGCTTCTTCTACATGCTGTCGGTGTTCCTCAGAGGCAGGGTCTCCACCTGGGTCTTCTACGTGATCGCCCTGCTCTCGCCGGCAGCATTCACCCTTGGCATTGAGCGGGTGAGCTCGCCATTGGCTGTTTAAACTCGGCCAAAGCGACGCCAGTCCTGCGATTTATTTGCGCGCGGTTAAGGAGTATACAGCTTCGTATGCATAGGAGTACAATGATGGATTGCTATTAGTCCTACCTACTCAACGTGGCATCGCGTTGCCTGGACTACAGTGAGATGCAAGTTAAGAATACGTCGGAGGCTCTTCCCACACCCTCGCTGCAGTCACCCACTGCTTCCCCGCGATGCGCCGATAATCCGCTGCCGAGGCTCGCGCCGCGCGAAGGTCTCGTAAACTTTCGTGGCTACTACTTCTGGTCGGACTGCGGAGCGATCCGATGCCTTATCTGGTATGGATGGCAGTGGTGTTGATTTGGCGCGTGCTTAACTTGTATCTGTCTATAGATGGCTCTTGTTTGCCCTGTCGGCTCTTGTCTTTTGACACCGTGCAAACGGATGACCGATGTCTCTATAAGAAAGTTCAACCAACCAGGCCGATCGATATCATATTCCGGGCCGTGCTGTCATGGCGAAAAGGGTGAACAGATTTTGAACTCTGGAATTACCTGACCGCTGTAGCGCTCGATGACACTCACCCTTTTAGAGCGCAGTTCTTAGGCGCCCGTTTCCGCCTTGAGCGGCGTCGCCGTCGGCGTCGCCATCGCCGTCGGCGTAACCAGGAGGTCACGTGACCCCTCCAGGTCACGTGATCCCCCAGGTCACGTGACCCTCCAGGACACGCGACACCCCCAGGTCACGTGGCCCCCCAGGTCCGGGGGTCACGTGACCCCCTCCCCTCTTCCCGAGATCCCGTGACCCCTGTGAGGGGAGGAGGAGAAAGGAGGGGAGCAGGGAGGATGGGCACCGGGGACGAATCCGAATTTTCATTACTCCAAAAATGATTTTAAAAAACTTTTATCTCTTGTCCCTCGGCCGGCTTCGAACCGGAGCCCTATCGTTCAGGAGTAGCAGGCAGGATCACGAGGAGGAGGAGGGAGGAGGAATATACCCTCCCCTCAGTACCTTCCCTCCTCCGCCTCAAGAGCTGCGCTCCAATTCGGCGTTACAGGGAGTTGTAAACGGCTTTCATTTTTTATTCTCCAAACTGATAAAAAGACTTTCAACGAAGGAAGGACGTTGATTTGTGTTCCTTTTAAAGGCTGGTTCTCACATGCAGCGAAGCGCTGATGTAGCGCTCCTCACGTGTCGTTAGCTACTTATCGTCTGCCATGAGCAACAGTTTTGACGGTGCGATACAAAGCTGCTGAACGCTGCCGTCAGCACGCGCTAAGCGCGAGGTTAGCGCTATGCTTGTAGCGCTCTGCTGCATGTGTGAACAGGCCTTAATAGTGAACACTGATTGGAGCACACATTTCTAGAATGTATTTTTGCACCTGTATTAGCTTGACATTTTCTTACTGATAGGCTAGTTTTCGAAAATACCGCCATTTTTCTTTCTTCGCTTGCAGATCAGCCAGATGGACGTGATAGGTTCTATGCGATTTCGGAATGTCTTTGAAGACGGCTTCTCCGTGGGGAGCTCTATGCTTATGCTGCTCTTTGACATTTTTCTCTACGGCTTTCTCGCCTACTATTTCGACGCTATCATCCCAGGTAAATTTTTCACTTGCTCTATGATTTCAGATGTCGCAAAATTCTTAAAGCTATTGGGGAGGAGATCAGAACGTGGCACCCAAAGCGGTTAACTTTAGAACTGCACGGATGGGGACAACAAGTGCAATGACTCAGCGCTCGGCTGACTTAACCGAACGCGGCGTCAGCGTTCGGCTGGAGTTCGTGTTCATTGGTTGGGGGGAGGAGGGGCTCTTTTGTTACCACTCCGGCCTGCAGGAACAATGCAGCATGCGCGGTGCGGAACTCAGCACAAAAGCGGAAGTGGGTAAAGCTTGCATTCTTTGACGACTGTTTTCGGGAGAAAACCGGCACTTAGCGTCACTTCGTTTATTGTCGGTATTTTTACATTACACTGTGCCCCGCGCTCTTTTGAAGGTAACATACACATGCTCACAAGGCCAGTGGGCATGTGCCTTGTTTTGGGTGCCTTGTGTTGGGTAAACACCGAGGTGTGGGGACAACAAACGGGTCGGAGCGCCCCCTATAGTTCAATCTTTTCGCCAGTAGAGTTAGTAATTATTTTTCATACACGATAAAGAGATAAAAAATTAAAACACAAAGGACATCTCTGGGGTGTTTTGGATATAACGGCTGTTCTCTAACAGCAAATCCTGGGTGTGGATTTTTTTATTTTATGATTGCAAGGGAAATAATTAGAAATATTCGCATGTGCCAGCAATGCTACCATATGATGTTTTCTGGCACGTTGGAGAAATGCCTTGTGGTCATAAAGAATTGTTAAAGAAGGCGTCTCAAACTTGGAATACAAACGCGGCTGCAACTTTTTGAAATATTAAATTGAAAACTGCGGCCTTTTTTGTTGAAGATATCTAACGTAATGGGACGATATTCTGTGGTAATGGTATACCAAAATAAGATGGAAGTTTGACAAGTACACAATAAGTATGTCATATTGACGAAAAAATAAACTGAATCACAAAGCCATTGCACAAAATGTAATTTGTTGCAAGGAATTGTATTCGCTCGCAAATGCAATGCAATGCAAGTTTCTTGTATTACGCGCAGTCGTATCTAAATGTTCATCATCAAAGCCTTGGTATGCATTACAGACAATCGTATTGGCAATGGCCACCGTGGCAGCACCCGCCGCAGAGACTTGGTATGAATTACTACTCAAGCAGTTGCAATTCTAATACCCATTGTAAACGCCGCATTACAGGCGCTTGTAACTGGAATGTCCACCGTTGAAGCTTGGATATTTACATTACAGTCAACTGCGTCAATGCTGAATTGCACTGTTGCGGAAGCCAACTCAGATTTCGCGTACGTCGCGTCGACGTGTGGCGCAGTGCGGCGCAGTCTAAGCAAGGAGAGTTGGCCATTTGCCATGCACCTGTGCCGTAAACGAACTGGGCGCCATCGCACGCACCACAGACACGTTTTGAGTCACGCCTCACGATGCTCATTCGCCAAACTTGGTGAATTCTTGGTGTCCTCGCAAGGCAAAAAAGGCAAGAAAGAATGAGGAGCCACACTTAAAAGATAGCCTGTGCCTGGAAAACGGATATTGAACTTGAGCTTCAGCTGCGTGTCTCATAAAATGGAAATCTGCTGTAGTTGGTTCAATGCTTTTGTTTAAAAGGACACCTAGACGGAACACAAAAATAAGAAATTGACGAAGACAATGATGTCCTCGTTCATTTATTACTAACGTTGACGTTCGCGCCAGTTGGCATTTTATGGTTAAAAGTTTCAAATAGCGCAGACAAGGTTCAGAAAGAAAAGTTTACACGAACAACAGCGCTGACTTACACTGAAGTTTATATGTGCTAACATCGAGTATAAATACTGCAACAAACAAACAAGCGAAAAAAGAAACGAAAAAAAGGGTGCCAGTGATCTGTAGTGTTATCTTCCGATTCCTTGGTCCCTAGTTTTCGAATAAACGTGACACGTCAACGCATAGCTCTCGACAGAAAGGGCTTATTCCACTTACGTTCTGCTGGGGAGTTTCGGGGATCAAAAAAGGTCATCAGGAAAGTCTGGGAGAGGTGCGCTTTCAGTGTATGCTGGATGCCAATCGTTCCTGCGATGCTAGTCCGCAGATGTATACCGCCGCCGACGCCAATGTCCTCCATCCGGTTCCTGAGGCGCCATAGGAACCGTCCTCCATCCGGTTCCTCAGGCACCATAGGAACCGTCTTGCTACGGAGGCGACCGATGACCAGTCTCCAGGTGCCGGCGTTCGGTTGTCAACTAGATCAGGGCTAACGGGACCCCACATCCTTAAGCTGTTTTTAATTTTAAAGAATTTATTAGTTTTATGTTTCGCCTATATTGTTCAGCGGTCTGTATGATAAATGCCTATGGCGGTTCGATTGACAGATAGAAATGCATCTGCTTGTAATGTTCACTGTGGAAGCTTGACCTCAACCTGCATCTCCCCTTGTGCAGGGGAGTTCGGCCAGAGTCGCAGCCCCTGGTTCATCTTCAGGTGTTTTGCTCCTTGGAAGGCGAAGGAAGTTCACGACAAATCCGCCAAGTCCGAGATTGCTCCGAACGCCGATGTGGAAGACCGCCCTGCTGAACTTCTCGAGCGAGAAGCCATCAGGTGTGTCATCTCGTTGTCTCGCTGTTTACTGCGGAAGGCTAAACACTATCCTTAGACGACCACGTACAGTGCTCTGCAGACACGGCCACTTGATCACTTCCGCTTCACTACGGCCTACCCCTTACAAAAACGGGTCTCAACATTCTTTTTAATTTTTTTAGACTTCTTATTGACTTTCCGCGATCCTACTGAATTCCTTTATAAACGCACTTTGTTTTGACTATTGTCAAAAAACTTTCAAAAGAAAAAATATTGAATTTTTTGTACACTTATTTATAAAAAAATTAAAAAGAACTTGTAAAGATGTTTTTCTATAGGATATTTTCTAAAAAATTCAAAAGGAAAAACAATAGATTTTGTTTTGTAGACTTATTTATAAAAAAATTAAAAAGAACTTGTAAAGACGTTTTTCTGTAGATTATTTTCTAAAAAAATTCAAAAGGAAAAACAATAGATTTTGTTTTGTAGACTTATTTATAAAAAATAAATAAAAAGAAGTTGTAACAACGTTTTCTGTAGGTTATTTTCTAAAAAATAAAAAGAAAACCTATTGACATTATTTCTTTATAATATTTTATAAAAAGAGACATTTTTTTATTATTTTATTTGGTCTGCGGTCGTGTGCGGGGTCCGATATGACCGATGTTTTTTTTTTGTTACTTTTTATTGAAAATGTGTTGACTTCTTGTTCACTTTGATTACTTTATTTCGACTGACTTCCTGTTGACATGGTCAACAAAGAGTTTGTTGATTTTTCGTTCAAACTTTTTTTATGATTTTCTATTGACTTTCTATTAACTCTACGTTGGAACTTTTTTCTGTAGACTTCCTGTTGAAAGTGTTATCAGAAATACTGCAGGCGTTCGATTTACTTCGTGTTTAAATTATTCAGTTGACTTTCTGTAGCCAGTGTCAAAAGAAAAGCTACAGACTTTCTGTTGACGTTTTATTGAACATCATACATCTTGACTAAATATCAAAAGTCACTAAGTTTCTCAATAGTCTCTGACAAGTTGAGAACCATAGGGAGGAGCTTCCGTTCTCCTGCCTCCAGCGCGAGCCTTCTATCCTTGACAACTCTTCAACGTCTCGCGCCCCTCGAGCTCGACTGCGCAGTCAAAGCACGACGGAAGGCATGGGGCGCGTGCTGGAGGGCAGGCGCCCTGCCGTTCTCACTTTTTAAATGACAATCGGTGCATTATTGACCCTATTCAACTAGTAAAGAAGAGCAAAATAACTATTTTAAAGTGGAGCAACCGCCTTGACTGGCTTTGTCCCGAGTGGTGCTATGCAGAGAAGCGATAAACATTGGTTCTATGAGCCGTTTTTGTGGATGTTTTTTGCGACTACACGAAATTATTATTAGTTGTACCAATGCTTTTTAGTAAGAGATAGAGTCCACGAACTTCGAAACACTGTCTTTCCTTTGATAGACTTTCGAGAAGGAGACCGGAGACTTGGAAACTTAGTAAGTGCTGAGGTCGTCACCGGCCAAATGATTACCTTGAATATGTAGGCTATATAAGGCTCTGGTGCTGTCAACAGGACTGTGTTTCTGGCGTTGAGTGCTTGATGCTGTTTGTGTTTGTTTACATTGCTTATTTGTGGGATGTGTATGTATCAAAAAGACACTATTTCCTAACAAAATTTAAAAATATATTAAAAAATTTAATGTTTTTTTTTAAACGTTAATTTGCAATTTTGTCAAAAGGAATTCAACAAAATTTATGTAAGAAGGAATTCAAAAGAATGTATGTAAGAAGGAATTCTAAAAAATTTAAGTGGCCAATTTTAACTAGGAGTTAAATAAGTTGTCAAAACAAAGTCTAAAAAACATCAAAAAAGTTTAAAAAGAAATTCAATAGGACTCCAGAAAATTTTCAACAAAAATTCAAAAGAATTTAACTACAGATTTTTGTAAGGGACCGCTGCACCAGGAAATACATAGAGCGGTCCAGCTGAGTTTCCTAATCTCGCCGCGTGAGGCGTGAAACAGCGGTCACAAGGCCGCTACACGGAGCCATTAGGCTTAATATCACTCACTGCGGCCACCGTAAGCACTTTTGTTTCCTCCGGCAAAAAAGAGCCGTTCGGCAGACCGTTCTCAAGAGGGCGGGAATCATATAGAGAGGCCGTGTCTCAAAACGAAATAGACCAGTGGAGCGCTTGGCCTCGCTAGAGTAACTTACTGTACTTGCTCTGCTTGACGAGAATATGCAGTTACTTTTGTGTAGACTAGTAACCATATGGCTCCTCTGTTTAATTACTGTAGGCATCGCTAGAGTCTGCTGGTCTATTTACTTTCAGTGGGCACTTTACGTAACTCGCCCACAGTGCTGATCTAAAGTTTATCTACTCTAGAGATGTTTACTGCCCGAGTTGCTATATCGTTCGTCTAGCGGATCTCGAGCACTCTGTACACCAAAACTGTACCCGATACCTGCTGTACCAGGAGTACCACGAGTGTATACTCGATTCCCGGACTCTGAGGTCTCGCGGACTCCACCGTGACTCGAACGTGTATCGAGCTTCCCGTAAACCAGTCTGCTTTGTTTACATTCCATTTGCCACAGAGCGGTCATACGCTTGTTAGAATCGTGGTTAGCTAAGAACTTCCTAAGAGCTATATGTTCCTTCGTTTGACGTGGGAACGATGGTATGCTGAGTTCAATGAACACAAACGCTGGCATGATCCGCAATTTCGCGACAATGTGACATTCAAAAGAACCATACGAAGGAGCTTTGGTACAATGACACTGGCTCGGGGTCTGCATGGAATACTATTTATAGCTTCGCAATATCCGTAAGCTTTTACAACCAGCTCTCCTGGGCGTTTTTCTCAGGTTTAGTTTGTTGTGCCCATTATGCATCGGTTCATCTTACCCACCAGGCAGTATACATACATCTCTCAAGCGTTTACAACCAGACGAAAAATGCCGAGTCACATGGCCGTGGAGAATCGCACGGCGTCTAATATTTCACGTGAGAAAGTTACTGCGCATGCTCTCAACACGTTTCACAGCACAGTGGACAAAGGTGGAAGTGCGCAGAAGGTGGTGTTATTTCATTGTGCATAGTACACGAAATAAAGCAGACAATCATCTTTTCGGTCCTCTATCATTCCCGCGGTTGACGTCCACGAACGCGGCAGAATACAGGATCTGCGCAAGGTGTTCCACTCGTGGCGCCAAGAGCCCGTGGTGGCCGTGGACGGCATCAGCCTGTGCATGCACGAGGGACAGATCGCGGCGCTGTTGGGCCACAACGGCGCCGGCAAGAGCACGCTGCTCAACATGCTGGTGGGCACGCTGAGCCCGTCTCAGGGCACGGCGCGCATCTACGGCCTGAGCACCGAGGACGCCGAGGACGTGGCCCAGATCCGCTCCATGCTGGGCGTCTGCCTCCAGGAAGACATCCTCTTCGACGCGCTCACGGCCAGGCAGCACCTCACGTTCTTCGCCAGGATGAAGGGCATCCCCAAGAGCTGCATCGACGAAGAGGTGGGACGGCCTTTTTGCAAAACTTTGGTGTTTGGAACACGTCTACTACTGGCGTGTTGACCGCGTCCTAAACCGTGGTCCCTCGGATTCCGCCTGATGACGTCACAGAAGTGTCGCATTGTCGCCGGCCGCGATTCTGGCGGTGTCCCAGCAGCGGTGGTAGATGTGGCTGACGCCTGTTCTTCTTCAGATCGCTCTCCAGCTTGACAAGCCTCTGAAGCTTCGGCAGACAGGAGCTGGGACGCCGCGACGACGACAGCGACGCTCGCGTCCCCTCGTCCTTGCTTCCAAAACTTGTACGCACCACCGCCAGGATCGCGACGTACGGCAGAATGACACTCCGTTCTTTGTGACGTTATTTACGGAAACTTCGAGATCACATTCGATATATGGGCGGTGTAGGACGCTAAAGACAGCAGTCGGAAACGCATTCCAGGCGCCTTAGCAAAACCTGCTACGTTCTAAAAGCCAAACCTCGATCGAAAAAAAAAAAAAACGCAAAAAAAAATTGTTAGCAAGTAAAAAAGCAATTTTACTTTTCATTCTGATATTTTTTTCCTTTGAAATAAAATTCGCACGCGCCCACACTGTCTTTTCTTGGTTTGACGAATATTAAACATATTTAAACGTCGGCTCATAAAAAAAAAATATTTAGGTATGGTCATGTTTTGGTTCTTTCGCATTTAATCACTACCGCTAGCACCGAATTTACATGAAGGTCTCACATTCTGCGATACCTCATTTATTCAGTCCCAAAAACTGGGTTTAATTTTCTCTTACGGACCTGGTAGAATTCGGTAACGAAACCATTGATATCAATTCGGTAATCTCACTTCAATGTAATGAATCATTGCAGGTGGAGAACATTCTCAGAGAACTGGATCTTACGGACAAAGCGGACGTGCCGGCGGTTAAACTCAGCGGAGGACAGAAACGAAAGCTTTCTGTGGGAATTGCGCTGATAGGCGATCCTAAGGTAAGAAGAGACATAAACTAAATATAGTAACAGAACCATATGAACCGGTTCGTTTTCTGATCGCATCATTTTTTTCTTCTGTATTTGACAATTGACTTTTTTATTGTCTTTTCCATTCAATTGTGCGGCGTTGGTGTAATTATTTAGCATTGCTGTGTGATGTGATGTTTGACTGATTGTTATATGAATCTGGTGCAAGCATGAATACATATATTATGAAATGAACCGGATGTATGTTTCGGGTTGACATTGTTAGTACCCCTCATGAAGTCTCAGATGAGCATAAGGGACGAGTATAAAAAAATAGCAGTAACAGCCCCATTGAAATAAAGACTGTATGACTGATATGATCCCATATGCCACAATGTCATATGAATAAATTGTAGGACATTTTATACGCCATAGTCTCAATAAAGAAAACACAGGTCATGTCAATGTTTGGCCATAGTTTTCTACTGTGCCTCAACTGGCTCATACATGGCAATCTTTTTTTTTCCCCTCGTCTTTAATAATTTGGCCAAAAGCAATATCCCAGCTAAATAAATGTAGCGCACGGCAGCCGACAATATTTTGTGTTCTATGGGCTATATACGTATCTAAGGCACGAGATATTGTCTGGAACTGCTTAAAATTGAAAAATCCACTGAGAAAACTCCTTAATTTTCAAATATTTCTTCGTATGGGTTTTTCATGTGGTATATTGGCATATAGGTTATATAAATACGCATGGGGATTTTAGTAACAAAATTAAAAACTTTTACAAACCTGTGTAATGCGAAATTAGAGTGCAACTCTTGAGGTATTTTGATTTCTGCACCCTCCTCCTCTTTTGTACCCTCCCCGTCCGTATCCTCCCCTGCTCCTCTTCCGTACCCTCCCCTCCTCTTCCTCTTCCGTGTCCTTCTCCTCCTTCGTACCTTCCTCCTCCCTATCCCCCTCCTCCTTCTCCGTACCCTCCCCTCCTCCTCCTCCATACCCTCCCATCCTCCTGCGCACCCTCCGTTTCTTATTCTCCATACCCTCCCCTCCTCCTCCTCTGTACCCTCCCCTCCTTCTCTTGCGTACCCACCCCTCCTCCTCCTCTTCCGTGTCCTCCTCCGTACCTTCCTCCTCCCTATCCCCCTCCTCCTTCTCCGTACCCTCCCCTCCTCCTCCTCCATACCCTCCCATCCTCCTGCGCAACCTCCGTTTCTTATTCTCCATACCCTCCCCTCCTCCTCCTCTGTACCCTCCCCTCCTTCTCTTGCGTACCCTCCCCTCCTCCTCCTCTTCCGTGTCCTCCTCCTTCGTACCTTCCTCCTCCCTATCCCCCTCCTCCTTCTCCGTACCCTCCCCTCCTCCTCCTCCATACCCTCCCATCCTCCTGCGCACCCTCCGTTTCTTATTCTCCATACCCTCCCCTCCTCCTCCTCTGTACCCTCCCCTCCTTCTCTTGCGTACCCACTTCTCCTCCGGCGGTTACGCCGACGGCGACGGCGACTCCGACGCCGCGGAACACGGGAACGAGCGCCTAAGAGCCGCGCTCTAAAAGGGACTCGTGAAAGAATCGAATGACGACCCCACATTTCATCCCGCCTTGAGGTCGGCGAATACCCGCAGCAATCTTGCTTCCTCGACAGATAGTGTTTCTCGACGAACCCAGCAGCGGCATGGATCCTTACTCCAGGCGTCATCTTTGGAGTCAACTCCAGAAACGCAAAGAAGGCAAAGTCATCGTTCTCACGACACACTTCATGGACGAAGCGGATATTCTCGCAGGTTGGTTCGAACATCTCGTTCGAGCGTGTTTGTTCTCTGACTACGGTTCTATGCTGCTCCTCTCGACAGACTGGAAAGCCATCATCTGCAAAGGGAAACTCCGCTGTGCGGGCACGTCGCTGTTTCTCAAGAATCGCTTTGGAATTGGATACCATCTGACGTGAGCTTCGTTTTGATACTACCGCTTGCTCTCGGTACACCTTATACGCAAATTTAATAATTTGGTACTTTTATCACGTACCACAATTGGCTGGCAACATATGATGAAAAGTATGTTTCTGCTAAAAGATATGACTAGATACAAGAAATTCGGATAAACAGTTTCGTCTTTAGTGCATTACTTAATCTTAACAACATCAGTATTTGAATTCAAAGATCAGTACGGTGATATGAGTACACAGGATTATAGGCGTATTATAAGTTCGCATGACTATGGCATTTTCATTATGTTGGCCCTTGTTATTGAGAGGTTCTGCTGTTTTAAATAAATGTGAGACTTCCAGCAAATAATTGGTGAAAAAGGGGTTCAACCCTCTTGGTATTCTGTCCCCCAACCACGCCCCCCCCCCCCCCCCCCCCCTTTTTCACCCCTCTGTCTCCCAAACGCTTCCGACGGTGACGCGTTTAATCCGCTGCAATGTATACACCGTTCTCTCGGACGTCACTGCCGGGTCTTAAGTGATATGTCGCCGCCATCACCAGGTACTGACATAGTTTCGGTTTCAGGCCGCCGCCGGCGACTCTGGCCCCTGCAACTTCATCGTTTTCGGTGCGCGTTTCTTTCTTTCGTGTTTTTGTGTTATCTGCTCTTGCGATCAAAGTGGTACAGCGATGCCGATGAGCGCGATGCTCGGTTGCCGCAGCAGAAGCAAGCCCTCCGCAAAGGAGAATAGCGCAGTGCCAAATATAGGGCTGCATTGCTTGCTTAAAGTGATAAACCGACCGCTTGAGAGCACAAAACTTCTGACCCCAAAACACCGGAGCTTTTGCTCGCCTACGCCGGTAGGATTTGAAAAACCTCGACAGCGGCCGTGTTTGTGGTCGTTGCATCATTACCGGTAAGAAATACATGTGTCATCCGTAATACATGGATTACTCATACCTAACCATCGTACTCTGTGCGCTTTGCCACAGCGGCGAAGGTAGCTTTACAGTGTCTGGTGCTGTGACGCTGCAGAGAGTGACAGAGAGTGACACACCTCCTTCTAGATTACGGACAGCAGCGGCTGGTCTCTTTGCTTTTACATTTGTCGCTGAGCTTCCTTATATCTGTGGTGTTGATAACCCACTTGTGCCGATCGTGTTCCGGCAGCGGCGCGAGTTTGTACAGATCAGATGCTTAGACTTTTAATGCCTCAAGTACAGACACGTCCTTGAACGTGAAGGCGAACCTTCGATTCTCGTGGACGATATGAACCCCGACTGGGTGCCCACCCAACGTCTGGGCTAAGAATGCGGCGAACCTCCGCCCTTAACGCGCCTTGCCGGTTTGTATAATGTATTTTATGAATCTTTCGAGTTAAAATGTTCAGTTCAGTGAGCTTGCACTTCGGACGGAAACTTCGTGTTATAGTCATGCACGTGGATGCTGTAACATAGACACGCCGCAGCGATGTGGTAGTCGAGCAGCGCACGAGCGGCGGCGACGTCCACGTCTGCTTCTCAATACCCTGTAAAGGCGGCCGGCGGGCTGAAATAGGGGAAGGGACCTTACGTGAAAAATGTGTATAGCACGGTGAAATGTATGGGACAAATTTGAGACCATACCTCTTCCGTGTAATACTATTAAAGAATACAGACACGGTTAAAATGCTCAAAACAAGCGAGCTGGAGACAATTCATTTTTGAAAAACCTCGAGACTGAGGAAAACAGAGAAAGGAGGACACCGCACACAGTCTTCTCCTCCATTGCATCATTGGAATCAAGAAATGCTTTCGTATTCAGAATATATCCTACAACATGAATTTGACAAAACCTATGTAATTGAGCTAAGGCACGTAAAGGGATAAAAATAAAGTACCTCAGCCTGCTCCAAGGTTAGCATTTCAGACTTAACACAATTAAAAATTACCGAACAGGGTAAAAACCAATAAAAAAGTTGCATACAAAAACCAACTTGTAAACAAGAAATCCTGGTGGAAGTTAGCCGAAGGAGCGGGCCCGAAAATCAGTGGCTGTCATGTAATTAAACTCGTGTTTTGTTTGGGTTCTTTTCTTTCTATTTGTTGTTCCTTGGTCTTCCATTGTTCTTTCTTCTTTCTGTTTTGAATTGTTTACTATAATATAGTCTTTAGTGGCTTGGAACGTGTTCTAAGGAAGTCTGCACAATGTGAAGCTGGTTGCCCCCCCCCCCCCCCCCCCCCCCCTTCCTCCCCTTTTTCTGACGAAACCTATAGCTGTCTCTTGAAAGCGTTGCTTGTGTCACACGATCGCCGTGCTGCCTTTCCAGAATGGTGATCGAGAATGGCTCGGACAAGGCCGCCATCACCCAGCTGATACAGAAGTTCGTGCCGAATATTACCGTGTATCGGACGACGAGCACCGAGATCGCCTTCATCCTTCCTATGGACAGTACGTACAACTTCGCCAACCTCTTCGGCGCCATCGAATCTGCCGTCAGCGACGAGGCCATGGGCATCAAGAGCTACGGGATCTCGATGACCACGCTTGAGGAGGTCTTCCTCAAGATGGGGGAGGTGGAGAAGCCGGAGGATCTGCATCTCCGCGACATTCATGTGAGTGACGACGTAGAGATAAACAACAACACTACTGCACTATATATAGTAATGTTCAGCTCAAGAGGGTAGGGCGAGGGAAAGGAAGGTTGGGGAGGAGCAAGCAGACAGAGCGCTGGAGAGGAGAGGGGAAAACCTCCTCCTCTCTTTAGAGTTCCCTCTGCTTCTTCCTCCCCGGCATTCCTTTCCCTCGCCCTACCTTCATGAGTTGTAACGGACTATATTACAAACCCGGGACTATACACTCCGTGCGACGCGACTGGCGCGCCGCCGCGCGGCCGGTACCGAAGGTAGGCAGCGAGAACCCCAGAGAAAACGAAACCGAAACCACGCCGCGTACGTTGGTACGCACTGAAGTCGGAGTGGTGCGGTTGCGCTGGGTTCACAGCATGAAGTGCTGCCTGTGCTGCGTCATTTTAAGTGCTTCGATAGTTATGCGTCGTATCTCGTGGAGACAAAGTTTCACAGTTTTTCACCTCGCCGATGTTTTGTGGGACAGCGACAACGATGAACCCGTGCCGTACGACGTGAGAAATTTGGTCTCCCGATCATGTCTGCCACTGTGTCGGCACGGCTGACATATTCTACACTGCCGCTTTGCGCTCTGCGTTTGTTTTCGTACCAGTAACGCCTACACGTGTCAGCGCCGATAGGACGAACCCACACTCGCAGGTATGCAGTGCCAATTTCGTTGGAGGAATGCCCTCCAAAGAAGTTTCGTCCCCATCGTACGTGTCGATGATATTTCCGGACAAGTATGGCACGCAATCTGTACTTCATGAAGAAAGATTCGAAAGGTAAAAAAAGTGACAAATATAAATCTAAAGAAAACAACAATGAAACTCGGAATCACTGGAGAATCGGCGTTTGAGTATGGAAGTTTATGTGGTGTGCTTTCTTTCTTGACCAGCCTCCTTTTGGATGTGGAAACGCTGACACTCCGAGTTCTGTAGACAACATTTTTTTTTTCTCGGCTTTAGAGCCACCTATCGCAAAGTGGTTCGAACTGGAAGTACCGTCCACTGGTTCCTTCCTACCTGTAAAATGTGCACCTCCCACGATGAGTGGTATTATCTGACAGCCTTTGACGGTCAAAGCCAGTTCCCGTTTAGTTACGCCGCCCAAACTAAATTTCCACCTGGTTTCGATATGCCAACTCTTTTTGTTATAATAAGTGTTGTGCCAAGTGACGGTCATGTCAAAGTACCTGTGCGCCGAAAATCAGCACCTCGCACAACAGGTTATTACACAACAGCTGACCGCAAAAGCCCTTGGCGGCCAAACCGTGTGTTGGCCGACAACTTTGTTTTCTCGGCTTTGGAACCACCTTTCGTAAAGTTGTTTCAATTGGAAGTACAGTCCACTAGTCACTTCCTACCTCTAAAGTCTCCACCACTCCCGACCAGTGGTATTCTCTTGACAGCCTTTTCATGATCAAAACCGGTTCCCATTGAGTTACGCCGCCCAAACCAAATTTTCACCTGGTTTCCCTATGCCACCTTTTTTTTGTATAATAAGTGCTGTGTCATGTTACTGTCAAGTCCAAGCACCTGTGCGCCCAAATCTGCACTTTGCACAGCCCGCTATAACACAACATTTTGGGTCCAATATTGGATATCCCGTACAGCTTTATTTCTTTATTCGTTAGAAACATAACTGTCACACCTGCTGTCTTAAAGAAACTTGGCTCTCTTCGTGCACAAACTTAGTGAACCTCTCACTCGCCTCCAAATATCATCGTTCCAGCAGTCCCAGGTTTACAGCGACGAGCGAAATAAATTTCCCACTCAGAGCAATTAAGGTGGCGGCCGTCTTGTTTTTCGGAAAATTACTCCAACTCCTTTTTCGGCCGAAACTAGAGAAATTACCCCTAATTACGACTCAAACTCAATATATAAGTGGAGACCAGCTAAATGCCCTTCTGCCCCAGCACTCATGCAACGTCACCCTCAACGTATCGGCTCAAAAAGCAAAAGTTTCGTCCGTGCGCGCTTCCGCCGCCACAGCTTGGCATGCGAAAAGACGCCGCAGGCTGCTGAACGCGCCTCACAGTCGAACGCCAGCTCCTCCGCTAGCGGTGCTGCGCGCGTTCTTCAAAGCGCCCCCTATAGTTCCCGCATGGAGTGTATAGGGTAAAATAAAGAACAGGACAAACACGAGCTCGTGTTTGTTCTGTCTTATTTTATCCTAGACATGTTTTTTTTCCTTAATTATGCTCAATTTAGAGCACGACGTTTGTGCACTAACTTCTTATTCAATATTACTACTAAACTGTAAAAAAAAGAACAAAGAAAAACACTGCTAGAAATTGTTTTTGCGCTTTTTTATGGTTTATAACTTTAGAAGAGTTGGAATAGTATGCTTGTACAAAATATGCGGCTATTTGTAAAGCATTGCATCTCGTGCGTAAAACGCAAAGTTTTGCTTAACTTTTTTTTTTTTTTTTTATGGGAAAGGCGCTTTGAAAAGGGGCTGAGGGTGACGGCCCTGATATAAAGAAAGCCGCTCTGTCTTACTTCCATATATAATTATATTTTCTTAGCCGTAGATTTCGAAATTAGATCTCTTATTTTGACGGAGTTTTTGTGAAATGGAAAAACGATCATCCACTTGGTTTTGCATTTGGTAGAGTTGACGTCACGCAAATGATTACAGCACATCCTGGTAGGTAGTCCATTACCCTGAAATTTAATTTGCATGTGCAAGACCTAGGTGTTTTGTTATTTGAAGGCATATATGAAGATTCAGCTATGTTCTAGTAGTTGCATACAAATTGTTTTAATGCAAAAGGTTCTTGTAAGCGAGGTTAGAAAATAACAATACCGAGAGGTTCAGGAAATATATCGCAGGTTGGACAAAATACGCTAATGTTTTAGAGGTTAAGCGTCATGGCGATGATGCTGTCACCACTGATTATGCAAAGGAAATTTTTGTCTAGAAAGACCCGAACCTTTTGTTTCAGTAACATTACAACCCATAAACGTGTATGGGTTTCGGGTATAAATTGTTATATAAACCTTAATGTAGGTAGAGCACTGAAGAGTGGGGCAGACTGAAGATTGGATGCTTGAACAACCTAGCGCCAGGAGGCCAGCGTCACTAAGACCTCGATATAAATACTGTCCTTTTTTATATCTATCAACGGCTTCGGTATGTACTTATACTTATGCACACAAGAGCATGATTTTAAAGACATTTTTATTAGCAACCATGTTGACCATTCGACTGTTTACAGCATCGAATGCTGACTGAGCTGTGCAACGTGACCGTTGGCGGCCGAATGATGAAGTTCCCTTTATTATTCTTTGGCTCGCAGCAACATTACCAGAAAGAGATCGAAGAGATGGAACTCCTTAAGACCACCGGCGAAGCCATGCCAATCACGACTGTGGTTCCCAATGCGTTCCAGTCATTCGTCGCCTTCTTCAAGGCACGTATTCGGGGGCACTCGCAGCGAGTCGCTTTTTTCTCATTGTCAGAAGTTTGGGTTCGGTAGTCACTAAGAACGTAAAAAAACGCAGGGCGTGACACAGTGGGTTCGCGCATCTTGCTTTGTAATTCGTTCTTTGGTCTTCCTATCGTCTAACTCTGCCATCCTATTGGCTGATGAGCGATAATAAGTTCGGGCTTGCCACGCCCTTTGTCTCGTAAGCTGTCAGTGACAATGCAGAAAGAACGTCGTCTGCTGCTTTCACAGGAGTTGCGATGATGTCAGAACGCCGACCTCTCATTGGTTGATTAAAAAAAAAAAATAGTGGGTAGACCTCGAGGCATCTAGCATTGAGGTCTACCCACTGTCCTTTCAATCAGAGCCAATCAGAGCTCGGCGTCGTTCTGACGTCACCGGCACACCTGCGCAAGAAGCAGACGACGTTCTTTCCGCATAGCGTGACAATAGTGACCTCTATGGATCGGTCTTCCTGATCGATGTTCTTTTCAAAGTATTTAGAAGGAAATCATTTTCTCGAGCATAGAGTGTCGACAATCGCTGAACTTTGTAAGGAAACGTATATTGTACACATTAGGCTCGTTCGATTTTCCTGAACCTCCTGCACCAGCGCAGTAAAGGGTAGGGCGGTCTACTTCCGGTTGTGTCTCAATGCACAGGCCGGAAGTACACTGCCCTACACTTTTTTGCGGCGGTGCAAGAGGAGCAAGTTAATTGAACGATCCTATTGTCGAAAATTAGTATACAAGTGAAGACCAATAACGTAACATTTTGTGCATACATGTGTAGACCGTGGGAGGCTAGATCGTATCTCCGTTGTAGATAGCCAACTTGGCCATTGCCGTAGAAGGATCGGTAGCCGAGTTTGCTAGCGCACACCAGCTCGGAGCACGTGGAGCGAAAGCTCGCGGTGTAGAACCCAGGAACCCTGGGTTCAATCCCCACCCCTGCCCGTTTCGATCTGGATGAGCATCGTATCGGCCCGTGCGGTCGTGTATCACTACTGCGTGGTGCATGTTAAAGACCCCAGGCTAGCGGTTGTACTGCACTGGCTAAATTGCTCCTCTACAGCGAGTGACTCGTCGCAACTTTGAAATGGCTAACCAACTACACGCTGTACAAATATCCACACAACCCCAATTAATTGGCCATTGCCGTGAGACTGCTAGCCTGGAATCGTTAACCGCATGACCACACGGCTGCATAATGCTCATCCAGATTGAAATTGGTAGTGGAGCTGATCTACTCTAATTAACAAATCTCCCCCCCCCCCCCAATTTTTTTTTTTGTAAAGTGTTTACGCGCACAACACGTACAGGTTTACATGATGTCCTGACCAGACGCCAAAAGCTAACAATTACACTGGTACTATATGTACGTTGGCGATATCTAAATTTCGAATGCAAATTTCACGGATGTTTTTATGTCATGTCTTGTAAAGACACAAATGAACTCAGTTCAGTATGCCGATCTCAAAATGTCAAAATATGAAAGTGTTAATATAACTCGTTATTTATTTAAAAGAAAACAGTCTAACTTTAATCCTTAATCCTGAACAAAGAGTGCGAAGCTCTAGGAAGTCTGAAGGACAAATTAGATGCACACTGGTTGCTGTAAAATTGAAATGGAACAATAAAGTGATCTAAAATAAAGTGATATAGTTATTGACGAAATAAAGAAACAAAAGTACACTAAGACGTGTTTTCCTTTAAGCAATTTGATTAGATTTGCAGCGCACCGTTTAGCTAAAAAAAAGTTCTTGAATGAATAGCGAACTGAGACGTGTGTGTTTGTCCCTTGTCCCCTTTGTCGTCCGTCGTCTTCGGTTAGAATCATGTGTAGCGAATAAGGCATTTTTTGTTGCCCGCAGGAGAAACGGTGTGAAGAATTTTAGCCTCGTGTTCTGTCACCTTCTGTACGTCAGTTACACATTTGAGAAGATCTTCGAAGCACTAAGGTTGCCTGATAAATCGTAACACAACAGAGAGTTTTCTATTTGTAAACTTTTTATTTCCCATTTCGGGGTGTGCGAGTGCAGGTTCGGATGCTGCTCTTCCTCCGCGCCCCGATGCACGTGGTGCCCCTGGTGGTGCTGCCCGTCTTCATGGTGGTACTGAGCTACTCCTTTCTCTCCAAGAGCGAAGTTCCCGTCAACAAGCTTGGCCTGCTCACCCCAGAATTCTATCCGGACGGCAAAATTATCGAAGCCTATCGGGTACCGAGCTCGGAAGGTAGTAACCTTTCAGAACGCTTTAATCAAAACCTCCGACAACGCTGCCTAGTGAAGAAAGATAGTACATGGCGGGACAATGTTAACGCAAGCAAGCAATCGTCGTTTTTTTTTTTTTTTTTTTTTTGAGATGTAAAAAGCTTTTTTAATAGCTACTGCGATGGAATAAAATGCTTATTCGGAGAGATAACCCAAGGTACATTTTCATGCCTGTCGCAAAGAAATGCGAAGAAACTACGACATCAGATTACATGAGCATGAGCATGTACATGAGCTACTTTGGGCCTAAGGAATATGTACCATGTATGATAAAAAAGTTCCGAGACTGATTTTGTGGTGTAAAAAGAGAGGGCAGCAAAATTATGCGCGCATACCAGTCGAAGGAAGGAGCCTTCGTGTCTCGTTGTATTAAAGCGCGTCGCTGTGTGAACATTTGGAGCTGCGTTACGCAAGTTTTTCTGACCACGTGCAGGGACACAATGGCGATTTACCATAGACTGCAAGCCAGAGCGAGGGCGAACATCGATTCTAAATCAAACTTGGCAAATATAAAACAAACCTTTGAAATGATTCAGCAGGCTTGGGTCAAAAAGCAGTGAATTTTGCGACGTGTTTGAAGTTGCACCCGCTCCTCGGATAAGGTCGCGGTAGGGCAACCTTATCCGACCTCTCCTTGACTTCAGTGACGTTTTGCCAGTTTTGGTGCGCGTGTGCCACTCCAAACGCCCCGCACACCTCACTTCGTTTTGACATAGGCATTCTAAATCATTTAAATGGTCTCTGTTTTAGATTTGCCAAGTTTGGCGTAATTCTCACTCTGGTTTGCAGTCTATGAACAGATCACCATTATGCTCGCGCACGTGGTCAAACAAACTCGTCTAGCGCAATTCCGAATCATCTTCACAGAGCGACGCCCTTTGGCATAGTGACGTAGGAGGGTCCCTGCCGTCGGCTGCTGCGCGCGCCTCACTGTGCTGCCTGTTCTTTTTACGCTAGAAAATCAGTCTCGGAATTTTTTATTAGACCTCGTAAATACTGAGTTGTGGAGTGACCTCTCTCCTAAAGATAATGTTGGTGCCGTGCAGACTAAACTTCTCACTGTTGCTATTCTACCGCTGAAGGTTTTCTGTTGCTGATTTGGGGCTTCAACACGTAACGTGGGCTACAACGTTTACGTCTTAGACGAATCACTTTTTAGCAATTTTTGGTAAAGTACTTATAAAAGTACTTGAAGTACAAAGTAAATGAGTGGTTATGCACTTCAAGTAAATAGTAAGTAGACAGGGCGCAATATACTTCAAGTAATGCACTATGAATACAATGTACATTCCAAGTAAATTACAATCACTTTCTATCATAATATTTCATGATGACCTTTCATTCCCCTATACAGTGTTCTTTTTTTAAAATCTAGTATGCATTATCCCTGGCGTAATCGGGTTGCGTAAGTTATTTTCTGAAATGGCGCTGAATATTGAATAATGTCAAGTGGCCACAATGTAGTTGTTTTACTCTTGCCGACGAACTATTTATTACAATCAACTTATAAGGCATTTATAATTGTTGAGAAAGCATCATTGTGATACAAATGTAGCATGACCAAACTTGGAACATGTCGTTTAAAGTCAGCAGTCGTACTTTCCTCGGAATGTACAAAAAATGATTTAAGTACAAGTACGGGCTTAGATAATGTACTTCTTCCAGTAGAGTACAAGTTTTCTAAACTTACTGGAAGTAGTACATTGAGTACAACAAACTTGAAGTACTTCCCAACACTGCTTTTTAGAGATGCATTTTTAGGAATTTAAATAACAAAGACATAGTAAGGATTTAATATATTTTTCTCATCTTCAAGAAGGAAGCTTTAATTGAAAAACAAATTGCTGTGTTATAGTTATCTTAAATCAATATGGTATCCCTCCTCCTCCAAGGCAAAGCCAGAAGCGATGCAAGCTTATCTTGCGTAGCAAAGCTTGCGGCATACGGAGACACTACAAGCCATACAAATCGATTGATTAGCTCTGATGGGTTTTCTTCTTCTTTCCAGATAGTCTAATCGAAATCTATGAGAAGGCCATGGAAACGCTCAACATGACCGTACGGTGGAACAATGGCAGCCCTCTTCTCGAAAATATTCCTCCTGGAAGTTACTACGCGCAGATTCCAGACAACCTTGGGGCCGAAAACAAGGTAGACAATCTCGCAGCGTCTGGATATTTCTTGGACACGCTTGGTCCGACAGCAATCAATGCCTCTAGATTCTCTGAAAGATTGGGAGCGAACGGGGGGTTAGTTTCATCTAC
The DNA here is from genome assembly GCF_016920785.2 of Ixodes scapularis. NCBI lineage: Eukaryota > Metazoa > Arthropoda > Arachnida > Ixodida > Ixodidae > Ixodes > Ixodes scapularis. The sequence continues at coordinate 352,914 of NW_024610136.1, forward strand.
ATAATCGACCTTTACACAATTGCGCACCATTGGCCGTCCGCCACTGTTTTGGTCACATACTCTGAGCCGTAGAGTTATTATAATGCACGCTAGAGGTTCATCTGGCGCTAGTGTGCTGTGGCAAATTGAAGCAGACAGAAACCAGTCGGAAATTGACTTCCGGTAATGTATTTCTATGGAAAAGAGCGAGTGCATTTTATATGGCTGAAAAAACCCCGAGACTGCGGATAAACGACACAACACTAAAAAGAGACTTTTTAGTGTTGTGTCGTTTACCTGCAGTCTCGGTGTTTTTTCAACCATGTGCAACGTACACCAGCTCGTTTGCGCCCTTACATTTTGTGCATTTTATCCTTGCTCTCAATTAGAAGAGCAAATATCACGAATAATTCGTACGTCCATTGAATATTGCTCCGTCTCGGAGAAGGAACAATTATTCAGTTATGGCATTTTTACTTTAAATTTGTGGCATAAAAATGATGCTAAAACGGCTTCGTACATGCATTTATGTGCACAGTGGGACACTGTTAGCGCGAACACAGCGCCGGCGCTTTCCAGCATGGAGAATATAGACGCTTTGCACGCGCGCCAGATCACAGCCGCCATTACTGACCTTCTCCTCGCATACCGAGAAACCAAGCCACTGAAGCGGACTTTTCCGAGCCTCCGGAATGGCCAATTCTGGGGAGAAGGACACAGTTGGATCCAAGATGACAATAGCCTGTCCTGCTGTGGTAATGATGGAGAGAATCGGTCAAAATAAATGGAAACAAAAACTGAAGGTCGGTTATGGCGGCGCCCATGCACAGCTGCTGCAAAGCGTCTATACGTGCCAAACGAACGAACGACATGTGGAAAACCAAGAGAGACTGCAAGAGCTACGCAGTAAAACTGGATAAGTAACTCCTTGGGCATGCAGACGGTCAAAATAAAAAAAAAAAAACATAAGTTCTGCTTTATACTTTCTGCTCATGAATATGTGCGAAGTTGCTTGTTCTGCGTCCAAAACATCACTCGCAGGCACGAAATATTTGAAAATAGGGAGACGCCAGAAAACAGGTGCCCGATAAGAGCTACCTGACATAGGAAATAATAAAAAGGCACACCTTTCATGGCCCACGTACTTCATTCTTTACGTTTCGAATGTATTTTTGTCCCGCTCGTAAAGATGCAGGATGGAGTCATTTTTATATAGTGTCAGGACGGGCATACTAACAATAAATAAGTACCACTGGAATGCTAGCGAATCTTGAACACACGCCACATTCCTTTCGATTTTTATTTTGCTTAGACTCGTTGCTAGTTTTTACATACCAGCCATGGAACAGAGGTTTGGACCTGAAATATAGCGCAGTTTGACATCGTCCAGTGGTAAAGAAACGTGTAGTTACTTAAACAATTACACCTTTACAATCTTCATAAAGGTACATACTATTCGGTACGACCCAAATAACGACAGTTATTTGAGTTAATGTCCGTTGAAGAGACAAAAGGCACGCGCGTTTCCCCAAAGGAATGCACGGGAGCACCACAAAAGTAGACTGGTTGCTGTCTGCTTCAATTTGCCTCCCGGAAGTCGCATAGACACTAGCGCTACTTGAACCTCTAGCGTACATTATAATAACTCTATGCTCTGAGCATCTATTGGAAACAAGGGCACCGTCAATGTTCGGAGTGAAGTCGGCTCAGCTGGCGTCGAAAACGAGTACTACGTAAGCGTTCGGCGAAACTCGAAACCAATCAGACGCTTCGTTCTTAAGAAATGGCAACCGCCAATGTTGCTTGATGGACTTTTGAAAAGGGCCTATTACTCATTAGAAAATATAAGTCAGCAGCGGTGTCAGTCATAAAAAACAACAACTGATTCTTTTACTCATACCTTGCACATTTCCGCGAACCAAACATGTTTGTGACTTGCGCTATATGACTATACTTAAAAAAAAAAAAAGTGAACGGTGTTCCGAAGTTTAACGTTTTCTTTTCATAAGGTGAAACGTATGTTGAAAACTAAGGTCGGAAACATAAGCCGCGTTTAATTACTGCTAAGACTCATTTGATGACCTTGCGAACGTTGGCAGAATCATCAGGATCAGTCGAGAACTCCGCGAGATAGCACTCATTTGCGGATTTGGTTGTCTTTAGATTTACTGGAAAACGAAAAGTAGCGCCATTTTTCTTTTCATTGTCTGCTTGTTTTACGTCTGTAATTTGCCTGTCTTCATCACGTGACGCTCATTTACGTGCCACTTGAATCGGGTCGTTTACAATATAGGTGTTGTCAGACGTCTCAGGCGGCAATGTTTTGCTCTGGTGCAAGATGGCTTAACAGGCAGGAGACCAAACGATCTTATTAGGCAGGTCAGCAAAAGAGAAAAGTCAGTGATTCCTTAAAATAAAAGAAACTATTTAAGTTCTAGCTACGTTTTATGGTGACATGCGTGAAGAAGGAGCATAGCCTTCCTAACATTCGTCCTATAGAAGCCCCGTGTAGGCAATTGGCCGCGCACATTCTATCGGCGTCCTAGGTGTACTGACCATGTAGCAGCCTGCTAGGGACATCGTATGGGAAGGTAACTTAGGACGACCGTAGATCCTACACAAATGAAGGCAAGTTGTAGTTATATAGATAACCGTAGTATGGACAATATTTTACAAGAGTAAAATATTGTCCATACTTCGACGGTGATGAGCGACCAATTTCTTGCGGTGGTTAACTGGTGGAACGCTGCTCTACGCAGCAACATGAGTGGCGCTACTGAGCTGGGTCTTAATCGCAGCGTACTTAGTTGCTCCAGCTATCTCCTTTCATGACAGTCTGTCAAAAAAAAAAAAAAAAGTTACAGTCTCGCGATTGTGATCATAATGCCAGGAAGCACAACGAAAATTCAACTTACCATCTGTGTTGTGTTTTCTTTTTTTTTTTTCCGGACCGCGTGGGCGGTGCACAGTACCTGAACCCGCTGGTGATGCTCATCAACGACTCGTACGTGCACACGCTGCCCATCCTGCAGTCGCTCACCTTCAACACGCTGTTCGCGGTCTCCGAGAAGTCGGCGGACGCGCTGAGCCGTCGCCGCGTGCAGCTGTCGTCCTACCCGTGGCCCCAGAGGGGAGTCGATACGGTTTTCGACCTGCAACTCTACACCTGGACGATGATGATGAGTGTGGTGATCGCCTACATGCCGTCGCTCATCACCGTCGAAGTGGTCGAGGACAGGCAGGCCAGTCTCTTCGAGTTTCTGCCTTTCTCTTCGGAAAACTACACTCTTAGCCCTTTGGTGTATGGTTGTGTCAAAATGTTACCACCAAAACAATGTGGTCTAGGAGTGCAACGGACTGTGGTATCAATCTGAAACCAGCGCACTTTGCAGATTGATAACGCCCTCTCTGGGACGAAAATCAGAATATTTAAGTTTTTGCCCCAATGATACACTCTAGTTCGCTGGAAGTAGGCTTTTGAGCACGCGCTTTCAACATGTTATGATAAGCGCTTTGAAGTTATAAAACATGTTTCCTAAATAAAAAAGAAAAATGTATGTGCACATTTGTCTAAAAGCTCCGAAGAGGAAGTAAAGCACTTTTATTTATGGCCATCTCATTCATAAGCTGTCGATTGGCGAAAAATTGGGGTGGGGCATTATTGAAACCATTGTATCGCGCCTATAAATTTCAAAATTCGAAATAATTTTAAAAAAGTACCTATAAACACGTAAAATCGGGTGACTCACCTGTATTTCTTGCCCATAAGGTAAACATAGTTTTTTGTACAAAACCTGTGTGGCTGTCATAGCTTGGATAGTTGTGCCTATATGATGAAAATGCAATCAAAGTCTTCTTTTGCTACAGAAAACCTCTGACATCGTAGTTGAAAAAATACCCCGAGACAAGGAGCCTGGGCAATAAAGCAGTAATGAGAAAAATATACAGAAGCAGGTGGTGCGGAACTTTCAATGTCGGAGAGCTCAGAAAACTTCGACGAAAATTTCGCTCCGCACGATCGACAACAGTCCGCTCTGTTTTAAATCTTTAAATATACTTGTGCTGTCAGATCACGTTATTATATGACATTTGTAAATTATTTCGCTACAAAAAAGTAAGTTCTTAAATGTAATTTTTTTGCAACTAGCCTTTATCCGGTGCGGTACAGTGGTTTCGCAATTGTACCACCATATTTAAACATAAAAAGGTCACCAATTGACTGAAAAATGTTTAAAGTTTATTTTCGCGATTTAAAAAAAGTTACGCGCAAAGTTGTAACTTGAAATGTTATTATAAAATGCACCGTGCATCAAAGGGTTAATACCGTTCCACCTAGATCCGGTTATATCTGGAACTGTTTTGCGAAACAAGTTTCGATGAACTAGAAGAAAATGTGGGCCTCATATTTCCTAGTTTACGTATACAGAACAGAGTTTCAGATAATTATTTATACAAAGGAATAAATGTAAGAACGCACTTTCTGGACTTTTTAAATGGAGAAAATTGGCGAGTAAGTACAGCCGGGTAAGTTGAATGGCATTTAAGTGGAACGACAACCCGAGGAGGACCTATGTGTTTGAGATAAAGAAAAAAAAATGAAGCGAAGGGCACTGCTGTTCATCTTACAATCTCCACTTCACATAAACATTTTACTTGTCCCAGAAAAGATATGCGGAATTTTAATTTAACTGGAGCCTCTGGGGAACAAGGTTAAGATTATATAGAGTGGCTTCACAAATGCTCTTTCACTTCCGCTAAGCCGCCTTCCGTTATGTTGACGAACGGAGTCCGCCACTTTCTCGAGTGTTTTTTTGCATAGTTATTGGCGTCGCTTTTGCTCTCGTTAAAATTCACGAACATGGGGAGTCGCTCCCTGAACGACAGAACTCAGTAGGCCCGGATGGGAACGTATTTGGCCCGCATAAATCCACACTTCGATTTTTTTAAATGCCCATTTCAAAGTCGCCTCGGCAGCATCTACTGGAACTCTTTGGTCGCCGATGGATTGACATAGATACTGGTATCTAGGAAACTCGAGTACTAGCCGACGCTGTTTCATGTCCCCTACTGCTCTAGCAGGCGCCGTCGATCATGACAAAACAGAACTCGAGCAAGGTGTGAAACACTGCCTCAACGCATACTGAAACATAGGACGGAGGTTCATCAATATGTCGTCCGACGTGATTTTGATTCGAATGTACTTCACGTGAAACCTCTCTATAGTGCCTGGAGCGCGACTCCGCCTGGTCTGTTTAAAGCTTTCTCGTTTGTGGTCCCCCGGTTTCTTACCCACGATGTCTCACTTGTGTCATGTTGTGACCTGCCGCGATCCTGGTGGAGGCACAGCAGAGATTCTGTTTGTGGCAGACGCCTGTTCTGCTGCAGAATTGTCACATCTTGACAGTCCACGTGTACTTCAGTAACCAGGAGTAGTGATGCCGCGAGGACAGCGACACTTGCGTTCGCTCATAGTTTTTACCGAAAGGTCTGCGATTAACCGCCACGATTGCTGCATCTGACAACATAACACGTCCGCCCTCCAATGATATCGTGTGTTGCCATTACACGACAACCTTCAAGATGCATTGTAGCAACCGTGTCTGAAATCTTTAAAGAACAAAAGGTCTGCCTGCTCACTTTTTTAGAGCTCGGCTCCATGACATCATTTTACCGCAGCAGAAGGAGGGTACTCACTTGCTCGCCGTGTATGTCTTATCGATCGATACCGTTAGGGAACCTGATTTGGCACAACACACAACAGGAGCAGAGTCAGACTACTTTGCCAAGTCCATTGTTTCAGTTAATATATAACGTCCCAGGGGCTAACAACAATTTTTTTTTACTCTGACATAAAAAGGAAGTCTGACACCCCAAAGGTCGTATTTATTTTTATTGTCTAAAACGATGCAAGTTGTAGTCATAGACACGCAAAAAAAACCGCATCGCGAAGAAAAATTATCCCGCGCGCGCGCGCGCCTCTTTATTTTAGGCGTTTGATTTTCCCGCCTCTCGCCTCCTCGCTTCTTTTGATCGGTGACGTCAAAAATCAGGAAATTTAGAAGCTTTGTAGGCGACATCTCTATAACATTTAATTACGGCAATCTTAAAACATGTTTTTTAACGCAATTGCGAACGCACTACGGCCCTTCTTTTTGAAATACCAAAAATCGGGAGTTCGTTGTGGTGCCGTCTCCTGGATTTGTATCCTCCAACGGAAAACAGGCGACACCGCTCAAAACCGGTCCGCCGCAACGCCGGCGTTAGCCGGCGCTCGCTCCTATCCTCCTCGCTTTGGGTCGCCATGGCAACAGCAGGGAGTGGTGACAGGAAAGTGGACTCTCAGGTCTCCTCAATTTTTGACGTCAAGGCACCGGCGCCGATCGCGCGGGAACTTCGAATTCGGTATTTGGAAATTGTTTTTTTACTTCACGAATACTGAATTCCCAAATCTCAAATTTTGAGGGTAATGTCCCGGCATCGTTTTCAATCGTTTCGGATAATAAAAAGAAATATGATTTTGATGTGTCAGTGCCCCTTTAACTGCTTATCGTACCTCATCGCAAATTTGTGTCTTTAATTTGTAAGCTTTGTGGAGGTTTTAACCGCTCCTTTGTTGTGAATTACAGTGCCTAAAACTCAAAACTCGACTTCGTACATTTATTTATTGTGACGTAGAATGCTGCGAATAGCACTGGCTTCTAAGAGAAGATTCATCTGAGACTAGGTAGGTGGAGAAACTTGAAGCAACCAAACTAGAAAAAACAGGTAAAGGATGACATTCTTTCTTCTACTTTGGTTGGTTCAAGTTTCTTTATCTAGTCTCTATCTACGCCAACTCTCCTGCGCCTTTACTCTTTTATAATCGATACATGACACCGGCGGAGCTTGGATCGGAATCGGTAGCTCAAAAACCGGCCGGAATATTCACGAAACCGCCTCAAAAAACAGCATCTGGCCGTAACCGTTACAATGGTCTACGTGAAATAGTTTGTCGGTTCTCTTCGATCTCTTAGAACAAGGTGAAGAACCAGTTGCGCGTGTCCGGGCTGCTCTTCTCGGGCTACTGGTTCACGGTTCTGCTGAGTCACGCCATCCTCTACCTGCTGTCCATGATACTCACGGTGGTGGCCCTGGTGGTCATGGGCGTGCCCCTCTTCACCGAGCCCGTGGCCGTCCTGGCCATCGTAATCCTGTTCCTGCTCTACGTGCCGGCGTCTCTGCTCGTCTGCTACGTCCTCACCCACCTCTTCAACAAGCACGAGACCGCCGAGGGAGTGCTGCCCTTCCTCAGCTTGCTGGTATGGGGACCCAGGGCCCTGGCAATCTGGTCGGTCTTGGTGACTTCGAGCATTGCGGACGGACACGAACATGTGGCCTCGGAAAGCGCGCATCACCAAACGATGACCCTCTTGGGGAGGAGATGGAACAGTCACGCCTCTAGCAGCATGCCTCAGCCGTGTGGGCAACAAACCGAATTTTCTTTTTGTTGTAGATCAGAGAAATCGAAGATAACGATTCGAAGGCCTCCCCTCGTGCGTCCGAAGCACTGGTCAAAGCGAAGCGCTCGTGGCCAGACCGTGCTAGGCGATGTTCGATTTTTTTTTTCCTGTGTTGGTAAACACCGGGTTGTGTGGACAACAATCTTGATAAAGCGCCCTCTATAGTTCGATCTCCTGCCCGATACGGATACAGACAGAGGGAGAGCGTGAGATAAAGCGCACGGGGACAGCACTCTGGCGTCCCGCGCACTCTCCTCCTCTCCCGCTGTTTCTATTCGTACAGCGTAGGGAAATTTCGATAAAGGGAAACAGTGTCCGATGTTAGTGGTGGACTGACTTTTTTCATTCGAGCACAGCCGGTCGCTATGTATTCGTTTGCACAATGGAGTCGGAGTTGAACGTCGTTTGTTGAAACGCCAATTTTGCCGACTGAGGGCTGCAACCGAAAACGTCACCGGAGAATCATTAGGAAAACAGAAATACGCGACGAATCACTGAAAAGATGCGCAATCCTCGGGCGATATGCCTTAACAGATCTGGCGACTCTGTCGGAAGGGGGGCTAAAGCGACTTTTGAGATCGTTTTCTTTATGCTCCAAACTCAACTTGAGCACCCTAAGCATCATAGGAAACTCCAAATGGGAATCTCGCGTGATTTGGCTGTAGGTAGTCCCTTTTTTGGATTATAGCCAGGCTGTCCCAGAAAAAGGGGCTGGAGCCCCTTTTCTGGGACACATCTCAGAAAAGGGGCGCGTCGCGATGTCTGGCCGCTTTTTAGCAGGGAAAAAGTCACGGATGATCGTTATTTTACACCTAAGAAATGCCTGCGCGCCTGCTTAGCCGTAACACGCTCAAAAAGCCAATCATTGCGATATAGAAAATCAGCTGAGCGAATGAGGAGGCGGAACATCTGTTTAGACCTCAAAATTAAAGGTCTCATGAAACGATTTTCCTACTTCTTCCTCCTTAGCTTTAATCCTCAACTCAAATGCGGATTGTGAAATCACGTGGTCGTGACATTCCTTCTGCACCGGTGCGATGACTCCTAACTTCCACCGTGCTTTTTATGCACACCATAGAACTTGTCATTCCCCAGTGACGATAAGCTCCGTCTGGGCACTCATTGGCCACGAACGCGAATCCGAATATTCGTCGACGGATTGATTGTTGACGAGCGCATACGTCCGAGTGACGCGGTTCTCGTGTCCAATGCACGAGCTGGGCTTTGCTGACGTCAGTTTGGCGCCGGTGACGCGCTTTTGGAACAGCGGATGTATCATAGTGAAAAGGCGGAGAGCTTTCGAAGGCAAGAAGGTACAAAATAGTCCGCTATATTTTCAAATGTTCGTACCGAAAAGCTGGCTTTTGACTTTCTAGCCTCTTTCTTTTGGCCAACTAAACGATATGCGATTAGTAAAGTTCCAATTTAATATCATTCATCTTAACCCAAAATTCGTTTCATGGGCCCTTTAAGTCTGCACTGTGGCATTGCGCAGTGCAAGCATGACGCTTTGCATTGCGCAATGCCACAGCGCAGGCTTAATTTTGAGGTCTAAGCAGATGTTCCACCTCATCATTCGCTCAGCTGATTTCCTAGATCGCAATGATTGGCTCTTTGAGCGTTTTGCGGGTAAGCAGGCGCGCAGGCATTTCTTAAGGCTCTGTTATACTCCAACGAAACGCGCGCGCAAGCGAACGCTAGCCAAAGTCGGCTACGTCACGTCAGTCACGTCGCGTGCTTCAAAAATTCAGTCTCTTTATACACCGGCGGCCCTGGCGGCTCCCGCGGCGCGTGTCGGTGGGCCGCCGGCGCGGCGCATGCGCAGATTATGACTACGAGGGCACGTTTCCTGCGAGAGTGCGCCAATTCCGGTTTCTTTTCGTTTCGAATAGCAGACGAGAATTCTCACGCTTCTTGAGCGCCAAGTTCGAGCGATGGCGTGGACGTACCTTGCACGACGAAAACTCGCGCTTGCACTGTTGCTGCACCGCACTGCCTGCGCCGCAAGCGTAGGCGGTCAATGTATATACGGTACATCTTTGACAAGCGCACGGTCTACGGTACTCAAACTTCCTCGTGTTGTAGACACACGGGTGAGGACGAATTCCTTCGATGAGCTTCTCGACGACCGAGTCCGATTCTTCAAACATGACGCCACACGGAGTGATGCTCCCGTCGTCTGCTATAGACCTTTTCATTTCAGTAGTTGCCTGACCGGCGGGTAGAGGGCGCTGGCGCATTCGGCGCCATTAGGTTGCTTCAATTTGGTCGGTTTCGGTTTCAACGTACACGCTATTGTGATGCTGTTTCATGCCACTTTCGATTTATTTTGCGATATGATTTTTTTTTAGTAGCCCACAGCGAATGAAACAATAGTATTGAGCCACTTGGCCAAACACGAAGTGGTTTCGAGCCTAAATTGTGACCTTTTGTTACTAACACTATGTGCGTCTGATTCCGTCCATCGTTAATTTCGGCCAGGTTCGGCGGTGAAACAACTGCGCTGATGCACAGGTAAAAGTACCATTGTCCACGGCCGTACCTGCGGACACTAATTTCAAGAAGAAAAAAAAAAATAAAGAGCAGGACAAGCTCCTTTGGCAGCGTGCGCTCGTTGCCTGCCGCCGTGCTTTGGCTATGCGTGCACCGAGCGGTACGGAAGTAGATAGCTCGCGCTCATGTCAGATATTGAGCTTATCATCTTTTATTGCAACAGACTATATTGCATGAGTGCTTAGTGAAAAAGCAGGTCGACAAAATGATTAACAATGTGCTGAATCACCAAGAACAGGTGAACTCACAAGTTTACTGTTCGATGTTTGGTTTCCGTGCACCAAACTTTTCTAACTGCGAGACTGGAAACGTCTTTTATAATAACTAGGAAAGTTTAATATAATCACGTAGATAATATAAAAAAGTGATATTGTCTCGGCCTGCTTTATTTAAAGAAATTAAGTGCTCGAGAAATATTTTGATAGACCAGCCTAAGCTGACTAGAAAATTTCTTTGACTAAAGTACTCATTTACAGCATTTCAAAATATTGACCTTATGAAATAAACTTTGTGTTATATGGACATTTGCTTACGGCGTTCTCAAGGTATGAGAATGGTAAGATAAGTGAATGCCAGACTTCAAATAAAGTCTGATATTCACCTTCCGTAAAATTTGCCGAATGAAATCGAAGAGCGCAAAAGAAATTATCTCCAATAAGTTAGGCTGAAGTCGAACGCCAGGCGCCACCAAATGGACCTGTGTAGAGAGCTGTTCACTGGTTTAAAACTATGCGCTTTGCACATTTTGACGTCGCCATCTACTGAAAGTAACTCCCTATTCGAAGACGACAACCGGCTGCACTCGGGTGATTTTCACGTAGAAGGATTCTTTTCGGCTTCACATTTTATGAGTCATAGGCACTATTAAGCTCTCTGTGGCAGTCTTTTGCGCGGGGTGTTCAAATATTTGCGTTGAAATAAATTAATTGAAACTGCATGGTTATAATAAAAAATGGCTTAAGCAGCTGAAAGAATATGGACATGGGACCAAGCAGGATATACAATTCCGTGGAATTCATAAATAAAGCAATAAAGCGAACGCTTATATCACACACGCGATTAAGAACGTAAAACAGATATAGGTGTGATATTGCAAACAAACAAGTTGCCTAATGTTAAGGTACCATTATTTCTAGCATAAAAATAATTCAAACAAAATGTTTGTTCCCGCGCCTTGTCCACTAGTTCCCTAGTGTAATCAAAAGAAACTGTTTTCGATCTGTTGGAACTACAAATCACCATGTTTTCAGGAAAAACACGTGGCTAATTTCGCTGAGTGTTTTTGTTTTGTTCCTTGACACCAATGCGCACTCATATATAATAACATTGGGCTTCCTATTGCAAATGTTCCACCCTTATTAGTAACCAAACCTCAGTTCTCATAAGTTATTGGTATTTGAAACCTCGAGGTTCTCTTCCAGTCATATATGTATTCAATGTGCGCAAGTGCTAACGCTGATTCCTGTTCCTATAAAACCTTTTCACAGGTATCCCGCACGCCGACAGTAAAAAATATTCAAAACGTGTTACAAAATCAACTACAGAAGTTGCGCGCATAATGATGTAATGCAATTGCATGGTAAGTATAAGTATCGGACGACACTTTACGAAGTAAGGCAAGAGACGCGGTGAAACGCGACGAAAAACACGAATTCAACGCATCCGCCAAGGCGCGGACGGGAGAGCGGAGCGACAAGTTGAAGCAACCTAATGGCGGCCGCATCACGTGATTCCAAGATGGCAGCGCCCATGCGGTGGAGGGTGAAAACAACGTTACTAGATACTCTTCAGTTCTCAAACTGCGGAGCTCCGCCTGACGCCTATCTGTTGCGCTCCGCTTGGGGCGCGCGCGACGGAGTTCGCCCGGCAGGCGCCAAACCCCACGGCCGACCCGGCATAGCAACACGTGAAACACGTTGCGGGTAGTGTGCGGCGGCGGTGTTTCCGTTTGGTTACGTTTCTGCTCGTAGCCGCGTGTGTTGTGTTTGTGCATCGTGCTGCAGCTGCATGAAGCATGCCACGCTCTCGTGCAGCGGTGTAAAAGCGGGGACGATTCTATGCGATTTGCGGAAGAGAAGAGACATTTTTTCAGGCCTCCCAGCCAGCGACGCTGACCGCCTTGAACTCTGGAAGCGCGCAGCACCAAGGCTGGACAAAAAGCTTTCGAGCTCGTCTTCCGTTTGCGACCTTCACTTCCACGATAATGACATCTTGAAGGTCTTCGAGCACAACGTTTGTGGTGATGTGGTAGCTATACCGTGCGACAAATAGGCACTGAAGCACGACGCCATGCCTAGCCTGTTCCCGAATCGTCCTAAGTATCTTTTTAAACCGACACGGAAGCGCAAAGCCCCTACTCGCAGACTGTCCCCGGCAAAAAGCAGGCGCCGAAAAGAACAAGGTGAGCGGTCGATTGCAGCAGTTCAAGGCGAGCCGAATGTTGTACTTGTTCGTGTGGAGGACACATTGAAGACCGCTGGAGAGGCTCGTCGATCAAACAGAGCTAGCTTGAGCAATGAGATTCAGGCTAGGCTACTGAAAATGACATTTCCATGTGTTACTCCTGACCAAATGAATGATGAGCACAGCTACTTTAGAGGTTCACCAGACGACAGTGTTGCGTATTACCTATCTGGGTATGTTGTACACAAAATGAGCAAGCGCACAGAGTGCCAGTTGTGCCTGCATGACATTAGTTCAGCAGCTCCTGTCGTCGGTTCTGACGCATACTTGACCATATATCGGAGCTTCAAGGAAGGCAGCCTGAGGCACCCCATCAGTTTGACTCTCTCGTGATGAGGAAGGTCTCTGTGGGGACTTGTTTTGGAAGGTTCTGGACAAGCTGGATAAGTGCAATGTAACGCGGCTGGGTTGTGGTCAGCACAAGCCCACGTTCATGTGCCAAATGTTGTATTTTCTTTTTTTTTTTTGTCACGCGGATGCATTTTTACGCGAGGGATATCAACCGTCGCCTGCAATTCTCGAGAGAGTCGCCATCGCCAGCAAAAAAGCTCGTCTATCATGAAACCGCGTTCAAGAATTGCATTGTGTGTGCGTCTTTGTGTCTCGCACTAAGTGCTTTTCGCGCCACCGAGAGGATAAAGTTTCTTTGCTTTGCTTATTTTTCGTTTTCAGTAACGAGTACGCAAAGAGTGGCGGTGATACTTTCCGGGCAGCTTCGCCGCTGCTGCTTTTTCCTGTTCATTCCGCTCATTTAGAGCCTCTGCCCAACGTCTGAAGAGGTCCCTAATGACTGCAAAAATCGGAGGCGCATTGCATGACACAATTCCAAGGCAAAGATTGCCCTAATTTTAGACAAACCCCCGAGATTGGGGAAAAGATCAAGGACAACACAACACACCGAGTGTCACACAGAGTTGAGACTGTGTTGTTTTGGCCTTCGTCTTTTCCCCAGTCTCGGGGGGTTTGTCTAAAATTATGTTAAACCTTCACCAGCTCGTTTGCGCCCTAACGTTTTCGTAACTAATTTCATTTGCTGCACAAACACCCAGCGCGTCGCGCTACGAAGCGCAGGGCACCGGGCTAACGGTGGCCGCCGCGCCATCTGGCTAGCGGAAACGAAAATGGGCCACGCATCGACGGCCGCCGCCGGGGGAGTTTGATAACTGAAGGTATCTAGTAACGTTGGGTGAAAAGGTCTATTGCTCGTATTCGCCGCGCTTCCCTCGCGAGGGCTGCCGGGAGCCAGCGCGTGATGCATCCTGGTCCGGCGTCGCCGGCGCGGGATACTGCATGCTTCATTTTGGCGTCGAGGCGGTCAGGCTGCGTCGAACGCCGCCGGTCGCGTCGGTTACGCCACGCGCTCGCACGCTCGCACGCGTTACGTCGGAGTATAACAGAGCCTTTAGAGTGTAGATGCATAGGACGCCTACTTTGCGTAGGTGAAGAACGAAATCCACTTCAGTGCCCTTTTCAAGACCGACTATTCTGAACGTGATTAGGAGCTAGTCAGTGACATGCGGCTTGACGCAGTGGTACATAGTATGATTTTGCAAGAAGGCATTCGGTCGCCTTGAATTGATTCAAAAGAAAACATGTTTTTTTCTTTAGATAGTTTAGGTTTCTTCGAATATATATATTCGGTCGTTGATGACATATCCTGCGTTTGCTTTCCCACATGTCAAGCTCGCTTAATGTAGTTTGCTACTCAGACCGCAGACCGAGTTCGAGTTTAGAGCTGCTTTCTCCTTTTGCACGAGGTGAGCACACATTGCGGTTTCGTTTCTCTTTTAGTGCTCCATGTTCCCGGCCGTCCCTGTCACCATCCTGGACATGACGGGCTCGTCTCGTAGCGCCACCGCCCTTCACATCGCACTCTGTTTACTGGTTCCCTTCTATATTCCAAACGGAGGCCTCTACTATATAATCAAGGTTGCATTCACGTCTCTCTTCGTTCATATTCACTACTTGCATATTTGTTGTTTGTCTCGTTTCTGATAAACTAATCAGACTCTACTGAGCCAAATGAAAGCTAACACCGACAGCGGAGTGTGTCGTCTGCTTGCTGCGCCTATCGGGAGATGGCGCTACAGGTAAATAGCGTTGCAAGCTCGGTCGTCTGCAAACGCGCTCACCGTTGACTTTGGCAAAAATTTTGCCCTCATTTTCTTTTTTTTTTCTTTGCAGAAAAGAAATTGCGTTCTGAAATTTCACACGGTTAAACTCACCTGCTCAGTGCACATTCAGCAAAAGTTCTAACTTTCTATGTGCAGGCGCCGATTTTTCCGACTTGTTTTAGAGCAGATGGTCCTCTTGGGACACCCTGTAACTGACCGCCAATGCCCAGGGCGTGGCGTGTCCCTACCATCCTATTATTGCTCCGCAGCCAATAGGATTGCGGTATCAGCTGATAAGAAAGCCAAAGAACCAATCACAAGGCGTGATCATGATGAGCCACACCCCGCGTTTCTTAAGCCGTCAGTGACTACGGTGTGCCTTTCGTAAATATTCCGATAATTGCTTAAAGGGATACTGAACCGAAATTTCGAGCTCACTAAACAAGGCCGGGCGGATAGGCAGGAAGCTGCAAAACCAAAAAATATCACTCATACGGCGATATATCTAACCGATCGCCGTATTTTTTGGAAAAGAAGTGCGCGATTGAACCCGGCCGACAAGGCCGACGAGACAAGGCACGTCACGATTCCCATTCTCTCTCCTCCTCACTACGTCCCGTCAAGCTCGTGAACCGAAGCGAGGAGGACAGAAGCGAGGCCGCTTCTCCTCATTCTCAAATTCTCCCGGAGGTCAGTTACGTCAAAGAACTCGCTTGATCGCGCCCTTCTTTTCCAAAAGTACGGCCATACGTTTGAGATATCGATGTGCGAGTGATGTTTTGGAGTTCGTAGCGTCCCGTTCAACACTTCTGCAGCCTTACTTTGCGAAATCCAAATTTTGGTTCAGTATCCCTTTAAGGTAAGCCTTCGGTTATATGTGAGGAATGTGTCGAGTTTGACTTATCTCACTTCTTGTTGCATGCAACAAGACGTCGGTCATCATCGACACGAAAGCGTCCAACGGATATCCGACGAACCGCTGGATGTACTTCGAGTGGGAGAGCAACATCCTCATCACATACATCGCGGTAGGTGTGCAGTAGTCGTTATCGCATGTGCGCGTTATACCGTCTCGCACGTATCTGGCGGACACGTCTGAAATAATTTGGAGAGCAAGTCGTCTGCTTCTTGCGTGGGGGTTGCAATGACGTCAGAACGACGCCGAGTTTTGATTGGTTCTGATGGGAAGGATACTGGGTAGAACTCGATGCTGGATGCCTCGAGGTGTACCCACTATATTTTTGAATCACCCAATAAGAGCTCGGGGATTTTGACATCATCGCAACCGCAGTGCAAGAAGGAGACGAACTTGCGCTCCGCATTTGTTTAATGGTTTGTGACAGTCGCCTTGTCTTAGCAATCTGATCCAGCGGCCAGAACGAGGATTGGGGCCCCGTCCTAGACGGCCGCTGCATAAGTCAAAGGGGTCCTGAAGGGGTTCTTAAGATGTGTCGGATAGTCCTTGTGGAACAGTTTTGCCTCGGGAACTGTAATACGAAAATTATTGACCTGTAAGAAGTATTTCAAACGCAAGAAGAGTAATAATCATGGGCTGTTACCGGCCGGGATGTATACAGAGGACTTTTTGCTACTAAGGGAATGTCGGTCGTGTGTGCAGCACGTGGAGTTGCGAGCGTACCAAAGTTAAAATCAGGCGCACGCAGCACGTGATGCCGCGCTTAGGAAACCAATCGAGTTATTCTGCTTAGAAAAGACCATTAAAAATCGGTTATTTTTTTAAAGCTGGATGCACGAAGTCAAATGCTGGTTATTTCCCACCTCAGTATGACCCTCGGTCCTTTCCATGTTATTCAATATTGCCGGATTGAAATTCACATCACATTTATAGTGAGACGTATCACGGAAGAAGTTGAAACTATTACTAACATAAAAAAAAAAAAAAAAAACTTTTTGCGAACTGTACAGGTGAAGCCGAAGTTTAACCAAAAAACATTTCCCCAAATATATTTCTGTTACTGATACGTCTGCTACCCATCTGAGGTTTCTCGGAGGTCATACTCGAGCATAATGCGACGTGTTTGATCAAATATGCGAGTAGGTTCACCCATTTATAAACGCGAGCCGCATTCGCTTTCCAGAAGATTTGCAGAGCTTATGACGGCCGCCTCTCCTAAGAGCATAGCCAATAAGAAGCGCATGCGAATGCATTTTGATTCCTCATTCTTCGTGAAACTTACCTTGTGCTGACGTATGTCGCAAGACAAAAATATGATTATCTGCAGCTGAAGGCATTGATGGCTTTAATTCCAAATGTAATGTGCGATAGTTTTTTTTAGACTGATACGTTATTTGGCTGGTTGCTCCGGATTTTGTGAAGCCGTGGGGAAACTAGTGGGGAAATCTAGCGGGGAAAATGAGGTCGTGGGGCGTCACGCCCCACGACCTGAGTTTCCCCGCTAGATTTAGCGGGAAAACTGACGTTAAGTGACCTCAACCCCACTTCAGTTCAACCCCTCCCCTCCACCACCGAAAACAAATTGGCGAGAAAAATGATGTCTTACGACTTCATGTCCCGCGACCTATACACAAATTCAGTTTCCCCGCTAAATTTAGCGGAAATATTGACGTCACATGACATGAAATCACGCCACCTAAACTGAAATTCAGTTTTGCCGCCAGATTTAGCGAGTAAATTGACACCACGTGACCTACACAGAAATTCAATTTACCCGCCCGCTAAGTTTGGCGGCAAATTAACGTCACGTGGCCCCAACCCGAATTCACTTTTCCCGCTAAATTTAGTTGGAAACATTAGGTGATACGACTACGTTTCACGTGACCTGTACACAAATTAAGTTTACCCACTAGATTTAGCGGGAAAATGGACGTTATGATGATGATACGTGACCTATACCCAAATTAAGTTTCCCCGCTATATTCAGTGGGAAAATTTACGTCACGTGACCTACACATTATTTTGTTTGCCCGCTCAATTTAGCGGGAAATATTGACACCTGATAGGCTGCAGCCGTCATTTCCCACACTGTGTGGACGCAGGCCGTCCCGACGGGGAAAGTCAGTGGGGTGGAGAGGAGTGGAGGCAACTGGAGGCTTAGTTCGAGAAGAAATGCCTGGAGGCTACTAGCGCTAAACGAAGAACGGTTCACGTAGCAACACGATTGCAGGGCGTTTTGCGATCAACTTGTCTTGCTTTTTTTTTTTTTTTTTTTGCGCGCGTCTAAATAAAGGCGTTTGTCTAAACTGGAGCCCATGTAGCTCCGTAGCTTTTTTCTTGAGTCGCAAGCACAGTATCCAAGCGGGAAGGTCAGCTCTTGGGTTAACGCTTTTCAAGTCGTGCAGTAAAGTAGTTGCAACGTTTGAACTTGGGTCCAAGGGGTGGAAGTGTAGTGGTTGCCTTCCCTAAATTGCGCTCGTTCACCGCTTCGTGCAGTGTCTGCTACACATCGCGTTGCACTACTTCCTGCTGCGCATCGCCGACATCGCCAAGGCCGGGGGTCGGGTCGCGGACGCCTTCTGGATCACGAGGCGCATCATCGACATCACGCCCAACTCCGACCTTCCCGAGAACGAGGACGACGACGTGAGAAACGAGCGGCGCCGTGTCGCTGACATGGACGTCAGCCTCATGCCCAAGGTGAGCGGGCATTAGATAACTTTCACAATCGCACCCTGTTCTGGTAGATTTTCAAACAAAGCTGCAATGTAGCGGGTGAAAACGACAAAAAACCGAGCTGAAAGACCTGTAATATAGTCACGATGAAAAGGTGCGCTATTTATAGACGAGTCGAGATGGTTGAAATAGAACCGAGTTGTTCCTCCGAGCTTCGTAGGTCTAGTCCTCCTTTTCCTCTTCTTCATCCAACATCCTTCTTGGTCGTTCTTCAACTATGTAATAATTTATATAGACGCTTTCAGCGAGTCAGTTACTCGAGCTGCCACCAGTCGGCGCGCCCTTCGCGCGCTTTCCGGGCCGCCATAGCCGATCTTCAGTTCCTCGCTGTTGCTCCGCGTTGTGTGCAGCACAGGCCACTACCGGAGCTTCGTTTTCGTGTTTTTTTTTTACATTACGCGTTGAAATCTTTTATTTTCTTTAAGTCCTTTTGATATTTAAGACTTCATTTAATCATTTGATATTTATATTTCGACATAGCTCTTGTATTTTCTTATTTATATAATGCAATCGGACAGCGAATGGGTCGACGAATCAAGATTATGAGGCTTCAATGACCGTGTAAGTTCATCCCATTCTTACGTTTTTGTCGCTAATAAAGGGCAGTCAACACTATTCCGACATATGTAAATTGCAACTGACGCAATAAGGCTATCACAGTCGTCCTTCTCGCTGCATGTGCGCGCTCGTTTCCGTAAAGCCGACCCGCATGTAAGCGATTTAGCGTGCGACGAGACGAGCGACGGAGATTTCTCATCGTCGCACGTCGCATCGCTCGGTTTTGGGATTTCTAGAAAACGTCGCTCACCGTCTTGGTCGCTTGCTCCGTCGCTTCCATGCGGTTTGCCTCGTCGTGCGACTGACTGAGCGATAGCGAAGCGCGTCGCCGTCGCTTATCTGGTCGCTCGCCAAATCGCTTACATGCGGTTTATGCTCAATCAATTTCCATGCACACAGCATCGAACCATTGGCGCCTCGATATTAAGTATAAACCGCATGCAAGCGATTCGGCGAGCAACGAGACAAGCGACAGTGGCCCCAAGCGACTGCCCGAGCTGTCGCTCGGGCAGTCGCGTGACGAGGCAAACCGCACGGAAGCGACGGGAGCAAGCGACCAAGACGGTGAGTGACGTTTTCGAAAAACCCAAAAAACCCAGCGATGCAACAGGCGACAGTGAGAAACCTTCGTCGCTGACTCTCGTCGTAGTCAGCCGTCGCTCGTCTCGTCGCACGCAAAATCGCTTACGTGCGGGTTGGCTTTACGGAAATGAGCGCGCACATGCAGCGACAAGCACGACTGGATAGCCTTACTGCGTTAGTTGAAATTGGCATATGTCGCAATGGTGTTGACTGCCCTTTATTTGCGAGAAAAACGTTAGAATGGGATGAACCAACATAATCTCTGAAGCCATAACCTTGTATCGTCGATCCATTCGCCGTCCGATTTTATTTCATAAATAAGAAAATACAAGAGCTAATGTTGAAATATAGATATCAAATGATTAAATGAAAGTCCGAAATATCGAAAAGACCCAAAGAAAACACGATTTCTACGCCGACCGTAAAAGAACGCGAAAACAAAGCTCCGGTAGTGGCCGGTGCAGCACACAACTCGGAGGAACGGTGAGAAACTGAAGGGCGGCTATGGCGGCAGGGCCACGTGACGTCAAGATGGCGGCGCCCATGAAATGTTGCCTGAAAGGGTCTATATCGTAAGTATTTCACCCTGGTGTGTATTTTTATAGAACTACACGTTCCTTGGTGTTGACAGTTCCATCTATGTTGCAGGATTTTTAAAGCTTGAAGGAAAAACACCATCGTTTTAAGATACATGCAATCAGTGTGGAACCGGAACTGAACCGAACCAGAAACCGGAACCGAAACATTATTTTTAGGTGAACCGGAACTCAACCGAACCGAAATCTTCGCCGCCATCTTGGAACGGAACCGGAACTAAACCGGAAGAAAGTATACCGCTAACCGATACAAAACGGTTCACGGTAACTATTTTTTAATAATATCACAAACTAAACATTTGAGAATTAAAAATTGGCAGTTTAATTTTTATGTGTTGATCAAATCGTCATACACTCTAAAAAAAAGTCTGTGCGTCTACTTTCACGCACAAGACTCGGAGAGCCAATCAGCGCAATTTATTGAGGCAGCTCAGCTAATGACGATGCCGAAACATATGTTTAGATCAAAAAACGCAGTCTGAGTTGGGACATTAAGCAATGCAAAACGTCACGCTTGCATTGCTTATTGTCACAACTCTGTCTGCGTTTTTTATTTTTTAGCTCAGAGGGACACCCGAACGTTGACAGCCGCTCCGACGTCTCACAGGAGTGTCGTCAACACGTTCGTCCTCAAACTTCCACCATCTCGGTACTTCGTTTAAACTTCACAATTTTTGGGTGGAAAACAAGGGCAATGAAGGACTACTGATAACAGGTAACACAAATGTAATTGTCGAATCAACACCCCAAACGGAGGAGGGTCAAGAGTCCCTCAATAATAAGAAGTATTATCTGACAGAGCAACGAAAAAAGAAAAGGAGAAGGGGGTAGTTTCAAGAACATAAGTGTTGTAGAGGTTCCTCGGCCCCACGTTTACCACGAAAACAGGAGAACGTGGCCTCAAAAACTGCTTAGTTTTCAAAAACATTCTTGCCAGACGCTTGTCCCGTTCCTCACGATGCTGCACCAAGCAATAATAATTTGTGTATCTCAAATACATGACGTGCACTGACCTTACATTAGCTGCTACTGCGGCGGCCTTGTTGCTGAACGCATGCCTTCTCCAGCGTGTATTGCATTACCGGATTTTATTCCTCCGCAAGAACAAATCGCAATGACCACCAGTATAGCGTGCGATGACGTCACGTGCAAAACATTAAACAGTTAAGTTTCCTGGTGAAATGCGAAGTTCCCAACTCAAGCAAAAGTAGATATCCATTGAATATTATCCAAGTTGTAAAGATGTGTAGTATGCATATATATAACAGTCTCGCGATGATATGCGGCAGCCTAACAAAATGTTACAGTGCATGACTGACAAAGGACAAAGTTGTAAAGGGTATGACCAAAACAAGTGCACGCAAAGCGAATATAACATTAGCCTCCGCAGACAGTATTTTGCAGAATTTCGAGCTTATGCAAAATGCACTTTTAGAAAAAAGGGTCACTATAGTCCTCCCCAAAAAAGAGGAACGTTTTTGACACATACATGTTCCTTCAGAAAGGGAGAAACTTTCGTCCTGAAAGCAGGGGAGCAAAGTTCCTCAGTCGCCTGCTTCTCATTATGGCGGCCCCGAATTGAGCAAATCGAGCTTAATAAGGCTTAACGAGGACGCTACGTCTATTGTACGGGGTGAGAGCTGCAGCAAATAAAAGCGTAACACGAGCTTTCCGCGAACTGTATTTATTTCCGAAGCCGGCTTCCCCGCTTAGGTAAGGAAACTTGCGTCTTGAAAGCAGTCATTCAGACTTCTCATCGTCGGCACTGCGATGTTAAACTGAGACAACCGGTACCCAGTTTATTCACGCACCTTACGTCTTACCTTTGCTATTCCTCGAGCCACAATTCCTTCGTCAACCGCACAACACGGAGGAGTGGTAAATCATTCGCGAAACCAAAAGCAGCTCTCAAAGAGAGCCAATTCGAAGCAGCGTAGTTGCGCGGTAACCAGAAATCATGGCGAAGCGTGAAATAAAAATAAATCGCTTGCCACTAGATGGCAGGGTGAAGCAGAGTAATTGTAAGTAGCTAGCCTAGGTGGTGGTACGTACCGCCGAATCTATGTGCTACAAATAATATTTATATTTGCTCACGCCACCATTACACTTCGGTCCCTTTGGGCACCTGAATGCTAACTTTAGCATTCAGGAGGCTGACTAACCGCAGAGCTCTTGACGTTTTCTGCCCAATCAAAGCTCTACCATGTCGACACTTACATGCCTGGGTGAATCGGTTGGAAGTGAAATATGTTCTTTTTACCTGGGGTGTACACAAAATTATTTTATTTTTGAAGCGTACCGACGAATGTTAAGTAATTTTTTCATGTTCCGGGTCAACAATAAAGATTTAATAAAGATTTGTACGATGATATGGGTTTTCATTGAACTTTTTGGGGCGTTATCGTTCGGCTCGTGTGATAGGATACATGCGACGTCTATGTACCGAGAAGAAAACTATCTGGCGTTACCTTTTTTTTTCTTTTTGTATAGGTGCTCCTCTTGGAAGATTGGCATTTACAAAGTAAAGGGAACTTAATTTATCCGATGGTTACATTGAATTACGACGTCCGGCGTGCCTTAATCTGACGTGCCGAGTACGGGAGAGGTTGTTCCTCAGTGGCTGTCGCTGGAAGAGTCTGCGAACGCTTATGAACGATGAACGCAGCCTCCCGTGGTGTACGTGCACGAGCTGCGCAAGGTGTACGAAGGAGGGAGCCAGTGCCGGCCCTGGCACAGCGTGAAGGTGGCCATCCACAACCTGTCCCTGGCCATCGACACGGGAGACATCTTCGGCCTGCTGGGGCCCAACGGGGCTGGCAAGACGACCACCATGAAGGTCATCGTCGGGGAGGAGAGCCCTTCCAGCGGGAGGGTGAGACGGTGCAGGTTGACCCTGTAGTACTTACTCTTACGACACTGATTTCCGTTGTAATAGAGTGTTGGTATTATAAGCCGAAAGATTACGTACTTACTGGACTTCCGTAAATGGCGAGGACGCGCACTTCCATTCGCAACTTACGATGTTTCTACGCTGTGACAATACCGCTGTCTAGTTTTTTGGTTTTCTGACATACACAAATAATGTATGGTCTAAACTCGCTCGTATGTAGTTAAAGCAGAATTACTGATACGTCATTAACCTAACAGCGTACAGCTGTCCAACGTCGGTCGCCCAAATGACAGCAGCATTTTTATAGGCTTCAGTGCGCTCTATATAGATCGTGAAAGTTGCAAATAGGTTTTAGTTGTATCCTTCTTATTTTATGTACAGGTACACCCTAAAATTGCATGCCGTGTGATTTCTAAATTCAGGCGTTTTTATTACAATTCACGGAAATTAAAAATGAGCTCCAAAGCTTGAGGTCATCGAAGGCTCATGGTCAAGTGGATCAGTGGCTTCCGATGGCATACAGCAAATTTTCAGTTGAACTGCTTGATCAATTGGATAAGTTAATAACAGATGTGCATCAGAAACAGCCGTGATCGGACGTGCTTGTGATCTTTAGAGGCGGACTGGTTAAGGCGAGCGTGGAATAAAACACGGAGGGCTTTTACACACAACCACACTCTTTCATTTAGTCAACGGGAAGGAGGCCAAGCCGCCCTTCGGTAATAAACACCACACCCACTTCAGAGAATGTGCGACTGAGAAGGTGTTCTCGATGCTCCTCAAGTACGGAGCTGAATGCATTGGCCAAACTGGCCATTGCATAAAAGACCGTCTACGAGTGCATCAAAACGAGGCAACATCAAAAGCCGACCATCGTACACATTTCATCGCTGCTCATGCGAAGAAGTGTATTGGGTGCGTACCAAAATTTGACTGTACTAAGGTCCTGGGAACAAACATATCCTCAGTGATTCGGATGGGAAATCATTGAAACATTCATCATCGAAAAAGCAAAACAGAACGTTTAATATGCATCGTGAACCCTGAAAAAACGTGCTATAGATTTTTCAGGCCAGAGCCAGAAAAATCATAAACGTGGGCAATCACCGATACGTTGACTGAATCCTTATTAGCGCTCCCGTTCGTAACCTCCTTTCATTCAGCCGTCGCCCGTTCTGGTCAACGCGCAAAATTTTAGTGTCCGGAAATAAACATTCGTCGTTGCTAAATGATAGTGTGGTTGTCTGTGAAAGTAATCCGTGTTTTTATCCTTACATATTATGTATTTAGAGGTAATATTGACCCTTATTGTGAAGTCACTTAGATTTAATAATAATCTTTGAATCAGTAAACAGTTCCCGTTAAAACAAACTCTCCCTCTTTTCAAAGCGGGCAGAGGGCCAATCACTGCAATCTACAGAGGATAAAAAAATGACAGGCACTAAAAAAAAAGTGCCACTAAAATCGCGAACTGTGCAGGCCTAATGGGCATGACTTTCACTTCGTCGTGCCAATCATATCTTTAATGCATACTGTATTACAGCAGTAGTTACTCTCGGGTCTTCAAACCACTCGAAATGACGTCCGTTGTCGTTGTAGCTCAAATACAGTGTCATAAAAAAAAAAAAAAAATTACACAGTTTTTTTTTACCGCAAAAATGAACTAGGCATCGCCGAACGCTCATTCCCCGCCCAAAGGTAGAGCTGGAGGTCACAACCAGATACAAAAGTTTCAGCCCGATCCGATAACTTAATCAAAAGTTTTAAGTGATTTTCTGAAAATTTCAATGAGAAAATGGAGCCCATTATTGCTCGTTTTCGGTTTCTGGTGCCATAGAGCCCCATGTGTTTGAAAACTCATTTGGCCGCCATTTTCCTATTAAAACTTTCAGAAAATCACTTATAACTTTTGATTAAGTTATCAGATCGGGCTGAAACTTTGGCATCTGATTCTAACCTCTAGCTCTACCTATGGGCGGAGAATGAGCGTTCGGCGATGCCTAGTTTATTTTTGCGGTAAAAAAGACCGTGTAAACTTCCTTTTGTGACACCTTGTAGTTGCCATAGTAGGGCGTAGGGTGTCCGTCGTCTATATCGCCAAATGCTCGAAAAAGATGGCCCGCCGCGGTGTTCTCAGGATTTTATCCTGGGTCTGTCGCACGTGAAGCGGGCGCGTTACCACGGAGCTACGCCACAGCTGGGACCATGAAATGACCCTTCTACTTTTGCCCAGATAACTTTTACATTAAACCTTCAATGTTCACTGAATGCCGAACAGGCGTCCGTTTTTGTCTCGGTTCATTAACTTCTACGCAAAAAACTTAATGAAATATCGACTTTTTCTTTCTTTCCAACTGACCACAAAACAAGCTGCGGCGTAATTTTGACGGTTGTGACGGTACTCTGGCACAGGAACCGGAAGTTGTTTCGGCAGTAGGAGAATGGGAGCGTTAGTGGCGGCGAGTTGGGGGTGCGCCGGTAGCTTTGACTACGCTGATGGCGCTGATGTCACCGACGTATTTTCGGAATTGGCGCCTCTCATCGCCGTGATAGCTATGGAAACATTGCAGCTGAGTGAAATTCAATTAGATATGTTGCGCTACAGCGACAGCATGGGACTAGTCCCATACGCCGGTGTGCCTGTTCCAAGGTTGCGGGTCCGAATGGCTCGACAGTAATTTAGCGCATGCATATTGTACTGTTCGTTAACAGTGGAGTTGTCTACACTTAAAGCACTCGTTATTCACCACATGGTGAAATTTGTTTGATGCTCGCGATGTGACTCACCGTGGTCCTTTGACGCTTGGCGAGTCTCTCCTGTTCGGGGGGCGACGGTAGCCGAAGCTCCGGAATCGTATCGGGTTTCAGGCGGAGGGCTTTTGGAACCTGCCTGCATTCGCAGAGAACACTGTGAGTGTGGCTGTAATCACGCTCGGCGTTAAAATGTTCCGAGCATACACGAATGACCGTAGACCCGGGGTCCCTCAAACCGATGAGCCTGCACCAAGCGCTTCGACATGGTTCATCGAGTGGCAAGTGGTAAAACTGCAACTGTTTCTTTTTAACCACCGGACTGCAGAAACTATAATTCGGGTACTTCAATACACTACAACCTTTCTGCTAGCCAACGAGAGATCGATCACAAACAATGCAAACACTACTCGAACAGCCAGAAAACGAAAGTCTTCCCTGCGAAGAAAGCGCGGCCAGGAGCAAACCCGTTCAGCAGACGACGCTCGTCGGTTTACTGCGCAGGCGCAGTAGGGTCTTTCTCTTGCTTCGTTTACCACATGATAGATGGCGCTTGGCTCTCAGCACAAGATGGCTAGGCGGCGTAAGCTACCGTCCGATCCAAAGGGCTCAGCCGGATTCATCCATCCATCCATCCATCAAATTGGGCAATTTTCGTCACATCTCTAATTATGTTACAAAATGTGGATCTGAATATTATTTAACAAAACTTTTAGGAAACATTCGCCGGATATTTATTGCTTATGATCACGATGCTGGTGAAGTAGGCTCTTACCCAATAGGTGACATGGATTCAGCTGACGTGCTGCGGTTCTGCGGATATACATCGCAGTAAAGAGCTTTCGAAGGAAAGGAGGCGCAAAAGAGTCCGGTTTTGTTTTGAAAGCTCCATAGCGAAAACTTTTTTTGGTTCTTTATATTTGTGTTTTTGGGTTTCTTTTCACACCTTTTACAACGTTCGGTGGATGAAATTCGATTTCAGAATCGTTTCATGGTCCCTTAAAGGGCCATTTGAAACACAGATGTGCGTCTGGGTCTCGAGTAGCACCCGCTAGATGGCCACAGTTGGCGTGACGTCGGGAAGTTTCTTTACCCTTCCTAATTTATTCCGGATGTAATTGGAGTTAATTGTTGAGTTTGAAAGCTTTGTCTTCGTGGCGCAAGCCGCCACCCATTGACAAGTGTTCAGCCGTATCCACCCTTCCGATACCACGTAGAAGACAAGACTTCGTGGCGTCGTTAGTGGGTCCGTCGTTAGTGGTCCTTGAGCCGCCCAAGTGGTGACCGCGCTGAACCTTGACGGGAGTAGGGCGCCAAACGGCAGACGCGTGTGTGTTGGCGTCGCCGCGTGCTACCGTCGAGCTTCTTGTGAGACGCTGAAAGACTCACTCACGCGTCTCGTCATTCGCCGCTGGGAGAACAGTGAGGTGTATGCCTGTTAAAACGAAGCCGAGAGGCTTCGCCGTCAAGACCCCACGGTGCGCGAACGCGACACCGATGCCCAGCAACTTCGCCGTGACGTGTCGGAGCTGCCGCTGCGACTCCCCACCCCCGCCCGTCTCAATCTGGATGAGCATCGTACCGGCGTGCGGTCGTGTATCACTACTGCGTCGTGCACGTTAAAGACACCCGACGCGGTCGTACCACGCTGGCTCCATCTCTCATCTGCAGCTGTGACACCAGACGCCCCCTGAGGCTGACTAACTTCCGGCTGTCTACACATAGGAATAGCAGAATTATTTTAAGACAGATTGACCCTTCATACGCTCTGTGGTGAGGTAGCTGAGCATCAGGCGTTTTAGTGTGTGTGGAGGTCTTTACAATGAGCAGTATGGCACATTATAATGGCTGATGACCAGATAATGCTCCAGGAGTTACATTTATTCCTAGAAATCTCACGTTATTCTGGCAAATTACTACCATTTTCTTGATCCCCTTTGTATCCCAGGTGGCCGTGGGCGGTTTCGAGATCACGTCCAACATGTGCCAGGCGTTCAAGATGCTGGGCTATTGTCCCCAACACGACGCCCTCTGGAACAACCTCACCCTTCAGGAGCACCTGCACCTCTTCGGTGCTCTCAGGGGAATCAAGTCCCAAGAGATCGGCCCCGCCACTGCGTGGTAAGCACCGAGCTAAGGCCGCAGACGCCACAGGTATGATCTGTCTACTGCAACCAGCATGGCTCATTTGTTTCGCGTAAACAAGTTTTTTGAGGGCCTTACGAGGTTTTTCGACCACACCTGCTTGTTCCCAATCGCTTTTTCGTGTCCAAGATTCGGGGGAAATTTAAGCCTCACGCTGGAAACTAAAAAATTATAACAAAGGTCACCTAATTGAACCGAACTGCTCAAAGTGAGAGAATGCTGCAAAAAATATCGCAATGGTCCACTAAAAAAGGTGTATACTTGGAGCCGGTTCGTCACTCCCTGGACAGCCGAGAAATTTTCAAAAATTTCACCTGCTCACCGACATGTTCTTTGTTGCCAGTTGCTTAAGATGCCTTGAGGTCAATCTTAATGGCTTCAAAGATTGAATCCGTTATCACCTTTTTTATGCTCAAGGCGAGCATCTACTTATGCCAATAACAGATATCTTGTTGGCCTGAAGTGCATCTTGCAAAAGTGTCTTGAAAGTTGTTAGCAGTAACGTACCCAACTTTATTTCGTTTCATTTCATTGAATTTTATCGCCTTAATTTTTTTTTTGAGAAAGGCATTACAATAGAGGGCGTGCAATTCGATATTCTACAATAACAATAATAAAAAGAACACAGCAAAAACGAAAAAAAAACGTCTAGAAACAGTATGTAAACATTATTCGAACATTTTAGAAACATTGCGTGAAAAAAATTTGTAAATACTGCCAGTTACCAAGCTTGAGGGCAGGCTATTACCATCTAATATGCATAATGGGAGCAGTGAGCATTGAAATCTGTTGGTTTTAAAAGAATGGGTTCTGTATACTCTAGCTTAGTTTTGACTAGAGTAATATAAGCTAAAATGTTTAACAAAGGAATTCGCAGGAAAAGTATGCCTTCTTAAAAATCCGAATGTTTTGTTAGATTAAGAAAAGTTGCAGTTGACGTGACTTTTCCATGATAAATCCTCGGAGAGGTACACTCCTAAACATTTAGATGTGTTCAGTCACTCAATGTCACCAGATAAAATAGAATATGAAAACCTAACATTGTTGAATCACATTAATTTGAATTCATCCTGATTGATGGTCAAGCGCCATGATTGACACCAAGTTGTTAATGCTTCAAGATCTTGTTACAAGGCTATGCAGTCATCAAGGGAAGAAATATTTCGATGGAGCACAAAGGCATAAGCCTATAATCTAATTCTATTTGGTAATGAACAGAAATGATAGTGTTTATAAATTAGGAAATGTACTCTGAAAAAAGCCAGTGCGTCTACTTCCCCGCATTGCAGTCAGAGAGCCAGTCAACGCAACTTACGGAGGCAGCTCAGCGAATGGCGAAGCCAAAACATATGTTAGACCAAAAAACGTGGTCTGAGTTGTGACATTAAGCAATGCACAACGTCACGCTTGTATTGCTTAATGTCACAACTCTCTCTGACTGCGTTTTAGAGCGCAGCTTTTAGGTGCCCGTTTCCGGATTGAGCGGCGTCGCCGTCGACGTCGGCGTAACCGCGCGGTGCATTATGGGTAAATTTGCCCGCCAAATCTAACGGAAAAATTTCCCCGCTAAAACTAGCGGAAAAATTTCCCCGCTAAATCTAGCAGAAAAATTTCCCCGCTAAATCTAGCGGAAAAATTTCCCCGCTAAATCAGCGGAAAAATTTCCCCGCTAAATTTAGCCGAAAAATTTCCCTCTAAATCTAGCGGAAAAATTTCTCTGGGGGTCACGTGGCCCCCCGATGTCTCATGTGACCCCCCCAGGTGACGTGACCCCCCACGGGACCTTGGGGAGGGGGTCACGTCACCTTGGGCGCAAAGTGGCCTCCGGGGGGGGGGGGGGGGGAGGGTCACGTGACCTCGGGAGGGGAGGGGTCGCGTAACCCCCCGAGGTCACGTGACCCCCCACGTGACCTTGGCAGTCAAGTGACCTCCGGGGTTCATGTGTCCTCAGGGGGGTCGCGTGACCCTCCCCGAGGTCACGCGACGCCCCCCCCCCCCCCCCCGAGAACACGTGACCCTCAGTGCCCTTCCCTCCTCCTCCTCAAGAGCTGCGCTCTAATTCGGTGTTACAGGGAGTTGTAAACGGCTTTAATTTTTTCGGGTCCAAACATATGTTTCGGCATCGTCAATCGCTTAGCTGCCTCCATATGTTGAGGTGATTGGCCCTCCGAGTGTTGTGCGGGAAAGTACAAGCACTGGCTTTTTTTAAAGTGTAGCGGCCCTAGAACATGACCATGAGGGACGCCAGAGGCGAAATCCTGAGGAAGGGTAGTGCATTATCGACGAACACATATTGAGCACGATGTGACAGGTATGCTTGAGTCCAGGAGACAATGTTACTGTTGACGTTTCGATATGTGAGTCTGGATATTAATCTCTTACTGGGGGGGGGGGGGGGGGGAACCCGGCCGATGTATTTTTAAAAGTCTTTGAAGACTGCGCTTGTTTGTTTGAAAGAATGCCGATTAGTATGCATATCAGCTGTAAGTTCAAACAGTTGGGTAATACACGAAAGATTCTTACAAAAACCCTGCTGATTAGAGAACAACAAGTTGTTGTTATCCGGATGTGACCTTATCCTGCTTTTGATTTCGGTATGACAATGTCATATACAATGGCATAAACATACGAAAGCGAATTGAACGTTTGGTTCAAAAGTAAATAATAATTAAGCTGTGTTCCCTTGCTTGTTTCAGGTTAATGGAGAAGCTGAATATTCAAGAACACGCTGGAAAACGAGCGAAACAACTCTCCGGCGGAACGAAGCGGAAGGTTGGTGTTCAGCTATGATCGAGCTGCGAATTTTTCGGGAGACATAATGCCAGGAAGAAACTTGTGTTTCTACTAAACCTCCCCGCCTGTACTTGTTATGGTCATTAATATCTTTATGCCTTAAGTTCCGACGCGCTACAACTATGTAGGGCACATCGCTCTTGCGGCGGATTACAAACAGGTGCACTATGCAAGGTTTTGGCTTCATTAAGACAAAGCCGTAAAATTAATACCTATCTGACTTCAGAAACACCTAAATCGTGACACTAATTCGTATGTATGTCCCGCTTTTCTAGAACGAAAAGTCATAATTGAAACGAATGTTTCTTTGCCATGTCATTGCTGTACTGAAGACACAAGTTTTAAGCAGGCGAGCTGGTTAATGTTACACACGATTCAAACCGGAGACGTATGCGTTTGTCTCCGTATCGTCCGTTCGTCTCCGATTCTACGGTTAACTATCGGGGGTGTCATAGCTATATGCTTGGGCCCCGCTGTTTTTGCCCTAGATTTAACTAAAGAAGATGAACTTTTTACGAGGTGCTTACTCCCTAGCAATGAACTTATGGCAATGAACAGGATGCGCTTTGGCCAGCTGCTAGTCAGCGCGTCTAATAGCCAAAATGGGTAGCTTTGGGAAGGCCTAAGCACCGATCGATTGGATACGAGGTCTGCGTCAGAGTTCGGCAAGGCATTCGGACGTTCGAGCTCGAGATCGGCTCCAATGATTGCGGCCGCGGGCTGTCTCAGAGTTACAAAAATCCCAAATTAGATGGCGCCACTTGTCGAACCAAACTTCATTGCCCAGGGGGTATAGAGGAATTGTCTCCCCTTGCTTACCATTGTGATACGGTGTGCACTAGTTCCTACCTCTGCACCCCGCCAGCAGAAAGATTCAGCGTACACAACAAAGGTCATCTGCATCTTGGTTTACGTCTTCGTCTTATACCGAATCAATACGAGGAAATCAATTTGAATTATATTTGAATAAAGCGCAACGCATATCCCCCGATCCTATGCTTCGTTTGACCTTCACTGCGAGCACAACCGAATTTACAAGAGTAAGCTGCAGACTTTTAGCGTCCCTGCCAAGCACGCGCGCTTCTGCAGTGTTAGCATCGTTTAGGGTAACATCAAATGGTTACATGCTCGTGCTTGTAGCTTCGGTTTTAATTCACACATAATATAAAACAAAATATAGTGTCCACCTTGAAAGGAAAACTTAGGTCAAAATTGAAACCAAAGTAAATGACTGATATCGATTTTGGAAGACAAGATACGAGCACTGCCAAAATATTACACAAATGAAAAGACGCGATCCACTCTAAAACTGATATTAAAAATCTACGCTGTGAAGGAGGTTGGACAGCGAAGCTGGAGTATCTCCGGCAACGATTGCCCACTGCACTGTAGACACTTCCTTATAGCAAGCTCCACCAGGTATTGCTCTAGTCTTTGACGTCCCAGAGAACTTCCGGTTTATAAAAAGAATGAACGAAGGCCCCCTTATCACCGCTGCTTGAAAAGTAGATGACACGTTCAACCACCAATTCTCCAGGTGAACGCCAAAAGAACGAAGGAGTGCGATATCTGTTAAAATGTTTCGAGTATTCTTGTAAACCAACTGGCCTCCTCCAGGATATAATATTGTACAGCCGAAGGCCCTCGTTAAATCTCTAACTTTGTTGTCTGTGAAGCATTTATGCTACGCGGAGATGTATGTACGTGTATCATTTATGCACTGGTGAAATAGCAAGCTCAACAGGCTTGCACAAACGGCGTGACCGGAAGTCGCTTAAGGCGCCAAACGGCAGTTCATATTTGTTAACACCAAAAGGATCTGTACCAAATGATTGAGGAAAGAAAAGTAAACGCACTGTATCAAAACCTTTTTTTTTTAAATATATGAAAGACTTCGTACGATGCCGCTGCTGCAGCAGGTTATGAAACCTAAATCTTTACCGCGAAACGCATGCGAGGAGCGCTACGTGCTTCGGGTTGTTAGCGGAACTAGTGACATCACTCCGCACTTCGTACTCCGCCCTTGCCGCGCCAACTTACGCAAAGGCAATCTTTACCAAAAACGAATGCGGGAAGCGCTACGCGCTTAACCCCACGTGTCAAAACAACATGATAAGATATAACGCGCACAAGAACTGTGATAACGCGCACGTGATGGTTTTCTGTCGACTATTTTATCAGTCGACTACAGTTCTGTCAACGGACACGAAAGACCCGACCAACAAGTGGTGTACAGCTTCGCTGTAAAATGCAAGCACCTGCTTCTCAGCGAGCATTCAGCGGGTTGGCTGTTTGTCAAGCAAAATATTGTGGCTTGATCTAATCTTCGTTTTCAAAGAATTTTTTTTTCGTGCTGCCACTTTTTCTGGTGCGTTTGCATCCGTTCCAGCGGAACAACGCTGCAGACGCTCACTCCACACACGCACGAAGTTGTCGCGAATGCTCCAAACGAAGAATGCACATCGCAAAGACTAATTTTTCACATGACACACAATGGTGCATCACTCGTTCCCTTTGATGAGAGAGGTTTGCCTAATCGCAGCTGAGCTACGCCATCAGCATGCTCTGCAAGCCACCCGTCGTGTTGCTGGACGAGCCGTCGACAGGCATGGACCCCCAGTCCAAACGCTTCCTCTGGGACACCATATGCTCGACGTTTCCCCAGGGGGGCGACCGGGGGGCGCTGCTCACCACGCACTCCATGGAGGAAGCGGACGCCCTCTGCACCAAAGTGGGCATCATGGTCCGAGGTGCACTCAGGTAGGTGTATGCGACAGTCCAGACGCTGCAGCTGGATCGCGTCTCCGACTGGTGTATTTAACGTCTTACACTCTAGCTCCGCGGGCATCCTGAACCACAGTTAAGCCTGATTCGGCCAAACTTAAGTGTTCTTTAAGATGAGCGTGTATCCAGTATATTGGTAGTATAGTAGTAGAATGATACAAATTAAGCTAGCTTGTGTAGCATCATTTTACCTGACGGTGATGGGGGATGGGAGGTTTGATGGGGTGAGATTACGTAGATGTGGTTATGTCAGGTTCGCTTTCCTCACGTAGTAAAAAAGCAAATCCGCGGTCTGCTTTTTTTTTTTTTTTGCAGTTTTTATTAATTTTGGGGGTTTCACGGGTTGATCCAATGACGGGTATTTGGCACGTCTCAGCAGGGGACTGAGGATTAATTTAGAGCACCCGGAGATAGTTTGACATGAAACTCAAAGCTAGGTTACACGGCTCCTTCTTTGCAATGAGCCTCCGCCGAATTCCAGGCACCTCTGCCGGGATTCGAACCCGCCCCCTGGGGATTTGTAGGCCGGCGCTTTGCTTTAGAGTCACCGACGCGGCCTTGCAGTTCTTGTCTGTGCTTCACTCAGCAATATCCTGTTTCTCAACTTGCTCTAATTGCATCGGTTGAAAATATTTGTATCGCACTTAAGTAACTGGAGGTGCAGCTGGATTTCTGTTTTAATTGGAGGGAGGCAACGCAATGCAAGTTTGTGAACCTAGGTTGAGCCGTCTAGTACGACGCGAAAGCACGAGCAGTGTGCAACCCGTGCAGGTGCCTCGGCTCGACCCAGCACCTGAAGAACAGGTACGGAGCCGGATACACGCTGGACATTAAGATGCAGCGGCGCGACGGCGCCTGGGAGAAGAACCAGGGCAACCTGAAGACGTACATCAAGGACGTCTTCCCGATGGCCAAGCTCCGGGAAGGATTCCAGGACAGGCTCACGTACGACATTCCCCAGGCCGGCGTAACTTCGCTTGCCAACGTGTTCGTGGCCATGGATGACGGTGAGTTCCCCGGACGTGTTCCAGTTGCCCCAACTTTAAACAAAAAAAAACAAAAAAAGCAAAATAGAGACGTTTTGATAGTTTTTTTCTTTACTGGTTGAAGCCCAACGGCTATTCGCGACTCCAGCAAAACGGACGCCGCCAAGCGGGAAAACCGGGAACCAGCCGGTCCAGGTCGCTCCGCGCCCCTCCGCGTCTCCGGTGGCTTTCGCGGAGACGTGTTGTCGGCGCGCTGGCGAACGATGTAATTCGACGAAGGTCCGAATATTTCTTAAGTTTGCCTGAGTGATCATTAGTGTGGTGAAGCCTCAGTAGATTGTTTTCTTCTATTACGTGTTTGAAAGCCCGTTTACTCCACAGCACACGGTCGCGTGCTTTCGATTTCTTGGATGGGGAGGAATCACGGAAAAACTTTTTTGATTTCTTGTCTGCCTCGAATCACATTCAAAGTGACGACTGCTTGGTAGCTGATACTGGCGGGAACATCAATGTTGCAGTCAAGTGAATGGGAAGGTTCGATAGCTGCTTTTCTTGAGTTCGGTTGTGTTCGGTTAGCTTCAAGTTTGAGCCACCCACGCCGGTCGGTGCGTTGGCTATTCATCTTGGCTGCTTTTCGCCGAAAAAGCCTCTGGACCACACTGAAGGAGTTGGACTGATTTCGCAATTACTTGATTCAGGAAAACTTGCTCACTGCAAATGATGAATGAGGGAAATTATCTGTTTTCAAAAGGTGGGTCTCGCAAGTCTCGCAACATTAGATGCTGTCACGGCATTTTGACCTATCGCGCCTCCAATATTTATATTACGAGGACGTCGAAGCCAGCAGCAATATACGTCTACATTGGTCAGGTTGACCGGCCACAAAAAAATACTAATTTTCTCCGTTCAATGCAGAGAGGTTCTGCGCGGATCTTCAATGGAGACTCTCTTCAGTTTGTCCCCGTGCTGCCGGCTATAGAACCATTTGGCTAAGTTTAAGTAGTATGTCTCCGTCTGTCAAATATACTTTTGTTCAGCAGCTCACCTAATAGCTAGTCAACTAAGCTCATATTTCAACCTGAAGGATATACTAATATCGCTTTAGTGCTCCCCCCCCCCCCCCCCATAGTACGTAATATAATTCATAATCCGCTCGTCAAAATGACTTCTCGATTGCTACTAAAACCTGAATTGAAATACGAGTATCAGCTGCTTAGTGGGGCGCCGGCGGGTTTACATGGTCCTTGGCTCAAGAAGCGGTTGCTTAATTTTCGTAATTTTCCTGCAGCCTGTGTTGTTGGCCGAGCAGACGACTGGAGCTGTTTCGTAAACGCGGATACGCACAAAAGCTCGATTTCGCGGACAGATAAGTCGCATGGTCGAGGCATGCAAGTTAGCTGAAAAGTTACTCTCTGTGGAACAATTCTATAGTCATCGCCGCTTTCCTTAGATGATCAAAACTGATTAGTATATTACCGTCTCTCCGGAGCCCATAGTTTCGGTTTTGAACGAAATCTCCGAAACGAAAGTTTGACACGAAAAGGACAAAAAAACACCGGCAAACCAAAACTATGCTTTGCAAGTTTATCTGCACCGGCTACACTTAACCGCCTCAGTTCAAATACCTATAAAATTGGGCATTAAACAAAAGAAAATCTGTTAAATTGAACGCGCCACCTGTTCAGGCGGCCCGGCCGAGCTGCCGCGACCTGGACTCAGCCGCCATGTTTGTTTGGTGGTGGCGCCCCCTATAGGTCGCTGGAGTCGCGAATAGAAGTGAGGTAGAAAGCATGTTAAAGAGACATTGAAGTGCCCATAGATACTGTGTTTAAAGTGCCTGTACTTTGTTTCAGCTTCGGTCCGAGCGCGGCCTATGTTATGAGCCGAAGGGCCAATCAAACAGCGCAAAAAGCGCAGCGTCATGGCGTGCTCTCAGCGCTTGATAGTACTAGCCGGCGGAGGAGCGCACAAAGAGAGACGGCGAATACCGGCTGGTCCTATCAACTGCAGAGAGCACGCCATGACGTTGTGCCTCTTTCGCTGTTTGATTGGCCCTTCGGCTCATAACATCGGCCGCGCTCCGACCGAAGCTGAAACGAAGTATAGATACCGTATTTTGTGTTTGTATGACTATTCGTTTTTTTAGTTGGTTTTGCTTTTCGGATAGGGTACGAAGGAGGGGCTAGTGTAAAAGGCTAAGAATCCTGACGAGGCACTCGTTCCTTACAGTTCACATAGGTACATAAATAAACAAAAAAATGCATTAAACAAAAAGTTTCAAAGAGAGCGTAGTGATCGGCATCCTCCCGACAACACCAATATTGATAGGTATATAACAAATAATGCAAAATGCAAAAGATAGAAGATTGATTGCATATATAAGCAGAAACATATAACGCAAACAGACACTCGGGTAAGAAGCGCACCCCTCATGGACAAGGTTCTCGCGTCTACTTTCATAAGAAAAACGCATACCACCAACCATCGCAGTTCAGCGTAAAAAAAGAAAAAATAGCGAAACAATGTAGTCGCATAACGGGGTCCAGACTCCGGAACAAAACGATCTGCTCAGATAGCATTTTCACGTGAGGACGTTATCTCTGACCCGTAACTCGCTGGCTTTAGTCTGTCAGTCGCGGTGATTGGCTACTCGAGTGCTTTGCGGAAAAGCGGACTCACGGGCTTTGTTCGTAAGCAGTGCGCCTCTGTTACTCGAGTACATACGGTTGAATAATTACGCCACAAAACAAACTTTCCCCGAAAGCAAAATCGTTTAGGTCGCAAGAGTCATTTTGAGTATTCTCCCCCCTTTTTTATTTGGCGGCAAACTCAGTGGCGCGATCTCTGGAGTAACCCTGGCGCACTTCCGGTCCGAGAATATTAACTAAATTTTTTGCGCTTCATTCGTTCATGATAAGAGTGAATTACGTCTTACAGCGCCATAAGCGACGCTTCCACGAAGACAACTTGTAAATTTGATCCTGCAAATGCTGGAAAATCCAAAGTCTCGTGCAGGACCTCAAGTGTCCAAGGGCTCCCTGCACACTGGCGCCGCCATGTTTCAACTCACGCGAGGAAGAGCGAATAACGACGTGCTTCTGTTTCGTACTTTAAATTCGGGACGACGGGCCGAAACAGGGGCACGTTTTGAAATCGCTTCTTTCTCGAAAATAGGTCTCGCAACGTAAATATTGCGCGAATTTGTTTTTGTTTTTTTCTCGCTATTTCTGCGTGGTTGTTTTGTGACATGCGCGTGCGATTATTCGGGTCGACATGCCGAAATACCAGAAGTACCCTTGACTAAGAATCATGTCTGTGTCGAGATGGAAATATTTCGCAAAACAAGTTATGTTTTTTGGGGAAAGCTCACATTATGACCACACGCGTTCTACTCCCGTCTTATAAAAACAATCTTTTTCTAGGGGAGGAGTTTATTTTTTTTTTAAAGACCAAAAAATCATTACATTTTATACAGGAGCCTTTTCCGCAGGTAATCTCTAGACTTCGTGTATGATCATGAACCTAAATTGTTTAAGGCGTCAATGAACTAAAAGGTCAGATCGTACAATGACTTTCCGGGTCATATTTTTTTTTTATAATTCAGTAAGAAATATATGTAAAAGCCATGTTCTTGGGAGGAACCTTCAGCTATATGTGAATGCCGCAGCTAAATTTTTCCCAGAGATAAAATTAAGAACCTTGAGGTGCAAACGATGTCGAGATTTCGCTATTGTAATTTGCACAGCCGACATTGTCACACAAAAGCACACACGTAGTTAATTATTTTTCTTTTATTTCATACACAGTGTAAAACATGCACCCGGAATATTAAAATTTTTACTATTATATTTAAATGGGAAAGATAATGACCAAACACAGACACAAAAAAAACCGCTTTAGTGACACATTCACAATTTGTTTATCAACAAAAATACTTTATGCAAAGCATCATAAACTATTTCCAAATGTGCGTCTTCAAATGCAGCTTATGAATATATAAATATTTGCTGAGCCGTCATTGTAGTTTTGTTATCAATGCAGAAACGTAATCTAAAAGCAAAAAAAGTGTGCGTCGTTGTTTAAAAAAGACCTTCATCTTTCGTTTCTTTTAAATTTTCCTTAACTCCTTGAAGTATCTTGAACTAACTTGCGATGGCAAAATATTGAGTAGCATATGATCTCCAATTGGGCAAAGCGACAACAAACCTTCACTCTAATTGATCGAGCTAACTTGCCTTCATTATAGGGGTTTTGTCGCACAACGTCGTCTCCAAAGAGATATTCTCTAGAACCGACATGGTCTGTACGACAGTGTTGATCTAATGCAGAGCGTAGGAAGTCGTAATTACTGAAAACCTTGGTACTATGAGCAATAAAAAAGAACCGACGACACAACACAAAATCTCAAGAACAGCTAAGTTTATTCAACCACACCAAAACACGAGGCGTGCAAGGAAAGAGAACAAGAAATCTTCCGAGATTTGACGAGACGTGGCTTGATAGGCTAAACCCCTACAGCACTAGACACGCTTTCAAAAACAAGTATCCTCCCCCAAGCACCCGCAAAGATACGAGAACCGACCAACTTTTTAGTCTCAAGGTGTTAGATTATGGTGCTTCCTGGCCAGCTCGTTTGCGAGCATACGCTTCTCAGATTGTCATAATACTGTCCCAAGCTTCGTTTTATCTTTCTGTTTTCTTTTTGCCTCCTAAGGACTCCCTCCCCTCTCCCCCCCCCCCCCCCCCCGCCCCCTTTTTTGATCTCCTATGGAGTGTCGGCGTACGCCACTGCTGCCTGCGGTTGCGAACTGTAGTGATAGCAGATCGCCTTGAAACTGAAGCGCGCACGGAATAAAAGTAAGGCACCCTAAAAACAAGGCGAGGGAAGTAGTATCCGGGTGGTTGCTATTTTGGTGTTCAACATTGTGAGAGGGAATACAAACAACATGGCTTACCGTTTTGAAGTACAGACATAGAATGAATACAGATAAAAGTTGGGAACCACTAACACGTTTTCATGCTGTTTTGGTTTCACCTCGCTAACCAAACATTTGGAGCCTGGAGAGAGGCATTCAGAAACTCTTACATGAGCATTTGGAGAGAACATGTCAACGAAGACGGTCATTTTATGAAGTGTATCAAAGAATATCGTTTATTTTTGAACCCAGCAGGAAATTTACTCGTGGCCAACAGATTTAGCACCGTGCGATTTTCTTGTGTAGGCTATCTACGAAGACACAAGAAAAAAAATTGCACGGCAGCAAGCACCTTGTGCCCGTTGAGGAGCTCAACAAAGTGGGGTTAGAAAAACTAGTGGCTCCACTAACTGTAAAAACATCTGCTTCACTCCAGAACTTGAGTACATTTGACTCTTCTTTTATGGATTCGGATGAAATTGTTCTCGGAGTGAATCAAAACTTGTTTGCTGTTAGTCCCTTAGTAACTCCACTAAAACCACGTAAAGCCATTAAAAAGAGATAAGGGCCGCAGCATACACGAACAAATTATTTTTAGTGAGTTCTTCGTTTAGAAGAAAGCTGTTTAGTGTTTACGCAATGAAAACCCTGATGACCGTTGTAAGCACCATACGGAGTGGTTCGAATCTTTCCTCGAAGCACTGAATCCATCCAGCTCCCATCAGGAATCCAATCGATTGTACGCACTTCTGCAACAAAGAATCTCCAAGAAATTAATACTGCGTCTGGTGTCGGAAGCGACTCTCTGCGTGATAGCTGTAACAAGGAGACTGAAGCGGAAAGGAGGCTCATGGACAACCCCCAATCCCTACATAGGGAAAAAGGCAAATTCCAAAGACGTGAGGGTTGCACTTGAGTACTACACGCACGACGACCTCGCACGCTTTGTACAGAGCCCAAGCAAAAAGGACGTCACCATAGCCGTCATCAATGACAAAAAGAACAAAATCGCGAAAAGGTTTAAGACCCGCTCAGAAAAGAAGCCTTCCAGCTGTTCAGGAAGGACAGTCCTCATCGTGAACTCGGCATCTCAAATTTGTATGCCTTGGGGCTAAAATAGGTAAAAAAAGTCCCGAGCACGAGGTGTGTGCCTGCATTTATTGCGCGAATTTTCGGTTCCTTCTAACGGCAATCTAGAATTCCCCAGGGAAGGCGTTTACTAAGTACGACCTGAAGCGCCTCGGCCTCAGCACTGGTCAACAAGCCGACTGTAGTCTACGCGATTGCGAAAAGTGCCCCAGGATGCAGACCATCTCGTTGGAGTCGCTTCATCTTGACGAGGAGGAGGACGTCTTTTTCGCGTTGTGGGAAACTGGGGAGCTCATTAAAAAGAGTGATGGACACTCTCGCCTTTCTGCGAGAGCTTTAACCTTGGGGCGAGAAGTACGTAAGGTATTCTTACGTTCGTGACGTTCAACAAGAACTTATACGTTGACACAAGAACCTATTTACGAACAAAGAGAGTGACGTTCCAATTTGATTTCGCCAAAACTGGACTGTTATTTATCTATCCGAAGCGTAGAGCTTTCATTGAAACAAAAACACTTCAATTATTTATCGTCACACGCGTGGCCATCTCCACGCAAGGCACGTGAAGCTTTGCCGTTATCAGCGATGGTACAACGCTTGACGCATCACATGCCCTTCTGCCCACAGAGGCAATACAAGATTATTTTGGCAATCACTATTTCCAATTTTTCTGATATAATTTTGCTGTGGTATACTTTTCGTCAA
This sequence comes from Ixodes scapularis, assembly GCF_016920785.2. NCBI lineage: Eukaryota > Metazoa > Arthropoda > Arachnida > Ixodida > Ixodidae > Ixodes > Ixodes scapularis. The sequence continues at coordinate 393,969 of NW_024610136.1, forward strand.
AAATCGGTCCCTATAGCGCGAATTGTCGCGGAAACCGTACTCTTCGGTAAGATGGGTCTTCTCGGCCGCCTGACATGGAAAAAGTGCCAGTGACTGAGTGGGTTGTGCTCTTAAACATCACGCAACGCTGACTAACCTAAGATCTTCGCTCGGCCCAACGATTCTTAAGGCCAAAGACCGCGTGGAGGTGCTCCGTGAAAAAGTCGCAAATGTCTGCATGTTCGACATTTCTGCGGTGCAGGCTAGTGAGTTTCGTGCGGCAAAGCAAGCAGATTGGACAGCGGTGAAACCTGTGAAGGGCATTCAGGCTTCCCACCTATGGAATTCGTTATATGCAAGGAGGCCGCAAGTCTACATAAAAACCTGCGCGACACAAACTTTGAAAATTGCTTATGCCTGGAGCATTCTCAATATGGGACAGTTTTGTTTTTGTGAATCTTAAATAAAGTAATAAAAGTAATAAATTAATGTAATGACGTCAGAAGTTACTTCTAGCTTTTCAGGTAAAAGTAACTTCTGATGCAGTTAAACTGGCTAGCTTCTGAATAAAATGTTTTACATTTTAACATAAATGTCCTGGGTAACGTTTATAACCTTCGGAAATGTGCGGTTGAACCCCTGAAACGAAGTCGTCTCGGCTTGCTTTGAGTGAAATGTTTTGATTCCTTTTTTCTTCGCGAAATTGTAAATTATCTAATGTTTTCCCATCACAAGTTAGTCAGTGTTATTGCAGACTCTAAAGAGGAGTTTAAAGAATAAAATGAACTTTCACATTCATAACAAAACATAGCCGGTTGTGCAAATTTTATTTATGTATTCGGGAAGTGACCTCAAGATGCATATTTTTCTATATCTTACAAAGTTTGCTCAAAATTGTGTGCTGCGAAATAGTTTGTGAATGCGTGTTTAAAACGCGTTTTCTTAATGTGTTTTTGCAGTTTGTTTTGTCCAAAAAGAATTTATTGCAATTTTAAATATTCCATGTACATATTATAGCCCTACTGTAAAATGAAAAAAAAATTATCACTGCGTGCGTGATTTTATGGGGAATGTACGCTGTGCAAGTACGATAGTGAAACCTAGGTAATGCCCACGCCACAAGGAACTTAATTTAGGTACCGTATCTGGGAAATATTAGCTATGGCGGGCATATACAGCTGAGTGTTCCTCCCAAAAAAAAGGGCTGTCATATATATGTTTAGAGAAGTACAAGAATATGATTCGCACCATTATTGTATAAGCTCACATAGAAACACTCTAAAGAGTTAAAACATATATCTTTGGAGCCGACGTCATGCGGCAAAGCCCCTATAACGAAGACATGCTAAGAACATTGTAAAACCCGAGACTTAGGACACAAAAAAAGAAGAAGAAAGGGGAAAACAGTCTCGGGTTTTACAGCAGTCTTGGGTTTTACAATGTTGAAAGTTAGCCAGGTCGCTTGCGTCTTCTCTGTAATTTCTAAGACAAGCTAGCTCATTTCGAGTGAAGGTTTGTATTCGTTTTTCTCAGAAGGAGGTCTTATGCTACTCAACATTTTGCAATTACAAGTTAGTTCAAGTTACTGCAAGGAGTTCGGTAAAATTAAAAAAAAATATTAAAGATGAATATATATATATATTTTTTTTAAATATTGACGTGGAATATTGATATCTTTTAGAGATATTACTTAGGTTTCTGTGTTAATCACAAACCTACCATGGTGGCTAAATAAATTGTTTTTATATATTCGCGAACCGCACTTCAAGTCTCACATTTTTACATATTTTGCGACGTTTTGCACGGAGTAGTTTGTAGGTAAATATAGTAAATATGTCTCAGAAAACATGTATTTTCATGTGCTTTCCCTTCGTTTAGTTTTGTATGGAAATATATTATTGCATTTGTAATGATAACAGTGCAGCCGTTTCCTCGATAGCATCTGACAGCTTAGGAAATGCGATGTTCTCCCTTCTAGCTCCGTGATTCAGACTTTGGCGTTTTTGTCGACTAATGCTGCTCTCACACGAACTTGGGACACATTAGAAGGTGCTCGAAACACGCACGTTCTTAAACTGTCAGCGACTGTAGCGGCACTCGCTCCCGGGTAGTGAACGCTGTAACTAAGTAGCAGTTCATTATCTTACATCCAATACATCGCTTGTTTCTGCGGTTACAGCCAAAGTCAAGTTTTCCATAGAAGAATTCAGCTTCAGCCAGACGACCTTGGAACAGGTGAGTCTCGCATGCTCAACGTTCAGCATAATTTGCGAGAACGAACTCTAGTTAACTATTCTTCTTCCCACTTGCCAAGCAAATTTTCCATTCACAATCATGGTTTTCCTACTCCAACGATGATTACTATTCATTGTATCATATCTTCGGGACTATGACTGGAGTAGTGTTCTAGCTGATCAGTGTGTTGAATCATCAACTTCCACACTTTCGACTATTGTCCAGGAAAGCATGCGACTCTTTATACCAAAGAGGGTGTCTCATAAAAGTGACTATCCCATATGGTCCTCGAATGAACTAAGACATTGCTTAAGGCGCAAGCTACACTACCATCGCCTGTACAAAAAAACTGGCAATGTCGTTTGGTACACGAGATTTAGTCAATGTCGTGCAGAGGATAAACAATTGTTTAAGCGAGATAAACAACAACATGCTGACATCGCCGAGCAGTCATTCAGCACACAGCCACAGAGTATGTGGAAGTTTTTCAAAGAGAGCATCAGAGAGAATGTTACCACGATCACGTTGCGAGATAATGAGGATTGCGTCTCTGACCCTGTTGATGTCGCTAATATTTTTGCGTGCCACTTTAGTGCTTCTTTCAGTACAAATAATGGCCTAATGCCTAGTTCGAATATAAACTGCACGGATTTTTTGACTGTTGCTGCAATTAATGAATCTGAAGTCTTGGAGGCAATTAAAAAATTGAAACCAAAGTTATCTACGGGAATAGATGGAATTCCCAGCTTTATAGTAAAAGGTTGTGCTCCACTCCTTTGTCCAGTTTTGGTTCATATCTTTAACTTATCACTTGCATCTGAAATATTTCCTACCGCTTGGAAGTGCTCTGTTGTTGTTCCATTACATAAATCGGGTGATCGATCCATGGTTAACAACTATAGGCCAGTCTCCCTCCTTTGTAGTTTTTCTAAAGTTTATGAAATTGTTTTGCACACCCGCCTTTACGCATATTTTTGTCGGAAGATTATTCCTCAGCAACATGGTTTCATGAAAGGAGGAGGAAAACTTTATTCAAAAGCTCAGGTCCGAGCCGTCTTAGTCGTCCGCACTGGAGGTTTCATGAAAGGCCGCTCCACAGAAACAAACCTGTGTTCCTTCCTACATCAGATTGTACCATCTGTCCATAGCGGAGGACAAGCGGATGTAGTCTACTTTGATATGAGCAAAGCTTTTAACAAAGTTAATCACCGATTACTGTTGAGTAAACTCTGTAGTTACGGTCTGTCCCTTAAGTACTGTCGTCTCCTCGATAGTTACTTATCTCATCGGCTGAACTTTGTGCGAGTATCCGGCCGATTATCGGCTCCTTTTTTATCTACTTCTGGGGTTCCTCAAGGCAGTAACCTCGGTCCTTTGCTGTTTTTAGTTTTTGTAAATTATCTAACTTCTTGTATTAAACATATGCGGTTTTTGTTATTTGCTGATGATATTAAGTTGTTTACAGTGGTTAAAACGGTTGACGATTGTGAATGTCTTCAGCGCGATATAGATTCTATTTCGGCGTGGTGTTTTTCAAATGACCTACTCTTAAATGAGTCAAAGACGAAAGTTATGTCCTTTTCTAGGAAGCGTGAAATTCTGAGTTTTCCCTGTGTATTAGATTCCACCAATATTACTCGCGTTGAGGTCATCCGTGATCTAGGCGTTTTTATGAATCCTGCAATTAATTTCAACCATCACGTGACCACAATTACGAATGCTTCCTTTAGAGTGCTGGGAGCCATTACACAAGTGACACGCAATTTTTCTAAACCACTTTGTATATTACATTTGTTTTCTTCACTGGTGCGTAGTCGTGTTGAATATGCCTCAGTTGTTTGGAACTGTATTGGAGTGACAAATTCAGGTTTAATTGAGAGTGTTCAACGTAGGTTCGTGTTTTGTTTGATCGTTATTTTCAACCGAATTATTTCTATAGTTCTGAGAGGATTTGTGGACTCGTGAAGTTAGACTCGTTGCACAACAGGAGAACAATTCGTGAAATGACATATTTGTATAAGATTGTAAATGGTATAATTGATTCCCCAGAGCTACTCAGTCACATCTATTTGCAGGTTCCTCGTCAGTCTTGTAGACTTTATACTTTGTTTTATCCTATCGACTTTTACCATGCTGCACCCATGACACGCCTACAACTGACTTATAACCATTTAGAACAGATTTGTGCGAATGCTAGCCTCGATATATTTGATGAAAAGCGTAAATTTCGACAGTGTGTTGAGGCTATTGTTTTTTCCTAACGTTTCGCTTTTATCGTGTTTAGCGTTGCATTTCTGAAGGAATAAGTGCACCACTAAGGAGGCGTCAAGCTGTTGGTGGGTCACTGAAAAATAAGAATAAACAATAAACAATTTGTTAAAAAAAAAAAAAAAAAACGTACTGGACTTATTTGCCATCATGCAGAATTCAATATGTCGCGAATAATTTCAACCGGTCTTGGACAGGTTTCCTCACAGTAATTGCGATAACTGGGCAGTCGGTAACTCTTAAAATCCCCCGCACAACGCGCCGAGCGTACTCTTGTTGGGAGATCGATGCTTAACTAGTGTCTTCGATGTTACGGGAGAGCACGAAGTATAACATTCCCCAAAACAGAACCATTGTTTTATAATTGACTAAAACGTCGAGACTAGGGAAAACTAAGATGCCTCAATCTCCTTTTGTTTAGGTGGATGATGCCACCTTTTGTAACCCGATGCCGACAGCACGCGCTCACGGGTAAACTACAAAGACATCGACGAAAACAAAATGTCGCCATAGCACAGTCAGCGCCGCAAACGCGCGCATGGACGCGCTGTTTCACGCGCTTCTGAACACAAAAGAAAAATAAACGTCTGGGACAGAAGGGCCAGATGTCTCCACCCTAAGCAAAGCGCTCATGAAGGCATCATAGGGAAAACCAGGGGACGACACGTCACAGAAGTCTAAGACACATAGCTATCCCTCGTTCTCCCTAATCTCGGGGTTTCAGTAAATTATGTTCGACAATGACCAGCCCGCTTGTGCCCCAACTTTCTGCGCATCATTCTGAGCATTCTTACCTCGCCGACCAGTCTGTACCACGAAAAAACTAAAGGGACGTTCAGTCGTTCTGGGTAGTGATTGCGTGACAATTTTGAGAGTTATGCTATACTATGACTGGATCAATTCAGAAGTCCTGTCCCAAATAGCACACTTCTCGGCCCAGGCTTGGCCCTGACTGTCGCGAGCTAGAACCAAGTTGGCTCAATTCTGTTCCAAGCTTGCGCCGAACTGCCCCAAGTATGAGCCGAGGAAATGTGCTGCTAGGGGTGCTTCCTTTTGTAGCGTGAGCTACACTGGCCGAAGTTGAGCAGTTTCGTGTGGCTTTCAAAGAGCCGTGCTGCGCAAGCGCGAGGAGCAGTGACGTCACACGGCGCACAGCTGGCGCGCCGGAGCCGCCGCCGCCGCGCGCTCCGCCGCCACCGCGCGCGCCTCGCCGGTCTGCACATTCCAGAGAAGTTACGTCATAGCCGCGGCAGATGCACTGGCGCCGCCGCGTGCCCAGCAGTGCGCCCCTGTTGCGCAGTAGCCTAGTCCGACGCCGCAACGGAGCCGCTTGATAGCGCCTCTCATTTTGTGCGCATAAGCTCACGCTACGTATATCCTGTGGCATTAGCCCCGAGAGCGAACACAAGCGTCGCTGCGGTCGCCGCGCCCTGATTGGGTGAGGTGTACCGTGACGTCAGGGGGAGGACTCCGCTCCGCGATCTTGCATCGGCTCGCTTCCCAGCACCGGTTTCCTGGTTTGGCGTTGTGTGCAGCAAGCTCTTCGAGGAGCTGGACTTCGCTCACCCGGTGTACAAGACGTTGAGTTAGGCCGATATTGACGTGCTTCCGTACATTTTATAAGTTTGCTTGTCCCTTTTACTTTTAAAATTGGGTTACCAATCCCGCCGATGAACCTCTCCGTCCGTCCACACGACATAAGGCAATCTTGCGAGGGGTCGGTGAAGCGGTGGCGCAAGTGTTTCAAACGCTGGAATTCTGTTCCTTGCATGTTCATGATTTAGGACGATATTACATCCGGCTTTCAAGTATTTGAAGTGGTATTTATATCATGGGCCTTTGGGTGATCGGCAATTTAGCTCGCGACCCCGACTCTGCGCTGCCACTCTGCATGCGCTGGTTCGCAGATATTTTAAAGGCCCTGTGTCTGATTACCTCTGAAGTGCTCGTGGAACAGGGTTGTTTTACATAAATGTAGTTTCTTCATGAATTAATTCTACAGTTTATACACGTATGCAGGCATATTTCTTAGAAGATGCACAATTACTGGAAGTTAGTTTGTATGGTAGCAGCAAAAACGGTCGAATTGCCCCCAGTTGCCTGTATGTATTGAACTACCCAAAATATGCACAGCAATAGTGCCGTAACATGGAATGTTTATACTTTTTCCTGACATTCTTTATTCCAGCCTATTCCGAAAATACACCGCTTAGTCTGAATTGTCATTTCCAATTAAAAGAGACACTGCTGCAGGTCCCCAAAAGCTTCCTTAGCCTCCAAACTCCCTACAGCTGGACTCTCTGACAACAGAGGAAAACAGGAGTAAAAGCAAGCATTCGAACTTTTGTCCAGTGGTAGATGCAGCACTAGCAGGAGTTTTAGTAGATCGTTTTCAAAGGCCCGCTATGAGCGCGCGCTTCAGAGCATGCATAGAAGTGGCAGCGCGAGCTCCCGCTACGATTATCGGGGCCTCAAATCACGATCTACTAAAACTCTTTAGTAGCAGAAAATGTGGAACCTGTGAAGGGCGACAGTCTGCGTGAGAAAAGCTTCTGGTATTTTAGCTTCAGGACAATTCGATTTAAGTAAAATATCAATTTTAGGGCTTAGGGGACTAATAACGAGCTAGACACCTTCGCTTACGCTTTTTATACATTAGTTGAGGGTTGATATAAACAAGTCCACACACACCACCCGTGTAGTCCATTGAATCCAGCAAAGGTCAAATCCGAATCCAGCAAAGGTCAAATGCGAGCAAAGTATATAATAAATGTTCCTTGTTTTTTTTTTACTTTGCCCCTGCTCTTGGGCTGCCTTACTTGTGATTCTCTCCCCATGGTCCAGACTGTATTTTGCATGATGCTCGAGCAGCATGCAGCTTTTCTGCTTCGGCGATCGTGTAAAAAAGCAGAGATGCAAAAAATATAGTACACATAACCTGCCATTTCATTCAGACCATCAGCAACATTTACTATGCGAGATATAAATCTAAAGTGCATGATGCTCTTGCAATTGTGGCCATACTTTTTTATATTCATATACCAGCTGCGATTCATGCGTTGCCTGCCCTGTCAACCATGCTTAAAATGTTGCTTAAAGTTTCGCCTGTAGCTACAGGCCATACCTCAATAAAGGCGCATATAAAAATTTACACTTCCTACAAAAAACACGCAAAAAAAAAAAATAGAAAGGAGAACGCCGACAGTTAGCGTCGTCCCAGCCTCCACAGGGCGAGCGGGGCGAGTCGGGCAAAAATTCTCTCCTCGCCGTGACGTCACCCCGGTTCACCGTAAGGGGGCGCCACGCGAACTTCTCGGGGCTAATAGCCGAGCTAAGCCACCGCAATTTTTTTTTTCAAACCTTTCTGACCCCCTGTTTGTTTTACAACGAAACAGGTGTTCCTTGGATTCGCCAAAGAGCAGGAACTCGGACAAAGCGACGAGGACGGCCACATACAAGCATGAGCTCAGTGTCTGTTTTTCATCGAGTGTTGGTATCTTCATCTTGTAATAAAGGTCTCGCTGCGCACTGTAGCCCCCTTTCTTGTTTGCAGCACTATTTTTTTAAAACTCTTTCAAACCTGTCAGAGGAGGAAGTTAGAGGGTCACGAAATGAGCTAACCTTAGAGTATCGGGACTCTACCTTCTGATTTTCTTGCGGGCGCTTGTCTTTTGGTGCTTAGTGTGGAGTCCGGCGCCATTGGCTATTGTTACGTTATGAAAATGCGACATCCTGAGGCTCTGAGTGCGGTGTGAGGAAGATCGAGCGATGTCGTTTTGCTCTGCCTCGGACCGTTTTAACCCTATGGGCCCGTTTGCACGAAGCTGATTAATTTTAACCACGACAGAAAGGTTAGCCACATTTCCATATGGGGGGGGGGGGGGGGGGGGGGTAATGTCACGTGACCGGCAGAGTAGGGACGGCGGCCAGCGAGCGTCGTTCGCTTAGGAACTAATGTGTCGGGAACGCTTGTCAGCAACGAACGGTACACGAGGCATTCGCTTTGCTTTCCCTCACTTAAATCGCAAAGTGCCGCTTGTCAAGCAGCAACAGAGTTGCCATTTTTTCCAGCTTTCCTCTCCAAATGAAGAAACATAAAGAATATGAGTTTGAATGTACTGCAGATTACTAACTGGCAACAATGATTGTCGGCACCAGGATGGCTGAAGTGTCCTTGCTCCGAAGTGTAGGTTATGCATAGTGGCTCTAGGGATGTGCAGTGTCCTTCCCATCGAATTATATTTGAACGATCGGCCAAATCAGCGCTTGCAGTCCTGATCACAACAGACTAGTACGCGTCTCATTACGAGTACTTAAATTACTCGTAATCTGCTACTGTCGAGACCGGTAATAACGAAGTCTGTTATAACGAAATTGCGGCTACAACGTAGCAATAACGATTTCCCATTCCCTTTCGCACTTTGTTATAATCGGAGTCGGTTATAACGAAATAGCGAATATATCGAAGTGATTTCCGATTACTTTTGACTTCGTTACAACCGGTCTCGACAGTACTTTTTCGAATAATTGCGTAATAATTTGATTACGTTTATTAGGAAGTATTCGCGAGAGGTGTCTGATTACTTTTGTGAGCGTTACGATTGCTTGTATTCGTTAATATGTTTTCCTTCCATTACCTAACGACGACCTATGTTCGTAGAAGTTGCCTACCAAGGAATCCTGAATCCAAGTCTCCGACAAGAGGATGCTTTACTACATTTGTTGGGTGAAGAAGATAAATAAGTCGTGAATCGGTGATTCTAATCCAATAATAGAGAGTGCGAACGACCCGCGTTCAAACCGGCAGAAAACTCTGTCGTTTCGAAAATGTGAAGTAGTCGGAGAAGTAATGGTTACTTTTTTCTAGTAACAGACAATTACTTTCCGTCTCAAGCAATCGAGTAATCTAACTGAACGCCTTTTTAAGCGAGAGGAATTGAAATTGTAATCGATCAGTTTTTTTTTTTAGGAATTTGTACCAGAGTGCGCTCCTTACACGGCACGTTTCAGGTGCGACGCTTACTCGGGATTTCAAGCTGATTCACCGATCGCACAAATGTCTTTCGATGCAAATGCTAGTACCTTTTCATGTGACAAAGACATTAAATGGCTGGCTTGTGGAAGGCTTTTGTGCGCAGAATGCGCCATTTTTGAAGTGCTCGGCGGAGGCTTCGAGTGTGAAAGGAAAAAGAAAAGTATTTTCATGCGACGCAAATTATTGTTGCCCGCTTTGGATACACGTACTCGTATCTTGTATACTTGGCCAAAACTGTACCGTCCTTTCGATTAAACTGTTCATCGTGGTACGCTGCGTTTTTAATTTCATCGGTGTGAGACGAGCTGTGCCTGCCATTCTTAACCACACTGATGAACTATTAGTGTTTTTGCCATGGTTTTCATTCGCGTCTCCGCGCCCAACAATATTTCTTACAACCAGTAGATAATGAAGCGCAAAAACTCCAACGACGACGAACGTCTTTATGGATAGAGACGAGCGGCTTGAACAAACGTTCCCTGCAATGAAACTCGTCGAACTATCGCCACGAGGCGCGGCCGCCGTAAGTGAAAAGTTAGACAGGCAGACAGGAGTCTAAAGCCCCTTCATGTTTTAGAAGTAGCGCAAGGTGCGTCGATGCACGAGGCACGTGCAACGTGCAGCCCTTGGGAAGATCATGGCGGCACAGCGCAGCACTGAGCTAGATTAGGGTGTACTAGAAAGTGCGAGTGGGACGAGCTACAGGCTCTGTTCATCCTTTCAACTGCGCCTCAAAATGTGGAAAGCGATCAATGAAACCAAGCCCCTTCGATCGCAACGCCACCTTCGCTACGTGCGATCGAGCAACGACACAGGGTCTTATGGGCAATATAGCCCCTTAAGGGCTATATTGTACTTTTTATGCTTTTGACGTCAGAGGTAAGGTCAAACAAAGCACCACGACACGACGACGTGACGTTACGACGACGCCGCGACGTCATCGTCGACTACGACGTTACGCGACGCCAAGATGCTATCGTAAGGCCGTCGTGACATCCCGTCGCTTCGAGGTCGACGCCGTTTCGCTACATCAAGTCGCCGTTGCAGCGCAGTCGTGACATCGCGTTAGGGACAACGCCGTTACGTGACATTAAGTCGCCGTTGTGACGCGGTCGTAACATCGCGTCGTGTTGAGGACGACGCCGTTACGCGACATCAAGTCGCCGTTGCAACGCGGTCATGACGTCGCGTGCCGCGTCGAGGACGACGTGGATGTGGTCGTCGATTCCGGTGTTGACGTCGACGCAGCACGCAACGTCAAACATCGCTATGACGTCACGTTAACGTCGTTTTGGCGTCATCGTTAACGTCAACGTCACAACGAAGTCTTGACGGCGTGTAACGTCGGCGCCTTCGCCAGCATCAACGTCGACGCGCAGTCACGACGAAGTCCTGATGTCGTGTAACGTCGTCGACGCGCAGTCACGACTAAGTCCTGACGTCGTGTAACGTCGTCGACGATGACGTCAACGTCGACGTCGTTAAAGGGGCACTGACACCTTAAAGGTCGTATTCTTTTTTATTGTCTAAAACGATGCAAGTTGTAGTCATAGACACGCAAAAAAAAACGCATCGCGAAAAAAAATTTCGCTGCGCGCGCCTTTTTATTTTTGGCGTTTATATTTCCCGCGCTAACCTCCTTGCTTCTTTTGATCGGTGACGTCAAAAATCAGGAAATTTAGAAGCTTTGTAGGCGACATTTCTATAACATTTAATAACGGCAATCGTAAAACATGTTTTTTAACGCAATGACGAACGCACTACGGCCTTTCATTTTGAAATACCAAAAATCAGATTTCGGTGTGATGTCGCTTCCTGAATTTGTGTTCTCCCTCGGAAACCTTGGCGGCGCTCGAGCAGAGGCTTATCGCCGAGTCGGGGAAGACCGGTTTTTCCCCGCGTCGGCTCCCTTCTATCCCGCCTGCTCACCTCCTCCTCTCTTCGGGTCGCGGTAGCAACGGCGCTTTGCTTCACAGCGTGGTGCGGAGGTCCGAAAGAAAGTCGAGTCGCAGGAGACCGCAAAATTTGACTCACTGCGCTGGCGCGGATCGCGCGGGATCTTCAAATTCGGCATTTGGAAATTGTTTTTTTAATTCACAAATACTGAATTCCCAAGTTTCAAATTTTGAGGGTAATGTCCCGGCATCATTTTCAATCGTTTCTGATAATAAAATAAATTACGATTTTGATGTGTCAGTGCCCCTTTAAGTTGTCGGGACGTCTTCGTGACGTCGAGTTGACTCCAAGCGTCCTTATGACGTCACATTGACAACGAAGCCGTCATCTTGACGTCCCGTGACGACGTCGTCGTAGTCATCAACGTCAACATGGTCGTCGTTCTCAACGCAATATGACGTCAGAACGCAGTCTTGATGTGTAACGCACGTTGTCAACGTCGACGCTGGCGTCAAGGCGTCGGCCTGATGTCGCATGGCGTTGTGACAACAAGTCGGGTCGCGGTGACTTTATGTACGTGACGACTGACGTCTAGGTTGTATAAAAAATATAGTCCGGTGTTCTATTATTTCTATGACCTTGACCAGTCTGGCGGTTAAGCATGGGTTTGGAACGAAACGCGTTTTTTATAAAATAACAGTTTGAAAATCCGGAAGATGAATGCATCCACAGAGAGCATACCAGTCTGGGCGTTCACCGATATGGTCAAATACATTTCGTACATGTGATACAGTTTCTATAAAATTCGACTTTGTTCTCCGGCGAGCATCAGCATTTCTGTCAATCATTCTCGTTTTCCAGAGACTATGCAAACCCATCAGTGTAGATCATAAGGGAAGCTGTCATTCGGGTTTAAAGGGACACTGACACCCCCCAAAAATTTTTTTTTATTTTTTGCCAGGCGCTTCATTATGGTGTCGGAGGACTACCCAATTAATATTTAGCAACAGAGTAGCGTATTTTTTTAATAAAGCCAAAAGACGCAACTCCTCGAAACCGAAACCGAAACCCGACGGAGGTAGGAGAAGTGGAGAGAAGAGAGTGAGTGGCGGAAGTCACGTGGCTACACCCGACCGTGCGTTTTTTTTTTGTTTTTTTTTCTCCTCTCCGGTAGCAGACGACAGGACATGCGGCGTGCGATGCGGCGTGCGGGAACTGCTCGCCGTGCGATTTTTTTGCAGTTATGTTTGTTCCGCTCGTTGTTCTGTACTCCAAGGTGAGGTGTTTTGTATATTGAGGAGTTGGAGATGAGTAGTGAGTGCCCGTGGTGAATTTCCATGATCGGCTCCGAAAAGAATACACCCAAGATGTTGCGTGAACAGCTGGCTCACATTTACTGCATCCAAAAAAAAGTGGCAGTGTGCGACAGAGTTTCCGAAAGATCAACGGGATCGGGACCAACGGCTGGCTGCAATTCCTGTAGAACATATACGGGCACCTCGGAAAGCGGACGTTACCTGATTTATATGCTCCTTGCATTTTGTGGAAAGTGATTACATTGAGCTCGCAGGTGTCAAAACGGAAATCCCATACCATTTAATTCAGCGAAGTATCGTCCACAACATTAGTTTGTTATTTTTTGTTTGTTTCTTCAGTAATGATTGTAAATATATATATATGTAAACATCAAAAAATGTTTGAAAAAAAAAATAGAGTTTCACGGGGAATCGAACCCAGTCCTACCGCGTGTGAACCGGACGTCTTTCCGACTGAGCTACTGGGGCATTCCTTTTTCTGGTGGATCTCTTTCCTTAGTAATAATTCAGCCGGTAAACTGCAAGTTGGAAAGTTTGCTGTCGATTTTTCTCTAGCAAAAGCACTCCCGGGTCGAAGTCGGGAAGCACCACGCTTTGGGGACATTCGCACCTAGTAAAGAAATCGTGCGCGTGCATATTTAACTCGAAGTAGACACGTCGTGCTTGACGTTTGCGGGAGCGATGTCTTCAGCCACGAGAAGGGAGCGACGGCTCGGCGACGTCTTCGTGCAAATCGGCTTGGTGGCCGGGCGTGTCGTACGGGATGAATACCCTATCTTTTGATCAGTCCCAAATTTCTCTTTTAACGGTAGACAGAATTCGCCGGTACCGCGTACGACAGTTCTGAAATAGAGGTCCCACGCCCGTCGTCCGCTGCCATCGCCGGCCCCGCGAGTCCCACGATACGCGAAACGACGAACGCACAGAATGCTTCCGGTTGTCTGTGGAACTTTTTTTTTCAATCAACGTATTTACAGCTTTTTAGAAGCCACAAAAAATGAGTTTCATATTTTTTTCTATTTTTAATATTGAGTGTGTGCCTTCAGTGAACCACGACTTCGATTAAATTTGGTGGTCGCATCGATACCTTAGAAAACGGCCCGTGACCGCGAAAAAGAGAGTGAGCGAGACTCGAACCGGCCAGTTCTTGATCGGCGGTTTTCGGGCGGAAAGAAACCGAATTTGGAGCCGCAAATTCTGTTCTGGGTAGTTGAGCTCTCATATGTCACGTACAACTAAAAACCTCAGCAAGCATAAATACCCTTTTTTGTTCTTAGCCCGAGACTGAGGCAGGAAAAGAGGAAAGTTTCGAAGTAGAAGAAAAATGAACAGTCGAGGACACTTTTTCATTTTTCTTCTACTTCGAAACTTTCCTCTTTTCCTGCCTCAGTCTCGGGCTAAGAACAAAATGGTTAACATCCACCAGCTCGCCTGCGCAATCACTACATTATTATAAATACCCTGTCAGTGTCCCTTTAAAGGAAAACGGATTGTGTAGGCACTTATATCTAAATCTTTTTCACAGTTCTTTGTAACACTTCCTAGAAGAGGTAAGCATCAGTGCAGAAAATAAAACAATGTTCTATACACCAACTCATGTTTACAAACAAACCGGAGCGCCCCTAGCGGACGCCACCGGCGCCGCGCATACGCGAGGGGGTGTGGGCAAGAAGCTCGCCGTCGCCCATAAACAAACCATTGAAATGCGATGTTGTCGGCGTCGGCGTGAGTCCCCCTGCCCATTCTTGCGTTCGAAATGTTGATTCTACGTCTTCCTGGCGATGTCTGACTATCTTGAGCGGCGTCAGCGAAATTACCGAGGTTCGTTACACCGCAGAACTTCGCGTGAATAATGTGACATGTGGCGATTCATTCCGCGTGGACGCCGCAGTATGTACGCTAAAGCCTGATTCGCACGATGAGATTTCGCTCGCAATTTTCAGTCGCGACGCCGCTCGGGCTGCAAAAGCGTGAACCGTAGCTGAGATGGTCGACGTCGCAACTGAAAATCGCAAGCAGAATCGGACCAAGTGAATTAGGCATAACAAGCCGGTGATGGTCACTGGTAACAATGATCAACATCTCCTTGTATGTACTGGTTACATCGAGGCTGCTTAGCAACCTTCAAATTTAATCTTTTGAGGCATACACTTACTTCTTATCGCAAGTACCGGACCAACATTTGGTCTACGGGGCGGTGTCGTCTAAGGGAGCAGACGACAAGCAGAAACGTTTGAAAGAGCAGACGGCAGTTCGAACGATCAGGCGGCCGTTTGAACTTACGCACTGAACCTAGTCCGCAGGTGGTCCGCACAACTTGACGGTTTTCTGGCGTTCATGTTGGAACAAAACAAATAAATCTGACGACCACAAGTATCCGTGAATTCAACCTAAAGTGCTTCCCGCCCAAGCAATCGTTGTCCAACGGCGTCTGTTTTTCCCTTTTCACGACACACATCCAGATTCTCGGACGCAGGGCCGTACCCAGAAAAAAATTTCGGGGGGGGTTTTCGGGGACAACGGCGGCCATTTTGAAAGTGTTTATTGTCTTATTTTCGCCTATGAATCATGTGCATCGGTGGCATATAATGAAGAGTTACAGCAAACCGGAGATCCGGTCCCGGTTTGGTACCCGGTAGCCGACCGGCGCCACTGCGCGTGCACAGAGGTGGAGATTAAAATCGGCTGGCTGCCAGTGCGCCGACCAGGGCCGTACACAAAAAAAAATTTCGGGGGGGGTCAGAACCCCCTATCCCCCCCCCCCCCTGGTTACGGCCCTGCTCGGACGAACCGAGCACGCGAAAACTGACCGTCAAACCTTTCTCGACACTTTTGGTACGGCTCCAGTCGCGGTGTTTTGACGAGAAGGCAGGTTTTTGTCTGGTTCCTTTCAAAACAATGCAATACTACACGTCTGGCATGGGGACATCTGCCCACAGCAACAGACCGGAAGTGCGACCGACGCGCCACCACCGCCCCGTGACGTCACAGAGTTGAGTTCGTGCATAGTGTCCGGTTGGTTACGAAGGCGGCAGTTCACTGACCACGGCAAGAAAATGCCTTTTTCTTGACGCCAAGGCTTGACAGGAAGCGTGGAAGTGTGAAGTTTGAAAAAAAAAAAATGAAAGCCGTTTACAATTCCCTGTAACGCCGGTTAGAGCGCAGCTCTTGAGGAGGAAGATGGAAGCGTACTGAGGGATAGGTGACTCCTTGAGGTCACGTGACCCCCTTAGGTCACGTGACCCCTGAGGTCACGTGACCCCCTGAAGTCACGTGACCCGCTTGAGGTCAAGTCACCCGCTTGAGGTCAAGTGACCCCCTAAGGTCACGTGACCCCCTGAAGTCACGTGAGCTCGGGGGTCACGTGACCTCAAGGGGGTCACGTGACCTCAGGGGGTCACGTGACTTCTGGGGGTCACGTGACCTAAGGGGGTCGTGACTTCAGGGGGTCACGTGACCACAGGGGGTCACGTGACCTCGGGGGGTCACGTGGCCTAGGGGTGTCACGTGACCTGGGTGGGTCACGTGACCTCAGGGGATCACGTGACCTCGGGGGGTCACGTGACCTCGCGGTTACGCCGACGCCAACGGCGACGCCGACGCCACTCAAGCCGGAAACGGGCCCCTCAGAGCTGCGCTCTAAAAAAAGTTTGACACATTGATACTTTAGACCCATGTTGTTGTAAAAAAAACTATCTCCAAACTCCGGTCTAAAAACATGCTTTTCGTGCAAGGCTCGTCAAATTATGAGGCGCTGGAGAAATGCAGCCTTCTGCGTTAAGTCCTTATTTCGAACTCTTTTTGTTCGCCTTCCGCCCATTGAAAAGCATGCGGGAAGAGCCTTAGAACGCACCTGGTATCGCTGCGCCGCAGCGTTCTTCCATATCAAAAAGTTCGTCTGCTTTCTTCGCCGTCACCATAGCAACGAACGCCGAATGAATAGAAGCACGAACGGTACCGCCGCGTGAAGCCAGCAACAGCTGACGCCATTTTACGATCGCCGTCTGCAAGCCAAAGCCGAACGCGGTGTGTCAGATCAACCGCCTCCGCCGGTGCGCCGTTGGCAAAGACGACGAAGCTGAGACACGCCGACGGCGATCGAGCAAGCAACAACACCGCGGGACGACTGCAACGGCGGCATTTATTCGGATCAAAGGCCGGCTCCTCCGGTGCGCCGCTAGCAAAGACGACGAAGCTGAGCCACGCCGACGACGAATGGGCGCGAGCAACAGCACTGCGGGACGACTGCAACTGCGGCATTTATTGGGTTCAAAGGCGCGAAATAAGCAAGAACAATTTTTATTTGAATCATAACACGCGATATCCAAGTTGGGGACCACATACCTTTGCTGGGTCTTTTCTGTGAACTTTTTACAGAGACACGGGGTGCCGCATTCAAAACACAGCTCCGTTTGCAAAATATGGGGGCCCTGGAAAGGACCGTTTAGACCGCTACCAGAACCTATAACTGACGTAACGAGCACTTGGCGAGCGGTTGGCGCATAAGTCGTCTTTATGCTGCGGGCATCTCTAACTCCGATTCCCACAGACCCTGTCCCCGGATGAATATGACACTGCAATACTTCGCTCTCGGCAAAAGGGTTTATTCACTCACTCATTGCCGGGGGGTTTCGGGATCGGGGGACGGTCATCAGCGAGGCCGGGGGAGAGTCCGCTGCCCGAGCAGCTTCTCCGAGTCCCAGCGGTGGTCGTCCACACCGCGTCATGGGGACGTCGTCGTCCAGGGTCGCTGTCCGGTCCGTTCGTCGAGTCCGCCACTCGACCTAGTGCCCGCACTCCCCGCACTCCCTGCGCCAACGTCCAGCGCCGTCCGAGCTCGCCTCCATGACCGGTCCCTTGTGAAGTCGGCAGCCCAAGCCCTCTTCCTTTGTCTCCGTTCCCCCTTTTGAGACCTTCCCAAGTCCTTGACCCGCCGACCGTCCAATCGGGAACCTTGCTGCGAGCCGACCCTCCGACGTCAGCGCTGGGTGAGGGGGCGCTTGCCCCGTTCCTCCCGGAGAGCTCGGACGTTCCGCGACAGGACGGCGACAGAAAACGGGAAGGTCACGGGGAACGAAGGAGCGCCCGACGGTACGGCGGCAGGGACCGGCAAGGTCACGGAGCGCGGAGGAGCCAGGGAGAGGGTCCCCACACCTCCCCTCCCTCAAGGCTCGGACCCCGGGGGGCCTGAGGTTGCGTGGTCCCCAGGACCCTCTGCAGGGAGCTCGTTCAGCTGAGTGTCGCCGATGACGACGAGCACCCTCGATGATGATGATGGCATCAAACCAAGCGGGTCGGCGGTGAACGTTGATTCACTGGGAAGCTCGTGACCGGCGGAGCACGGTCCACGAATTGGTCCGGAGCACCACAGCTCACAACACGGACGGGCACTCAGGCACACACAACACGCCGGCACTTAAAGTTCGCTTCCGTCCCTAATGTAGCAGACAGCGAATCGCGCAAAAACGAATACCGGCACGCTATATCAGACAGCGCGACGAAACCAAAATCTTTCGATCGTTGGACATGCCACGAAATAAAAACGAAACTCTTCATTTCAATACCAACAGGCAGGCAATCATCAAGAACGTCAAGCTACACGTTCAAGAGGTACATAAGAGGAAAACCATTCCTTAACTAAAACGTATGAGCACTCATTGTATACTCAAATCGTACATACGCCCACTATACAACATTTGCTCCTATCAAACTCAACCGCATTCTTTTAAAATAGTAAGCCATCTACCAGAGCGTCAGAACCGCACACCTCTGACAACATTATTAATCTCGAACACATTCGCGAAGAACGTACAAAACCTCAAGAACTAACAATAACCTCCCGTAAAACAGAAACGGTCACAAATCCTGTCCCGTTTGCGAGGTGCGACTCGGGAAGGAACACGCTGTCAACAGTAGCAATTACCCAAGACAGGCACCCATGCACTCGGCGTTCACGCTACCCGAGCTACAAACACGCTATAGCCAAGCTACGCAGCACGCCTTCATCAGAAGGGGTAATCACCTTACTGAGAGGCCGTTGTTCCGTGGTACCGGCCACTTACACCAGTACAAAGGGAACAGTACCTGGATCGTGCGAACAGCAGATCTCATTGGACAGCCTATTTACACGGCTATGTCCGTAACGTTTGGGCATGTACCAGACGTTACCGCTTCACTGCTCGGAGGCGACCACCCAACAGGAGCGACAAACGCGTAACGGCGGTCCGCACCGAACCCCGCACGGGCTCGACAACCGCGATAAGCGCATCGACGCACGTTAGAGTTCTCACCCGGCCAAACCCCGACACCGCATAACTAAAAAGTCTTCCAGCTGATGTCAAGGTCGGCCGGGATCGAGCAATAAAGGTACGCCGCCAACGCGTCTCGCGACTCTTCAACGTTCTCGAATCGAGCAACGTGTCCACATACAAACGCAGTAGGTTACGCACAAAGCTCGCCCCTAGCCAAGTCAACCCGCCGCATGACTGAAAAGTCTTCTTGCGACCGTGAGGACAGGCAGGGTTCGAACAATGTAAGTATCCCACACGCGCACCTCTCAACTTCCGCGCAACGAGCGCGATACCGAAATACCAAATAATCTAACCGGCCGGTCTTGGAAATGGACGAGCTAATAAACTATATTTGCTCTGCATGAACAGTTTCCGCAGCGTCGAAGTGTCTACAGCATTTACCGCCGCATTCCAACACCCGCTACCCATTCATGCAAAGGCTGCAGTTAGTACAGCGACGGGCTGACCCAACGCACAAAAGTTATAGGCCGCCGACGGCCATGCCGCTGCCATAATTTCTAGGCTTTTCAGGCACGTACCCGCCGACGTGAACCGCACGTTTTCCCGGGCCAACCGCGCATCTGTACAGGATAAAACTATGAACAACTCGTCACATCATCGCAAGACCGCCACTCCCCTCGTGCAGGTTTTCACTGCACGAGCCCAGCTCTTTTCCCACCAGCTGTCTTTTCTCTCCTAAATCTATAATTTCACTCCAGCCCAGGTCTTTGCACGACCAATTACGCTTCCTACGCCCTCGCGTCCCAACGCGACCCCAAGCACGGCTGAGAACCGTACTGTATCCGGCGGCAGCGCAAAGCGCGCGCTAGCCGCCGCTCCTCCGGAAACGGAGAAAGCGAAATAAAGAGTAACTCCCGCCTCGAGGCTCAACCATCGATATGGCGGTGTGAGGATCCGGAACCAACTGTGCGCACAATCAAACGGGATCAACCTCACGACTCTACAACCAGATACGCACGGGTCATGCCCATCGCGTCACACTGGACTCCACGGAGCATTACACACGCACAGCCACTGATAAGTGAACACGGAAACTCTGTGGCTTTCGGGATTTCGATGTCTACGCACCAGACATCGCGTATCCGGCACGATTTAGTGGGCTTAGCCCCTAAATGTAGCCTCTGGCCACAAGGTACTCGTTCAGAGCGATCTTGGTCGGAACCCCAAGAGCGCATCCGTACCTTGAGACGCTGTCAACTAACGACGCTCAAAACCGCGCTGACAGCTCAAGCAAGGCCAACTGGGAGCTAGCATGCGGTCAAACCGAGACACTAGTCTCCTCCCGGACAAAATGCAATGCGGGAATAATTTCCAAACACAGTCCATGCAACCGCCATCCGCAATGGGAGCGTTGTCCACCCAGAGCGATGCCTCTCTAACGCGTTCGATCAGTAACAAGCGTTACAAACCATTGCATCGATACGCGAGCAAAGGCGGTTAGGCGCGTCACATCCCCCAAAGCGTGAGCCGGCATCTTTCCCAGCAGACGTGGACGGCCGGAGGCGTAGGTGGGGTGACGCCCGACGCTACATGCCTCGAGGGGTGCGGTAATTTCGACGCACACAGCGCTCTTGCGTAGCAGGATCAACCTGCCAGCATCGAACGGTGCGCTGAACAACAAATACTCGAAGCGCGTCTCGTAACGGAAGATAAGTAAATTCCTGACAGGCTGGGAAAAAGGGTTAATCCCTTAAAACAGCGGTCAAAATCTGCGCCTCCTAGTAAGACAGGCGATAATGTCTGGGCCTCCGTGCGGCGCTCCCGCTACGAAACTTCGTGCGGCGCTCCCGCGACAAAGATGACCCCCAAAAAGAGCGCGAAACAGTGCACCAATTCAACCGGAAACAGGTTGGGAATCGAAATGCCTGCCTGATCGAAAATCAGGCCCCACGTTGCGGCGCCAGTTTATGCGGGCATCTCTAACTCCGATTCCCACAGACCCTGTCCCCGGATGAATATGACACTGCAATACTTCGCTCTCGGCAAAAGGGTTTATTCACTCACTCATTGCCGGGGGGTTTCGGGATCGGGGGACGGTCATCAGCGAGGCCGGGGGAGAGTCCGCTGCCCGAGCAGCTTCTCCGAGTCCCAGCGGTGGTCGTCCACACCGCGTCATGGGGACGTCGTCGTCCAGGGTCGCTGTCCGGTCCGTTCGTCGAGTCCGCCACTCGACCTAGTGCCCGCACTCCCCGCACTCCCTGCGCCAACGTCCAGCGCCGTCCGAGCTCGCCTCCATGACCGGTCCCTTGTGAAGTCGGCAGCCCAAGCCCTCTTCCTTTGTCTCCGTTCCCCCTTTTGAGACCTTCCCAAGTCCTTGACCCGCCGACCGTCCAATCGGGAACCTTGCTGCGAGCCGACCCTCCGACGTCAGCGCTGGGTGAGGGGGCGCTTGCCCCGTTCCTCCCGGAGAGCTCGGACGTTCCGCGACAGGACGGCGACAGAAAACGGGAAGGTCACGGGGAACGAAGGAGCGCCCGACGGTACGGCGGCAGGGACCGGCAAGGTCACGGAGCGCGGAGGAGCCAGGGAGAGGGTCCCTACAATGCATGCAGGCGGGTGACGGGCTCAGCGCAGCGGATCCCTCGAAGTCACCGGGGCCGTCAGAATCCTCGCCCTGTCTGCGTCGGGGCTCTAGATTTTGGCGGACGCGGCGACGAACGACTGGAATCTATCAGTGTTTCCGCGCGCCTTGTCTCTCCTCCAAAATATGAACTTTGCAAGGTGACCCGTGAAATGGTGGCTCTCGCGCCGTCCAGATGGAAGAGAGTTTTTGACGTGGGCCCAGGTGCAATCCACGGTATTGGTGTGCGCACCAGTGTTCGCGCGACAAAGTTAAGCTTGTGGTTGACGGTGAGGTGCGTGAAGCGAGCGTCATCTGCAAGCTTGCGATAGTCAGCCCAACAATCAGTGATTATTCTTGTTTCAGGGCGGACCCACTCGGCTATTAGCCCTTGCAGGGTTTTAGCGTCACGGGTCTCCACGGGAACAAAAAAGCAGCACCCGCTGCAACGCGCCACACCGCCGAAAACCCACTGGCCAGGAATTAAATACCCGCGATGGTACTTGTGCCGACCGAACACACTCTCGTCTAGTTCTACAGTCACGCCTTCGCCACCAATCATGTCTGAATGCTTAAAGACGGCATTTACCACAACCTACCGACAAAGGCTCGCCCAATCAGTTATTGTTTTACTTGCGATGTCAGCCTGCCGCTGAATGACGGCGCACGGTAGGTTCTGGCATCCGGAGGATGATTTTCATGAGTTGGAGAAGCGTCAGGTGCGTGCGATCCTTCGAAAAGGGAACCGCTCCGTACCGAGACATCGACATCGCCCCGGCACTGAACTTCGACACCGGCTTCCTCTTGGCGGGTCCCTCTTGGCCACCTCACGAATCATCAACACACCGCACCCCCCCCCCCCCCCCCCCGCGCGTAGCCATCCGCAGATCTAGCGCGGACTTGCAGCTTGTCGTCGCAGCTTCGCACTCTGGTCACGCACGAAAACCCAGAAGCCAGGATCGCTAGGTTGGACATTTGAGAAAAGGTACATGGAAGTGACGTAATGCAAAGGAGGAGCGTATCCTAGCAACACTCACGTGGCGGCTCTGCCCACTTTGACGCCGCTACGTCATCGCAAACTTGACACCCGTCACCCGTTTCAGCGACGTCCGGAGCCAACCACCGACGAGCGGAAGTAGCTACGCATTCCCTGAGGCGTCCCTACGCGCGGGATACGGGGTAGGATTTACTACGACGCGGGGAGCAGTTCCTGCGTTTAGCGAAGGAGCGGCAACCAATCCTGTGCGTCGCTGGCCGTCGCATCTGTTCTAGTACAGGTAAAAGTATTGAAAAACAATCAAAACCTTTTGGGCGCTGTTAAAACAAACCGCTTTTTTGTATCCTTTTGCAATACATTTAACAATTAATTGGAGAGAAATTTGTTCCAATACTATGCGGGATGTGCGCCACGCGCCTTCTTCAAACCAAAATGTCGGACGGGTCGGACCACGAGGAGCCGGGGGTGCCGGGGGCAGCGGAGAGGTCGGCAGGACCAACGAGGAGCGCGCGAGTGACGGCTGCTCAGAAGGAGGAGCAACTCTCCTTCATGTGTGAGCACCCGTCGCTCGCGCGCAACGCCACTGACCTCTCCGCCGCCCT
The DNA here is from genome assembly GCF_016920785.2 of Ixodes scapularis. Taxonomy (NCBI): domain Eukaryota; kingdom Metazoa; phylum Arthropoda; class Arachnida; order Ixodida; family Ixodidae; genus Ixodes; species Ixodes scapularis. Next base: position 417,168 of record NW_024610136.1, read on the forward strand.
TACGCGGGACGACAAGCGGCGTCTCTGGGAGCAGCTCGCTCTGCGTCTGAACGCGCTGGGGCCTCCAACCAAGAGCTACAAGCAATGGAAGGAGCATTGGTCCCGGCGCGTGATGAAGGCGCGGAAGCGAGCTGCACAGCTCAACGAGACCGCAAGGTAATCTTTGTAGTCTGCTGATAGTGCAATGAAATTTATTCAGTCGTTTTTGTTATCAACAGAAGGACCGGGGGCGGGAGCTCCACCGTGCGCCCACTAGCGCAGTCCCTGGCCAGGATCCTGACGCTAGTGGGCACAGATTCGGCACTCGTGGCCCCTGGGGTGCGGGTCCCCGGTGAACCGGGCGACCAGCAGGTACGTACTTCAACAATTACCATCATGTTAACAAAGAGTGCAGGGCAGCGGTCACCGATGCGCTGCACCGCGGAATATCAATGAGGGTGCATTTAAGAAACACGTTGACATTTTGCAAATATTAGGAGCTCTAGCGGAAGACATTGCATCTGTCCATGTAGTGCGAAATCTAATGTTTGACACCCAAACAGGGACATGCGTCATTTTTGCCACCTCACCCCTGGCTGTTGCAATAAATCCCTATTGTGTCTTGCTTGTAATTTTTGGGAAGATGATGTGCTAGCACTAGACATATATCCCGGTACTCAATGGAAACGTTGTCAAAAAAAGAAAGTGAGAGTGCCTCTGAGGTGGCATTCTCTAAATGTTCTCCTCCGAGTAGAATGCATGCTCGTCAAAATGTTTGGTCAACAAATGGGAAACACAGACAAGGCTGCGTGTTCTCACGAGTTGTTATAAATTCCCCTTCCAGGAGAGGCCAAGCAGCAGCAGGCGCCAGATGGCAGCTGAGCCGGTGCCCCCCACCTCACGAGGTAAGCTCTCTTGCTAGGGCATCTGGGACCTATCATCAGTGGTGCAGGTATGAGCACCATCATCACCCATACTCGGTTTCTTGGCAGACACAACGACAAGCTGGGGGCCGTGGGTGCGGCCCACCGTGCCTCGCACCCCCCCTCGGCAGTCGAGGCAGGAGCGGCACGACGCGGCTGCCATCCAGGCCGTGGAGCAACAGGCCCTGCTGCTGCAGCAGAACGTGGACCAGGCTGCAGAGGAGAGGGAGTTCCGAGGCCGGGTACAGGCTCAAACTTAACCTTACACGCACTTACAACTAACAAGGTTAGGACCAAGGTGCTGCCACGAGGCCACAGAAAGCAGTGCATGTCCACAATGGTGCAGAATGACACAGTTGTGGCATGAGCAAGGTCTTGGCAGACTGTGGGTGTATGGAAATATGCTGCCCAATGTTAATGAAACTCCTTTGCCATTTCAGCTCCTGGAGGTCCTGGAGCGGATCTCCGCAAACCTTGACAGGGCGGCCTCGGGACAAGAAAACACCCACAGCACCTTGGTCCAAGTGCTCCTCCTGCTGGCCAGCAGGGCGCTGGAGCAGCCCGCAGCCCCGCCCCCCCCCCCCCCGCAGCCCCGGCCCCTCCCGCAGCCCCGGTCCCTCCCGCAGCCCCGGCCCCTCCCGCAGCCCCGGCCCCTCCCGCAGCCCCGGCCCCTCCCGCAGCCCCGGCCCCCCCCGCAGCCCCGGCTCACCCCGCTGCTCCGGCCGCTGCTCCGGCCGCAGCCCTGGCCGCAGCCCTGGCCGCAGCCCTGGCCGCAGCCCTGGCCGCAGCCCTGGCCGCAGCCCTGGCCGCAGCCCTGGCCGCAGCCCTGGCCGCAGCCCTGGCCGCAGCCCTGGCCGCAGCCCTGGCCGCAGCCCTGGCCGCAGCCCTGGCCGCAGCCCTGGCCGCAGCCCTGGCCGCAGCCCTGGCCGCAGCCCTGGCCGCAGCCCTGGCCGCAGCCCTGGCCGCAGCCCTGGCCGCAGCCCTGGCCGCAGCCCTGGCCGCAGCCCTGGCCGCAGCCCTGGCCGCAGCCCTGGCCGCAGCCCTGGCCGCAGCCCTGGCCGCAGCCCTGGCCGCAGCCCTGGCCGCAGCCCTGGCCGCAGCCCTGGCCGCAGCCCTGGCCGCAGCCCTGGCCGCAGCCCTGGCCGCAGCCCTGGCCGCAGCCCTGGCCGCAGCCCTGGCCGCAGCCCTGGCCGCAGCCCTGGCCGCAGCCCTGGCCGCAGCCCTGGCCGCAGCCCTGGCCGCAGCCCTGGCCGCAGCCCTGGCCGCAGCCCTGGCCGCAGCCCTGGCCGCAGCCCTGGCCGCAGCCCTGGCCGCAGCCCTGGCCGCAGCCCTGGCCGCAGCCCTGGCCGCAGCCCTGGCCGCAGCCCTGGCCGCAGCCCTGGCCGCAGCCCTGGCCGCAGCCCTGGCCGCAGCCCTGGCCGCAGCCCTGGCCGCAGCCCTGGCCGCAGCCCTGGCCGCAGCCCTGGCCGCAGCCCTGGCCGCAGCCCTGGCCGCAGCCCTGGCCGCAGCCCTGGCCGCAGCCCTGGCCGCAGCCCTGGCCGCAGCCCTGGCCGCAGCCCTGGCCGCAGCCCTGGCCGCAGCCCTGGCCGCAGCCCTGGCCGCAGCCCTGGCCGCAGCCCTGGCCGCAGCCCTGGCCGCAGCCCTGGCCGCAGCCCTGGCCGCAGCCCTGGCCGCAGCCCTGGCCGCAGCCCTGGCCGCAGCCCTGGCCGCAGCCCTGGCCGCAGCCCTGGCCGCAGCCCTGGCCGCAGCCCTGGCCGCAGCCCTGGCCGCAGCCCTGGCCGCAGCCCTGGCCGCAGCCCTGGCCGCAGCCCTGGCCGCAGCCCTGGCCGCAGCCCTGGCCGCAGCCCTGGCCGCAGCCCTGGCCGCAGCCCTGGCCGCAGCCCTGGCCGCAGCCCTGGCCGCAGCCCTGGCCGCAGCCCTGGCCGCAGCCCTGGCCGCAGCCCTGGCCGCAGCCCTGGCCGCAGCCCTGGCCGCAGCCCTGGCCGCAGCCCTGGCCGCAGCCCTGGCCGCAGCCCTGGCCGCAGCCCTGGCCGCAGCCCTGGCCGCAGCCCTGGCCGCAGCCCTGGCCGCAGCCCTGGCCGCAGCCCTGGCCGCAGCCCTGGCCGCAGCCCTGGCCGCAGCCCTGGCCGCAGCCCTGGCCGCAGCCCTGGCCGCAGCCCTGGCCGCAGCCCTGGCCGCAGCCCTGGCCGCAGCCCTGGCCGCAGCCCTGGCCGCAGCCCTGGCCGCAGCCCTGGCCGCAGCCCTGGCCGCAGCCCTGGCCGCAGCCCTGGCCGCAGCCCTGGCCGCAGCCCTGGCCGCAGCCCTGGCCGCAGCCCTGGCCGCAGCCCTGGCCGCAGCCCTGGCCGCAGCCCTGGCCGCAGCCCTGGCCGCAGCCCTGGCCGCAGCCCTGGCCGCAGCCCTGGCCGCAGCCCTGGCCGCAGCCCTGGCCGCAGCCCTGGCCGCAGCCCTGGCCGCAGCCCTGGCCGCAGCCCTGGCCGCAGCCCTGGCCGCAGCCCTGGCCGCAGCCCTGGCCGCAGCCCTGGCCGCAGCCCTGGCCGCAGCCCTGGCCGCAGCCCTGGCCGCAGCCCTGGCCGCAGCCCTGGCCGCAGCCCTGGCCGCAGCCCTGGCCGCAGCCCTGGCCGCAGCCCTGGCCGCAGCCCTGGCCGCAGCCCTGGCCGCAGCCCTGGCCGCAGCCCTGGCCGCAGCCCTGGCCGCAGCCCTGGCCGCAGCCCTGGCCGCAGCCCTGGCCGCAGCCCTGGCCGCAGCCCTGGCCGCAGCCCTGGCCGCAGCCCTGGCCGCAGCCCTGGCCGCAGCCCTGGCCGCAGCCCTGGCCGCAGCCCTGGCCGCAGCCCTGGCCGCAGCCCTGGCCGCAGCCCTGGCCGCAGCCCTGGCCGCAGCCCTGGCCGCAGCCCTGGCCGCAGCCCTGGCCGCAGCCCTGGCCGCAGCCCTGGCCGCAGCCCTGGCCGCAGCCCTGGCCGCAGCCCTGGCCGCAGCCCTGGCCGCAGCCCTGGCCGCAGCCCTGGCCGCAGCCCTGGCCGCAGCCCTGGCCGCAGCCCTGGCCGCAGCCCTGGCCGCAGCCCTGGCCGCAGCCCTGGCCGCAGCCCTGGCCGCAGCCCTGGCCGCAGCCCTGGCCGCAGCCCTGGCCGCAGCCCTGGCCGCAGCCCTGGCCGCAGCCCTGGCCGCAGCCCTGGCCGCAGCCCTGGCCGCAGCCCTGGCCGCAGCCCTGGCCGCAGCCCTGGCCGCAGCCCTGGCCGCAGCCCTGGCCGCAGCCCTGGCCGCAGCCCTGGCCGCAGCCCTGGCCGCAGCCCTGGCCGCAGCCCTGGCCGCAGCCCTGGCCGCAGCCCTGGCCGCAGCCCTGGCCGCAGCCCTGGCCGCAGCCCTGGCCGCAGCCCTGGCCGCAGCCCTGGCCGCAGCCCTGGCCGCAGCCCTGGCCGCAGCCCTGGCCGCAGCCCTGGCCGCAGCCCTGGCCGCAGCCCTGGCCGCAGCCCTGGCCGCAGCCCTGGCCGCAGCCCTGGCCGCAGCCCTGGCCGCAGCCCTGGCCGCAGCCCTGGCCGCAGCCCTGGCCGCAGCCCTGGCCGCAGCCCTGGCCGCAGCCCTGGCCGCAGCCCTGGCCGCAGCCCTGGCCGCAGCCCTGGCCGCAGCCCTGGCCGCAGCCCTGGCCGCAGCCCTGGCCGCAGCCCTGGCCGCAGCCCTGGCCGCAGCCCTGGCCGCAGCCCTGGCCGCAGCCCTGGCCGCAGCCCTGGCCGCAGCCCTGGCCGCAGCCCTGGCCGCAGCCCTGGCCGCAGCCCTGGCCGCAGCCCTGGCCGCAGCCCTGGCCGCAGCCCTGGCCGCAGCCCTGGCCGCAGCCCTGGCCGCAGCCCTGGCCGCAGCCCTGGCCGCAGCCCTGGCCGCAGCCCTGGCCGCAGCCCTGGCCGCAGCCCTGGCCGCAGCCCTGGCCGCAGCCCTGGCCGCAGCCCTGGCCGCAGCCCTGGCCGCAGCCCTGGCCGCAGCCCTGGCCGCAGCCCTGGCCGCAGCCCTGGCCGCAGCCCTGGCCGCAGCCCTGGCCGCAGCCCTGGCCGCAGCCCTGGCCGCAGCCCTGGCCGCAGCCCTGGCCGCAGCCCTGGCCGCAGCCCTGGCCGCAGCCCTGGCCGCAGCCCTGGCCGCAGCCCTGGCCGCAGCCCTGGCCGCAGCCCTGGCCGCAGCCCTGGCCGCAGCCCTGGCCGCAGCCCTGGCCGCAGCCCTGGCCGCAGCCCTGGCCGCAGCCCTGGCCGCAGCCCTGGCCGCAGCCCTGGCCGCAGCCCTGGCCGCAGCCCTGGCCGCAGCCCTGGCCGCAGCCCTGGCCGCAGCCCTGGCCGCAGCCCTGGCCGCAGCCCTGGCCGCAGCCCTGGCCGCAGCCCTGGCCGCAGCCCTGGCCGCAGCCCTGGCCGCAGCCCTGGCCGCAGCCCTGGCCGCAGCCCTGGCCGCAGCCCTGGCCGCAGCCCTGGCCGCAGCCCTGGCCGCAGCCCTGGCCGCAGCCCTGGCCGCAGCCCTGGCCGCAGCCCTGGCCGCAGCCCTGGCCGCAGCCCTGGCCGCAGCCCTGGCCGCAGCCCTGGCCGCAGCCCTGGCCGCAGCCCTGGCCGCAGCCCTGGCCGCAGCCCTGGCCGCAGCCCTGGCCGCAGCCCTGGCCGCAGCCCTGGCCGCAGCCCTGGCCGCAGCCCTGGCCGCAGCCCTGGCCGCAGCCCTGGCCGCAGCCCTGGCCGCAGCCCTGGCCGCAGCCCTGGCCGCAGCCCTGGCCGCAGCCCTGGCCGCAGCCCTGGCCGCAGCCCTGGCCGCAGCCCTGGCCGCAGCCCTGGCCGCAGCCCTGGCCGCAGCCCTGGCCGCAGCCCTGGCCGCAGCCCTGGCCGCAGCCCTGGCCGCAGCCCTGGCCGCAGCCCTGGCCGCAGCCCTGGCCGCAGCCCTGGCCGCAGCCCTGGCCGCAGCCCTGGCCGCAGCCCTGGCCGCAGCCCTGGCCGCAGCCCTGGCCGCAGCCCTGGCCGCAGCCCTGGCCGCAGCCCTGGCCGCAGCCCTGGCCGCAGCCCTGGCCGCAGCCCTGGCCGCAGCCCTGGCCGCAGCCCTGGCCGCAGCCCTGGCCGCAGCCCTGGCCGCAGCCCTGGCCGCAGCCCTGGCCGCAGCCCTGGCCGCAGCCCTGGCCGCAGCCCTGGCCGCAGCCCTGGCCGCAGCCCTGGCCGCAGCCCTGGCCGCAGCCCTGGCCGCAGCCCTGGCCGCAGCCCTGGCCGCAGCCCTGGCCGCAGCCCTGGCCGCAGCCCTGGCCGCAGCCCTGGCCGCAGCCCTGGCCGCAGCCCTGGCCGCAGCCCTGGCCGCAGCCCTGGCCGCAGCCCTGGCCGCAGCCCTGGCCGCAGCCCTGGCCGCAGCCCTGGCCGCAGCCCTGGCCGCAGCCCTGGCCGCAGCCCTGGCCGCAGCCCTGGCCGCAGCCCTGGCCGCAGCCCTGGCCGCAGCCCTGGCCGCAGCCCTGGCCGCAGCCCTGGCCGCAGCCCTGGCCGCAGCCCTGGCCGCAGCCCTGGCCGCAGCCCTGGCCGCAGCCCTGGCCGCAGCCCTGGCCGCAGCCCTGGCCGCAGCCCTGGCCGCAGCCCTGGCCGCAGCCCTGGCCGCAGCCCTGGCCGCAGCCCTGGCCGCAGCCCTGGCCGCAGCCCTGGCCGCAGCCCTGGCCGCAGCCCTGGCCGCAGCCCTGGCCGCAGCCCTGGCCGCAGCCCTGGCCGCAGCCCTGGCCGCAGCCCTGGCCGCAGCCCTGGCCGCAGCCCTGGCCGCAGCCCTGGCCGCAGCCCTGGCCGCAGCCCTGGCCGCAGCCCTGGCCGCAGCCCTGGCCGCAGCCCTGGCCGCAGCCCTGGCCGCAGCCCTGGCCGCAGCCCTGGCCGCAGCCCTGGCCGCAGCCCTGGCCGCAGCCCTGGCCGCAGCCCTGGCCGCAGCCCTGGCCGCAGCCCTGGCCGCAGCCCTGGCCGCAGCCCTGGCCGCAGCCCTGGCCGCAGCCCTGGCCGCAGCCCTGGCCGCAGCCCTGGCCGCAGCCCTGGCCGCAGCCCTGGCCGCAGCCCTGGCCGCAGCCCTGGCCGCAGCCCTGGCCGCAGCCCTGGCCGCAGCCCTGGCCGCAGCCCTGGCCGCAGCCCTGGCCGCAGCCCTGGCCGCAGCCCTGGCCGCAGCCCTGGCCGCAGCCCTGGCCGCAGCCCTGGCCGCAGCCCTGGCCGCAGCCCTGGCCGCAGCCCTGGCCGCAGCCCTGGCCGCAGCCCTGGCCGCAGCCCTGGCCGCAGCCCTGGCCGCAGCCCTGGCCGCAGCCCTGGCCGCAGCCCTGGCCGCAGCCCTGGCCGCAGCCCTGGCCGCAGCCCTGGCCGCAGCCCTGGCCGCAGCCCTGGCCGCAGCCCTGGCCGCAGCCCTGGCCGCAGCCCTGGCCGCAGCCCTGGCCGCAGCCCTGGCCGCAGCCCTGGCCGCAGCCCTGGCCGCAGCCCTGGCCGCAGCCCTGGCCGCAGCCCTGGCCGCAGCCCTGGCCGCAGCCCTGGCCGCAGCCCTGGCCGCAGCCCTGGCCGCAGCCCTGGCCGCAGCCCTGGCCGCAGCCCTGGCCGCAGCCCTGGCCGCAGCCCTGGCCGCAGCCCTGGCCGCAGCCCTGGCCGCAGCCCTGGCCGCAGCCCTGGCCGCAGCCCTGGCCGCAGCCCTGGCCGCAGCCCTGGCCGCAGCCCTGGCCGCAGCCCTGGCCGCAGCCCTGGCCGCAGCCCTGGCCGCAGCCCTGGCCGCAGCCCTGGCCGCAGCCCTGGCCGCAGCCCTGGCCGCAGCCCTGGCCGCAGCCCTGGCCGCAGCCCTGGCCGCAGCCCTGGCCGCAGCCCTGGCCGCAGCCCTGGCCGCAGCCCTGGCCGCAGCCCTGGCCGCAGCCCTGGCCGCAGCCCTGGCCGCAGCCCTGGCCGCAGCCCTGGCCGCAGCCCTGGCCGCAGCCCTGGCCGCAGCCCTGGCCGCAGCCCTGGCCGCAGCCCTGGCCGCAGCCCTGGCCGCAGCCCTGGCCGCAGCCCTGGCCGCAGCCCTGGCCGCAGCCCTGGCCGCAGCCCTGGCCGCAGCCCTGGCCGCAGCCCTGGCCGCAGCCCTGGCCGCAGCCCTGGCCGCAGCCCTGGCCGCAGCCCTGGCCGCAGCCCTGGCCGCAGCCCTGGCCGCAGCCCTGGCCGCAGCCCTGGCCGCAGCCCTGGCCGCAGCCCTGGCCGCAGCCCTGGCCGCAGCCCTGGCCGCAGCCCTGGCCGCAGCCCTGGCCGCAGCCCTGGCCGCAGCCCTGGCCGCAGCCCTGGCCGCAGCCCTGGCCGCAGCCCTGGCCGCAGCCCTGGCCGCAGCCCTGGCCGCAGCCCTGGCCGCAGCCCTGGCCGCAGCCCTGGCCGCAGCCCTGGCCGCAGCCCTGGCCGCAGCCCTGGCCGCAGCCCTGGCCGCAGCCCTGGCCGCAGCCCTGGCCGCAGCCCTGGCCGCAGCCCTGGCCGCAGCCCTGGCCGCAGCCCTGGCCGCAGCCCTGGCCGCAGCCCTGGCCGCAGCCCTGGCCGCAGCCCTGGCCGCAGCCCTGGCCGCAGCCCTGGCCGCAGCCCTGGCCGCAGCCCTGGCCGCAGCCCTGGCCGCAGCCCTGGCCGCAGCCCTGGCCGCAGCCCTGGCCGCAGCCCTGGCCGCAGCCCTGGCCGCAGCCCTGGCCGCAGCCCTGGCCGCAGCCCTGGCCGCAGCCCTGGCCGCAGCCCTGGCCGCAGCCCTGGCCGCAGCCCTGGCCGCAGCCCTGGCCGCAGCCCTGGCCGCAGCCCTGGCCGCAGCCCTGGCCGCAGCCCTGGCCGCAGCCCTGGCCGCAGCCCTGGCCGCAGCCCTGGCCGCAGCCCTGGCCGCAGCCCTGGCCGCAGCCCTGGCCGCAGCCCTGGCCGCAGCCCTGGCCGCAGCCCTGGCCGCAGCCCTGGCCGCAGCCCTGGCCGCAGCCCTGGCCGCAGCCCTGGCCGCAGCCCTGGCCGCAGCCCTGGCCGCAGCCCTGGCCGCAGCCCTGGCCGCAGCCCTGGCCGCAGCCCTGGCCGCAGCCCTGGCCGCAGCCCTGGCCGCAGCCCTGGCCGCAGCCCTGGCCGCAGCCCTGGCCGCAGCCCTGGCCGCAGCCCTGGCCGCAGCCCTGGCCGCAGCCCTGGCCGCAGCCCTGGCCGCAGCCCTGGCCGCAGCCCTGGCCGCAGCCCTGGCCGCAGCCCTGGCCGCAGCCCTGGCCGCAGCCCTGGCCGCAGCCCTGGCCGCAGCCCTGGCCGCAGCCCTGGCCGCAGCCCTGGCCGCAGCCCTGGCCGCAGCCCTGGCCGCAGCCCTGGCCGCAGCCCTGGCCGCAGCCCTGGCCGCAGCCCTGGCCGCAGCCCTGGCCGCAGCCCTGGCCGCAGCCCTGGCCGCAGCCCTGGCCGCAGCCCTGGCCGCAGCCCTGGCCGCAGCCCTGGCCGCAGCCCTGGCCGCAGCCCTGGCCGCAGCCCTGGCCGCAGCCCTGGCCGCAGCCCTGGCCGCAGCCCTGGCCGCAGCCCTGGCCGCAGCCCTGGCCGCAGCCCTGGCCGCAGCCCTGGCCGCAGCCCTGGCCGCAGCCCTGGCCGCAGCCCTGGCCGCAGCCCTGGCCGCAGCCCTGGCCGCAGCCCTGGCCGCAGCCCTGGCCGCAGCCCTGGCCGCAGCCCTGGCCGCAGCCCTGGCCGCAGCCCTGGCCGCAGCCCTGGCCGCAGCCCTGGCCGCAGCCCTGGCCGCAGCCCTGGCCGCAGCCCTGGCCGCAGCCCTGGCCGCAGCCCTGGCCGCAGCCCTGGCCGCAGCCCTGGCCGCAGCCCTGGCCGCAGCCCTGGCCGCAGCCCTGGCCGCAGCCCTGGCCGCAGCCCTGGCCGCAGCCCTGGCCGCAGCCCTGGCCGCAGCCCTGGCCGCAGCCCTGGCCGCAGCCCTGGCCGCAGCCCTGGCCGCAGCCCTGGCCGCAGCCCTGGCCGCAGCCCTGGCCGCAGCCCTGGCCGCAGCCCTGGCCGCAGCCCTGGCCGCAGCCCTGGCCGCAGCCCTGGCCGCAGCCCTGGCCGCAGCCCTGGCCGCAGCCCTGGCCGCAGCCCTGGCCGCAGCCCTGGCCGCAGCCCTGGCCGCAGCCCTGGCCGCAGCCCTGGCCGCAGCCCTGGCCGCAGCCCTGGCCGCAGCCCTGGCCGCAGCCCTGGCCGCAGCCCTGGCCGCAGCCCTGGCCGCAGCCCTGGCCGCAGCCCTGGCCGCAGCCCTGGCCGCAGCCCTGGCCGCAGCCCTGGCCGCAGCCCTGGCCGCAGCCCTGGCCGCAGCCCTGGCCGCAGCCCTGGCCGCAGCCCTGGCCGCAGCCCTGGCCGCAGCCCTGGCCGCAGCCCTGGCCGCAGCCCTGGCCGCAGCCCTGGCCGCAGCCCTGGCCGCAGCCCTGGCCGCAGCCCTGGCCGCAGCCCTGGCCGCAGCCCTGGCCGCAGCCCTGGCCGCAGCCCTGGCCGCAGCCCTGGCCGCAGCCCTGGCCGCAGCCCTGGCCGCAGCCCTGGCCGCAGCCCTGGCCGCAGCCCTGGCCGCAGCCCTGGCCGCAGCCCTGGCCGCAGCCCTGGCCGCAGCCCTGGCCGCAGCCCTGGCCGCAGCCCTGGCCGCAGCCCTGGCCGCAGCCCTGGCCGCAGCCCTGGCCGCAGCCCTGGCCGCAGCCCTGGCCGCAGCCCTGGCCGCAGCCCTGGCCGCAGCCCTGGCCGCAGCCCTGGCCGCAGCCCTGGCCGCAGCCCTGGCCGCAGCCCTGGCCGCAGCCCTGGCCGCAGCCCTGGCCGCAGCCCTGGCCGCAGCCCTGGCCGCAGCCCTGGCCGCAGCCCTGGCCGCAGCCCTGGCCGCAGCCCTGGCCGCAGCCCTGGCCGCAGCCCTGGCCGCAGCCCTGGCCGCAGCCCTGGCCGCAGCCCTGGCCGCAGCCCTGGCCGCAGCCCTGGCCGCAGCCCTGGCCGCAGCCCTGGCCGCAGCCCTGGCCGCAGCCCTGGCCGCAGCCCTGGCCGCAGCCCTGGCCGCAGCCCTGGCCGCAGCCCTGGCCGCAGCCCTGGCCGCAGCCCTGGCCGCAGCCCTGGCCGCAGCCCTGGCCGCAGCCCTGGCCGCAGCCCTGGCCGCAGCCCTGGCCGCAGCCCTGGCCGCAGCCCTGGCCGCAGCCCTGGCCGCAGCCCTGGCCGCAGCCCTGGCCGCAGCCCTGGCCGCAGCCCTGGCCGCAGCCCTGGCCGCAGCCCTGGCCGCAGCCCTGGCCGCAGCCCTGGCCGCAGCCCTGGCCGCAGCCCTGGCCGCAGCCCTGGCCGCAGCCCTGGCCGCAGCCCTGGCCGCAGCCCTGGCCGCAGCCCTGGCCGCAGCCCTGGCCGCAGCCCTGGCCGCAGCCCTGGCCGCAGCCCTGGCCGCAGCCCTGGCCGCAGCCCTGGCCGCAGCCCTGGCCGCAGCCCTGGCCGCAGCCCTGGCCGCAGCCCTGGCCGCAGCCCTGGCCGCAGCCCTGGCCGCAGCCCTGGCCGCAGCCCTGGCCGCAGCCCTGGCCGCAGCCCTGGCCGCAGCCCTGGCCGCAGCCCTGGCCGCAGCCCTGGCCGCAGCCCTGGCCGCAGCCCTGGCCGCAGCCCTGGCCGCAGCCCTGGCCGCAGCCCTGGCCGCAGCCCTGGCCGCAGCCCTGGCCGCAGCCCTGGCCGCAATCACAACCCCCGCCCCCCCCCCCTGAAAGTGAACATTAGATTTATTTATATATTTATTTATTTATTTTATTTAATCCACATGGCCAAGCCGGCGATTTAATTTTGCAGCCCGAGATTGGCGCAATAGTCAGATTACAGCAATTGCCAAGAGCTCGGTTAGCCCTTTTTCCTTGGCTATGACCCGTGAAGGAAGTAGAAAATATTGGCTGGGCAACAACGGATTTATGCCCAAGCAAGCCATGTCTTGTGTTTGACGAACAGCGGCAGCTATACTCGGCAACAGGTTAACAGTGAAGTGGAAGCTCCTCCCACCTCTTTGCACTTTAGCAGAGCGAACAGTAAAGAGGAAGCAAGCTCCTCTCCAGCCTTTGCTCTGCTGAAGTAGGAAGAGGTGGGAGGAGCCTCCGTTTAATTCTTAACCCGTCGCTAACTATAGGAAGTGTTCTTCCATTGTCGAGAAATTTTTCATTGAGAACTTAAGAGGCCTGCAGTCTAGTCATGGGTTGCAATAGCAGCTACATTCATTTTGTCTTACCTAAGCATTGAACTTGGTCTTTATGCTTTTTATATGTAGCATTGTCATATGTCTGACAATATGCAATCTAGAGACAATGTGCTTTATAGTGTCCTTAAAACATGTGATACATTTCTTCAGAATGACCCAGTGGTTATATGGTGCATCTCTAGTCAGAAATAAGTTTTGTATTTTTTGAGAACTTGCTATTGCAAAAGCTCAAATAAGAATGTTTGGAGCAACATCTGTGATAATTCTTTCAGAGTGGTCCAGTGTTTATATGGTGGTATGCTAGTCAGAGAATATATAAATTGTTTTTCCTTTCGAGATTTAACTATTGTGCTCAAATAAGACCAGAGTGTTCAACAAGATATCTGTGATATATACTTCAGATTGCCCAATTGTTTACAACGTTCCAGTCAATGCTCAGTTTTACTTCCATGATTGAAATATTACATTCCATGTTGTCACACTTTTATTCATGAAGTCACAGGGGGTGGTGGTGGTGGTATAACTTTATTTTTCAAAAGGTTAGGAGACTGACGAGTCCCGGTCGGGGCCCTTAGTCCAGGGCTCCGTTGGTTTTTCTTTAAGAAATAAAGCAATTTTCAAAACAAACTATCTGTGCACTGTCTTAAGATAACACAATCACCTAACTTTGATGAAGTGCCATAAAAGAGATAATGAAATGGAGCAGAAGGCAGGACGCTTTGAAGCATTTGTAATATGAAACAATGTCCACGACAACAATATCCCTGGTTCAATCAGCAACTAAGAAAGCAACCTCTGCTAAAGCAAGCATTTCTTTCTAGAGGTAATCTAAATTAATTCTCAGTTCTTTGCAGGGGCAATCCAGATGACCTGTTGGTTTGGCAACTAAACCTGCGAACCTTTTCTGTCATTGTCGACTGCGTCTCGTGCCTTCTGCTCATAAAAAGTAAAAAAAAAGGCTGTATCGATATCACCGCGATGCACTCGACACGTATCCGGAGGCAGCACGCTGGCTGTGCGACGAACTTCACAAGGTGTAGGAGCTGAAGAGAGTATGTAGCTTGTGGACGGCCATGACTGTGGAGCAGGAAGCGAAGTGTGCACTTTACGGCTTCCACGGGGAGGGCTTCACTGAGGGCAAGGATGTGACGGGGTCCTTGGTGGTCAGGACCTCAGTCGTGGTGGCGAGAGGTTCCCTGTCGCTGGCGGCGTCCATGCTGGGCACCACCGCGGCGAGGGTGCTGAGGGATTTCCCGACGGTGTCCCTGGTGGTCGGGACTACCGTCGTGGCGGCGGACTCCTTGCGTGTGGCGCTCCGCACGGGCACGTCTGCGGCGGGTTCCGAACCGGGCGACAAGGCGCTGCCTCAGAGCCTTCCCCCTGTCCGAGAGGCCGACCGGAAGGCCGACCGGAGGGCCGGCAGGAGCCAGCCTCTCGGGAGCCGATGCTGACCTCTCCGAGCTCGGCTCAGAACCGTCCGAGCTCGGCTCAGACTCCAACTCTGACTCTTCAGGGTCGGAGTCTGACTCCTGTTCTGGCTCGCTCGATGCAAGGCAGATGTTGTGGAGCACTGCACATGCCGAAATAATGGCGGTGGCTGTTGAAAGGTGGTAATACAGAGCCCGGTGCCTTTGCAGACACCGGAATCTGTTTTTCAACAGCCCGATGCAGCGCTCCACAACAGACCTGATCGAGGAATGCGCCTTATTAAACCGGCCGCAAGCGGTGGAGGTCGCGTGGTTCCCGGGGACAGGGGTGATGAGCCAAGGCTCCAAGGGGTAGCCGCTGTCACCTGCACATGTAGAGGATGGAACATATTACATTCTTTACTTTTTAAAATGAAAGGCAAGAAAACAGCTGTGTGCAACTATGTCAATTATAATGTAACCTAAGTGTGACTTAAAAGTGTGTTAATATTTCTGCACTACGGTATCAGTTTACATTATATTTAATTAGCACCAGCTTGCCTGCAAACTCCCTGTTATTTCATGTAACTATATGTTTTCCTGGTGGGTTGTATGGGATGTGTGCACGATTCCTTAGGGGTGCTGTGTTGTATGCAAGTGCATTATTAGGCCCTTGCATCCGACAGATAACAGCTCTGTTGCTTTTGGGAGTGTAGCCGTGACCTTAGGCACGGGCAGAGCAGAACACGCTGGCCTTGTCTTTGGCAAGCAAGGGGATAAGGCGCCAGTTCGACGAACCTCTTTCCTAATCCTCGGTGGAGTTGGGAGATGGGGAAAAGAGAGGGGGTGGTTAGATTGGAAAGGAGTCAGGTCCTGTTGGGACACGGAGGGTCTAATAGGAGGAGCTATATAGGCAGACCGAAGAAGAAGGGTCAGTGTAATAGATCCTTCAGACAGCGCGGTGGGAACAGAACAACAGTTTATTTCCGTATGAGCGTTTATATACACTGCGCATGTTATGATAAGCGAACGCGGCTTGCGTTGGTGATAGGCGCTGACAGCGATAACAACAAATATACCTTGTCACTACATGACACTCCTTTCTCCTACGATTAGATGCACAAAACAATAAAGAACGCTTGGTTAATCATTAATGCCATAGCGTACAACAGGATGTCGATTGCGTGTTGATCTTCGTGGTGGAGCCGGAGCTTGCGTTGCTGACTCCGTGCTCGCCTCCGGCCGCTGCGACGTTCCCGCTGTAGGTGGGAGCCTGAAGTGATAGTCCACCCTTGTGCTGGCATCCCCTTGAGGCGCCGTCCAGGCTCGTCTCAGCTGGTTCCGGTGTCTGTGATGGCGCTCCCCGTTGTCCAGTTGGACCGTGTACGGCACCGGGCCTCGCACTTCCACCACGGTAGCTGCTTTCCACCGGGGTCCTGGATTGAAACTCTTTGCGTAGACTGCGTCACCCACAGCAAAACACTTTGTTGGCGACGCCTGAACCTCAGGTTCACGCTGACGATCTGGGTGAAGTCTGTCCAAGGCTGTCCTCAACCTCCGCCCCATCATCAATTCTGCCGGTGACTTTCCCGTGACAGAATGCTGCATGGTGTGTTGTTTAAACAAGAACCGCGCAATCTTGCACTGAGTTGTGCCTTCCTGTTGTTTCTTCAAAGCTTCCTTGACTTCTCTTACCATCCGTTCGGCCCTGCCATTACTGGCGGGATGATAAGGTGCTGCGAACACTGTACGAACACCGTTCAATTTCAAGAACGTTTGCAATTCAGCACCAATGAACGCTGTGCCATTATCAGAGACGATTACGTCTGGCACCCCGTGAGTCGCAAACATTTTCCTTAAGCTGGTGACGACAGCTGAAGATTTCATTGATGGCACGATTTCTACCTCTGCCCAGTTGCTGTACGCATCAACTACAATTAGAAACACTTCTCCCTTGACTGGCCCCGCGAAGTCTAGGTGTAGACGACTCCATGGTTGATCTGGCTTGACCCAGAAATGCACTGGAGCCTTGGGGTCGCTTTGGCGGTTACTTTGACACGGCTGACAGTACCGCACAAATTCTTCAATCTGGCTGTCCATCTTTGGCCACCACATAAGCCCTCTTGCTGAAGCTTTCATGGCACTCATTCCCGGGTGGTTTGCATGCAGCAACTGAAGTACCCTCTCTCTTGCCACTTGCGGGATGACCACACGGTTTCCCCACAGTATGCAATCACGATGCAACGACAACTCGGACTTCCTTACCTCGTAAGGCGCGAACGTATTGTCCGGTTGCCTCGACGGCCAGCCACTGAGGATCCAATCCTTGACCTTGGATAAGATGCAGTCTTCCTTGGTCATCCTTGCGATGTCTGCCGCCTGGAGTGGAGCATACTCGACAGCTTCAAGCAGGAGCACGTCCCCCGGTGGCTGTGGCTCGTCTTCGTCTCCCACGATTGGCAGACGGCTAAGCGCATCAGCGCTGGAGTTGTCTTCGCCCCGCCTGTACTGAATGCGATAATTATACGCCCCTAACAACAAAATCCAGCGAAGCATCCTGGGCGACAGCACTTCTGGCACCCGCTTCTCTGTGTTGAACAACCCTAACAGCGGCTTATGATTCGTTACTACGGTAAAGTCTCTTCCGGCCAGGTACTGGTGAAATCTTTTCACTCCAAAGACGACTGCTAAACCTTCTTTGTCAATCTGGGCATAGTTGCGTTCACTAGCACCGAGAGTTCGTGAGGCGTATGCTATAGGTTGCTCTTTCCCGTCATCAGCCCTATGCGCCAGCACGGCCCCTACCCCGACAGGCGACGCGTCGCAACACAAAACCAACGGCCGCTTGGGGTCATAGGGAACAAGTACTGCATCCGAGCTAAGCAACTTCTTCAGCTTTTCAAACGCCCGCTGGTGCTCACCTGTCCTTTTCCATTCTTGCTCGTGGTCCAAAAGCCGATGAAGGGGTTCCGCCACTTCTGTCTTCCCCTTGAGGAAACTGGCGTAGAAATTTAACAACCCCAAGAAAGCTTGAAGCTGCTTCCTGCTTGTCGGCGGTGGCGCTTGCTGAATGGCGTCCATCTTGGTCTGGCTCGGGTGGATACCTGCGGCATCGATTCTATGTCCCAGGAATTCAATGCTTGCTTGACTGAATTCACACTTTTCTTTGTTTACTCTTAGCTGCGCTCTTTGCAGACGCGCCAGCACGGCTGCAAGCCTTTCCGAGTGTTCGTCTGCGTTGCTTCCCGATATCAAGATATCATCGAGATAAGCCTTCACCCCCGGAATCCCTGCCAATAACGTGTCGATGACTCGCTGAAACACCCACGGAGCCACCGAGATTCCAAACGGCAGCCGCCGGACCTTGCATAGCCCTTTAATCGTGTTGACGGTCAGCATTTCTGCTGATTCATCATCTAGGCTGAGCTGTTGATACGCCTGAGTTAAGTCGAGCTTGGTAAAAATTTTACTCGACCCCAAGGTCGCTAGCATTTCCGCGGTCGTGGGCAAAGGATACCCGCTGCTTTTAATAGCCTTGTTTACGGTACTACGGTAATCCCCACATAAACGCAAGGTTCCGTTTTTTTTCCTCACCACTACCAGCGGTGTCGCCCAGTTTGAGTACTCAACCGGCTCCCAGACGCCTTGTTGCACCAGGCGATCCACTTCCTTGGCCACGTCGTCCTTGAGGGCCAGCGGGACAGGACGACTCTTGAGAAACACCGGGCGGGCGTCCTCTTGAAGCTCTATGTGAACTGGCGGTCCGTTGAATCCAGGCAGGTCACTGCCGAAAACCTCAGCAAAACGCGATGTCACGTCCTCCACCCTGATCTGCTGAATTCCACTCAAACGGATGCCCAGCGACTCAAACCAGCTACGTCCGAGTAAACTGTTACCACGCTTCTTTATTACTAACAAAGGTAGCTCTGCTCTACAGCCTTTGAATTTCACTTCCACGTTTGCCCGACCCACCACGGACAATGATTCATTCGACCAGGTTACAAGCTTTGTGCCGGCTTCTTGCAGCGGTATCTGGCCTCGATTCTTCTCGATCAACCGAAACGTCTCTTCACTCACAATCGAGCAAGATGCTCCTGAATCGACTTCCATCGGAACTTTCTCTCCTTGAATGTGCACTTCTACCATGAACTTTTCAGCCTGTTCACGCACTTCGCATACAGAAAACAATGCGCTCATTTCATAGACGCCCTTGTTTTTTTCCTCCCGCTTGCGCAGGTCAGTTGGCTTCCGCGGCGCCCGATTCTCGTATTTTGAACGACAAGCTTTTGCCACGTGTCCAACCTTTTTGCATTTGAAACAAGCAGCCTTTCTAAAACGGCATACATGCGGAGCGTGCTTACCGTTGCAGCGGAAGCAGCTGACGTCGTCCGCCCTGGTGTCCAGTTTCATGCGTGTCGCTTGAACCAGACCCTCGCTTTCTTTGGTTCCGTCTTGAGCTTGCTTGCGTATATCGCGCTGCTGCTTCTCCGTTGCTTCCGCCGTCAGCGTCATGTCGTACGCCACCTCGAACGTCAGGTCGCGTTCTGCGAGCAGCCGCTGTTGAACCGCTTCATTCTTGATTCCGCATACAAACCGGTCCCTCATCATGACGTCCAGTGGAAGCTGTTTGTCACCGAAAGCGCAGTCTTCAGCCAGCTTACGGAGTGCCGTAACATACTCCGACGCCGCCTCACCCTGAGCTTGGTTTCTTCGGTAGAATAAGAATCTTGCGTACAGCTCCGAAGGCCTTGGATGCATGTGCTTCCGCACCGCCCCCTTGATGTCGCCGTAGCTCGCCGCCGTCGGTCTTGCTGGCTTGACCAAGGTCACGATCAGCCCGTAAGTGTCCTCGCCGCAACAACTCAGCAGAACCGCTCGTTTTTGCTCGTCCGTGGTTATCTTGTTTGCAGTGCAGAACATCTCTAGCCGTTCGACGTATTCATCCCAGGACGCATTCCTTGCCGAGACAATATTCGCCGATCCTGCCGACCGACATCTTGCCTTACTCGACCGGGACTCGCCCGTCCGTCGATTCGCCTCGTCGCCAATGTAATAGATCCTTCAGACAGCGCGGTGGGAACAGAACAACAGTTTATTTCCGTATGAGCGTTTATATACACTGCGCATGTTATGATAAGCGAACGCGGCTTGCGTTGGTGATAGGCGCTGACAGCGATAACAACCAAATATACCTTGTCACTACATGACAGTCAGGGAAAAGAATCCAGTGTGTGGGACAGAGACGACACGAGGACAGATTTGGCGAGCCCCAAGTGGCCAAGGAGGAATTGATCCCATTCCGTACAAACTGACTCAAAGGGACCAGGCGAGCCCCCAGGGATCGGCGAAAGAGCTCCAACTTCATGCAAAAACCAACCAGCAAGAGGGTACAGGCAGACAGTAACAGTGAGTGGGCCGAACTGGACAGCGACTCGCACTGCGGTTGCATGCCTTGCGCAGTCTATCACTGTCGTGAGATTGGTGTAGTGTGGCTTTCGTAGCCTGCAGAGTGTGAGAGTTATGTGGACATAAACAGAGGTTAATGGCCAAACTTTGGGTGTTGTCCCACTTCAAGGGGTTCCAGCAACTGTGTCTGTGTGCCTCACAACAAGCACAGTACCTGTGGTACTGTGGCTTTCAAGCAGTGGGAGCCACCGTGTGCGTAAGGAATGAATTTAGTATGCTCACCAAGCAGGAACCGGCCGTCGCGTGGCAGCTGCCCTTGCTTGAGTTGGTTTCGGAGCCAGGAAAATTGCCACACGAAGGAGTCGTGCACCGACCCGGGATACCGTGGGTCGATGCACATTATCCGGCAGTCGGCGTCACACACCTGAAAGTGACAGAGATATTGACGTGTAATTACCTGAATCCACAAGTCGTAGATTGTACTTATGGTTCACAAAGCAGTCGCAATTTCAGAACCTTTTAAGTTATTTTGTCTGACACATGCATGTCAACACACCTTCCTGGATGCAAGGTACCTTGAAACAAAAATAATGTTTTTTTTTCGTTTTGTTTTTTACGGAAGCTTTAACAGACAAGTATTATTTTTGGGAGAAGAGTCTCACGGCTCACATGCTACGTAGAACACACGCTCGCGCAGTCGTGAGACCCCACAGCCCGCAGTCATAAAACGGCATACTTAAACCGTATCGGCAATACGTTTTTTTTTTTTTCTACAGATTTGGGGCGCGTTTTGACAACGTAACATGAGTGTACTTACCACCATCACGTTGAGGGCGTAGAAGTACTTGCGGCACCAGTACGCCGCCTTCGTGACGGTGGGGTCGTTCTTGGACGGGCCGACGATGGAGACCATGGTCCCGTCCACGCAACCGATGACGCCGGGTATCCTGCCGAGCAGCCTGAAGCCCTTCTCCGCGTCGAACCTCTCGCTCGGCGTCTCGGGGAAGTGGATCCAGCCACGCTGGACGCCGAGACGACGCACGATAGCGACGGACACGGCGCGGACCGCAACGCTGACTGTCTTTTGGTCCCGCGCTACGTGTTCGTCGCTCGCCACCATGCCTTGGAAGCTCCCCGTGCCGTAGAAGCGCAGTGCACACAACACTTGAAGCTCCACAGTCATGACCGTCCACGAGGTACGCACTCTCCTCACCTCCGGTTCCTCGCGAAGTTCGTCGCACAACCACCGCACCACGACCTTGGGCAGGCGGTATTGCTTCCGAAAGATCTCCTCCGGGAGCTCGAATGCATCGCGGTGTTCCCGATACAGCCTTTCGGGCGAAAAAAAAAAGCTCTATTAGAGAAAAAGTCGAATTGACGAGACGGCGACGCCTCGCCGCCGAAAACATGGTGCCAATGACACCTAGTTCCGAGCAAGTACCTTTTGAAACGTACTCGGTACAAAACGAAACGTCATTTTGTTGTCACGTCCGGTAGCCGACTCCGCCCAGTTTTGCCGACTCCGCCCACATTTTTCTAGGGAAATTACGTCACTTTTGTTTCCAACCAATCAGACGTGATGACGTCACTTCCGTGTACTAAAAAAAGGTACATGTACAATGTCGAACCTAGCTATCCTGGAGCAGGCCAACGCGCTAAAGCAAATTAATTGCTTCAAGAGGGTCTGTCATGGCGCCAAGAAGACGGCACAAGTTGAACGCCATGGCACTGCGATGCTCGCCTCTGGAAGAATAAAGGCTATAAAGCGCCGAGGGGGAACTGCGCGCTTCTTTGCATTTACTATATTTATTTCATCCGCCATTTTATACCTCGTGACATAATTCTAACAAACTCATTGGTTGATCGGTCGGACCACACCATCGCGTGACAAAAAAAAACAAAAACAACAAAAAAACGCCAAACGTATGTCCACGGACGGCATTGTCAAAAAAAAGGAAGCAGTCGAACCCAACAACAAAATGAAGTAACAAAGTGAATAAAAATAAGAAGGGAGCCGTTAGAGTTTCGGACGGCGTCTTCTTTGATGAGAGGAGCTGCTCTGGCCAGAGCGGCCAGAGCAGCCGTGCTGCTCTTGCTGCTCGGAATATTGTCACGGGTGGTGACCAAAAAACAATAGATGAACAGGAAGAAATAAACGTTTAATGTGGCGAACTTGTGCCAAAAATAAAAGAGTACAAAAGATAATAACAAAGCGTCGCGGGCGTCGAAATCTGCGAAACCGCAGGATCGAGCGCTGGGGCGACTGACTGCGCTCGCCTGGCCGGATCCCTTATGTACCCTCGTGGGTTTCTGGATCGTTCGGCGTAGAAGGTTCGGCACGTAGAACATTCTAACCGCGAATCAACAAGACGGTTCTCGAATTCACCAGAGTATCAAATTACACTCTCAACAAAAATGTGTAGCCGCTGCCAGGAATCGAACCCTGGCCTTCTGCGTGAGAGGCAAGCGCGATAACCGTTAAACCACGCGCGCGCTTTTTTTTTTTTTCTTTTTTTTTTTTTTTTAGGCCACGCGCGCGCTGCCTACTTGGCCAGCTGCGCGCGCGGCATTACTCCCCCCTTTAAAAAGTGCATCGTCCCGATGCAACCCAAAAACAAAACAAAGCAAATAAAAAGAACGGTAAACTAAAGAGTATTTGGAATACGTAAGGTCCACTGTCCTATCGAGCGTAGTACGGCTTCATGCGCACGACGTGGACGACTTCTGGTCGTGGAGGGCGGCGTGATGAAGTTCGCGTTCCGTCGGGCATCACCTCGTAGTTCAGATCCCCGAGTCGACGAAGCACTTTGTAGGGTCCAAAGTAACGTTTCAGGAGCTTCTCGCTGAGACCGCGGCGGCGAATCGGTGTCCACACCCACACCCTGTCTCCGGGCTGGAAGTGAACGTCCCGACGACGAAGGTTGTAGCGGCCAGTGTCGACACGTTGTTGAGCCTGAATCCTAAGTCTGGTGAGCTGACGGACTTCTTCTGCCCTTTGGGCAACCACCTGGGCGTCATCGCTTGCGTCGACAGCCGCTTCGTGGGGTAACATAGCGTCCAGCATTGTCGTTACCTTGCGCCTATGCACCAGCTGAAAGGGTATCATTCCGGTGGTCTCTTGTACGGCCGTGTTGTAGGCAAATGTGACGTACGGCAGCACCTTGTCCCATGTCTTGTGCTCCACGTCGACGTACATGGAGATCATGTCGGCGATGGTCTTGTTGAGTCTCTCCGTTAGCCCGTTGGTCTGCGGGTGGTACGCCGTGGTGCGGCGATGGCTGGTGTGGCTGAGACGAAGGACTTCTTGCGTCAGCTGGGCCATGAATGATGATCCACGGTCTGAGATCAGGACTTCGGGAGCGCCGTGCCAGAGGACGATGGATTCAATGAAAAACTTGGCAACTTCCACAGCAGTTCCGGAAGGAAGGGCTTTCGTTTCGGCATACCGCGTGAGATAATCTGTGGCGACGATGATCCAGCGATTTCCCGACGTCGACGGCGGAAAAGGGCCAAGTAGATCCATTCCGATCTGCTGGAAGGGTGCTGTTGGCGGAGGAATTGACTGCAAGAGTCCGGCCGGCCTCGTCGGAGGTTTCTTTCGTCGCTGGCATTCATGACATGATCGCGTGTACAGGTGGACGGTTTTGGGGAGCTTGGGCCAGTAATACTTTTCACGAATACGTGCCAGGGTCCGGCTGTAACCAAGGTGTCCGGACGTCGGGTCGTCGTGGCAGGCTTGAAAGATCTCCTCCCGAAGGTCGGTCGGGATTACCAGCAGCCATGGCGAGTTGTTGCTCCCGAAGTTCTCTTTGTAGAGTACACCTTGTCTAATGGCGAAGGTCGGCAGCGCTCGTGAAAAAACACGTGGCATGGCACTCCCGCGCCCTTCCAGGTGCTCTATTAGTGCGCGCAGCTCAGGATCGTCTCGTTGACGCCGAGCCATGTCGTCGATGTTCACTGCGCCCAGAAAACACTCGTCGTCATCGTCGTCGCTGCTGCCGGAAGGTGTTGCGACGGGAGCTCTGGACAGGCAGTCGGCGTCGCTGTGCTTGCAGCCTGACTTGTAGACGACGGTCATGTTGAACCCTTGTAGTCGGAGACTCCACCGCGCGAGGCGTCCTGACGGGTCCTTGAGGTTCGCAAGCCAGCAGAGCGAGTGGTGGTCCGTGACTACCCGGAACGGGCTCCCGTATAAGTACGGACGAAACTTCGTGATTACCCAGACGACCGCAAGGCATTCTTTCTCAGTCGTGGAGTAATTTCTCTCCGCCTTGGTCAATGTCCGACTTGCGTAGGCGATGACTCGCTCGGTGCCTTCTTGTACTTGAACCAAAACCGCGCCAAGCCCTGCGTTACTTGCGTCCGTGTGAATCTCGGTGTCCGCATCCTGGTCGAAATGTCCAAGAACAGGAGGAGTCTGCAGTCGTCGCTTCAGCTCGTCAAATGCCTGCTGCTGTTCATCGGCCCATTCGAACTTCTCGGCGTCCTTCGTGAGGTGTGTGAGCGGTGCGGAAATTCTTGCGAAATCTCGAACGAAGCGCCGATAGTAGGCACATAGCCCAAGGAACCTTCGGACGGCCTTCTTGTCTCTTGGCGCTGGAAATGCTGCGACGGCACGAGTCTTCTCGGGGTCTGGGCGGACACCTTCGTTACTAACCACGTGGCCGAGGAACTTCAGTTCCTCATAAGCGAACCGACACTTTGACGGCTTCAGGGTGAGTCCGGCGGTCCGTATGGCTTGGAGAACTGCTCGGAGTCGTCGCAAGTGCTCGTCGAAGTCGCTGGAAAACACGACGACGTCGTCGAGGTAGACGAGACAGCTCTGCCACTTTAGTCCTGCCAGTACGGTGTCCACGACACGTTGGAAAGTTGCTGGCGCCGTGCACAGTCCGAAGGGCATCACTTTGAACTCGTACAGTCCATCCGGCGTGACGAAGGCTGTCTTTTCTCGGTCCCTTTCGTCGACTTCGATCTGCCAGTAGCCGCTCTTCAGGTCCATCGATGAGAAATATCGAGAGTGGCGCAGCCGGTCCAGAGTGTCGTCGATGCGGGGGAGTGGGTAGACGTCTTTCTTCGTCACCGTGTTCAGCTGCCGGTAGTCTACACAGAACC
The DNA here is from genome assembly GCF_016920785.2 of Ixodes scapularis. Taxonomy (NCBI): domain Eukaryota; kingdom Metazoa; phylum Arthropoda; class Arachnida; order Ixodida; family Ixodidae; genus Ixodes; species Ixodes scapularis. Next base: position 441,103 of record NW_024610136.1, read on the forward strand.
TAAGCGTCCCGTCTTTCTTCTTAACCAGTACGACTGGAGAGGCCCAAGGACTGCTTGAAGGTTGAATTATGTCGTCGTTCAGCATTTCTTGAACTTGCTCCTGGATCGCCTGCCTTTCTTTAACAGATACTCTGTATGGCGATCGACGCACCGGGCGCGCGTCGTCCTCGGTAACGATGCGGTGCTTCGCAACGCTGGTTTGGCGCACCTTCGACGACGTGGCAAAGCAGTCGCGGTATTCGGCGAGAAGGTTAATCAACTGTCGTCGTTTCGGGCCCGGGAGTTTAGGGTCAATGTCGAGCTGCGCTGGCGACGCACTGTCTTGCTGAGGTGGCGAGAATTCGTCAGTAATGGCGGCGACAGCGGCGGAGTTTTGGAGTTCCTCGACCTGGCCCACGGCTGTACCTTTTGTGAGGTGTTGCGCTTCATTTTGGAAGTTCGTCACGAGGACCACAGTGCGGCCATCCTGAAGTTCAGCAACTCCTCTTGCGACGCCTATTCCTCTTCCCAGAAGCAACTGGAGGCTTCCTTCGAACAGAACTTCGCCGCAGAAATCTTCGGTGATCCCGACGGGTACGAAAACACTCGACCGCGGCGGTAAGTTCACGTGGCTGGCGAGGACTCGGACCGCAGATGACGTCGCTTTGGGTTCCTCCGGTGGTGAAACAGGCTTTCGGAGCGTCAACCGGTTTGCTCCGAGGTCGATGACGGCGCCATACTCGCAGAGGAAGTCCATTCCGAGGATAACGTCCCTCGAGCAGTCTTGCAGAACGACGAACTTGACAGGGCACGTCTCACCGTGGATCTCGACGCGAGCGGTGCATCGCCCGACTGGTGTGATGAGGTGCCCACCAGCGGTTCGTATTTGAGGTCCATCCCACGGCGTCGTGACTTTTCGAAGGCGGCGGGAGAGCCTCCCACTCAAAACTGAGTAGTCTGCTCCGGTGTCCACGAGTGCCGATGCGTCGTGGCCGTCGATGATGACGTTTAGGTTGTTGGACACCGTTTCAGGAGCGTCGTTTCGGTCTCCGGTAGCGTTCGAGTGGGGGCCCTCCGACGTTCGTGGAGGATCTTGGCGTCGGTCGTCTTCGGCAACTCCACCTCCAGGGGTTGCCGCGCCTAGTTTTCCCGGCGTGGAGAGAGGGGTGACAGGCTTTCACGTCGGGGTCGGTGCATCGGCGAAGCTGGACGTCGTGGTGAAGGCGATCGGAACTCTCGGCGGGACGCAGGCTCGGGGGGCTGGGGTCGTCGCAAGTACTCGTCGATCTCCCGAGGGCGTTCACCATACCTGGGACGCGGGTCGCTTGGGTGGAATCCGCGCAGCCCGAGTCGTCGGTATGGGATTCGGCGGTACACATGGTCAGCTTCCCCGCAGTGGTAACACAGCGGGCGTCGGTCGGCCGTCCTCCAGACGTCTGTCTTCCTCGGCGCAGGTCGGTCTGGGTGAACGTGCGCCTGATCTTCCTGTCGTCGGGGATACTGCGGCGTTGGGGCGTCTCTTCGGGGTGGCGCCGCGGCTTGGCGGGGAGCTTGCGGCGGTCGTCGGGCTATGGCAGCGTAGCTCAACGTCGGTTCCTGCGGTGCCACCGTGGTGACGGGAAACTCTGGTTGGAGCGCCCGTTGTACTTCCTCGCGCACAGCCTCGGCAATGGAAAGTGTCGCTGGACGACTTGCGGCTGGCAGCAACTGGCGGAGTTCCTCCCGGACGACCTCCCGGATAATTCCGCGGATATCCGTACCAGGAGCGTGCTCGCCGCCAAGCAGCGCGGTTGCAGCGACACTTGGATGTCGCTGGTAGTGGGAAGCGCGCGCTTGGAGGGCGCGCTCGATGTTTGTCGCCTCGGTGACGAAGGCTTCGACGGTGCCCGGCGGGTTGCGCACGAGGCCTCCAAAGATGTCGTCTCTCACCCCGCGCATGAGGACCCGCAGCTTCTTGTCGTCTGTGGCTCGTGGGTCGGCACGGGCGCTCAGGCGGAGGACATCTTCTACGAAGCTTGTGATGCTTTCGCCGGGCCCTGCGTTCGAATTCTGAGGAGATCTTCTGCCTTCTCCCGTCGGTGTAGGGTGGCGAACGTCCGCTGCAACTCGGCCACACAGATGTCCCACGACGTAAGCGAAGTCTCGTGATTCTCGAACCAATGCCTCGCAGTACCCTCCAGCGAAAAGTAGACGTTCTGGAGGCACTGCTCCGCAGTCCATCCGTTGTGCCGCGCCACACGCTCGTAGTGCTTGATCCAGTCTTCGACATCCTCATGGATCTCGCCGTGGAAGAGAGTCGGCGTACAGGGAGCGGCGGGCAGGTAGACGACGGCAGGAGCGGCGGGGGTCGGCGACTGGTCGGCCATCGTCGGCTTCGTTGGCTGCTTGGTCCTGGGCGGCAGAAGTCCGAATTCCGGGTGTAGGCCTTGGGTGCGACGACTGAACCGGATCTCGGTAGTGCCTTCGTCGGTTCTTCGTGGGCTTGGCGTCGGACTTGCACTGCGAACCCTTGGAGGGGAACGCTGCACGGGCATGCGTTACCCAGCACCTCCACCAATATCTCACGGGTGGTGACCGAAAAACAATAGATGAACAGGAAGAAATAAACGTTTAATGTGGCGAACTTGTGCCAAAAATAAAAGAGTACAAAAGATAATAACAAAGCGCCGCGGGCGTCGAAATCGGCGAAACCGCAGGATCGAGCGCTGGGGCGACTGACTGCGCTCGCCTGGCCGGATCCCTTATGTACCTCTCGTGGGTTTCTGGATCGTTCGGCGTAGAAGGTTCGGCGCGTAGAACATTCTAACCGCGAATCAACAAGACGGTTCTCGAATTCACCAGAATATCAAATTACACTCTCAACAAAAATCTGTAGCCGCTGCCAGGAATCGAACCCTGGCCTTCTGCGTGAGAGGCAAGCGCGATAACCGTTAGGCCACGCGCGCGCTGCCTACTTGGCCAGCTGCGCGCGCGGCAATATTCCTTTTTTATTCTTTTTCTTACTCTACAGGGTGCCACAACCCTTATTTGAAGCTTATTTGTTAAATTAATAACAAACAACGCGTTGGAACGGAGGAGGTAGAGAGTCTTGGCGTCATAATTTGACGTGGTAGAAAAGAAAAGAAAATAACGAATGCACAATACATACCGTATGCCAAGACCGTTATACTCCGCGCTTGGCGAGGCCTTTTGACGCAGCCGACGACCGTTAGGCTATTTATTTTGTTTCTTTATATTTTTATCGTGACGACTACTCTACTCTGCCTCGAAGTCTCCAGCGGAGATCCGGCAGGTTTTAGTAATTATTATTGTCGTTTGAAGGGCACTCTTTCTATGCTGCTTCGTTCCTGACGCCATAAAAATATTCTTTCTGTTTAGATTATAGGCGCGAAAAATCCACACTGACTAGGGTTTGAGTAACAACTCTGCATTACTGAGGCTCTAGTCCGTGTGGAGTTTTCGCGCCTACAATCTAAAAAGAAAGAATGGCATACACACACATCAGACGCGCACGCACTCAAAGTTGGTCCAGAATTCCAGCGTCCCCGACGTGTTTTTGTATCGCTTTCAAAACGATACACTGATACCGCCAAGAGTTCCCCGCCCAGGATTTTGGTGACATTAAATAGTCTACTTTTTGTATACTGTATATATCCCTGTCTTGCGTTCCCCGCCCAGGATTTTGGTGACATTAAATAGTCTACTTCTTGTATACTGTATATATCCCTGTCTTGCGGCGCATTTTCTCTGTTACAAGAACAGACACAGAGAACGTCTCAAACTCAGTCGTTTGAGACGTTCTCTGTGTCTGTTCCTTCTACTGAAAGTTCTTCCGATTTCTTCCACCGCAGTCTCAGGTGTAATACGACATGATTAGCTACCACCAGCTCGCCTGCACTCCCACCGGCTTTTCACTACTGTATTGTGCATTCGTTATTTTCTTTTCTTTTCTACGACGTCAAATTATGACGCCAAGACTCTCTACCTCCTCCGTTCCAACGCGTTGTTTGTTATTAATTTAACAAATCAGCTTCAAATAAAGGCCCGTTCACACTCTTGCGACCGAGTACGACCGAGTACGACTGAGAGAGACGAGGATCTCTTACAACTTCTTAAATGTTTTTAGAATGAGTGAACACACTGGTATTGTAGCGCCATCTATGCGGTGACCCTGGAACTGCATTTCACAAGAGCGAAGGTTTTGCGGGATTTCCGAGGTCAAATGTGCGTAATAACCATAGAAAGGCGCGTTTATAACATTGACAAAAGTTTTTCGAGCCAAAAAAGAAAGGATAATGCGCGAGAAATAAAAAAAAAATATGCCGGACCGCCGAGTTTACACTGCTTCCCAATAGATGGCGCCAGTGTGTTCTCTGGTTTAAGAAGTTTTAAGGAACCTAGGTTTAAGAGGTCGCAAGAGTGTGAACGGGCCTTAAGTGTTGTGGCACCCTGTAGAGTAAGAAAAATAATAAAAAAGGAATATTCCGAGCAGCCAGAGCAGCACGGCTGCTCTGGCCGCTCTGGCCAGAGCAGCTCTTCTCATCAAAGAAGACGCCGTCCGAAACTCCAACGGCTCCCTTCTTATTTTTTTATTTTTATTTTTATTCACTTTGTTACTTCATTTTGTTGTTGGGTTCGACTGCTCCCTTCTTCGTGACGATGCCGTCCGTAAACATAAGTTTGGCGTTTTTTTTTTTTTTGTCACGCGATGGTGTGGTCCACCGATCAACCAATGAGTTTGTTAGAATTGTGTCACGAGGTATAAAATGGCGGATGAAATAAATATAATAAATGCAAAGAAGCGCGCAGTTCCCCCTCGGCGCTTTATAGGCTTTATTCTTCCAGAGGCGAGCATCGCAGTGCCATGGCGTTCAACTTGTGCCGTCTTGGCGCCATGAAAGACCCTCTTGAAGCAATTAATTTGCTTTAGCGCGTTGGCCTGCTCCTGGCTTCTGGGTTTTCGTGCGTGTCCAGAGTGCGAAGCTGCGACGACAAGCTGCAAGTCCGCGCTAGATCTGCGGATGGCTACGCGCGGGGGGGGGGGGGGGGGGGGTGCGGTGTGTGGATGATATTCGTGAGGTGGCCAAGAGGAAGCCGGTGTCAAAGTTCAGTGCCGGGGCGATGTCGATGTCTCGGTACGGAGCGGTTCCCTTTTCGAAGGATCGCACGCACCTGACGCTTCTCCAACTCATGAAAATCATCCTCCGGATGCCAGAACCTACCGTCCGCCGTCATTCAGCGGGAGGCTGATATCGCAAGTAAGACAATAACTGATTGGGCGAGCCTTTGTCGGTAGGTTGTGGTAAATGCCGTCTTTAACCATTCAGATATGATTGGTGGCGAAGGCGTGACTGTAGAACTAGACGAAAGTGTGTTTGGTCGGCACAAGTACCATCGCGGGTATTTAAGGCCTGGCCAGTGGGTTTTCGGCGGTGTGGCGCGTTGCAGCGGGTGCTGCTTTTTTGTTCCCGTGGAGACCCGTGACGCTAAAACCCTGCAAGGGCTAATAGCCGAGTGGGTCTGCCCTGAAACAAGAATAATCACTGATTGTTGGGCTGACTATCGCAAGCTTGCAGATGACGCTCGCTTCACGCACCTCACCGTCAACCACGAGCTTAACTTTGTCGACGCGAACACTGGTGCGCACACCAATACGGTGGATTGCACCCGGGCCCACGTCAAAAACTCTCTTCCATCTGGACGGCGCGAGAGCCACCATTTCACTGGTCACCTTGCAAAGTTCATGTTTTGGAGGAGAGACAAGGCGCGCGGAAACACTGATAGATTCCAGTCGTTCGTCGCCGCGGCCGCCAAAATCTAGAGCCCCGACGCAGACAGGGTGAGGATTCTGACGGCCCCGGTGACTTCGAGGGATCCGCTGCGCTGAGCCCGTCACCCGCCTGCATGCATAAACCAAACAGGACACTACAAAACCCGCGACTCCGACAAATCGTGAAAATCGAAGCGGACGCTTCTATTTTTACGGTCTGTCGGAGTCGTGAAAATGTTTGCAGAAGTCGTGAAAATTTTTACGATCACGACTGCTCTCCTCTTCAGATTGACGTCACACGCCACCTGCGTCTGTCTCACCTCGCCAACGCCCTGGCGTACCGCCGTCGCCTCGGCTCGAAGGCCAAGGAGGTCCGGCTTTGGGTGGATTTGGGACATTCCTGCGTCGAAGGGTGCGTTTCGCCCGCCTCGGATCTGCTTTCTTTGTCGAGATTCACTTTCGTCGTGATGGTGTCCGATGCGGTTCCGTATTGTGAGCGGAGGCCTTGAGCGATTGACCGACAGCCAACAGCGTGTGAGTGGCTCTCCGGACCCACGTGATAAGCAGAGCAAGGCCGCCTTGGAGGAAGCGAGGGGGACATTTGACGGAGGGAAGTTTCCCCCCGGGAAGAATTGACGGAGGGAAATTTCCCTCCGACGGCCGGAAGCGGATCGCGGCAGAGCGCGGCACGATTTGCCGGAGTTGCGGGTTTTGTAGTGTCCTGTTTGGACACCCCTTTATGCGCCAACCGCTCGCCAAGTGCTCGTTACGTCAGTTATAGGTTCTGGTAGCGGTCTAAACGGTCCTTTCCAGGGCCCCCATATTTTGCAAACGGAGCTGTGTTTTGAATGCGGCACCCCGTGTCTCTGTAAAAAGTTCACAGGAAAGACCCAGCAAAGGTATGTGGTCCCCAACTTGGATATCGCGTGTTATGATTTAAATAAAAATTGTTCTTGCTTATTTCGCGCCTTTGAACCCAATAAATGCCGCAGTTGCTGTCGTCCCGCAGTGCTGTTGCTCGCCCATTCGTCGTCGGCGTGTCTCAGCTTCGTCGTCTTTGCTAGCGGTGCACCGGCGGAGCCGGCCTTTGATTTGAATAAATGCCGCCGTTGCAGTCGTCCCGCGGTGTTGTTGCTTGCTCGAACGCCGTCGGCGTGTCTCAGCTTCGTCGTCTTTGCCAACGGCGCACCGGCGGAGTAGGGTGCCTACATGTCTGTCTGTCTCAGGGTGAAGACATCCATTGTTGCCCTGAATGTGCCAGCGCGTGACGCCCATGCGCACTCGGTGCGTGACTCGGGCGGTAAAATGGCGTCTAAGCATTAGTCAAAGCTACGCGCTCGAGCTTCGTGACACCGGATTGCGCGCACTTCAGAATGCATAAAAAAACGATTGGGCGGAAAAATGGCTGAGATGTCACCACTCAAGCAAAAGCGCGCGTGTGTATGAAGGCACTCTACGGCGGAGGCGGTTGATCTGACACACCGCGTTCGGCTTTGGCTAGCAGACGGCGTTCGTAAAATGGCGTCAGCTGTTGCTGGCTTCACGCGGCGGTACCGTTCGTGCTTCTATTCATTCGGCGTTCGTTGCTATGGTGACGGCGAGGAAAGCAGACGAACTTTTTGATGCGGAAGAACGCTGCGGCGCAGCGATACCAGGTGCGTTCTAAGGCCCTTTCCGCATGATTTTCAATGGGCGGAAGGCGAAGAAAAAGAGTTCGAAATAAGGACTTAACGCAGAAGGCTGCATTTCTCCAGCGCCTCATAATCTGACGAGCCTTGCACGAAAAGCATGTTTTTTTGGCCATCCCGCGTCCTGTTTTTTTTTATCCTGAACATGGGTCTAAAGTATCAAACTGCCTATGCTTCGATACAAAGGTACAGGAAAAAAAAATGAAAGCCGTTTACAACTCCCTGTAACGCCGAATTAGAGCGCAGCTCTTGAGGAGGAGGAGAAGGGTACTGAGGGGGTGGGTCAAGTGACCTCGGGTGGCGGGGGGTCACGTGACCTCGTGGGAGTCACGTGACCTTGTGGGAGTCACGTGACCTTGGGACGTCACGCGACGTCGGGGGGTCACGTGACCTGGGCCACGTGACGATGCCGATGACGTCATCAGTGACGTCATCAGTGATGATGATGATGATGACGATGCGGATGCCGGTGACGTCAACAGTGACGTCACTGATGACGTCATCAGTGATGATGACGATGACGATGCGGATGCCGGTGACGTAATCAGTGACGTCATTGATGACGTCATCAGTGGCTATGACGTCAACGGGGGGTCACGTGACCTCGGGGGTATCCCCAGGTCACGTGACCCCAGGGGCGGTCACGTGACCTGGGTAACTATCGTGACCCTCGTGAGGGTAACCCTAGTAACCCTTGTGAGGGCAACTCTCGTGACCCTCGTGAGGGTAACTCTCGTGACCCTCGTGAGGGTAACTCTCATAACCCTCGTGAGGGTAACCCTCGTGAAGGTTACCCTCATGAGGGTTACTAACCCTCGTAACCCTCGTGAGGGTTACGAGGGTAAGTAACCCTCGTGAGGGTAACTCTCGTGAAGGTAACCCTTTTGAGGGTAACTAACCCTCGTAACCCTCGTGAGGGTTACGAGGGTAAGTAACCCTCGTGGCCCTCGTGATCCTCGTGAGGGTAACCCTCATGAGATTAACCCTCGTAACCCTCACGAGGGTTACGAGGGTTGCGGTTACGCCGACGCCGACGCCGACGCCGACGGCGACGGCGACGCCGACGGCGACGCCAACGGCGACGCCGACGCCGCTCAAGCCGGGAACGGGCCCCTAAGAGCAGCGCTCTAAAAAACCGCATCTCCACGTGGTGAATGATGTTGATTGGGGCAAAGCTCTGGTGGTGCTTGTCTGCGTAGACGCTGAGCCGCAGCATGCCGAGCCTTTCGTTCGTTTTCATCCATGTCACGCTGCGGTCAAATGCTCAAATGCGTATATAACCACGTTCCATACCACGAATTCTCTTTCTGGCATGGATGAAAACGAACGAAAGGATCGGCATGCTGCGGCTCACCGTCTACGCAGACAAGCACCACCAGAGCTTCGCCCCAATCAATATCATTCACCATGCACGTAAAGGTGCGTTTTTTTTTTTTTTTTTTTTTTCTTGCTTTACACGAGCACGGGAGCACGGGCTCACGTGCTCGTGAGCACGAGCACCCGACGCCGGACATCGGACAGACATACGGACATGGCTAGCCCTAGAGCCACTCTATATGGCAGCGCAGCTGCCAGAGCATACATGGGTAAATTACTTTCAAAATGTAATTTAATTACAATTACAATTACTTAGCTCCCAAAGTAGTTTAACTACAATTACAATTACTACTACGCGAAAGTAGTTCATTGCAATTACAAATTACTTTTTAAAAGTAATGCAATTACTTTACAATTACTTATTTCTGAGAGTTACCCACCTTGGGCCATATAACTGTAAACGAGTTATATGGCCGCTGTATAAACGTCACGCATTGTACTTTCCTTTTATGAAATTTGTTAAATGGATTATAGAACTTAATAGTTTGGAGTAATGAACCCCTGATTTCTTATATTCTCAAAAAATAAAAATAAATGGCGACAAAATTCACAGGTGCGAGGTGAATCTCTTTAGAGCTTGTGCAAATGGTATCCAAGTCAAACCAACAAAAAATAAACTTAAAAATAATACAAGGAAACAAATATGCGACAGTACTGGTATCATAAAACTCGATGATTCGCTGTCTCTCCCTGTCTGTGGACTTGTAACATGTCGGATGTGGGTAACCGTAGCACGCGAACTGCGGTCGCTTCCACAAAACTAGTGTCACAATAGCAGCAACTCTCTTGCCAGGGATTCTGGGTTAATTCAGTGCACGGTAACACCCAAAAAAAAGCTCCTGAGATATATAATAAATTTAGGATCGTCATGTCAGGCGAAGAAGCAAAGAAGCAGCAGGTCTCATTAACACGACTCACCCTGCCTTACTTCCAACTGTTGTTGCTAAACTGCGCTTCTTCGCCTCGATGTTAGAGTAGCACGACCCTCTGTTAGTGGTACCAACATACGAGATAGAGGAGAAAGAGTTGAAAAACTCATAAAGAAAAGAGAATAATTTCATGAACAAAAAAGTCCCCAAACTTGACTGAAATATGTAAGCGAATATGCTAGCGGCGAAGACGCGTAAGGAAAACCTCGAACCTCCCCGCCTCGACCGGATGATGTGATCGGAGCCAACCAGCTCGACTTCGACCCCCATGCCCCCGTGTGGGAATGAGAAATAAGAAAGACCCCTAGAAACAGGAGCAACAGGAAGCGAACGAGACGAAGAGTCAGATTCAACTACGACAGGAACGAAAACGGACGCGAACGAAGCCCTCATTTATCAAATTATTTCTCAAATTCTTCATTAAATCGTTTTGCAGTCTACAAAATCCTTCATTCCGTTCTATCCCATCCCTCTTTTCCCTTTTTTTGAGCAGGTTGGGAGACTCTCTCCCTTTATTGCTTCGGTTGTGCTCTCGTCGCCGTTGCCATGGGGGAAAAGCGCCACCGCCGCGAAATCTTGCAAAAGTAATTGTAATTGTGCCTGAAATTTAGCAATTACTGATGCTAGAAAGTAATTAAATTACAATTACAATTCATTTCAGCCAAAAGTAATTATTACAATTACAAATTACTAGGAAAAGTAATTAAATTACAGTAATTTAATTACTGTAATTGAATTACTACCCAAGTATGTGCCAGAGTAGCGACACGACGCAAAATTATCTAGATGCACGACGTCAGAAGCGCTGATAGTTATCTCCATTTTGGGCCTGGGAGGTTGCTATGGTAACAGTGCTTCTAGCGACGCCGGGCGGCAACTATAGTCTAGTTGATATCTCCATTCGTTCATTGAAAAGTGGTATAAGACGCTTGGCATCGCGATACGGAAAAAACGGTGCCTGTTTTTTTTTTTTTTTTTTTGAAAAGTGAGACGATTTGCAGCCCGGAGACTGTCGGGCGACGAGAGCTGCTATGGTATCGTACGTGCATTGACAAGGCGAGTGGTTTTCGGTGCCGCCGAGATGGCGGCCGCTTCGTGGGACGAACGTACCGTCCTATACTCCGTTTCAGCTTCGGTCCGAGCGCGGACGATATTATGATCCGAAGGGCCAACGAAACAGCGCAAAAAGCGCAGCGTCATGGTGTGCTCTCTGCGCTTGATAGGACTAGCCGGCGGAGGAGCATGCACAGAGAGACGGCGAATACCGGCTGGTCCTATCAACTGCAGAGAGCACCCCATGACGTTGTGCCTCTTTCGCTGTTTGATTGGCCCTTCGGCTCATAACATCGGCCGCGCTCGGACCGAAGCTGAAACGAAATATAGTACTTTCGGACTTCGCTCCAATGGAACAAAATTCGATTACGCCGGCCACGACAGGACGATTGGGTCGTGATATGACTGCTGCTCGACTGCCCCATAGTGAGCGAGTATATGTTTAGCATCATACTTCTTCAAGACCCGATCATCCCTTCAAGATGAGATTTTCTCACCGACTGGTGAGGAGCGACGTCGACGGGGTTCAACCAAGAAGGACGGCATGGTGGTCCCAAGGGAATTGTTGACACCACCAAAAGAGACGGAGGCCGGATATCAGGTGTTCTTGCCGACACGCCAAATGGTCGTTCGGAAGTTTACCGGCATTCAAAAAGTCAATATTTTTATCTGGTGTAGACCACATATCCGTGCTAAAGGGGCCACGAAATTATTTTTAAACTTCTTCTTCCGTACCTGCAATCCTCAATTCAAAAGAGAACTGTGAAATCACGCAGTCGTGACATGCTAGGGCACCGGTGCGATGACCCCACGTTTTCACCGTGCTTTTTAAGCACACCATAGAACTTGACATTGGCAAGTGGTGTTAAGTTTTGTCAGGACACTGATTGGCCAGGAAAGCGAATTCAAATATCCATGGACGAATTGATTGCTGACGAGAGCATACATCCGAGCGACACAGCATACATCCGAGCGACACAGCGACACAGTGTCCAATGCGTGAGTTGGGGTCGGCTGACGTGATTTTGGCCTTTGTAGGCATTGTAAAGAGGATATTTAGAACTATACACACATGATGATCACGTCATAGCACACTGACATTAAGGAGCGCAAAACGGGCCCAGCTACAAAAAATAAATATTACACGATCGTAAGAAATAAATACGTCTGTAACTTGTTAATTACAAAGACGAACACACCTCTGAGCTTCTAAGTTTAATAGTATGTGTTGATGCATTGTTATATAGCAGGACATTTCATATACGTCACTTGAGCAAACGCCAGTTTTTCACTTGAAAAACAAACCAAAAAACACTGCGATCAAATGCAAGCTAGTGCAACGAAAGCAAGTTATATCAAAATCTTCTGAACTGCAAATTCATAAAATTGGCGATTAGTAATAAAGGTTAAAGATCACAGGAGCTTCCTCGCTAAGAAATGCTGTGATTATTCGGTGACCCAGGGCTGAAACAATTTCCCCTAGGCCCTACACGTGCCGTATATTTTTCGTTATCATTCTCAGAAATTCAGACTTTCAAAGGAAGCTAGAAAAATGCGAAAAGTTTATCCTAAAAGCTATATGAGGCGCAAGTTCGTCTGCTTCTTTTTGCAGGGGTTATGGTGACGTCAGAACGCCGAGATCTGAGTGGCTCCGATTGAAGGATAGTGGGTAGACCTAAAACCAAGCTGCCTTGAGGCCTACCCACTATTCTTTATTCAGAACCAATCAGATCTCGGCGTCCTGACGTCACCACAACCCCTACTAAAAGAAGCAGACGAACCGGCGCTGCGCATATCTTAAAATCGTTGATTAGTATACTTGGGAGTTGTGTGAATATTTATACAGCATATAGTTGGTCAGCCATTTCAAAGTTGCGACGAGTCACTCGCAGTAGATGAGCAATTTAGCCAATGCAGTATAACCGCTAGCCTGGGGTCTATAGGTCTTTAACGTGCACCACGCAGTAGTGATACAGAACCGCAGGCCGGTACGATGCTCATCCAGATCGAAACGGGCGGGGGTGGGGATTGAACCCAGGTTGATTAGTACAAAACGTAAACATCGCAGGAGCTTCCTCGCTAAAGTTTGTAATCGTGCGGTTACCTGGGGCAAAAACAAATTCCCCAAGGCCCAACATGCGACGCATGGATTTCGCATCGATTCTCAGACAGTCCAACGTTCAAATAAAGCTAAGAGAATGTGAAAATTGCATGCTAAATGTCTTATCGATCCTCAAACACATCCGGAAACCCGAGCACCGCTAAGGCGATATTACTGATGCTGTCGCACAGGTGCTAATATCCAGAGCGATCTTGCACAGAAAGGGTATAAAGTATAATCCTTTCAGATCTTCACGTTATACCTACGTCAGAAAGCACGAAGAAGCCCTAAATCGTCGGCAAACTGCGGCACATCACGACTTCGCGCACCGAACAAACTCGCATCCACCAGCTCTGGGTGCTGCCATCTTACCGATGACATCACGGCTCTCGAGAGGTCACGTGACGAGTCGTCACTCGGTTGCTACGGAAACCGAGCCAGCTCAGCTCGTTGCTATGGTACCGCGTGTGACCAATCGCGGTGAGAGGCGGCACAGGGAAAAGCGTGGCGCTACTCTGACAGCTACGCTGCCATATCGAGTGGCTCTAGCTAGCCCCTAAGGCGGTATTCACACGAGGGAGAAATCCCGGGGATTTCTCCCCGGCACGCGCGCATCACGAGACGAAAATGCGAGGCTTTTGCACACCGCAAAGCCTGACGTTTTCGTGGTGGGATGCGCGTGCCGTGGAGAAATTCCCGGGATTTCTCCCTCCTGTGAATACCCCTTAAGAGCTTGGCCCTTAAAACGGCTAATCCGAACCACTTCGCTCGTAGCGTCCGAGAGGGCGCTACGAGCAAAGTGACTTGGATTAGCCGGTTTTTTTCCATATGCGGACTGTGGAGGTACCTAAATAGCACTTCGGTGGCCCCACTCGTCCCTTCTAGTACACTCTATCTAGATTTCAGACGCCATGTTCTTCCTAGAACTGCGGCGCGGCACGTTTTTCGAGCATTTCCACAACAATGAATGGCGCCACTTTTCCCAGTATAGAGGGGCTTTACGAGAGTCCAGAGCCGTTTAACGTGAGAGAGTTTGGCAAATGGGCGAAGCTTGTTGCCCGCTAGTACCAGCGCATCTGGCAATAACACAAAATGGTATTACTTATTTGTGTTGTTTATTACTGAGAAATCACATAAAGTTCCTATGAGTCAGAGCCACAAAATGGTGGACGGAAGTAGTCCTCCCCGGTTGTCAGATGACGCTGCTGTGGTTGCTAGGCTGTCAAAATCTCCTTAAGAAGGCCGAACTTTCTCACTATAAACAGCTCTGCAAGAGGCATGTAACTTGGCGCCCCGCTGCAGCGAGACGCCGAAACACCCTTGTCTCGAGCGATGGAATGTCCACTCGTGCTTCTCGCGTTCCTCTGGCTACCGCTTCTTTTCTCGTCGGGCTTGAAAACCATGTTTCGGGTCCTCACCGCTGTAAAAGCTGTGCGCTGAATGCCAGACTCCCCGAGAAATGCTCTGTGCTACCAGATGCTCGCACTCCAAATCTGCAACCGGGTACTCTGTGGCTCCGTCATTGAACTGCCAGGCTTTGTGAGCATAGGATATGGTCAAACAAATGTGTGTTTTTTTTATTCGTGTGTTAACATGGGCAACCGACTCGCGGCACAAGCGCTAAGGCGGCCGTAGCGGCCGGCTTCGCTATCGGGTTAAAACTGTCATGGTAAACTTCCACCAGCCCGCCTGCGCACTGACTGTAATTTCGTAAATGTTCCTCCCAACGGCGCTAATCGAATGAGAATAAAGTGCTTGAATGTTCTGCCTAGGGTGGTGCCATTTGGGTGCCCTATCTGGAACAACTTCGGTGGATTTGAAACGGTACAAAAGCGCTGCACGTTCGCGCCTTTAGTACGGCAGATGATAGGGCGCGCTTGTACGCTCAGGAGTAGGGTGCCTACATGTCTGTCTGTCTGAGGGTGAAGACAACCATTGTTGCCCCGAATGTGCCAGCGCATGACGCTCTCGCGTACTCGGTGCGTGACTTGGCCGGTAAAATGGCGTCTATGCATTAATTAGCCAAAGCTACGCGCTCGAACTGAGTGACACCAGATTGGCGCAATTAAAAAAGCAAAACGAAAAAAAGAAAAAGACGATTGGGCGGAAAAAGGATTGAGATGTCACCACTCAAGCAAAAGCTCGCGTGTTTCCGCAACGACTGGAACACCGAAACGACCGTTGCAAGGGTCTGCAACCGTCAGTTGCCATAGCGACGGAGGGACGCACGCATGTGTCGTTCACGACGCAAGGAGTTGGAGCGAGCCCAACTTTTCCCCTTTTCCCGCTGCGTTGGAAACAACCGAAACAACCGCCGCGACAGGCCAATCACAGATCGAGGAGAACTGGTTGCGCGCGTTGCATGCCGGTCGTGCTGGTCGCTGGCCGGCTCCTTCTATCTGCAAACATGGCGTCGGTGGTGATCGTCGACGTAGACGGCGTGATGAAAGCTCATCGTTCCTCTTAAAAGCGCTCTCTTTGACTGTGAATTTTCGTCGTGTGTCGCTACGATAACCCGCCACGTAATAGAACGGAAGATGCACCTACTCGTGCGGCGATGTCGTGGCGGCCGCCCGTGCCGTCGTGTTTGTTTACTTCGAGTACAGTGGTGCTTTCTAAGCATTTGTTTCCTCGAACATCGCCCGGATTTTTTATTTGGCGCATTTCATGGGTGTGCTCAAGTTCAAGGTATTACTGGCGCGTACCGTATAAAGGATGCGAATTTTCACGCGTTTTCATGACCGGAGAAAGGTGATTAGTGTTAGCAATCCTGAACGCTCGCAACGTCTATCTGATCATGAAACCATATTTCTACGTTGCTATATCGCTGCTAAGATTACATCGTCTTTTATAATCGTAGAAAAGGCGTGTGGCGATATTTGTACTATTGGCAAAGGCGTGTATTAGGGTCGTGATCGTCCGAGACGGCGTACTGCATCTTTTTCTTTTCTTTGTTTTTCATCCACTGTACCCTGCAAACCTATCATGAAAAAAAAAAAAAAAAAAAAAGCTTTAGGCCATAGAAAATTGCCTGTCTATATTCTGTTACGGCACTGAGTGGCAGTGCGTCCCCTTTTCAGAGGCGCCGCTGAAAGAGCTGACGGCGGCGTAGACGCGGTCGCCGTGCTGCCGACCCGCTGCGTTTGTTGCAGTGGTTGCAGGTGTGTGTACGTGTGGCGCAGAGCGGTCGTTCCGGTCGCTCCGGTTGCAACGGACGCAGTCGTAGGTAACGCGCTCGTTACACATGTCTGAACCAGCCTGCCGTCCTCCCGGGACAAAAGTCAACGTGGCGACATCGTTTGACATCCCGTACCAGAGGTTACGCTGCGATGCCAAACGTTGGTTTGGTTACGACTTGCCCCAACCGCAAAGCGAAGAACGGCCAAAATGGTCTGCGTTTCGTCGTCCTCGGAACCAGAACACGACTTCGAAGCGCTGCTATCGTCCACATCGCACGTCGGAGTGGCGTCATAGGTAATCATCCCCAGTCTGTCTATGCTCGTGAAACCTATAAACTAAGTTCATCGTGACGTGGCCATGGGGGAGGAGCCATAACTTCACAAGCACTCAACTTCATCGGGTGGCATCTTCACAACGACGTCACGGTTCGCGGCACTTGTTAACTTGAAACTTCACAGATTTTTAGGAGCGAAGAAGTCCCGAGAGGGAAATCTAGGGAGCACGCGCTTCGTCGACTGCGGTGCTATTTTTTCGGAAAGAAAACAAATCAAAGGTACATATTAAATTAAGAGAACTCTATATTTCAAGTAAATAAATACCCCTCATTATTTTATCATTAATAGTTTGCGTTTATTTGCAAATCAGGAACGGCGCCCGAGGTTCGCGCCGTTCCTGCTCCGTTGTTTTTGGATGCTTACCTCTTACGAAAATGGCGGACGCCGGCGGCTGCGCGTTGACTCCGGCGGCAAAGCGGAAGAGGCAGGGCTCTCGCTGCTCGGACCGACAGCTCGACATGCTCATTGATTACATGTTCGCGAATCGAGTGTTGGTCCGGGCAGCGACGGAGTCAACGCTTACCACAGCAGAGAGGACGGCCCTGTGGGACGTAATTACGGGCCGCTTCAACGCGGAAGGCCCAGCCTTTAAGGAAAGGGTCGAATGGAAGAATTTTTGGAATGCTCGAGTCTGTTCCGCAAGAAAACACGACGGCCTGCTGGCGGTGGAGGCGGCGCGGAAGGGCGGTGGTCCCAACCCAGTGGGTCCCCTCAACGAAGTCGAGAGCCGGATCCTGGCCATCGTCGGGAGAGATTCGTCGAGGGGCTGCGGTGGTCTGCGTCCCAGGCAGTCCCTTCCGCCGTCCTCCGAGGCCTCGGTGAGAAACCCACTTTGTGTTTTGTGTAAAATCGTAATAAACGGAGGAAATCACATTGAAAATGCAAGAACACTGTGCGGTACTGTTAACGCGAACGAGCGATCGCAGGATTTCTTTCTGGTTTTCTCGTGGAATTTCAAGGCTCCATAAAAACTAGTCTGAAAGAAAGTGCTCGTTTTGCGCTCTAATAATCCAATGTCGTGTTCGCGCTTACCGTGTCGCACATTGTACACAAATCTCGACAGCGTTCGAGCCTCTGAACCCCAACCTGTAGTGTGATAGAACTCCAGTCTGCTGCAGACCACAATGTGCACAAATTCTTTGCTCGACTAGAAATATATGCGTTTTATATTGAAACATTTCTGCCTAGCCAGCGAGAAAGAACAAATGCTGTTTCATGTTGAGGAGGAACTATATGTTTTGTTGCAATACAGTAGAGGGGCAGCAGTGATAACAGTGAATTTGCTTTGCAGCCCCCACTGCCAGCAGAGCTGCTCTACCTCGAGGAGAGTCTGGGGGTGATCCAGAGGAGCCTGTTCAGCCGGCCAGCGAGCCAGCTGCTTCAGGAGCTGGACCGCCGGCTGTTGATTATGGTGAATAGAGACTCGCTTCCATTTTCACAAGAAACATACGAGTTCGGTAATCTTTGCATGCATCGAGAAAAGCTACCAATGGCTTTTACATCTCACTCCAATGAAATGGCATGCCATTTGAGTGACAGCACCATTATCATGGCCGTGCAGGTGGTCACTAGTGGTACATGATCACAGCTTTGATATACTACTCCTCTCAAATGCAATAATCTATTTTTGTTTTTAAGCTTCGCAAGTTGAGCAATTGATATTAGAATTTTTTTTTTGGCATGGCAGTTATACAAATGCTCTAAAGATATAAAATTTATGAACAGCAATGCAAATGAATCTGCTAGCTGAATCGAGTTGACAGAAGTGATGCTGCCACACGTTCCAGTAGTTTGTGACGTGCGTGAAGGTAATGTTTAATTATGCCCAATTTATACAGGGTTCACTGTTTGTTTCCACACTGATATTGTGTGTTGCTTGTGGCCCATTCATACTGGGAGCTGACCCGCAAAGCAGTTCAGAGTGTGAAGTTAAAGGATATACTGAATCAAAACTTAAAATATACCTTCGACGTTCAAAAATAAGTTAACCATCATATCAACTCTATCTGCTAATGACAATCGCATGCTTGTATTTCAAATGGATGGCTGTATTTTTCATTCTAAATGTTCGATTCTGGCGAGTGCTTCAAAATCGGCCATAGAAAAACGCGGTACACCACAAAACTTTGCGTGAATGGTATGTTGTACGGAGACCCATCTGCATAAACACGGCAGAAGAGGCGTAAAATGCACATGGTGCAATTCTGATCCCAATTTTTATGTTGGCACGCACATGGTGCAAACTTAAAAAAGTGTGGATGAAAGCAGCAATGCTCGACAGCCTTCTCCTTGCTGTTTACAGCTCTCCTGGATCCCCCCAGGACACAGTCACAGAGCTGTCCCCCAAGGCGACGGAGGGACGAGCCCACAATAAGGGACATTCTTGATGTGCAGAAAGCAGTCCTGACTGCACAGCAGGAAACTGCGGCAGCCATCAACCGCTTGGCCAATGCAAGTATTGTACTCGCAGTTTATATTGTTGTGTGGTGGCCTATTATGGCAAGAAGCAAACTTTGTTTCCATTATTATGATGCGAGTTCACAGTGTTGCATTTGCATCATTCAGTGCCAGTGAAGGACACTTTAGGGATTGCCAATGGTCTGTACAGCATTCTACTTATGCATCTCTGAGTAGCACCATTTTGTTCGTCTGTAGCACAATTTACACAAATCCGAGCGTATTGCTATATGCGTGGCCAAATGGTTACCTTGCTTGGCTTTCACACTGAGGTTCGATTCTTGGGAGAAACACAGCTTTTTGTTATTTCTGTAAATGTCGCATTCTGGTAAATTCAAGAACCCTGTTGCTTGTTCGAGGTCCGAATGTTCTGTGTGCCGAACCTTCTATGTGGATTGTTCAAGAAGAACACGCATGTACACAAGGGGCTCCGTGTGGCGAGCCAGAGTCTGTTTTCCACCAGCGATCCTGCTGTTACGCCGTGAACTGGAACAAAAAGTTTAATGGGGCCAACTTGTGCTCAAAACAAAGAAAAAACGAGCATCGCAGGCGTTGATGGCGGCATTTCAGCAGGATCAAGCGCCGGGGCGAGTCCGATTCCGGCTCGCCACGCAGAGCCTTTCATGTACATGCATGGGCTTCTGGAACAATCGGCATAGAAGGTTCGGCACATAGAACATTCAGAACTCTAACAAGCGACAAGGTTCTGGAATTTACCAGAATGCGACATTTACAGAAATAACAAAAAGCTGCGTTGTTCCCAGGAATCAGAACCTGGGGCATTTGCGTATGAAAGCGAAGCACGGTAACCATTCGGCCACGCACGCACTCGCTCGGTCATGCACATGGCAATGTTACTTGATTCACCGGGTCGAAGAGGAGCTTGAGCGGGTGGACTCTACACCCTCTTCATGTTTTGCTGCAGGCGAAAGCACAATTTTATCCAGCACAGAAAGAAAAAAGAAAATATTTTCTTGGTGTGCTGCTGACAAAAGAAACAAAATAATGGTCCTTGGTGTGCCACTAACAACAAGCAGACAGGTCTTCACAATTCTTATATTTACATAAATTGTCATATTTAAACAGAATGACACAACACAAACGATTGATCGAGCAAGTATGAACTAAACATCAGAAAATACACTTAAAAACTACAGGGTTAGGTTAATACAAAGATTGTACCAGTAGCCACAAGCAATGCCAACACAGCTAAAAATAACAATACGCAGGAACTACACTACGTACATCACAATAACTCTATGCACTTGTATGCTTAGAACACTAGGAGTGTTTTTTGAAAAAAAAAAGCATAATGTACTATCGGGGAAAAATGAAATGCGAACAGAGGAGCGCGTGGCTCGCGGTACAGGCTGCGCCGCCTGGAAGTGAGCCTAGGAGCGAGAGTGCGTGGCCTACTTCGATGTGTTCATGCCGCTCGATTGGCGCTCCCCCAGCTTCGGCAGCGCGCCTCTCAGTGCGCTGAAAGCTGTCACCGCTATTTTTGCCTGCTCGGCGAGTGCGGCGAGATTCTTTGCACCGCACGCGCTGAGCCAGCAAAGATAGCGCTGATAGCTTTCAGCGCACTAAGAGACGCACTGCTGAAGCTTGAGAGCGCAGAGGGAGGGGCGTGAACACGTCGTAGTAGGCCACGCACCCTCGCTCCTAGGCTCACTTCCAGGCGGCGCAGCCTGTACCGTGAGCCACGCGCTCCTCTGTTCGCATTTCATTTTTCCCCGATAGTACATTGCACAATAGTGCCTCTTTGTACAAAGGATGCACTGAATCTTACAAAAATCACGTAGCCATAAACTTACAAAACAGTATATCATTATGGCATATTTGCAGAATACATTTGTTTCACAAATTTCAATTGATTTCTTGCATTGTACATCTCTTTTCAGGCTGCAGAGGTGCAGGCCTCAGCGCTAAGCAGACTGGTGGATTTTTTCGTCAATAAGCAAGGCCAAACGTAATAAAAAAATTGCAAAATAAAAAACAATGTTCGTTTCCCTTAATAGAATTCA
Organism: Ixodes scapularis; assembly: GCF_016920785.2. Classification (NCBI taxonomy): domain Eukaryota; kingdom Metazoa; phylum Arthropoda; class Arachnida; order Ixodida; family Ixodidae; genus Ixodes; species Ixodes scapularis. The sequence goes on from NW_024610136.1 coordinate 461,996, forward strand.
GAAACGAACCATTAAAGTTAATTAATTTTTCATGAGATAAAAAGAAAAAGTCAAATTTGGGAGTTCTATGTGCCAAACCAACGGGCATCTGGCATACCCCAGCAGAGTGAAGTACGGTGAAACAGGTGTCGTGGTGCAACTGCAAAGTACTCTTTCCCGTCTCTTAAATCGTTTGAAGGAATTAAACATAAAAATTGTCTATATTAAACAAATATTTGCTTTCATTTTTTGTTGAGCCTTCAAAGTTTGTGTAGATGCATAACGTATGGTCCTTTTCATTGTTTTTTTTTTCATAGGAATAATTACATATACTATTTCTTTTTGTTTGTTAATTGTTTTCTGTGCTTTGTTTATGCTGCTGCTGAGGGGAGATGGTGACCTGTCAAGCAACTGTTCTGTTGCTGTTTTTCTCTGTTTTCTCTCTCCAAATGAACAAAGATAAAGAATTTTGATTTGACTTGAACTTTCAAGTTTGGTGTGGTGTCTGTACAGTCTGCACTCCCAGCGGTGCAGGGGGTGCCCGCTGTCCACGAGGTGCTCGCTGTCGACGAGTTGTCCGCTGTTGGCGAGGTGCCTGCTGTTGACGAGGGGCCCTTGGTGTCTGTTGTTGGCGGGAGGTCGATAACCTCCTGCGAGCCCCACTTGTAGCCAGCTGTCGTATTTTTCCCTGGCGGATAACCATGCCCCGGTCGTGAAGATTACCTGCCAAGGCGTCATCAGAATCCGTGTCACTTGAGCTGCTAGACTCGGCTACTGGGACAGCAGGGACCGGCTCCGGCTCGGGGACTGGCTCAGGCACATTAATGTAGAGGCACACGTTGTGGAGGATCGCACAGGCCGTTGTAATGTTGCAAGACCTGATGGGGTCATACTGCAAGGTTCTATACCTTTGCAGGCATCGAAAGCGGTTCTTAAGCATGCCTATACAACGTTCTACAACTGATCTTGTAGATCGGGGTGCCCGGTTGAAGCGGGCTTCGTCGGTTGCCGCTGCATGGTTGCCTGGCACTGGGGTCATGAGCCATGGCTCAAGTGGATATCCACTGTCCCCTGCATTAAATTGGCGACAGTGGTTTGTTATTTCAGATTCTGGTGTAAATTGATATCACTTTCAAATACAAATTTGTTGGTACCTTTGTCCTGCTACATGCATTTATCACACATTTAAATCCTTTGTTCAGTGCATCGGGCAAGGAAAGGGATCAATTTGTCAAGTCACAAAAGTACCTGCACCTCTTGTGCAGTATACTGTATTTCTAAGTACCTGTAAGCAAATTCCTTTCAAGGATTAGCCTTCTTGGAGGGCGGAGCTTCAAGTAGCAGGCTAACGTAGGAAATTATTTTCATAATACAAGCACCATGAGTTGAGTAGTGCAGACCTTGTATGTTAATTGCACTGGCGCTTTGACATTTTGCCAGCTATCTGACATGGTGAGTTTTGCTTGGCAGCAACTTCAAAAATTTCTACATTATTTGCAGTTTGAAAATATGATGGGTTGCCTCATTTAGCTGGGACAACTTGGTATCATCCTTTTCAAAAAGCCACAATGTTGAACGAACATGCAGTGACAAGTAAGCATGACTGAGTTGGGAACGTCTTGATGTCTCCCAGATAAATATTTGCACTGTCGAGTGTCCGTATTATGCAACTGTATGGTTTGGAGAGCCTCCCAAACTGGACATTGGCTCAGAGGTACAGCCTATAGGAACAGCGGACGAGCCTCATGGAGACATAACTGCAATATTAGCATGCCAGATCGAATCAACACAGCATTACACAGGAGTCCACCTCATCAGAAACGTTTGAGTCACGTCATTGTCACCAACTGATGTCACACAGGGACACTAAATACGGTTAAGGGCTCGTATATGCATTCCAAGCCTCACCAAGTAGGCACTCATTTTCTCGCACGGCGTGTCCTTGCAGGAATGCCTCCCTCAGGAAGGACATTCGCCAGACAAATGAATCGTGGACAGAGCCAGGGAAGGTGGCATCGATGCTCTGAATGCAGAGGTCAGCATCGCAAACCTGGAAAAGTGTAGAGCGGAAATGTAGAAACCATTTTCTTTGCAATATGCTTTCGAACTATCTGCAGGGACTCCTGCCACAAACCAAAACACATGTTTGTGTTACTTAAGACTTGACGACATATGCAGCCACCAGCTGGTCGTGAACACCAGTATATTACTCACTCGTATTAATCGTAACGAATACTGACATGTCTCCATGCTGATTGAGTTGCTGCTACAAATATAGCTCCAAGCCACGAACGTGCTGGGGTCATAGACCCTAGTATATTCAGGACTTACATTGATCGCAGCAGGTACTGACATGTCTCTGTATCGATTAAGTTACATGCCGATTAGAGGAACTCGGTATACTCACAATCATTGCGTTCAGCGCATAGTAGTTTTTCCTGCACCAGTAGGCAGCCTTGGTAAACCGCGGGTCGTTCTCAGACGGGCCCTTGATGGCGATCTGGGTGCCGTCCACGCATCCTGTGACATGATAAGGTTATTAGATCCAGCTTTAGGCAAATCTACTGTTCACAAAAAGAAAGTTCAATGGCGCGACGGGAGCGGCGCAAAAAGAACTCCTGTCCCGAGCACGTCGCGAGCACTCCGCGAGCAGTCATCCTTCGACGATCGCTCGGGAATGCACGCGTATCTGTTCCTTAAAGCTCTCGGACACGTTGGATGAACAAAATCGCTCAATACGTACCGACAACACCGCTGATTTTGGCGACTCTCCAGTAGCCCTCCTTCGCTCTCGCTTTCTCATCCTCCGTTGTCGGGAAGCGAATCCAGCGATCCGCCAGGCGCTCGACGATCGCAGTCGTGACGGCGTGGAGTGCACGAGACACGGTACTTTGGTGTACCGCCAAGTGCTCGTCAGTAGCCACCGTCCCTTGAAACCCGCCGGCCGCGTAGAAACGCAGGGCGCACAGCACCTGCTGCTCCACGGTGATCACTCGAACGGTCGTGCGGTCCGGTTGCAGGTCGGGGCGGAGCTGCTCGCACAGCCACCTCGTCGCTCCCTTCGTCAGTCGGTAGTTCGCTACAAACCTATCCTCCGAAAGGAGAAAGGCGTCGCGGTGCTCCCGAAACACTCGGTCGGCGCGCTGGGAGACCAGCAGCGCACAACAAAGTTCCGCCATCTTTACCGATAAACTTCGCAACTTCGAGCTCCCAAACTCTCGAAGTTTTCTTTACAGAAACAACTTCATCGTGACGACATTCTGACGTCACGGCAAACTTCACAATTTTGACGAGCATGCACCAAACTTTACCGCCAGAACTTTACTCTGACGTCAGGGCTCGTCCCCAGGAGCAGCAGCCAATGGGCGACTGATGAAGTTTTCTTTACAATGAAGTTTGCGCCACCAGCATAGACAGACAGGTCGGCCGCCCGCCGAAGAATTTCAACCTCTAACGGCGTCAGGTCCTCGAGCGTAGAGAACTCCGCCATGATCGAAGCTCGAATGACAAAGAAGTTCGGCTGGTGCGGCTACCTCAGAATCACTGTGCGACGGAACGTCGTCCAACACCATTGGCCCGAGATTGTTTTGATATGTGAGCGGTGACCAATGAGAGTGATTTCGTTTTTGGGTGGATCTGAGGTTTGGCGGCCTTCAGTTATATTTTTATTAAAAAAATAATCACCGTATGATTATATTTGTTTGGTTTTTAGGGATACTTAGGGTGTCTAGATTCAGTTGTCATTATCAAAACACGAACTCAAAAACCACTTGAGTGCCCCTTTAATTTAGGGTGTGATTCCGCTGTACACCTTTTCATTACGGTGTTGTGACTGCACAGTACGCCCTCCGAATTCGGTATACGGCCGTCAGAAAGGGAAATAAAAAAAAGCGCGATGGCCGACACCCATAAATTAGGGTGTGATAACACAAAAGGGTGCACGAAAAAATGACTGCAAATGAGTCGAAACATGCCCGGTTCACTTTTTTATTTTTCCACCAAGGTTCTATCAGGTTCTACTAAGTGCGCTATAGACGATTGCAAGCAGGCCCTCTGGCCGCAGCCATGTCTCTGCTTGTGCGGCAATTGGAGATACGTGCACGTACTCGTGCCGCGTGACGAAGGCGGGTGCGCAAGAAGTGAATACCCGTGGCTCGGAGTCCCGTAGAAACAATTTTGCCGCCCACCGCGCCGTCATTTCCGAGTCGCATACGCGGGTTCGCGTCCGAAGTATGTCGACGGAGAAACCCTGTGCACGCTCTTAAAGACCGACCAACGAAACCATTTTCCGCAAGGTAGGAAAATGGCCCTCGCGCCCTCCTCTTTTCACCCTCTCCCGAAAATCACGTGACGGCAGGGGCTTCTTTTGTGTCGGCTTTTTCTGTAGGGATAATCCTCAAAAAGCGCGAAACGAGCGGCTAGCTGCGAGCGCCACGGCGACCTTGAGTCGTCCAGGTGTCTTCCCTTGTTGACGCGGGCACGCTCATTCCGCGAGATTGAGGAAGCCAGCGCGACCGAACGCGTTTTCCCTTGAGCTGCAGGTTCGAGGCCGCTCGGTCGGTGAAGATCAAGGGGTCGTGGTATGCTGCGTTCGTTCCAGCAGTCGAACATGGTTAAAATTGCGCACAAATAGAAAGGAACAGAGAAGAGGGAAGAGAGAAGAGACAAGCGCAAACTCACAACTCGATGTATTGATGGAAGAATGCGCAATTTTAACCATGTTCAATCATTACCAACTCGCCCAACTAACCACTTTATTCCAGCAGTCGCTCTCTGGCATCGCGCGGCTGCTGGAACCATTTCCGTGTCTGCACACGGATTGGCTTCCGCAATAAAGGGTTCAGGTCATCGATAATACATTTATTTACGAAACTTATAAATCAAGTGGCTTTCCCTAATCTCTTCATTACTGTTTGAGACACATCTCCTCTCATAGATTGTTCATCCCATTTTGGACTCTGCGTATTTATTCATCCTTACCTCTTCTTGATGTATGTTTTATTACTTGATAAAGACCTTCAAATATTGGCGCGGGCTTGCGCGATCAACGCTGTACCGGATTTATCCAATATTGGAAAGATTGGCGCCAGGAGCGTGGAAGGAGGGTGGAAGAAGCAAACCGAAATTCTTGCTTCTAATGAAGACGGTACAATCATAAGATAGGTCTTTGCTTCACTTGCCTCCACAACGCCCCATCGTTTGCACTATCGCAACTTCTCAGTAACATAGATGTATACCACATTTTACTCATGGTGGACCCACAGGCTTTCCCGTTATGAGCGAGTCGACTTTTTAACGACCGGCGACTCTCCTGAGTAAGAATAAATATTATCACCTTTCCACAACATCCGCCCCTTTCTCTCTTCCCCCCCCCCCCCCCCCCCCCCCTTTCCCGACTTGGGGAGATATCACGCCACTCCAGGAAGCAGCCTGCAGACTGCGCTTTTCGGCTACTCATTCTCAACACATTCGAACGTGGAAGTAAACACATTGCATGAACGACGCCCAGTTTATTTGCAACCTAAATAATGTGGCTCCACCGTTGGAACAGAATCAATTTCATCATCAATCATTATTTGTTACGATTTTATAGTGAAAGTGTGTTCGTCGTGGTGCCACAAAAGCGATCGATTCAAAGGGAGAAATGAGTCCTCGTATTTATTTTGCGGAAATACTCGCTCCTGTGCCGCTCTAGTGCGTAAAGTCAGAGCACCCGAGGCAGTGCGTAATACTTTACAACTGTCGTTGGCCATGAAATATTTGTGGGAAGTGGGTAAAATTGTGTACGCCACAAAAGCATATTTAAACGCAACAAAATATCGCAATTGCAAAAAAAAAAAAAAAGTCAGCCTGCGAAATTCGTCGCTTTCCACTTTCTCTCTCTCTTTTTTCGCGCCACTACAAAAATAGCGGCCGAGCAACGAAATTCTATCAAAACCTCGCTTCTTGGAGAAACGGCAACAGGCTATACAATAGTGAATCTGACAGGGAATTTGTACAAATAATAGGCGACCATTGAATCTAGCCTTCTGCACAAATCATGCCCGCGATATTTCCATTTTCCTTCCACGCAATTAGATGGCAAGACGCTGGGAGAATTCGTGTGCACTAACCTGCTGCTTCTAAAAGAAAGTACCAGATTTATAGTGCATATTAATTTAGATGTAAATAGTTTACTCAGTGTGCAAAAACATTCGCGACCTGGAGGATGACATGGAAGCATGGCGGAAAGCAGCTTGCTGGAAATAGAAGTCTCTATTGCATTGCACTGGTGTGAAAAATTATTCCATATTTTTGTTTTATTTCTGTGCGAAAATAAAAACAGCGTTTAGAAACCGAACACTGTGCGTTTCCAGGAGTGCCGAAAGGACATAAAAAACCGGGACAACCTGAACAATACGAGGCGCCTTGCGTCACTCAGCTTTTCTTGGTTTCTTGTTTTTCCGGAGCCTTTCAAAAGGGGATGAAAAATTATGAACCGATGGACCCGACTTGCCACATTAGAGCAGTTAATTTTCATTACGACAGACTGTATTCAAGCGTCTTGCATAGTTCAGCTTGTACTGGTCCGTTGTTTTTTTTATTTTCGATTCCTTTCAAAACGTGAGCTCGAAGCCACTAGACCAACCTACAACATTCATAAGTTACGGAAGCGGAGAAGTGGAAATGCGACAAAAGGGAAGATTCGCCCGCGTTATTTGTGGCCTATAGAAAAGCGGACCGGATAGAAGGGGGCCGTAATGCTTTTTTTAAAGAAACGCACATTCTTCTCTACAATTCTGTCAAGCAATTTGATATAAAGGTATACTTGGACGCCGGCATTATTCGTTTAGAAATCAAGCAAAACTTTGTACCGGATCATTATGCGTCTACGTCCACTCCCATTCGATGATGATCATGTTTTCGACTCCGTATCTGGGGTCGTTTTGACACCGGAAATCTCTCCCAGAAAGAAAGAAACGAAATTGATGTTGAATGAGCGCTGTTTATTTGCCTTATAATTCCAACCGTCAAAAAAATAGAAAACTCAGGTCTACGTCGTCGCCTTGTCCCCCGAGAAGGCTGTGAGTGGTGTCCATGAGAAGGCTGGGAAAGAAGAAACAGTTTTTAAATATCCTGTATTGGGACCAAAAACTATTGACATGTAATAACTGGGCTATTGGGGTATGAACAAGAACTTATATTTAAATAATGAAAAAGCATACCTAAGCTGCTAGCTTTATATATCTGCAATCACGTGGCATCAGGAGAGAAAGACGCAAGGAGAACCAGCTCCACAATCTTTCGAACAAAACTGAAAGAAAACAAGCAGACAATGAGCTGTAGATGAGAACAGCCTATAGCGCTAATCTACCTGTAGGTTTTCCTGACGTACTTCTTTTTTCCTCCCTGTCTGTCCGGGTGCCGGCAGTCCTCTATGCGGTAGAGAGACGTGTGTCCTCTTCCAACGTGCTCGTTCCAGTCTAACATGGCTAAGGTCTGCCGCATTTCATAGGTCGCATCTTGATAATGTATCCTCTTGTCCAGGTAGATGAGACTGGTGTTATTAAAAGACTCGACGTAAAACGTATCTTTGGATCGAACAGAATCTTCTGCGTTCTTGTACAATGTCGTTGATCTCAGGAATTGTGTCAGGAGTTCCAAGGCCACAAGATCCTTGATCAGTAGAGTTGTTGGGACATGTCCGTTCTCTTTGCAAGGGGAATCCACGCAGCACTCCTGAGGCCAGATTCACGAAGAGCTTCTTAGTTTACGACAACTTAGCTAAGAAGTTCGTAAGTTAAGAACATCGTAAGAGGAGGAGAAATCGGTATTCACGAACGCGTTCTTAAGTGAGAGGAGGAAAGCGACGTTGTCGCACGGAAAAACTAAAACTTACCGGTGCTGTTGCTATGGCGACGGCGTCTTCGGCAGCACGAACAACCAATCGGAGAGCTCGGCATTTGTTCGGAGCCGTTCGGAGCACGTGGATTTTTCATAACAAACACGGGCGGCCTTCCTGCCACCGCTGGTCTGGGGTTCGTTCAAGAGTTGGTCGTGGGTTCGTCGTATCCGTGCAGTGATATGTCGACGCTAACACGATTTAAACTCGCCGGAATGCCGAGGCCGGAATGCGTAACCACCCCCATTGACTGCTACGAACTCGATCGCTACCAAGTCAGCGCAACTGTCATCGTTGGTAAAAGACGGCCCGCAGTCGTTTGCAGAGCGACGTAGATGGGAACAAATTGCCGCAGCGTTTTTTACGGCCTCGGAGATGCAGGAGCGAGCCGACGTTAAAAAAGCTACGTTTGAACTATGACAGTGTAAGCAAGAGCCACGTAGATTAAATGCCTGTTCACACTACGGAACGGACGCGCGCGTTTGATCGAAGTGCTGGATTTGCGCTGTTGGACCGCGAATCGATAAGCGCTTCGGGACCGATCCTTTACAATTGCAACTCGATGCTGACGTGACACCCGGCGAAGAAAGGTTGGACCGGCATTGCGACCGACAAAATGTTACAGCGATCGACAGTGAGGTGCAGTCGTGTCAGAATAAAATGGAATACTAATAACAAAGTGTACATACCATGTTGCGAAGGTAATCCATACGGCGTTTATTTGAGCTTGATATCACACAAAACAGAGATAGAATCGATGAGAGCCTCTTTTCGACGACAGCTTTCGTCACCGTTGCCTCGGAAAACAAGGAGATAACAAGAAGAGATTGACCTCTTAATCTAGAATTGAGGTCAGCGATCAAACTATAATACGGGAAGGGTTCACAAGGGTCGCGCGGACATATTCCATTCAGCACGCCAACCGGTCGTGGGCAGACGGTCTTCGCCAAGGACCGTCAGATCATCGCTGCGCCGAGTCGGAGTGCCTGCTAGGCCTATCTGCCGATCGGTCGGAGTCCGTACTCGTGGCCCTTGGAGTTTTTCCCGGGTGTCTGTGGATCCAGCGTTCTTGTTCGTTCGTCGTGGTCTGTTTCAAGTACTTTTTACTTGTTTCTTGCTGCTTGAAGTCGGGACGCGTGAGAAGCGCACGTAGAAAAATAAACATCCGTTGGTTGTCGCGACCAACTGAGCGACGCTGTCGGCCATGCTGATTTGATCGTAAGAAGTGCGTAAGACAGCTTCGGAGCTGTCGTAGGATTTCGTCGTAACCTGCGCAAAACTTACGAAAATTTCGTTTCGTGAATACGGATTTGTTCTTAAGTTTTGTCTTACGCACATTTTTGGCGTAAGATCGTTTCGTGAATCTGGCCTCTGATGTTCTCCGCCGAAGTGCCTCACGCAATTCATCAAGGACTTACGAAGTTTCGATGCGTTGCCCTCACAGGTGGCAATTGCGTAGTAGGCGTGGTTCCGAACTGCCTGACACTTGTCGGACGGTTCAATATGCCAGGTTTTGCCCTCATTTTTTTTAGGACCTGACGCTATCGCCTGAAATCCTTTCTTTAGGCCTTTTGCAGCATGCCACCGATCGTTTGAATTGGTTGGACCGTTCTTTTCTCTGATTATTTTATTTACACTTGTGTTCCGATCATGTGCATGGTCCACAACACGGATGTTCCTTGAGTCAAAGTAGTTGTACAGCTGTCTTGTTCCGTGCGCTTCGTGATTTTGGGACGAAATTTCATCTTTCTTGCTCACATGGACGATTCCGACTACTTTGTGGGTCTTTTGACCAAGTGCGACAACGTCCGTACGATGAGAATTCTTGCGGCAGGCATGGCGCGCATCAGTCTCGATGTTGATTGCTGCCAAAGCGGAGCCGTCCTGCTCAGTGGCTTCCGTTTCTTCCCGCTGCGCACCTGATAGGCTTTCCAGCTTCAGTACCTCTACAGTAGCTGCGATCCGCGTTAGCACCTTTTCCAGGGTTCGTGCCGAATACCGTAGCCCGCCAAATCTGCAGAATTTCTCGAACTGTGTTGCCAGCATTCCGGAGCAGGCATATGCTACAGTGAATAAACAATCAACGACCCGGATGGAACCGCGAACCGTGCTGGTGTCGAGAACTAGTGAGTGGTTACTGCACTTGAAATGCAGACGTGACGCAAAACCTCGTGGCGTCACCTTCTCCAAGACGAGGCTGGGTTCTGGGCATACTGTTCTGTGCTTCGCTGCAGTCTGAATGAGTTCGCAAAGAGCAGCAAGGTCGCAGACAACTAGAGTGTGCTCACGTGATGAGTCGGAAGCTATCGTGCATGAGTCCTCTTCACCATGCAGCTCGTTGCACGCGGTGCATGGGGCACTCGAGCCCGATCTCTCCTCCGTGTAAAGAAGTTCGGGTTCAAGGAGTCGTCGCATCGACCTGATCTATAGGCTTCCGAGGGTGTCGGATTTATAGGTGGTTTTCGCCTGTTTCAGTAAGTCATCAAACACGACCATATCAGCGTTTTCGGAAAATGTAAGATTGAGAGTCCGTCGAAGACTGCTTCGGCTGCAATCGTTTTCTCCGTTCCATCTCGCATGCGTTTTCGTGATGTGTACGTAGGGACATTTGTTATGTCGTCCATCTCAGTCTCGCGTGAACATCCGAATATCTGAAATAAACGGAGGAAAACGAATGCAATTAGCTTTAGGTTATAACTTGATGTAACAATTCGCGACATATACTACAAAATGTTAGATAGTTCGCACTGTATTTTTACGGAGCGCAATGGCGGTCACGAATGAAATATAAAGAAAAAAGGCTAGCCCACACAAGTATTTTCTTTTCATGACTCGCATTGCTGAGCGGCGTAATGATTTACATTACAGTCTTTAGCATGTTATAAGTATGTGCATACGATTTTTAGCACGGCAGTTTCAACGTTCAAGGCATTTTTCCAAGAGCCTGCGCCATCTCCTCTTTTCAATATTGCTTTCAATTCAGAGCGATTTTACAAAATTAGGGGATACCGAATTTTAACAAACTATCTGTCGCTTTAGCAAACTCTTCGAACTCCCGCAACAATATTCGGGATTGGTTTCGGGGGCCGCACTAATGCTGCCAAGTATGCTTTGAAGCGAGCACCCTGGGCGTAATCGCGCACGTGAAAATGATTTGCTAACCTTCTTCTTTGCCAATGGCGCTCGAAACACGCACTTCAAAGTATGCTTAGAAGGGGCAGAGCGAAATGCAGATACCAGAATCGTTCACCAAAAACACGATCTGCTAAGGCTCTCTTATGTGCATGCTGCCTTGACTTCCTTTTTTTTAACCACATATTCAGCCCAGGTGTCAAATAGTTGGTTTTCGTTCCGCTGCGATAATTAGTGTGTTTTCGGTCCACTCTTACCAAAAACACGGCGTCGGTGGTTTTATTTTTTTTTCGCGGTTTGTTTGTATAGGTATTCACAACCAGCTAGTGTTTATTTTAGGTTAGTTCACCAAATGAGCACTATCCACAGAACTAGAAGTATTAATAGCAGCGATTCGATTATACAAGAAACAACAAACAGAATCAGACGGCGAGTTCTTGTTCGCTCTAACAGTGCCGCGGAATGTACAGTATAACTCAAGCGGACATACTTTTGCAATCGTGTGTACAAAAACAACCAGTATGAACGAGAGGAATCTTATTATGAAAGGGAAGTACGTAGCACATACCCCTGAGTCCTACTTCCGGTAATACGTTATGGCGGCCGGCACATGGAACAAAAGGTGGAGGGGCATGCGGCACTGTCTGCCGTGGTAATTTCATACGCATACACTATTTGCTACGCGCCACTGTGGTCGAAGCTATTTCCTACAACTGTGTAAATAAATATTTCTTACCTCTGAAACTGTCTGCGTGTAGTTCGTAACGTTCCAAGAGAAGACTGACTTCGCCACTGCCAACACAAGAATAGATGTGGTCAAATGGTCGGTTGGGAGGGCCAAGCGGGCAAGGGTTGCACGCCTCTCGAACCACCCTCCGTTACCTTTGCTTAGTGGCTGGGCTTTGCGAGAAGAATGCGACCTTGCTCGAGTAACTTGGATCCGTTCAGAAGATAATCCCCTGTAAACGACAATCTCCGCCGCCGGGGAAGAACGTAAGTGGGCGAACGAGACGCCTCTGGGTTTTCCGTCACGCCAGCATTTCAAGGGTCAGACTTACTGCTTCCCGACACCAGCAGGATTGACGGCTCCGCCCGCGTCTTTGATTGTATATTCATACGGAGAAGGAGAAGAGCGCGACGGCCCGCGGCCGTAGTGCTTTCTGGCTCGCGCTCTGGCAGGCAGTCAGATTAAAAACCTACCGCTGAAAACCACCCCATGTACATAGAGTCAAAACATGATCATCATCGAATGGGAGTGGACGTAGACGTATTATGATCCGATACAAAGTTTCGCTTGATTCCTAAACGAATAATGTCATAGCCAAGTACACCTTCACATCAAATTGCTAGATAGAATTGAAGAGAAGATTGTGTGTTTCTTGAAAGAGATTTCGGCCCCCTTTTATCCAGTCCGCTTTTCTATAGGCCTCAAATAACGCGGGCGAATCTTTCCTTTTGTCGCATTTCCACTTCTCCGCTTCCGTAGATAATGAATGTGGTAGTCTGGTGCAGTGGCTTAGAGCTCTCTTTTTGAAAGGAACCGAAAATAAAAACGGACCAGTACAAGCTGAACTATGCAAGGCGCTTGAAGACGTTTGTCTTCAAGCGCCGAACTTCAAGGAAAACATTTGTTATTTTTTAAAAATAGAAAATAGCATCGCCTGTTGATTAACCTTATAATGCTTTACATTTTTTAAGCAGACCTTATACGAAACAGTTTCTTTTATTTATTATTCTATCATAAGGATAATTCACACTGTTTTTATTCACTGACCTTGTTGCAAACCTTGCAAAAGGCACAAAGCAGTACGTGATGAGGTGCACTCGTCATAAACCACAAAATGGCACATAACTCATGGCAAGCTGAGCTTATCAGAAGCCGTTAAGAGGTTACATAATTAATTAATTATACCCTGAGGGTCCTAATGGACAAAGACAAAATGTTCTGATCAGATCCTGGTCCGCAAAGTAACAAAGCCTCGGTGGCCTCTTCACAACAGTCTCTACTCATCTAAAGCAAAAAAAAAAAGGCTTTCTTTTTTGTTTTCAGTTTATTGATTAATTGAAAACATTAAGGAGCTACATTGGGTTTTGATTGTATTTTTATACCACAAACACACCCCAAATGAAATTTACTTAGTAAATATAAATAACCTATAGTAGGCCGTACATCCTCGGGTGTTTATTTATGAAAAAAATCGGCGGATGTTTTTCATTGTTTATTTATTTTTCAAACATTGGTGTCTTTCGACCAGGGTTGGGCCAAAATACTTAATGTACTTGGAAATACAAATGCTGGGATACATAAAAATAGCTAAAATAGTGATACTTAAATATATCTGTAAAAATGTATTGTGATATGCATTGGAAATACATTTTAACAAGGAGCAAAACGTATTTGGAAATACAAATGCAGGAATACCTCTTAGAGATGGCAGAAATACAGATACTGAAATACATTTTTCCAATTTGCTTGAGGTGTCAACTGTCATATCATAGGCAACAAATTAGTCGGGAGCTTCAATGAAAATCATTCTTGCTTTGTCTGTTATTTTACACTGAAGCGATACAAAAAAAAACATGCAAGCGCTAAACTCAGTTACACTTGAGGAGCAGGAGCTTCTCAAATAGCCCACCTGTGAGCCATTGCCCATTCAAATGCAACGTCATGTTGGCAAAAAAAAAAAAAAAATAGCTGCTCAACAGTTGGTTCATATTAAATCAAAGAAACATTACTTTCACGGCTGGGAACCACATTTCTTCATTAAGAAATGCGCCGCTCACAGCACATTTCTTATCTTCACAGAATAGAGAAGAGGTCGCATAGACAAATATTTCTGGGAATTGGAATGAACCTTGGTCAGCATAGTAACAATGCCCCAGCGTCCCCTTAAAAGGAAAAAAAACAACAAAAAAAACATCTTTTTTTGGGAGGGGGGGGGGGGAGGGGTGGCAGAAGCATGGTGGAAAACATTCTTCAGCTTTGCAGAATAAAGAAGGGGGTTACTAAGATCCGACACAAATAGTTCCGAACAAACCTAGGCTCGCATGATAGCAAATGCACAGCATACCCCTCATAACGCCCTCTGGCCTTCTGTAGCAAAACAAAAAAAGTTGTCATCTTCTTTATCCAGAGGTGGGGGTTATTTCTCAAGAAATGTAACGAAATACATCCCATCTTGATTGTATTGCGGTACCGAGAAACATCCCAAATACATTTCGATACAGAAATACAGATACTTGTGAAAAAAAAAGTGTTGCAATACAGAACTGCAGACACTAAATATATTTCTGAAATACTATCGCAATACATTTGTATTGCGATACTACACAACCCTGCTTTCGACTTGTTGTCTGATGTAGACGCTAAAAACAGCGATGATCGGTGAAAAAAAAATTGGTTTGGGATAAGTTGCTTCCTTATCTTCCGTCCTCTGACATGAATCAACAAGGGCGTTGTGACTGTTGGTAGTAACCGTCTGACTCACCTCTCGGTTCCTTGTGCTCCAAGGTCAGCGATCCCACTGATTGGAGACCCCAGTTTGCTTAATTCTTGGTAGCAAAACAGGCTCAGCAAATGCCTAGAATTAGGGGTTTCAACCAAAATAGTAATCGCCTAGCACCAAATCGTCCCCAAAAACGGTGTTTTTTTGTTTTAACCGATTTTGCATTTTCGTCATCGGCTGACGTTTCTCAGTATTTTTAGGTTAAAACTGGAAAGTCACAACCTACCGATAACTTGGGTTCTGTGTTTTCTGAGTATTTTTTTTCTTGAATTTAAGGGTATTATTTTTTTTTTGGGCGGGGAGGGGGGGGGGGTAATTTTTTGTGCAGATTCGGTGTTTTTTGTGTAAATTAGTTATGACTTCAACCAATTTACACAAAAACACAGAATCTGTGGGAAAAATTAAACACCGAAAAAGAAATACCCCCGAATTCGAGCAAACAAAGTTTGCTCGAATTCGGGGGTATTCCGAAAACTCTGAACAACTCCGAAAACACTGAAGAAGATCAGTGTTTTCGGTTTTTATTATTTTTTCTTTTTTTTGAATTCGGCATGCATTTATTGGTTTTTATTTCGAAATCCAATATTTGGTTTTTATCAGTTAATATACACCAGAAAATCTATCTTTTTTTTTTTCAGTGAAATGTATTCTATTACACCTGTTCTTTTATAAGCACTCAGCGATGGATACAGTTGTAGACAGGTCAAAAAAGCATGTGTTTAGGTCAGTAAGTTCCTTGAAAGTTCGAAAATAAAAAAATAGGTAATTATGTCAGGAATATAACAAGATAGATTAAAAAAAGAGTATACCATTTGTGAAAGTAACATGTATAGAAGGCAGTTTTAAACTCTGACAGAGTTTGAAACTGCCTCTATGCATTGGGAAGTTCTGAAACATTTTTGATAAGAAACTATTTAAACCACTTCTTAAAATCACAGTGAACTTGGCACACGAGAACCGGTCCCCAAGGAGAACAGAAATTTAACTCGGAAGGCGAGCCCGAGTACTGCACCTTAATGTCTGTGTATACAGTTAGATCCTCCCCTGACTAAACGAAGGTGAACCCCAATAATAAGCAACCAGCCCCATAAAACATTTGCAATGAGTTAATAACCCCTACTCCCTGCATGCACACACCCACACACACAAAAAAATGGCTGCACAATTAGGTCTAAAATACTGACCCTTACCTAAACCTATAATGTTCATTGACTGCTTCCGAGTTAGACATGTGTGTCCTGTGTGGTTCCAAGGAGTGGTCACAACCCAGCTTTGTTTTATGCTATTAATTAATTCATTCGCTGATGTTTCAGCACCTCTTCCTCAACCGACGCAACATGGTCGACCTCGACAAGCTGGCCACCGACCAGTACCACGTGTGCCGTGTCCGCGGCATCCAGCGTCTTGCATTTGCGCTCGGCAAGGCACTCGCAAAACTTTATGGTAATTCTATCCTTGGTGGGTGCTGTGCCCCATTCTAACGTTTCGAAGTCCACAGGTGTTTAAGATGTGGAGCCTGTGGCCAGTGGAGAGGTGTATGTCTCCAATTTGCCGGACCCTAGCACTAGCTAAGTTACCGCCGAATTCACAAACCTCATTCCAATTGAGGCGCCCCTCCACTTCCTCAAGGAAGGTGCGAGGGCCGGTGCTGGGGGGGGGGGGGGGGGGGGGGGGGGGCAGTCGCGACGACAAATAGGCGGCCTAGGCTGCTTAGCCGTCCTCGCGATTGGCCAGTGCCGTCCCTCGTGCCTTCCTTGAGGAAGTGGAGGGGGGGTGCCTCAATTGGAATAAAGGTTTGTGAATTCGGCAGTTAGTGTCCCTTTTCCCCTATGTGCAATCCCAGCCAATAGGAGCTAGAATGAAGAGCTTTCCTACAAGAACCTTTCTGATCTGTTATTTCAAAGTTTGTTTATTTCTAAAGAGCATCTCAGTGCCTGCATTTTGATGTGTCATAATACTCTACTGTAAGATCTCAAAAGGTAGCCCACCCCTATTTTTTGCTTGATTTGCTTTACTTTTTAAACACCGAAAGATGTTTAAGACCACTTCCAGTAATAGTAGTGTTGGGATCAGTGATGGCCTCGGCACAAATGCGGCTAGTTAGCTGTGGCGGGATACAAGTGAATGTTGCTGACTGGGAAGTACATACCTCGGGATTTTATGGTATATGCCAAATAGCTTTAGAAATAAAGGGATCTGCAGAGATGCTTGAAACATCATCACTTTTCTCGTGGTAAGGAACGAATTCAGGGCCATAGAAGGGCTGCAACAAATTGTGTAGTTGGGCTAGTTGGTTGGTCATTTTGAAATAGTATCTGTCTGCTTCTTTTTATGTTTACTTACTGTACCATGCAGAAGTAAAATTTTCAGTTGTAAGTGAGCGCTGTGTCTGTGTTCTCTTCGTCTTTTTTTTTTTTGTGCTGTTTTAATACCATTTTAGCCGTAGGGGGGCTCACACACCATTGGTTGGGTAGCTTGCGAACCATGTCGCTGATTGTCATTGTTGATATGCACTTTTTCCCATAAAAAGAAACAGTCAATCAAAGCATCAAGCGAAAAGTTCAGTGCCTAATTATGAATGCTACAAACGGAATATTTGGAAGCCTTTTTCAGCTTAGGCCATTCTAGATGGTTCAGTTTTATTTTCTTAAAAATTGCTTTGAGAAGCTCTTTACAGACAGGTGAACATTATACACCCAGGGTTCCCAAACCGGGTTCCATAGGCTGGTCTTTTGGATTCCGCAAGCACCCAAATATATATATTTCATTTTTTTTATGGGAAAGTGAGGAACTGCATATTTCTACTCAAATGCTATGTATACCATGAAATACCCAGCATCCGCCGATTGTACACTAAGCGCCCACCCCTAAATGTTGTTCATCTAAAAAAAAAAGTGAAAGCCGTTTACCGCTCCCTGTAACGCCGAATTGGAGCGCAGCTCTTGAGGAGGGGAGGGTACTGAGGGCCACGTGTTCTGGGGGGAGGGGGGGGGGTCACGTGACCCCCCTCGAGGGCACGTGACCTTGGTGAGGTCACCTGGGGGCAATCACGTGCCCCCTCAGAGGTCACGTGACCAAAAATTTTTCCGCTAGATTTAGCGGGGAAACTTTTTCCGCTAGATTTAGTGGGGAAAATTTTCCGCTAGACTTAGCGGGAAACTTTTTCCGCTAGATTTAGCGGGGAAATTTTTTCCTCCAGATTTAGCGGGGAAATTTTTTCCGCTAGATTTAGCGGAGAAATTTTCCCGCTAGATTTAGCGGGGCAAATTTTCCGCTAGATTTAGCGGGAAATTTTTACGCTAAATTTAGCGGGGAAATTGTTCCGCTAGATTTAGCGGGGAAATTTTTCCACTAGATCTAGCAGGGAAATTTTTACGCTAGATCTAGCGGGGAAATTTTTCCGCTAGATTTAGCGGGGAAATTTACCCATAATGCACCGCGCAGTTACGGCAACGCCAACGGCGACGGCGACGCCGCTCAAGCCGGAAACGGGCGCCTAAGAGCTGCGCTCTAATATGGACAGTGGAAATATAGATAACATTGATAGCATATCAAGTGCCCATCTCCCACTTTTTAGAGCGCAGCTCTTAGGCGCCCGTCCCCAACTTGAGCGGCGTCGCCGTCGGCGTAACCGCAACCCTCGTAACCCTCGTGAGGGTTACGAGGGTTAATCTCTTGAGGGTTACCCTCACGAGGATTACGAGGGTTACTTACCCTCGTAACCCTCACGAGGGTCAGTTACCCTCAAAAGGGTTACCTTCACGAGGGTTACCCTTACGAGGGTTACTTACCCTCGTAACCCTCACAAGGGTTACGAAAGTTAGTTACCCTCACGAGGGTCGCAAGGGTTATGAGAGTTACCCTCACGAGGGTCACAAGAGTTACCCTCACAAGGGTCACGAGAGTTGCCCTCACAAGGGTTACTAGGAATACCCTCACGAGGGTCACGATAGTTACCCAGGTCATGTGACCTCCCCCCCCGGGGTCACGTGACCTGAGGATACCCCCCGAGGTCACGTGACCCCCCGTTGACGTCATCGCCACTGATGACGTCATCAGTGACGTCACTGATGACTTCACCGGCATCCGCATCGTCATTGTCATCATCACAGATGTCGTCATCAGTGACGTCACCGGCATCCGCATCGTCATCATCATCATCACTGATGGCGTCATCAGTGATGTCACTGATGACGTCATCGGCATCGTCACATGGCCCCAGGTCACGTGACCCCCCCCCCCCTACGTCACGTGACGCCCCAAGGTCACGTGACCCCCCCCCGTACCCTTCCCTCCTCCTCCTCAAGAGCTTAGCTCTAATTCGGCGTTACAGGGAGTTGTAAACGGCTTTCATTTTTTGCGATGATCTCCGGATTTGTAGAGGGTGCCTGAGCGTCACTTTATGACATATTTTAGGGTTGTACAAATATTCTAAAATTCAGAATATTGAAGCGAATTACGCCGTATTCTACTCGCACTTTGAATTGGTGAGGAGTATTCGGCAACTTCAAATATTTTCAAAGTATTTCTTCACTGCTATACACTGCCGCAACGCACCGGTGTATAGCGGTGAAGCGTGATGCATGCGTGGCGGAGCAAAGCACTGAAACTTTTGTGAGCACGATGGTGCAAAGCGGTAAAGCATGACGTGCCTGGTGCAGCATGAATGCTGCAGTATCAAGGAGTGTGGAAGGGGCGCAAGGGAAAGGTGGGTTCCGTAGCACCTTTTGAAGGTTGCTAGGATTCCTTGTCACCAGAAAATTCGCGAACATTTGTTTGTAAAGGTTGAGTCAAGGTGCCGGATAATGCATTATCCGGCAATACAATTGGCGCCTGCATGTAACAGGCCAGCATTTCACCATGTTCCTCTTGTCACCCCAGGGGCAGGGCCAGATTACCCATATTTAACTGCTCAAATGAATAGGGCCCTCTCTGAGGGTATCCCCCCCTGACAGGGGGCGTGTTCCAAACCTTACTCGACTGGATCCCAGCTACACCTGCGGGTCATGTCACGTGACATTTCAAGCTGAGCAACGCCAAACGAAAAAAGGTTTTCGAACACCAAGGTATGAAACTGTTACTCTAGAGTGAGATTGGGTAAATTTCGGAATACGACCAGGTTGATCACAACCGCTGGCCATTGCTGAATCAAAGGCAGCTGGCGTTGGCACGAGAGCGCTCGACACAGAACACGCAGAGTGGTCTGTGTTAACCGTTGCGTACAGCGTACATAAATTTTTTTTCTGCGTCTACCCTTCGCCGGAATATTCTGCAGGCTTGATTTGAAACAGGGTGATACGGTATTCATGCCCGTGCAACTCCAAGACTCGTGGTGGTCAGCCCGAGCGGATGCTATGAAGCTCTGTTCGCTCAAGAAATTAGGGTCGCCTTGAGGGTCTGAAGGTTAGGAAGAACTAGCAGAGACATGGGTTATGGTTGAAGACTATGGGTATGACTGCAACAGTCGTAGCTTAATTCAGGGATAGAGTGTTGCAATGCTTCAATGCCATCAGAAGAACGCTACATAATCAGACGCTCACATTGAATGAAGCTGTAAACCTGACGAAATAATTGAGTGATTATGTATCCGGTCTAAGAAAAAGATTCAATGAAATGAAACAGGCAGCGAAGGAAACATTGGGAACTACGTACAAAGCAAAAATCATGAGAAAGCAAACCGATCGGCACAAATGGCAACCTTCACCCTCAAGATGCCTCACTGATTTTGCACTGTGATACCAATATTGGCATGATTGACAACCTTCTGCATTCACTTAAAATTCGTTTCACTGCTTACAGCAAAGTCTGCCTACAGTTTAGTTTTTATTGCCGACCGCGGCACACTTTTGTTGAAACAGTGGTGATTCCAGGCAATGGATAAATCTGGTCTGTCGGACGATTTCCCCGATGAACTAGAACAGGTCCTTTTATTTTCCAAAAAGGAAGGCTTCTGTAAGAAACATTCCAAAACTGTAGTCTGAGAAAAGCTTCAAGGCTCATTTCTAGGTGTTCATGTACCCATTCTAGATTGTTATTTTTTTATGTTTACAAACTGCAGGGGTGAACAATCCCTCTGTAGACATAACACAGACCTCGATCAATGATGGCCGATGACCGCCTCAGTGAAATGTCCTTGCGAAGTGTGCAGATGGATACTCTCCCTTGGGTCGAAGTCGAAAAGTTTATAATCGCGATTTGAACAAAAGACCCGGAAGATCTCGTAAAATGTAGACATGATAGCAGCTTTCTTGTAAATTGTAAATAATGCTGAAGACAACGGTTGTGCAAATATTCATAACTTTTAAATATTGAAGCGAATAATGCCGTATTTGATTCATACTTTGAATCGAATAGGATTATTCGGTAATTTTGAATATTTTCGAAGTCTGAAAATAGGTCTGCAAAATGTTGAGCCCCCCCCGCAAAAATTAAGATGCTTTGCCATAGTGCTGTCGTGTAAAGTGTGAAGCTTCATGCAAGCATGTCGGGTGAAGTGGGTGTCGGGTGGAGCTTTGTGCGAGCGTGCAGTGCAAAGCAAAGAAGCTTGGCATCCCCGACCGAGCTCGAGGGCTACACTGTGGAGGCATACTTGGTTGATATGATAATCTTAGGTTATATTGTCTAAAGGAAACTGGCTTTGTAGTATCACAGAAGCCACCGTCCTGCCATTTTACGAAGTATCTCCTCACAATCTTTTAGCTTGTTCTCAACTGGTGTCAGCTGCTTGTGCAAGCTGATGAAGCATTCGGAGAAGATAACTATTTCGGTAGTTGGGAAGATGACATGGCAAGCCCAGTTGAAAATGTAACGAGATACATTATTCCCTTGAATGTTGTGAGACCAGGAATATATTTTTACGTGTATTTCGATGCTGAAATTCAAGTGCTGACCCACAATCTGGTGTTCTGTATATTGTTACAAAGGGAATGGAAGACCTACATATCATAGGTAAACTAGGCTTGTGTTGCTGTACCGGTTCCTTGACCACCGCTATGGTTCTCTCTAAGAGTAGCCTGAGGCAGTTGTGTTCAGTCCCCAGAATATCAAGTAGAGTCACTGCCTGCACTTTGATGGTCTCACACAGTCCATTCATGAGCGTGCATTGGTGTTACCATGTGAGACACCGTCAATTTTCTGGCAATGAAATGAACTCGCTACCATTCCTCTTGCCATTGCAGATTTTTCAAGTGTAACTAGCCCCCCGTAATGAGCTGAAGTAGGGTGGTAGATTGGGATAGTTGGTAAGAGCGAAACTAATCATGATGGAAAGCAACCTCTCTTACAAAACAAAGTGAAAAAAAAAAATTCTTTATTCATAAAATGGAGTTTAGCACTGCCACATTGTAAGGCTCTATCCCTCTGATTGCCAGCTGCCTGGTTGGCATGTGTGTTTTTGTTAATGTAATAAGACTAAAATGCTTCCTTTTCATAAAATAAACTACACTTGAAGGTCATCCATTGTTTTGTTGTGTTAGTGCCTTTACTTCATCCTTGTGTCTGAGGCTGTTTTCCATTATTTTTATACTATAATAATCATTTTCAACTGACCCTGTGTGCCTTCCTGGCCACAGACAAGCCACCCCCACAACCAATACCTTAACAGTGCATATGTACTGTATTGTCGAAAGGGGAATTTGGACAGGACATTTTCACCTGTGCCAATGCCAGCGAGCACCTTTCCCTGCAATACAGCGGTGTCTTTCGGTGAAGCAAACCTATGCTGATCTGCGAAAGTATGAGAGTGTGCTTCATTGCGAAGTCATTAAGTTCTCAATTTAACATAAAGAAAAAATGGGAATATATATACTCAATTGATCAAGCTATCTACGTTGCGAAAATAATTTTAAATATGCTAAACGCATTTTTGTTTCGAAACCGGGGAACCAGCGCACGGTAACGAGAGTATGTTTACAAACATCCCGGCGCCATCTTGTAACGGCTCTCCGTGGATTTTTTCCTTGCGTTCTAAGTTTTGATGACGCCTTTCCCCCCTGTTATCTTCGTCGTCGCACCTACAGCCCTCAGAGATGGGTAAGTAGACCCGTGTACCGCGAATGCAGTGAGCCTGTAACATCTACATGTGTGTAGGCGTTGTAAAATAACATCTACACCATATGGTATGGAACTACAGTTTCAAGAAGCCGAATGGTTGGGCATTCCGCGCGTACAGGCCTCGGAGCTCGAGATAGCATCTGCGTCGTGTGCGAGGAACATGGTTATTCGAAACGCTCAATTGAAACTGAAGATAGCGAAGATCTCTGTTACCTCGATACGGCTACGTGAAAGTGCTTCGCTTATCACGTTGGTCGTAGCTACCAAGTGCGGGAGGTGCGCTGAGACTTTCTAACCGAGTTGGGCGCCTATTAGGACGCAGACGAGTTGAATATGATCACTTTTCTTTTTCAGTTACTTAGGTACGACGGGAGACAGGCGTTTAAGCGTTCCGACACGTTATTCCCGGTGCCTACCGTGTTTCCAACCTGATTGACGCGTGAGACGTAGCAATACTTTTAATCAATTTCCAAGGCGATCAGAAAGCTCCAGTGCAACAGCTCCACGTTGGACGATACCTCAGCGTGCTGTAAGTCTGTGAAAACGACCGTTTTTTTTTTTTTGTGTGTGTGTGTTTCGTTTGAAAGGCCTCCAGCGTCTGCGGGGAAACTGTCACATGTCGTCTTGGTTCAAACAAATACTCTTCGAACAAATCGTTGCTAGGGGCGTTGCTATGGGCTAATGCATAGAGACTCCACATGAGGCTTGATTTTTGCTTACAAGTAAGTCAATAATTTTTTGTAAGCAATCTAACTTCTTGATATCTAATTATGATGTTCTTGTTGTTTCTGTGTCGTATTGCAACGAGGAAAGCCATTTCTGAAGTATTACACTCCGCTTTGCTTTGGTAGTGGACGACACGATAGATTTGCTGGCCTAGCTCTGTTGCAGCGGGCGTCTTCATTGAATTGTTTCTGTAAACCAGTGACAAAAACAAGTGCATCATCATGACTGTAAAAACCTCCACAATGTGCCTTTTTTTTTTTTTCCTTGTGAAGAATATAGCTTTGTTCGGAGGGGCGAAAATGCTGTAAAATCAACCCTCCTCATGCAAATCAGTTACGACGACGACCCGAGGTGCATTACCGGCGTAGTGCAGGCCACCATGAGAAACAAATCTTATGCCTTCGAGGTAAGTCGTTTATTATTATTGAGGCTTGTACTACATACTAAATTAAAAAGCTAGTCCAAACAGGAGAACATATGGAGAGCACAATGAAAAAAAATCATTAAAGGTAGATATATAGGCATAAACAAAATAACCGGATAGCGTATGGACACATGCATACTTCTCAACGCCGTTTTGCCATAAAAATGTTAAGGCCCATTCACACTCTTGCGATCTCTTAAAACTAGGTTCCTTGAAACCTCTCACGAGAGGACACGCTGGCGCCATCTATTGGGTGGCAGTGTAAACTTGACAGTCCGGCATATTTTCTATTTGTCGTGCATTATTTCTTTTTTTCTTGGCTCGAAAAACTTTTGTCAACGTTATAAACAAGCCTTTCTTATAGGTATTATGCACATTTGATCTCGGAAATACTGCAAAACCTTCGTTCTTGTTAAATGCAGTTCCAGGGTTGCCGCATAGATGGCGCCAGCGTGTTCTCTCGTCCCAAGAAATTTTAAGAGGTTTTAACAAGTCTCGTCTTTCCTGCAAGAGTGAACAGGCCTTAAGCGCCATTCACAGTCTTGTGACCGAGTAAGACCGAGAGAGACCAAACCGGCTTTTGAGCCTCTTGCGATTCCTTAGGACCGGATGCGCTGCAGCAGAGGTGGTCCTAAGAGATTGCAAGAGGCTTAAAAATTGGTCTGGTCTCTCTTGGTCGCAAGAGTGTGAACGGGCCTTTAAGACTACTGAAAGTTTGATCTGGATTTCACTCTCACTACTACTTGCATGCAACTACTTTATCAATATTACAGTAATAAAATATAAATATACCGCCATATTTTCAAACAATATGACCGAACAGAATATGGGTTTTACGTGCTCTTGGTTGGTTTGGCCCTTTTTTTACATCAAGGCAACTGTCCGCCAGTGCTACATGTACTCACCTTGTTTTTTATCCAGTTCTCTCACGCTTTGGGGTATTGCGGGAATCTGAAGAAACAGCAAGAACCTTTCTTCACGCGATGGTTACAACCAGGTATGAAGCACTCTCACATAGGGCGAGTCCGCAAACAAAATTTGGGATCTCAACCGATCGCCTGAAGTGCTTTTCTCACAGGTGCAATGCAACCTTTTAGCAGACAACCATCTCGATCGACGACCGGACTTTCAATAAACCATATTTTGCATTGCACCCCACTATGAATTCTTATAAGTGTCTGAAGGTCATTATATTTCAAACAAATACAATTTCAGAATATAGTCTTTATTCACACGATTCAAACGATGGCGCCAGCTTGTGGCAGACGGCATACTTCTTGTATTCGTAGTCCGCTGCAGGCATCTTGAGGACTGGAAGTTCCAGTTGTAAATATTCCAGAAACAAGCAATTATTGGCACACTTCTGTCTAAACATATAAGACATTCAAGCTTTCTGTATCTGTGAATTTTAGAAGTTTAAATCCTACTCCTGATTTTTGAACAGTCGGGTTTTCGTAGCAAAACCTAGCCACATGTATTTCTCCACAACATCGACCCTAGCAACGGTTTGTTTGGACTCTTGACGTCACAGTTACGGAGTCAATTGCTGGCTTCCATAACCAATTGGCCCATTATTTATTACTTGTTCTACAAACCCATTTTTTAATTGTACTTTATTAGCTCAATATTTATCGTAAACATACCCAAATCAAGTTAAAATAAAGATCTGGTTTTTCCACTGGTCAAAACATGACTCATTAATTATTAAGATTGCTGATATGTGTTTGAAGTGAACAATTTTATGAACCTCTTACAAATATAGGGTAGTCCAAGTCGCCAGGCTCAATCTAAAATGGACCGTAAAAATCGACGCCTGCACGTAGCAATCTAAACTTTTCGTCAAAGGTGTATTCCACAGATCAGTTTATTTTTTGGAAAATTATAAAGCATAGCTCTCCTTCTGTAAAAAAAGGCCAAGAAATTTGCTAGGGTCTACGGCAGGCAGTGGCGCAGACGACAAGGGTCCAGTAGGGGGTGTTTGGCGTTCATGTTGACAGATGGCGCTACCTCCTCATAGCGACGGCTCGCGACCACCATAGTTTATTAAAATTAAACATCTTTTTGAAATGTACCGTCGGTTAAAAAATTAATGCCAGAAATAAAAGCAAAACTTAAAGTAAAAGGAAAAAAAATGTGTCTGCATAACGACGGTGCTTTTGCTGCAAACGGATATCGTCTACGTGTCGTCTGCTTTCTTTCACTGGTCGGCTGCACTTTTGAACACTGCTCCAGACGCCATCTATCAATACGAACGCCATGCACAACCCGCTAGTGGACTTGGTCGTCTGGGTCGCTGCCCGCCGTAGACCCTGGCAAGTTTCTTGGCCTTATTTTTTATACAAAGAGAACTACGCTTTTTAATTTTACAAGAAAAAACCGACCTGTGAGATACACCTTTGACGGAAAGTTTAGATTGCTGCGTGCAGGCGTCGATTTTTACGGTCCATTTTAGATCGAGCCTGGTGTCTTGGACCACCCTATATAATGAGGAATTTCTCTCCATTTTAACATTTCTGTGCCCTCTCTCAATATCAGAAAGGCTTCTTTCTGAACCCTTTGGTGTTCAAAGGAAGTTCATGCATGGGCCAAAGCTGGTGTGCTTCAATAGGGAGTGGTACCAGGTGCTTGGGTTATGCCATCTATTCCTGATGTCTCTACCTTGCAGTGGGCTTTTGGAAGCACATTACCAGGGTGAAAAAAAAGGAACTGCCAGAAGTAAACTGTTCAGCGTGTTGGTGATAACTGAGAGACTAGGAACAATAAATACACATAGGGACAAGGGGCAGACACATACGAATGTTTGTCTTTTTCTTTTTTATAGTAAAACAAGTTTACTTTATTTCATGTGTAGGAACATTTATTCGGGAGATCTGTGGTGATGCAGAAAGCCAAGTAAATATCATGAAGGCCTGCGGCACCGTGTCTCGTGGTGTCATGAGAGAGAGAAGTGGGCACAATGTTAAAATAGACCTTGTGATCAGGGGCGGATTTAGAGGGGGGGTCCGGATGTCCTGACCCCCCTCTTGATTTCAGCATGTGTAAAATTTAGGGCGTGAAACGAGGGAGAGGGGGAAGGAGTTCCTAAACAAATGGTACGCTGACCAACACCTCACCTCCCTCCTCAGGAAATCCCTGCATCCGCCCCTGCTTGTGACTAAGAGCCGATTTTAGAGGTATATGTACTAGTTTTGAGCTTTAAAGGGGAACTCCGGCGACTTTTTGAGCAACCCCAACTAACTATATTTTTGAAATCGCCGTCCTTTACTCTTTCTAATATGTTATTTTGTATCGCGAAATTCAGAATAGTTATAGTGAAATCGGCAAATGAAAATGACGCCAAAACGAAGATTCGAATATACCCGCGCTTTTCATTGCCGTGACGTCACGAATGTGCCGGCTTGCGGTTCGAGCGGGCAGTCTAAAAATGAACTATGCCGAGCATTTGTATCGTGCTGCTGCGCGGGAGCTGGAGCGACCTTCCAAAGCATTCATTTGACACCATAAAACTGCTTGTAATCAGTTGAAAACAAAGTCTACAGCCCAAAGAGTGAACCCCTGCACACTCATGACGTCACTTTTTTAATGTTGCCAGTAGAGCGTTTCACTTTGGAAAACACGATGAGGACCAAGATTGTAAATTCTGTAACTTCACAAAAAAAAAACTATTTTGTCCAAATATTTGGGTTACTAGTTCAGCGATGTTTGTTGGTGTTTTTAGGCAAATCGGGGACTATGAAGAAAGCGGCGGAGTACCCCTTTAAGCCTCTAAATATGCTAAAAAAGAGCAAATGCCGATGGTAAGTTTTGACGAGTGTCGTGTGGCGTTTTTGAACCACGCTCAATCTCAGAGTATTCAAAAAAGAGCTTCTATATTTTTTTATTGTGATATATATTCAAGTCGGTAAAACGACATTCCAGCTACTATTTATTATTCGTCGATCAATCTTTGTAAAAAAATCCCCGAACATGCTTCCGCGAACAAACTGCAGATTTTTTTTAGTTGACTATGTTTAGTTTTGTTTTTAAAATAATACCATGAGTAGAACCTTTCATTGCCTTCCACATTATGCAAAGTTTGTGTCTTAATCAGATACGAGTATTGAGAAATACCCAGGATTTTGGGACAGGAGCGCGCCGACACTACTTGCGCCATCTATCGGCAGCGGTGGCGGGACGGCCCGTAACTCAATGGGACGAACTAGATATATTTTATTTCACAAAATTCTAAGCGGTCCATTATATTGCTCTCAGCGCACTTTTTTAATAGATACCTTTTCTGTTCATTGTGCTAAATTTAAGGACTGTATGTCTAAGATAAATAGAGCCAACTGTCAATCGGAAAAAAATGCATTATACGTATGGGAGTACGGTGATTTACAGAGAAATATTTGAGTTAAAACTCTATTTACAAACTAACTACTCCGTATTCCGAGTTTCTCTCAACGGTTATATAAGCTCCAGTTCTCCAGCTACATCATGGTACTATTTTCTTCGCAATCCGTTAATTCTACAAAGCGCCCAGGTCATTAAAAGAACAAAAGGCAGGGCTTTGTAAATGAATTCAGGGCTGTTTAGAGCAGCAAAAAGCTGTTTCTCGCGCATAATAAGAAAGTAACTGAATTAATATAACCATAAATGGTGCATGATAGATGTGCATCACTCATTCCTAGCACATAATTGCCAAACCCCCGGGGTTCAAACCTGGGGTTCGAACCTGGGGCTCCTGAATAAAAAATATAAATGAAATACGAATTTGTTTTGCGGTGGAGCATGAACGTTTCTCCAGGACGTGAAAGCATTTTTTGTAAGGAGGATACGATATTACATCTAATTTCTCAAATCAAGGTAAAAAAAAAAAAACAATCAAGCAGCACTAACGCCACGCACACGAAAAGAAAAATTATTACGCGGACTTCTACCGCGCTGTTATAATAATGATGTGTTTTTTAAGTGAACGTGTGAACACATTTTTGAGTTGCCGTTCTTCAACGAGTTATTTAAATATGACCATAATGTAATTAATTAAAATTCATCTTAATCCTTTGGGCATACTCAAGACACAAAATGAGCAGCGTGTTATGAGCTGCGCTGGGTGTTTGTTTATGGGATTTTCTAAACCCTTTCATACGTACAATATGTCCGATGGTCACGCGGGTGGGGCACGTGATGTCACAGTGTCGCGTCATAACGTCACGTCACGTGACACAATGTAGAGTTATGTCATAGTATCTTGACATCGTGATTTTTAGTGTCACGCCATGGTGTCAAGTCACGTGCCTTGTGTAGTATAGCGTGACATTGTTAAATGGTTGGTATCACGTGACGTCGGTATGCTGATGAAGAAACGTGGTCACACCTCACTGATAATGTCATGTGACAACCGTGACCTAAATTTGGTGGGCGATACCTCGCCCGTCAAATTTTGCATTTCTGCAATGCATTCGTAACTTTTAACTTAGCGGGACCTAGTTCGCTATATATGGTGTGGGCGTTTGACGGTTTCTTGAGGCGGTCCTCGTGACAGCTTGTCACGCTTTCTAGGTACGGTGGAGATTATAATGTAAAATTGACCACTTAAATGCGCGCGAGCCGCGGGAAATGTTGCCTTTCGTTATTTTTTTCGGCAAATACGCTCCGCGCGCGTGACACGCCCAAGATGGTCACTTTGCAAGTCAGCTTCTCTTGCAGTACTGGCAACAAAGATCGCTAATATATACTTTTTTCGCCTTAGACTAGAAGCTCCGCCTTCAGCGCGAGCTCAATGATTGCCGCAGTGCTTTAGTAGCACGTTGCGCGTTACTGTCCTCAGTAAAGGCCAACTTATCGCCTGCTAACCTCTGATGATGTCCAGATCACGAGCGACTCCAGATTGACTCTCGGAAACCCTTGTCTTATTGAACCGCATCGCAGTTTACACCAAACAAAATCACAACCTTCGACCCTCAACCACGAAGGATTTAATAAAATATACTAGTATTCTATCATTTTTGATACTTGAGACCAGAATATAAACTCTCATGCCCAGCAAACAGGATAAAATTCTCATCCTCCAAAACAGCCTACTAGGAAATTTCAGTTTTCACAGTTTTTTCCGAAGGGTCCCATGCATTAGCTTGTGTAAAACAATAGCTGCCGACGGTGCCGCTCGACCCCAGCTAGAATTGACGGTCAAAAAGGGGACGGGGCCCGAAAATATCGGCCAAGACGCCCCTCTGAAGAACCTAGAATTGAAAAGGATCGATAACTGGGCGAGTTGGTGAGAGTTCATGTTGGAAAACAGCGCGACTGGGACGGGGACACACAGAGATGAAGAGGACACAAGACAAAGCGCTGACTAGCAACTGGTTCGTTATTACAACATAAGGAAGGATGACAATTAAATGAAAAACATGGAGTCAAATGCTCGCGCGCTTGCTTGACGCCTCGTGGAATAAGCCCCTTTCTTCTTTTTTTTCTTTTTCATCCGATTGTTGACTAGTGTTCTTCTTTCCTCAAGAGCTTGGGTTACCCTGAATCCAAAAACTTCATCTCGTTGGGAGTCATAGTCACCGAAGGTTGGCTCACACACGAACTGTTGCTCTTCATGATGTTGTAGCCAATGTTGACAATGAAATGAAAAATGTTTTCCATTTCATTGTCATCCTTCCTTATGTTGTAATAACGAACCAGTTGCTAGTCAGCGCTTTGTCTCGTGTCCTCTTCATCTCTGTGTGTCCTCGTCCCAGTCGCGCTGTTTTCCAACTAGAATTGAACCCCGAGCGTACTCTAACCCACCACAAATGACAGCAGGCTTGGTCTATTCTTAGAACCCCGGAGAACCTTTCGGGAATCAGATTATTTGGAGAGTTACTTTAATCGCAATAGGGTCTCTCCCATAAAACAAACATCCCAAAAGGGGGCGTGGCTCAAAAATATGGGCAAAGGCGCCATTCTGAGGAACCTAGAGTTCAACCCGTAATCTGTCCCACAATATGTGATAGCAGGCTTAGTCTATTCTTAGAATCCCGGAGAGCATTTCGGGAATCGGATTATTTCGAGAGTTATTTTAATCGGAACAGGGTCTCTCCCATCAAAATCGGCCAAAAGGGGGGCGTGGTTCGAAAATATGGGCAAAGGCGCCGCTCTGAGGAACCTAGAGTTCAACCCTTAGCGTACTCTATCCCACCACAAATGATAGCAGGCTTGGTCTATTCTTAGAATCCCGGAGAGCATTTCGGGAATCAGATTATTTTGCGAGTTATTTTAATCGGAACAGGGTCTCTCCCATCAAAATCGGCCAAAAAGGGGGCGTGGTTCGAAAATATGGGCAAAGGCGCCGCTCTGAGGAACCTAGAGTTCAACCATGAGCGTACTCTATCCCATCACAAATGATAGCAGGCTTGGTGTATTCTTAGAATTCCGGAGAGCATTTCGGGAATCAGATTATTTCGCGAGTTATTTTAATCGGAACAGGGTCTCTCCCATCAAAATCGGCCAAAAAGGGGGCGTGGTTCGAAAATATGGGCAAAGGCGCCGCTCTGAGGAACCTAGGGCTCGACCCTGAGCGTACTCTATCCCATCACAAATGATAGCAGGCTTGGTCTATTCTTAGAATCCCGGAGAGCATTTCGGGAATCAGATTATTTTTCGAGTTATTTTAATCAGAACAGGGTCTCTCCCATCAAAGTCGGCCAAAAAGGGGCGTGGTTCGAAAATATGGGCAAAGGCGCCGCTCTGAGGAACCTAGGGCTCGACCCTGAGCGTACTCTATCCCATCACAAATGATAGCAGGCTTGGTCTGTTCTTAGAATCCCGGAGAGCATTTCGGGAATCAGATTATTTTTCGAGTTATTTTAATTGGAACAGGGTCTCTCCCATCAAAGTCGGCCAAAAAGGGGGCGTGGTTCGAAAATATGGGCAAAGGCGCCGCTCCGAGGAACCTAGAGTTCAACCCTGAGCGTACTCTATCCCATCACAAATGATAGCAGGCTTGGTCTATTCTTAGAATTCCGGAGAGCATTTCGGGAATCAGATTATTTTTCGAGTTATTTTAATTGGAACAGGGTCTCTCCCATCAAAATCGGCCAAAAAGGGGGCGTGGTTCGAAAATATGGGCAAAGGCGCCGCTCTGAGGAACCTAGGGCTCGACCCTGAGCGTACTCTATCCCATCACAAATGATAGCAGGCTTGGTCTATTCTTAGAATTCCGGAGAGCATTTCGGGAATCAGATTATTTTTCGAGTTATTTTAATTGGAACAGGGTCTCTCCCATCAAAATCGGCCAAAAAGGGGGCGTGGTTCGAAAATATGGGCAAAGGCGCCGCTCTGAGGAACCTAGGGCTCGACCCTGAGCGTACTCTATCCCATCACAAATGATAGCAGGCTTGGTCTATTCTTAGAATTCCGGAGAGCATTTCGGGAATCAGATTATTTTTCGAGTTATTTTAATTGGAACAGGGTCTCTCCCATCAAAATCGGCCAAAAAGGGGGCGTGGTTCGAAAATATGGGCAAAGGCGCCGCTCCGAGGAACCTAGAGTTCAACCCTGAGCGTACTCAATCCCACCACAAATGATAGCAGGCTTGGTCTATTCTTTGAATCCCGGAGAGCATTTCGGGAATCAGATTATTTCGCGAGTTATTTTAATTGGAACAGGGTCTCTCCCATCAAAATCGGCCAAAAAGGGGGCGTGGTTCGAAAATATGGGCAAAGGCGCCGCTCCGAGGAACCTAGAGTTCAACCCTGAGCGTACTCAATCCCACCACAAATGATAGCAGGCTTGGTCTATTCTTAGAATTCCGGAGAGCATTTCGGGAATCAGATTATTTTTCGAGTTATTTTAATTGGAACAGGGTCTCTCCCATCAAAATCGGCCAAAAAGGGGGCGTGGTTCGAAAATATGGGCAAAGGCGCCGCTCCGAGGAACCTAGAGTTCAACCCTGAGCGTACTCAATCCCACCACAAATGATAGCAGGCTTGGTCTATTCTTAGAATTCCGGAGAGCATTTCGGGAATCAGATTATTTTTCGAGTTATTTTAATTGGAACAGGGTCTCTCCCATCAAAATCGGCCAAAAAGGGGGCGTGGTTCGAAAATATGGGCAAAGGCGCCGCTCCGAGGAACCTAGAGTTCAACCCTGAGCGTACTCAATCCCACCACAAATGATAGCAGGCTTGGTCTATTTTTAGAATCCCGGAGAGCATTTCGGGAATCGGATTATTTCGCGAGTTATTTTAATCGGAACAGGGTCTCTCCCATCAAAATCGGCCAAAAAGGGGGCGTGGTTCGAAAATATGGGCAAAGGCGCCGCTCTGAGGAACCTAGAGTTCAACCATGAGCGTACTCTATCCCACCACATATGATAGCAGGCTTGGTCTATTCTTAGAATCCCGGAGAGCATTTCGGGAATCAGATTATTTTGCGAGTTATTTTAATTGGAACAGGGTCTCTCCCATCAAAATCGGCCAAAAAGGGGGCGTGGTTCGAAAATATGGGCAAAGGCGCCGCTCTGAGGAACCTAGAGTTCAACCCTGAGCGTACTCTATCCCATCACAAATTATAGCAGGCTTGGTCTATTCTTAGAATTCCGGAGAGCATTTCGGGAATCAGATTATTTCGCGAGTTATTTTAATTGGAACAGGGTCTCTCCCATCAAAATCGGCCAAAAAGGGGGCGTGGTTCGAAAATATGGGCAAAGGCGCCGCTCTGAGGAACCTAGAGTTCAACCCTGAGCGTACTCTATCCCACCACAAATGATAGCAGGCTTGGTCTATTCTTAGAATCCCGGAGAGCATTTCGGGAATCAGATTATTTTGCGAGTTATTTTAATTGGAACAGGGTCTCTCCCATCAAAATCGGCCAAAAAGGGGCGTGGTTCGAAAATATGGGCAAAGGCGCCGCTCTGAGGAACCTAGAGTTCAACCCTGAGCGTACTTTATCCCATCACAAATGATAGCAGGCTTGGTCTATTCTTAGAATCCCGGAGAGCATTTCGGGAATCGGATTATTTCGCGAGTTATCTTAATTGGAACAGGGTCTCTCCCATCAAAATCGGCCAAAAAGGGGGCGTGGTTCGAAAATATGGGCAAAGGCGCCGCTCTGAGGAACCTAGGGCTCGACCCTGAGCGTACTCTATCCCATCACAAATGATAGCAGGCTTGGTCTATTCTTTGAATCCCGGAGAGCATTTCGGGAATCAGATTATTTCGCGAGTTATTTTAATCGGAACAGGGTCTCTCCCATCAAAGTCGGCCAAAAAGGGGGTGTGGTTCGAAAATATGGGCAAAGGCGCCGCTCTGAGGAACCTAGAGTTCAACCCTGAGCGTACTCTATCCCACCACAAATGATAGCAGGCTTGGTCTATTCTTAGAATCCCGGAGAGCATTTCGGGAATCAGATTATTTTTCGAGTTATTTTAATCGGAACAGGGTCTCTCCCATCAAAATCTGCCAAAAAGGGGGCGTGGTTCGAAAATATGGGTAAAGGCGCCGCTCTGAGGAACCTAGAGTTCAACCATGAGCGTACTCTATCCCATCACAAATGATAGCAGGCTTGGTCTATTCTTTGAATCCCGGAGAGCATTTCGGGAATCAGATTATTTCGCGAGTTATTTTAATCGGAACAGGGTCTCTCCCATCAAAATCGGCCAAAAAGGGGGCATGGTTCGAAAATATGGGCAAAGGCGCCGCTCTGAGGAACCTAGAGTTCAACCCTGAGCGTACTCTATCCCACCACAAATGATAGCAGGCTTGGTCTATTCTTAGAATCCCGGAGAGCATTTCGGGAATCAGATTATTTTTCGAGTTATTTTAATCGGAACAGGGTCTCTCCTATCAAAATCGGCCAAAAAATGGGCGTGGTTCGAAAATATGGGCAAAGGCGCCGCCCTGAGGAACCTAGAGTTCAACCCTGAGCGTACTCTATCCCACCACAAATGATAGCAGGCTTGGTCTATTCTTAGAATCCCGGAGAGCATTTCGGGAATCAGATTATTTTTCGAGTTATTTTAATCGGAACAGGGTCTCTCCCATCAAAATCGGCCAAAAAATGGGCGTAATTCGAAAATATGGGCAAAGGCGCCGCTCTGAGGAACCTAGAGTTCAACCCTGAGCGTACTCTATCCCACCACTAATGATAGCAGGCTTGGTCTATTTTTAGAATCCCGGAGAGCATTTCGGGAATCAGATTATTTCTTGAGTTATTTTAATTGGAACAGGTTCTCTCCCTTCAAAATCGGACAAAAAGGGGGCGTGGTTCGAAAATATGGGCAAAAGCGCCGCTCTGAGGAACCTAGTTCTCGACCCTGAGAGGACTCTAATGTATATGTAATAATAGAGGAGGTCCTGTATTAGAATTCCGGAGAGCAATTGGATTATTGAGATATGCTTCGAGTTATATCAGTTGAAACATGGTCACACATGTCGAAATTCACCAAAAAAGGGGCGTATTATGGAACATTTGGGGAAAAGCTTCTACCCCAGGGTTCAACACTGAGAGTACTCTAAGTTCTAAACCATCAAATGTGATAATAGAGGAATTTGTTTATTTAAGGCCGGAGAGCAATTGGATTTGCGGAATATTTCTCGAGTTGCTCGATTGAAACATAGTCGAGCACGTAAAATTTTACGAAACGAAAATGTGTGTCTCGAACATGGCACACTGCAAAGGAAAAAAAATTACCAGCCTGCCTAGGACGAGCATCTCGTAAAACAAATGTTGAGGCAAAATATTTTTCAGAGGTTAATTTTTGGCGCTAGGCTCATTTTTATTTAGCAGCTTTTAAACGATGGCGCCAAAACTCTGAGCGTTCTCATGGGCTAATCTAATGGAGCTGCGAACGAGACGCGGCGGCGGCGGGCAATCGGTTCACTCTGCGACACTGCGCTGCCGCTTGGGCCGGAAGTCCGCCCTGTCCAAATATCCCCACAATCCCCAATGTGCCCTTGAAGGGAGATGGTGGCCGAGTGCACACCAGCTCGGAGCACGTAGAGCGAAACTCGCGCTGCAGAACCCAGGGATCCTGTATTCGATCCACACTCCTGCCCGTTTCGATCTGGATGAGCATCGTACCGGCATGCAGTACCGTGTATCACTGCTGCGTGGTGCACGTTAAAGACCCCAGGCTAGCGGCTGTACTGCACTGACTAAATTGCTTATCCACAGCTGGGAGACAAGTCGCCCGTTGAGGCAGACTAAGTTCTAGGCTGCATAAGCATACACACAACTCAATTTTTCTACCCTTGAGCATGAATCTACAGTAGCGGATTAATTCGAACCAACAAAAAAGAGGTACGCGCCGTAAATAAAGCTCTAGAATTTTTTTTTTCGTTCATAATTAATTTTATGACATCCGGAATCCATTCAGTTTGCTTGAAGTTGTTTTTTTCCTTTGCTTTGTATTTTTAAGGCAAAGGCTCCGACCGCAGAAGCCTAATGTTCAACCCTGACAGGACTCTAAAACTTTTCATTTGATAATTGAGGAGGTTATCTAGTACTATTTCTGAGAGCAATTGAATTATCGGGGTTTTTCTTTAGTTATTTCCATTGAAACGTGGTCATTCACATCAAAATTCAGCAAAACATGGGTGGCATTCGAAATTGGCGCAAGGGCGCAGCTTTCAGGGAACACTAACCCATCGCATTGCGATGGTAGAGGATGTTTTATATTATAATTCGGGAGACGGAATTGACTTATTGGAATATTTTTTCATTTATATTGTGTCGCTCGTGTTCGCAAAACAGGCATGTTCTGCTGATTACAGATTCGCGCAAGGGGTCCGCCCATTCCGTTCACACACTAGTCTGTGGAGTTTAGATTTCTGGTACTTCCACATCATTTAACTTATCGAAACTTATCGAAGAGGAGATTTTAGTCCATTCCCATCCCTAGGGTGTTTCGGCAGTTCCCTTCCTTTAATTCTGTCATATGATGTATTGTTCTAACCACTTGCATTTAAGAATCGGATCTAAGAAAGCAATGTATCTGTTTTAAACAACCTCGAAAATAAGCTGAAAAAGTTATAATTTAACAACCATAGATTTCATTCGGGCAGAGGTGGGGCTCTGCCTACTCCTCTCATGCCCCAATCGTGTGTGCTAATACCCGGGATCTCACATGCAGAAGCCACAGTCAGGTCATTATGTGCGAGTTAGTGCAAGGCTATCGGATTCTTTAGCCTGCACCCAAATCTCAAATTGACTACACGAAATTTTCTACTATCCGTACGCGGAGGAAACCGAGCGTGTTTTAAAACTAGAAACAAAACAAGTCCATAAAAAAAAAAAAAAAAAGAAACGAGCCAGTTTGTTGGCCGCTCCCAAATAATCCCTGTCATTCGGTATTGAGGCGGATAACTTAGAAGGGTTACAAAGGATTTGTCCGGGGAGAAGGTCAAGGTTTTCGTTGCGAGCTGACGCATCCTTGAGGATCCCAACCCTCCTCGCTCACCAAGGTCACAGTGGCCGCAAAGTCGAAGTGTCTCATTGTCCAGTATGGCCGACAACCGACGACACCTGTTTTAACGCCAGCCTGGGTTTGGAATGCACCTTAGGCGATCTCAGAAACCTCCTCAAAGCCCCCGACCTACAAAAAGCTTTTCCCACGAGAAGAAAAATCCTCCTCGCAAAGCTTCCCATTTCCCCCTCTCCCACAGACATCCAGACTATCGACGCCGGAGGTGCATTCCAAACCCATTCCCCCCCCCCTCTCCCCCCGTGATCTTAGGGATCACGGGGGGAGGGGGGGGGGGGGAAGATGTGTATATTTGTATTTTCGAGGTACCTCCCGTCAGCAGCCGAACTTTTTCCTTCATAGCGTCCCGCTTGTTTGTTTCCAACTGAAGTGGAAGTCTTTCTACTGGGTTTTTCGGCTTTCTCAGCACATTCGAACGTCGAAGTAAACGCATCGCACGAACGTCGCACTGTTTATTTGCAACCTATTAATGTGGCTCTGCTGTTGCGACCCAATCAATTTCATTATCAAACATTATTTGTTATAAATCCGTGGTGAAAGTATGTTCGTCGTGATACCACATAAGCGCGTCGATTGAAAGGGAGACATAGATCATCGTATTTATTTTCCAGAAATACTCGCTCCTGTGACGCTCGAGTGCGTAAGGGCTAAGCACCCGAGGGAGTGCATAATACTTTATAACTGTCGTTGACAATCAAATATTTGAGAAAAGTGCATAACTTGTTTATACTATATTGTTGCGCCTCTGAGCAGCTTATGGCGGCTTTTGGATATCCTGGACATCGCTCATCATGAGCCTGGAATGGCTGATCTTTTTTGTTTTTCGTGCAACACAATGATGTCTGTCAATAGCACAAAAATAAAGAATAAATAAAAGTGCTGGACTATCACTCAGCTGAATCAAGCGCTAATATAAACGCCCTCATTTTCGCTAATTCCGCGATTAAAAAGAAAATTGGGAGAGGTTGATAACCGGCATGAATCAAACCGCGTAAGGGGTGCTTAGCATACCACCCATCACAAAATTGTATTCCTCCGAAATATGTCTTGCTAAAAACGTCTTTTTAGAAAGTTAGCTAAATATCAAGCCCACCAAGACAACGTTGGTCGATTCTGACATGCCCTCGGAAAATTCCTATAACGTGTTAGTTTTTGTATTCCTCATGATTTTTATTTATGCGTCCGTTTATGCGTATGTATGATAATAGAATGGCATCCAATTGTCATATACTATAGGGAGTTGTAGTAGATCGTTTTCCTCCTCCGCTACAGTATTCGTAAATAAAACGCAGCAGCTGCGCATGCGAGCCGCCAACTTTGTCTGCATAGTTCGTCTTGTGGCGTATTACGGAGTGCTATGCGGGTGCTTAAGTCCTATCAAACTCAGGCAACACGATGGCAGCAGCAGTACAATACGTTGTCTAACAGTCAGGCAACTTGTTACTCGCTCCCCGTGTTGTCCGACAAATCTGTCACATCGCGGCCACAGCAGCAGAACATGGACAACAAAAATGTTGCCTCGGTATGACAGCTTTCGGCAACAAAAACAGCATCAACTTGTGTTGGACAACGTGTGTTGCCCTGATCGCTGGCTGAGCGAATTTTGTACCGGCAACACGACAACACAGGTAGCTTCGATGACAGAGCTAGTGCCCTATCAATAACGTCTTACTCAAATAAAATCGTGGAAAACGTTATTTAACAATAATTAAGGCTGGCGTACAGCTAAAATATTTTGAGGAATGTTTTTACTGCATAATTACATAAAGCGATTGTCGAAATGGGCACAGCTACGGTCGTGAACGTTCAGACAACCAGTGTTAAAATTAAAACTGCCAGACCAGCTCACGTTACTGCTAGTGAAATGAAATGGCACGCCTACTCACCCGCTAATGAAGCATAATAATACTAAACCAGGAAAGGGCAACTGGATTAAAAAATCGAAGCATGAAAACAACCATTCTATTTATGAATGTTGATGCCTGAAACTTGAAAACAGCCGCTATCAGACACTGTTTTTGTTTCAACAATACCCAGGACGTTTTGGGGGGAATGAATCAATCACACAGCAGGCGGTAGGCAAATAGACAGCGCTGAAAAATATTTATTCCATCGATTGTTATGAAGGCCGATCGTGACGGTGTCGCAGTTTTTAAGCACTGTCAGTTAGCTCAACACCACGCTACGAAAGACGTTTTTGGGTACTGCCGGCGCAAACTCAATTTCACGGTAGAAATAGCAATTTCATGAAAGAAAGAACCGGACAGAAACACTTCCTAGGGTGTCGTAAATCCAAAACATATATCAGCAATCTCATTTT
This sequence comes from Ixodes scapularis, assembly GCF_016920785.2. Classification (NCBI taxonomy): domain Eukaryota; kingdom Metazoa; phylum Arthropoda; class Arachnida; order Ixodida; family Ixodidae; genus Ixodes; species Ixodes scapularis. The sequence goes on from NW_024610136.1 coordinate 501,466, forward strand.
CCTCGGTTAGGGCTATCTGCTTTGTCAGCGAATGAAGAACATTTTGATAAAATAAAGGCTAGAATATACTCCCCGTGTCAAGTTTTCTAATCACAGTCACTGGTTGATGCAGTCCCGTGGTGATTTCCGGCTCTTTGAATGCACTAGCACTCTGCAGAATCACATTTCCTGCGACGCCGCGCCGCACACGAACGAAGGTAAACAATCAAGATGGCGGAGTGTTCCGCGTGTTGTTCCCGCAGTCAGCGCGGTGTAACAAGGTTGTCGGACAACAAATCGGCCAACACGATTGCCGGGTGGCAGCAACATGTCAAGGGGCGTCCAAACAGGACACTACATAACGCACGACTCCGACAAATCGTGAAAATTGAAGCGGGCGCGTCCGCTTCAATTTTCACGATTTGTCGGAGTCGTGCGTTTTGTAGTGTCCTGTTTGGACACCCCTTTACCCGACTGTTGTTGTTGCCTTGATATGACAGGGTCGCCGGCAACACGATTTCCTCGTGTTGCCGGGTAGAGTTGTCCAACTGTTGCCTCAATGTGACAGGGCCTTTAGCGAGCTGAGGAAACGGTCTACTAAAACTCCCCTACTGACCTCTCCCTACCTGTAAAAGGGTGGTTGGGGCGGGGGGGAGGGGGGGGAGGAGAAGATGGTGGTAGTTTTGGGGAGGTGATAATACTTATTCTCACTCAGGAAAGCTGCGGTTAAAAAAAAAAAAGTTGAATCGCTCATACCGGGAAAACCTGCGGGGCCGCATCTAAAGTAACAATGAGTAAATTGTGGTATACAGGTTCCTGAGAAGTGGCGATAGTGCAATCGATGGGGCGTTGTGAATGCGGGTGAAGCAACCATACATCTTACGACTGCGCCGTCTTTATTAGAAGCTAGAATTTCGGTTTGCTTGTTCTACCCTCCTGACGCCTGGCCTGTCCAATATTGGCTAAATCCGATACAGCGTTGATCGCAAAAGCCTGTGCCGTTATTTAAAGGCCTTAATTACATTATAAAACAGTAAACAAATCAGAGGTAAGGTCGGATAAATACGCGAAATAGTGCAAAATAGGATGAACAACTTATAAGAGGAGATATTTGTTTGGAACAGTAATGAAGAGATTAGGGAAAGCCACTTCATTTTTATGTTTCGGAAAGAAATGATCGATCGACGACCCAAACGCTTTATTGTGCAAGCCAATCGTACAGGATTGTCTTGCGCAATATAGCGTTCGCACAGCTTGTGCAGACACGGTAACGGTTCAGGCAGCCGCGCGATGCCAGAGGACGGCTGCTGGAACGACCTCAGCTACCACGACCCCTCGATCTCCGTGCCGACCGAGCGGGTGTATCTCAAAACGACCCATTCGCATTTCGGCTTTTCGCGATTAAAAATTAAAACAGCGCAAAGACACGGACAAGAACAAGAAGGTAGACGAACAAGGCGCTGACTTACAACTAAAGTTTATTCGTGCTAACATCAAGTATAAAAACTGTAACGTCACAACAAACACACAAAGATCAAATACATGTCATGGACGCCACGTGCTCCTTAGCCACCGTTATGCGTTGTCACTGTGTGTCCAAAAAGCAACATTCCTTTTCGGATAAACATACTGAAGGAGTGCTGACCACAGTTTTCCCCCAATTTTTCGATTTCCCGCGCCTCAATGATTTCTTCGAGTGAGTTTGTCTTTATTTTTCTTAATCACTTGGCACTTGCCAAAGACGGGAGTGCAACATCAGTCGCCGCAATGCAGGCCCAAGGTGACCTGACGAAATTCTAAAAACGTTATACTTATGTTCTCGCAAACGATCATTGAGACAGCGCCCAGTTTGCCCGCCGTATCTCCTCGGAATAGAGTACACTACTCCCTCCGCACAGGTCACGAATCGGTCATGCTCTTTTTTGGTGCAACCCTGCTTTTCTTTAGAAGAGGGGTTCACTCTTCTGCACAGTCTAGACAGCCTTTCCGGTGCCGAAAAAACCACATCAACACGAACCCTTCGGCCAACTTTCTTTAGGTTGTGAGAGATCCTGTGCAGGTATGGTAAAACGGTTACTTTTTTGTTAGCGCTATGAGCCTGCTGGGTCGTTTCCTCGCGTGCTTTCTGAAGTAGGCTCTCGGCAACTGTCGTCAACAGATAAGACGGATATCCCCTCCCCTCTCGTGCGGCAGGAGGTACGTCTTTCAAACGGGGCGCTGCCTCAATGATCGTTTGTGAGAACATAAGTATAACGTTTTTAGAATTTCGTCAGGTCACCTTGGGCCTGCATTGCCGTGACTGCTGCTGCACTCCCGTCTTCGGCAAGTGCCAAGTGAATAAGAAAAATAAAGACAAACTCACTCGAGGAATCATTGAGGCGCGGGAAATTGGAAAATTGGGGGGAAAATGTGGTCAGGACTCCTTCAATGTGTTTATCCGATAAGGAATGTTGTTTTTTCGACATACAGTGAGAGCGCAAAACGGTGGTTAAGGAGCACGTGGCGCCCATGACATGTATTTTAGCTTTGTTTGTTTGTTATGACGTTACATTATTTATGTTTGATGTTAGCACGAATAAACTTTAGTTGTAAGTCAGCGCCTTGTTCGTGTACCTTCTGGTTCTTGTCCGCGTCCTTGCGCTGTTTTAATTTTTAATCATGAAATACCAACTAGCCCAAACTTCTACGTTAGTCGGCTTTTCGCATTTGGTCCCATTCTCATTTGAAATTTGAATCTCCTCGTTTGAGCCTTCTCATAAGGTCCCATCGTTTTTTGTTTTATTTTTCCTTCTCAATTGGACCCACTATCGTTTGACTCGTTCGCACTACGACCGAATGGCACGCACGATTCGAGCGCAATGGCTCGGGAAAAAGCTAATTCGCGCACCGTGCAAACTATGCCTTAAGCTTGTATTTTTTTATTCTTCAATTGGCAACGAGTATAGTGAAATTACAGCACTAGAGTTGGTAATATTTGGGGTGCAGAAAAACGTTGTCGTCAAACGTCAAACATTGTCCGTAACAAAGCTGTGCATCATGATGAAGTATAAAGGCAACTGCACGACGCTACCATTCCGTTTGCATTCTGCAGTCGTCTGTGATACTTCTATCCCTCAAGGTGAAGACAACTTTTTCTTCTACGTTCCGCTTAGTAGTAACTCTGAAATCGTCGATGACTGATCTCTCACTGTCAAGTGCAGTGACGATTTGATGTCAAATTTCCGGGCTACTCGCGGTACGGAACAAGGGGGACGCACAACCACGTACGCACGACCTCTCCCAGAAAACAAAAGAAACGAATCCCGACTTCGCTGGATCTTCCGATGGGGAAGCAAGGACATCTTCCAGGAACCAAAATTACCACCGAACTAGCTTGGGGGTGGGGAGTGAGTTGGGTTCAAATGCGAACAATGAAACGGGCCCAATGCGGTGGGTCAGAACGAGAAAGGTTTTTTTAAGAATGATCGTTTTGAAATACGAAGGGCGAAACGAGAACGGGCTCAAATGATAGGGAGTTTTCGTATATCGTTTCCGCTGTCCCACAGCGTTTTCCGCAACCCGCTACGATACCCCGAACGGTACAGTCGAAGCCATCGCCGCGCAGGCGCAGTAGCGGCTTCTCATTGCGGAGGGCTTAGCGGAGGAGAAAACGCGGTCCACGAAAACTCCGAGCGACCCCGCGCCTGCTGCTCATGGAAAAAAGCGTTCGGTCGCTCTGGCTTCCACAGTCTCGCAGATTGAGCGTGCCCGCATCAACGAGGGGAAGACACTTGGAAGCCGCTAGCCGTTAATTTTGCGCTTTTTGGGGATTATCCTTAGAGGATAAGCCGATGCAAAAGAAGCCCTTGTCGTCACGTGACGTTTTGAAGAGTGTGAATGGAAGAGGTCGGCGAGGGCATTTTTTTACCCGGTGGATTATGGTTTTCTAGGTCGGGCTTTTCTAAACTGCTTTAGCCTTCAGTAGGGGCTCTTGCCCCCGCAGCTGAATTGGGGGCCATTATTGATAGCCAGCGTCTTCTGGCTGCGATAGTGGAACCAGGGGGCTATAGGAGACATTCCCAATTTTCAAGCTACGTACATGATAGTATACGCACTGTTACGCAGAGCCAGGGAAAGCGGCATGGTTGGCAAGAGACGTGTCGCTCAAACTACATCCCAAAAAGCCGCGCTTTCTCGAAAGCAACCAAAGACTTTAAACCTGTTTGCGACCACATGGCTACCTCCTACCCAAAGGTAGGAGGCAGAAATATTATGATAACCATGCCCAGTACGACATATAATCCTTCATAAAAACAACTAACAAAGATGTTATAGGATTTAATAAGAATAATAATTAAATAAAATAATGCTATATCACGAACAAAACTTTTAAAACAAAAAAAAAAACAAATAAAAAAAAAACATTGTAAAACCAACCACATCCGGGATTCGACCAATGATTTACTCGTTCAGTCGGCCACGAACAGAAGTAACCTCGTATCCACTACGCCACAAACACGGGCGTATTTTTTTTTTCTTTTCCGCTGGTTTTTTGGGAATACAAAGGCAAACACGATTACGTACATCCACTGCTTTCGCGTTTTTGTTTAATTTCCCTTTATCAAGAGACTTAGCAATCGCAAATATACATGCCGCAGCTAGAGGACAGCAGCATGGTTACTTTCAGTCGTGATTAAAACCTGTTGGGCTCCGCTACGACACCGGAATCGAAATTTTGTAATTTGTGCGAGAACGACAGCGATGGTTGCAAACTTGCAGCCGATATGCGCCCAGGCCAGTACCGTAGCCAGGATTATTTTTCGGGTTGGGAGAGGGGGGCGGACACCCTAGCACCCCGGACTCGCGGAAGTCCTGGCGTTCGGGTGGGCGTGATGTTCGCGCGACGAGCCGCGCGCATTCGAGATATCGTTTCGCGAGTCCACCAGTTGGAGACGAGAGGATCTTTCGCTTGCTATAGATGCCTTGCAAGTGACGTCACGCGAGGGAAGGAAGGTGCCCCGCACCATACTGGTGGTTGACTTCACACCGCGCGCGCTTACCAAGGCGTAGCTACGATGCCACTAACTGCCCGTGCATGCGCTGACGTACACCATATTTTCAACGAAGGTACTGCGTTACATGTGAACTTGGAAAAACATGCCGAGCTTACGATGATGACGTTTAGCCAGTACGTGCGGAATTTTTCGGCATTGGTGCGATTGAGCTACGAGCAGAAACTTTCGATATGCCGCTAACAAAATTTTGACGCAAAAAAATCTCGAAAAAAAAAAAAAAAGCTTAATTGCGCGTTTTAAAATTTGACGAGCGGCTCTAGGAGTCGACTGTAGAAAAATTTTTACGATTTTGCGAAATACTGGTAAACAACTAGAGGTTACCGTCATAATCTAAACACTGAGACAAGGGTAAATCAAATAACGAACAACTCTCATCGTCTCGGGGTTTATAATATGATGTTTCCTAACCGTCTGGCCTGCATACTTTCGCTCCTTGCAAAGGTTACCGTCTCGTGGACGACACAAACCGATGTTCCGACGGCTGCGTCACGGCGAGTTTGCACACGGGGGCCGCCGCCGACCGATCGCCGTCTGGCCGGGCTCGCGGCACGACACTCTCCCGTACTCGGTCGGGAGCCCCGAAGGTGTGCTCGAAGCGCGGAAACGGCGTGATGTAACGAAAGGCAAAGGCCATCTAAACAACGAATGGGCAAGAGCCGATGCAAAGGCGTGCGCGAACGTAAACAACGATAAAGTGCCGTCGCTCGGCGCTATGAAATGCGTCCCGCAAACTCGGTAATCGGCCAGGCTGTCTATGCTAGATCGCAAACTCAACGATGAAGTTAACTCAATCGGTCGCTGATTGGCTGCCCTTTTGGTCACGTGATGTAACGTTGCGATTGAGTTTTTCCCTACGGATTCCGATGGAGTTCGAGCTAATAAAGTTCACGGTGACGTCAAAATGTCGTCACGATTGAGTTTGGCGATGGAGATAACTTTGTAGTAGTCAGGCAGATCTCTTTCCGCCGCTCGTACTTTCTCTAACTTGACGGCTACTCTGTCTCGCGGAGCATGCCGACGATACGATCGGACGATCGTCGGAATAGGTCTACAGCCGAGCGCGGCGCAGTTCACCATTGCTCTCGCTGCGAAGGGCCGCCGAGTCAACCACCAGCATGGGGGATGGCGGTGTTCGACGTCATCATGTGACGTAGGTGCAAGGCATCGCCTGAGATGGCCCGGTGTTTTCGATCCTTGATTGCTGTTTTAATAGAGTAATCGGCCGCGCATCGTTGCGATTCAAAAATCTCTAGGATGCTTAGAGCCCGCAGAGTGAGTTACCGTCATAATTAGGCGATCTCAGAAACCTCTTCAGGGCAGACGGCGGAAAAAACCTCACCGCAGAAAAGCTCACCGGCGAAAGGCTGACCGGAGAAAAACTCACCGCAAAATATGCGGATGCGGAGAAAAGCTCACCAGCCCTTTGACGAATCCGGAGAAAAGCTCACCAACAAATTTCTTAACTGGGTCTAATAATTTGGTAAAAGCTTATTCGTTTACGAAGAAATAATAAAAATACAGTCCGTAAAATTGAAAAATAAACTGCTTGTTTGAGATATTTTTATCAGCAAAACTATTCCTTGTAAACCTATTTTTTAACTAAAAAATGATTGCGCGTTGCCGCACAATCTATAGGTTAGCCTACTCATGCATCTTTTTCAGCTAACAGTGTCATCCAGGGCTCAGGCTGTTAATGTCCTCTCATGACCTTCGTAAATTGTCTTCGGAATAACTTGAACAGAAACATAACTTATTAATTTCTTTTTATCCCGCACACTGGAACCCAACGCAAAGGACATATAAAGCGGATATGGTCTTCATCTGGTAAAGGAAGAACATTAAAATAAGTGCTCATGTTCAGTTGCATTTTTTACACTATAACGAGTGGAATACTTCTCTAGTTGCACGGCGAAACAGTAGATGAAGTAGACGGCGTCAACTCCATCTTGGCGCTCATGGGTCACTCTGGCCAACAAGGGTAAAGTGAAAGGTTTTTAGCTTTGGTTTCACTGCAAAGTGACTGCTGCTCTAAAATGAGAAAAACCAACATCTCCTAAGTTGGTGGCATACACATAAATGTTACGGAAAGATGAAATTCATGGTGAGCTTCTCTCCGGGTTGGTCAAACCTGTGGTGAGCTTCTCTTCGGATCGGTCAAACGTGTGGTCACTGGTGAGCTTTTCTCTGCATCTGTCTGTTTGGCGGTGAGCTTTTCTCTATAATTACCTCATGGCACCTTTAAGAAACAAACAATTCCGGCTTAGAGATATTCAACGCAAATTTGGCCTTTCTTCCCTAAAATTTAGAAATAAAAAAAAGGCATTGATCCTTGGTTTTTGGGGAACATATCTCCGTAGAAAAGCTTGCCAACGGCAAGCAAGAAAATCTGACATTGTTACATGCTGGCCGTTTTCTCACCGAAATGCCTAAAATATTGTTTATTTGTGTTTAAAAATTGGACATAACTTAAGCATAATAAGACAAAAAAACGAAAATATTGTGCATTTCTTGTTTTATTCCTGTGTCTAATTACGAAAAATGAAAAGTGTATGCAACCTAATTAAATGCCGCTCTCTTAGGAAATGTTAAAATTATCATAACCTGATTATAAAAACAAAGCCTCACATTTTATTTTCGGAGCAATTCACAGAAGGCAAAAATCTTAGTACGTTAAGAAGTCTCTCTGCGAAATATAAAGGCGTCATAACGCAGTCAACAAATGTTCGCAATTGGCAAATGTTAACGTAAATTCACTTCTATTATACACTTTCTACAACCGTGAATTAGGGTAGGAATCGATTAAAATTTTTTGCCCGATTAATGTCCAGCTTTTAATTTATAAAATAATCGATTAATCGAAACTGTCAATTATCCTTTGACGACTTCGTTTACTATGTTATACACAACCCAAGGTACATTTCCTACTTATGATATGTAGTTCGGTGTGCAGTTGATAGCTCGATCTGAAAAGGTGTTCCCCAACTGTTGCTCCTCCTTCGAAGAAAGAAGTTCGTTCACATTCTCTGGCATGGAGGCAGTTCCTGTTGACTATCCTTACAGTGGTACTAAGACGAAGTAAAATAAAATTGCTTAAATTGGTCTTCTCTCGTATACAAATTAAAAAAAACGACTAGTCGTTCAGAAAATTGATAGCGCTATTAATCGGAAGGTTAATCGATCAATCGCCCAGCACTATAATATTTACATCACTTATCCACGCAAAAATACACCTGCGCATGCTTATATTACGCGCAAATAAGCAAAACCCCCCCAAAATTACAATAAATACCATGGAAGCCAGCTGTTTTAATAGGTAGAGTTCAATGGTAACCATGACGACGTAACGGTGCTCGGGAAAAGGGCTCAAAAGGCGTTGAATGATATTTCTAACCATTTTCGACAGTAAATTAAAAGAAAAAATGAGACTGAAGTTTAATGTCTTCAGATATAAGAGTCCTAGCTGAGGTTTGAAAACTATTTATAAAGTGCGGATTTGTACAGCTAGATAATGCGACCACTTGTGTATCCGCTGCGACGGGACAATTTAACGAGAACCAAACATTTTATCACGGAGCGAACGAGCTTTTGTGCCTCCAAGCTGAACTGGAGACGGCCAGCTCGTCTGAAAAACAAGCCCCCCCCCCCCCCCCGCCACCACCACCACCACCACCACCACCACCACCACCGCTCGTTTACAATGGAAAATCCTGGGATAATCCTTTCGCCCGAAGCCTACCGCACCTCAAGCACACGACGCCTCACGGCCTCCGAAGTAGAGAAGGAGAACGTGGAGGGGGGGGAACTTCTCGACGGGGACGGACCCTGATTTACCTTCTTTAGCTAGCTGCTTCAGCTTTATCGCAGCATTAGGCGCCATCTATGTGCGGTTTCGGGAACTAAACTGAATGTCCCGCAATCTTGGACTTAGTAAATTATGAAACGGGAGGTTTTCACTTTTTGTTGAATAAAAGCATGCTGTTAAAAAAATCATTTTATTTTGTTTTTATTTTCTCTCGCGTTGCGTTTCTTTTTTTTTTTTTCACACCCTTTTTGTAGCCAGCATACAGTCCGTTGGAGTCAAAGCCTCTAAATATGCTAAAAAAAAGAGCAAATGCTGATGGTGGGTTTATGGGTTACAGCTGTATATTTCATGCTTTATTATAATAATCGAAGGGACGTTTAATAAGTAATCATATAAAATACACTGTCGTTAGGCATATTATAACAAGTTTGCAATTCCAGATGTCTACACACTATAAAATCGCAACTGCCGAAAGCGGGTTTTCAGACAATTTCTGCCGGTGCCATGATTGGAGAGGCCTTAAGCCTAAACCCTATGCGCTACATAATTTATACTACGTTAGAAATATCAAGGTATAACATTGTAAAACATTAGAGTAAAATACACTTCCTATTGGAAACCTAGATTTTTAAATGCAAAATTTTATATTTTTAATCCGAAATTCATGTTGACAACAGAACAATCTTTTTTTTTTAGCATATTTAGAGGCTTAAATCTCAAAACCAGTGCATATACCTTTCACGGAATGTAGGCTAGCTAAAAGAAGTGCAAAAACAATGCGACGCAAGCAAAAAAAAAAAAAAAAAATTAAGAACATTTTTTTTTTATACAGCGTGCTGAAATTGAACGAAAAGTGAAAACCTCTGTTTCATAATTTATTTCTCAGCCCTCGTACGTGATAAAGGCACAAACTTTGTTTAATTTGGAAGGCAATGAAACATTTTACGCGTGGTGTTATTTTAAAAGCAATACTAAACATGGTTGACTAAAAAAAAAATCCTCAGTTTAGGTCACAGTTGTTCGCGAAGGCATGCTTGGGTATTTTTACAAAGATTGGATCGACGAATAATAAATAGTAGTTATACTGTTGTTTTACCTACTTGGATATATATCACACTAAAAAACTATAGAGCTCTCTTTTGGATACTTTGAGATTGAGAGTGATTCAAAAACGCCACACACGACAATCGTCAAAACCTTGTCGTTCTTTCCCGCTTCTTTAAAATTTTTTTCCTCAGAAACTACATGTCAAGACAATAAATAAAAAGGATTGTTCTTCTTGGAATATGCGCCACAAAATATAAAAATTTGAGGCAAAAAAAAAAAAAAATTTGACTGCATCTCGTTGCCTGAATTTAAATGAAACCGCCCATATATATATATATATATGTTCTATGCATATTTTTTCAATGTTTCAGGTTTTGGGGGTGGGCGCTTAGTGCAGAATGGGCAGATGCATGGTATTCTACGGTATATTCTTTTTTTATTGAAAGTGTGGCTGTGTTTAACAATGCAGACAGCAGATTTGCCACTGGTACGCCCCTACAGCCCACAAAGGAGTGGTTAGGGCACATGTCACAAGATGCAGTTTCATTGAAAAACAAAATCGATTGGAGCGATACTTATAGGCAAGTGCCTAGTTTTGTTCGGATCTACGTTGTCTGGAAAAGGAGGACACAACTTCGCACTGAGTGGCAAGTGGCATCGCATGCTTTCGGGAGCTTTTCATCCGCTGGATTGGTGATTGACGCCTTAGGTGGGAGACCAAGTGCTTTTAAGTAAGGGAAAGTGACTGGCTGAGAACCAGAGGGGTGCAATTTTTTGTCGCATGCCACGGACTGGCGGACAGGAGAAAAGTGCAAGGAGTGCTAATTGAAACTGCGTCACACATACTAAATATTTTGCGATATTAAATTTCTTGCATAGATCCACATTTTCGCCCACACTTAAGAAGGGAGCACGAGCTTGGAAATGAGTTTTAATAACATTCATAATGTGCACAATGTAAAAAAGTTTGCAAAAAAAAAAATCTTTTTGCTACAAGATTGATTGGCTGTTTTGCAACCTGGAGCTGAATGTACATATTGTTGGACATCTTATTAACCCTTTACTGCCGTGTATTGCAAATTTGTGGCACACCAAATTAAGGGCGACTGTGCTGTAATGGAACTGCCGGCTGTCACAAATTCGGGACAAACCTTTCTTTATGAAACGGCAGAGTGCAATGTGCACCTGTGGCTGAAGAAGACGCAATCTGCTTTCAAAACTTTTACCAGCCATAGTGCACAAGGAGAAAAATCAAAGCACCACGGTAAACTTTTTAGGACAATTGTTTTTAATTTTTTTCACGGTGTGCCAAAGCAAATGATTTTTTTCGTTGCTGTGAAAAGGCATTGCAATTCATTTTTATCTTTCAAATACTTTGATGTGCCTAACTTATCTGTCTAGGCCCATTGGAATTATCGATGTACCAAATTTTTAAATTAAAAGTTGATTCGCACCAAAAATTATTTTTTAATTCATTATTTACACTAAACAAAAAGTGAAGCAGGAAAAATATTTGTTCTAGGATGCATTTTTAATATTCCGTCGTTAAAGGGTTAAGCAGTGTAACCTCAAAGACAGCAATTTCAAATTTAAAAAAGAATCAATGACTGCTTAGGCTCCTCGTTAGGGCATCACTGTTTACTGTAAAATCCTTAATGTGTGCGAGCTCCTAACTTTAGCCAATGTTAAAGGCTTGCAAATATTTGGTACAAGGAATAGAAAAGCAGTGGACATGAAGTACCTGGAAATTTTCACTGAAGTTTGAACACACATAAGATCATGCAGTAATGGTCTAAGTCATATTTTAGATAATTTCATACATAATATACAGGGTATTCCACTTACTTGAGCCAAAATTTAAAAATATTTTGGTGCATTTTAAAAAGATGAAACCAAAGATATAAGCATGTTCATTGTTTAGAGCAAGTCAGACTATTTCTTGTATTTTGCCCAATGAAATAATTAAGACAATTAATGAACTTTTTAAGTATTCAATTTAGTGCAAAATTTTCAAGGACAAAGTTGTAGTGTGTCTTCAGGAACATCCAATTTAGTGTTTTTGTCGAGAAACCTTAAAGCGGCATTCACATATTTGCAACCGAGTATGACCGTGAGAGACCAGACCGGTTTTTAAGCCTCTTGCGACGTCTTAGGACCAGCTCTGCTGCACCACATCCGGTCCTAAGAGGTCAGAAGAGGCTTAAAAACCGGTCTCGTCTCTTTCGGTCGTACTCTGTTGCAAGAGTGTGAACGGACCTTAACATAATTCTTTTGCCTGGACATAAAAAAAAATGAAAAAGAAAAAAGAAAGAAAAGGTGGTACTGAAAAGACAACATTTCAGTTCACATTTGAAGACGTGCCTCGATGAGGCAAGCAAGTTGTTTTATTCCTGTGCCACCCGTTTTGAGTTTAAAGTAAAATCTGTCACTGTGTTGACGCATTACCATGCTGCCTCTCAAGATAGCAGAAACAATGCCACAGTTTCGACTCAATGAAACAGTTGTCCATCAAAGGTCACAGCACCCCATCACATAGCCATCCGCAACATCTCCCAAACTGCGACCATCACTGACACAACTTTCATCAGTCTTCTGGCCCCCCCCTTACCTTGTCTCTATGAACATAGCTTAAGACAAAGCATAGGTATTTTTTGTGGGACCCCATTACACACCTAACATATCTTTTGCCGCACAAGCGAAATGTCCCACACTTAAATGTCAACAGTAACATTGGTTCACTAAATATAGGCAGGATATAAATATTTCATGTTCGGTCTCCTGCCTTGTCCCTAGAAGTCCTCTGTGTTACACACTGACTGTAATGCATCCATGTCCCAGTGACTTAGCAGGCTTCCCTCTATTGCATAGCTGGTTTGGGAGATGAACCTGTCACGAATGTTCATCACCATGGCATGACAAACCCTTCCAATAAACTTCTTGCCCCACCAGCCTTACACTGTTCACTCGCCATGGAGATCTCCGAGGTGAGACACTAGTCCCATGCCACTAAATTGCACAGCCCCACGGTGAACAAATCACCCTGTAGCCTTGCTGACATCTCCAAGGTCACTGGTCTCGAGGTCCAGGTACCTGCACATAATCAATAATTGCTCTAGCAAAAGGTCACAGAATCCACCAGCGGATGCTACATTTTCTTGCAATGGCCAGTGAACTGAATTACACAGGACTTTGACCTTCCCATTTCAATGGCTCCAGCTCTATTCAATCACGTATACTTCACTGGGCCCAGTACAAATAACTTCATTGTTTAACACAAGATCAAAGTAAGGTTAAAAAGCTTTTTGTTGCAAGGGCAGCCAAATGAAAACCTAATACAAATGTTTCTATCGATTTCGACTCCAAAAACATTCTCCCCAAATGAGCAATCTTTATCACTTGTTACCTGCTGCTCACCTGTCATATTTTGGCATTTTCAACAGATTGAAGGTGCTTCCCTCCTTGAGGGTTAGGAGAATTAACTTATGATGAGTGTTCAGGAAAAAACAGGCTCAGGTGGCAGGCACCAAAACGGCAACACCTTTGGGTGGCTTAAAAGGTTATTTCAAAACAATGTACTATAGGTAGAGTTCTAGGTTTTTGGTATGACGGCAAACACTGAAAAGTAACCCTTAAAAAGTGTTCCTCAAAATCGGTGGAAAAAAGCAAACAAGAAATTCAAGTTTCTTTTTAATAAGAAAAACACCAGTTTTACAACAAACAACCTGTTTTGACATCTTCATTTCGTGTTCTGAACACAGACTACACTGATCTGTTTGCAAAGCTGCTTCCTCCTTTGAAAAGTGTTTCTACATGTGCCATTTAGCAGTAAATGGGTCTTATAGATATTCAGTCACTTCTATGACATAAGCCCTGAGAAACCCTGCATGCTTTCCGGTCAACAGCAAAAATAGACAACGAATGACATCAAATTTGCGAGAAAAGAATAAACAACAAACCCCCCCCCCCCTTTTTCGGATTTAAAGAACATAGAACTTGGCTTTAAAGAACATCACTTTAAAAGTTGCAGTTACCCAATAAAAAAAGTAACGGTGTTACAGGTATAAGTCACCGCTAATAAAGAGGAGCGCATTACAGTTCAAAGCTACCGGAAAAAGTAACAACTGACCGGTAATGCATTACTAGTAACCACACTCCATTTCGCATTAAGCTCGACCGCAGCTGATGCTAGAAGCCATTACGCTCGGCCAGAGTGTCACGGGACATTGCACATTGTTGCACCAAACCAGAAGGTCACCGAACACACTCTCAGCACAGAATTAGTCGTGTTGGCTCGTAGCGTCCGCTGCAATCCAGCTTAAAGGGCCTCTGAAAAGAAAAAAAAAAGTTAGTTTTGAACAGTCTGGTTGGGACACGCATGTCAAAAAATAAGGTTTATGCGAAATTTTTTTTTTTTGGCAATAATGACGGCACGAGACACGATTCAGTCGGTAATCACCTGCTTTCCACTTGTTTTCTCACGGCATTTCGGGCACATAGAGTAGAGATGGACCGGCTTCGCCTTCACGACCGAGATGGTCATTCCGGAAAGACCCGTGACTTCATGGGCTTTGCACGCAAAACTTCAAATAAACTCTCGCCGTCAATATTGCTCTAAAAAAAAAAAAAACGCATAAGATTTGATTTTTGACATGCGTGTCCCGACCAGACTGTTTAAAAAACTTTTCTTCTTTTCAGGGACCCTTTAAAGGGACACCGACGAGGTATTTATGCTCGCCGAGGTTTTTAGTTTTATGTGACATATGAGAGCCCAACTCCCCAGAACAGAATTTGCAGCTCGAAATTCGGTTTCTTTCCGCCCGAAAACTTCCGATCGAGAACTCTCCGGTTTGAGTCGCGCTCACTCTCTTTTCCAAGGCAGTTTTCTAAGGTTTAGACACGACCACCAAATTTAATCAAAGTCGTGGGTCATTGACGGCACACAGTGAATCCTGAAAATAGAAAAAAAAATGAAACCTATTTTTTGTGGCTTCTAAAAAACTGCAAATATGTTGACTGAAAAAAAAATGTTGCACAGACAATTGGAAGCATTCTGTGCGTTCACTGCATAATTCTCAACATGGCGTCGTTTCGTGGGACTCTCGGGTGGCAGCGGACGACAAGCGCGGAACCTCTACTTCAGTACTGTCGTTCACGGTACCGGTGAATTCTGTCTTCTTCCAAAGAAAAATTTTGGACCGATCAAAAGAATTGGTGCTCATCCCATACGACATGTCCCTTCTCGTGGCTAAAGACATTGCTCGCTCAAATGTCAAGCACGAAGTGCATACTTCGAGTTGAATATGCACGCGTACGGTTTCTTTACTAGGTACGAATGTGGCCAATGCGTGGTGCTGCCCGACTTCAAGTCGGGAGGGCATGTACTGGAGGGAAACCAGCAGCAAACGTTCCAACATAGAGTTGACCGGCTGCATTACTCCAAGCGAAAGAGTTTGTCCAGTAGCTCAGTGGAAAGACGTCCGCTTCACACGCAGCAGGCACAGGCTCAATCCCTAGTGTGGGCTACCATTTTTTTTCTTTCGAACATTTTGCAATGTTTATATTTCTTTTTTTTACAATTATCACTGAAAAGAGCAATTGTTGTGGACGATACGTCGCTGAACTAAAAGGTATGGGATTCCACTTTTGACACCTCTGCCGCACAATGCCACTTTCATATGCAGGACATGTGAGGCAGCTCTTGACGCAACATCTTGGGAGTATTCTTTTCAGAGCTGATCACGGGAATTCACCACGGGCACTCACTACTAATTGCCAACACTTAAATGTACAAAACAACTCATCTTGAAGTACAGAACAGCGAGCGGAACAAACATAACTGCAAACGAATCGCACGGCAAACAAATCCCGCAATGCATTTCGTCTGCTAGGCGCGGAAGAAAAAAAAAATTGCACGGTCAGGTGTAGCCACGTGACTTCCGCCACTCACTTTCTCCTCTCGACTTCTCCATTTAATGCGGGGGTTTTGGTTTCGAGCAGTTGCGTTTTTTGGCTTTATTAATAAAAATATGTGACTATGTAGCACAATATTAATTAAATAGCATTCAAACGCCTAACAAAAAATTAAAAAAAAAATGGGGGGGGGGGGTGTCAGTGTCCCTTTAAAGTAAAACAGAGTATAGGTACTGCCCATGACTGGGTAAGACAGTTAAAACAAATTCTGGAAATTTTTGGGAGCAGTTCAAGAGCAGAAAAGTCTACATATTAAAGCAAACTAGAAATAATAATAATAATAATAATAATTTGGAGTTACGAAATTTAAAGTAAAACATGTCGCAGCAAAAACTTATTATATAAAAAAAATTGTAAAAAAAGAAAAAAAGTTATGGAGGTATTTTGGTGCAGTTTCGGGCAATTTAAGGGTGATTTTGGGTAAGATTGACCGAAGGATGGCTGGTCAACATTTTCAAGTCAATATATATTTTTATATGTCATTGCCTAATGTCCGGTGTAAATAAACATGTTTATTTTTCATCTGAAAAAGAACTTGGGCGCACCAGAAATCTTAGATCACATAAAGGTCGCATTCACGCGCACTATTGGAGCAGGCATCTTTGAAATTAAATAACTAAAACAATAACATTTAGAGAAGATTAGTACTGTTCAGAAACAATCAATCAGAAACAAAGAAAATTATTTTGACATGGTTGGTGTAACCATTACAAATTATTTTGTTAAAGGGACACTCAAGTGGATTCTGATACCGTCCATTTATTGTCGTAACTCAATCTATAGGCTCTAAGCATCCTAAAAAACCCGAAATAAATTCAAGGCTGGCCGATTTCCCTATCAAAAGTCCAATCAAAGATTGTGCCATGTCCCTCTTTCTGCGCCTTGGCGCAGAACACCAGGGGGTGCCACCAGACTGGAAGGCAGCAGGGGAGGGCATGCGACAGCCAGTCACAATTGACGGCTTCCCGCCGAACTAAATTTTTCGAATATGCGCGCCTTCGAAAAGTCAGTCCGCCGGGAAACCGTCACTCGTGATTTACTGTCACGTGCCCTCCCCTGCTGCCTTCCCGTCTGGTGGCACCCCCTAGTGTTCTGCGCCACAATGCAGAAAGAGAGGCGCAGAAAAATCTTTGATTGTACTGTAGGGAAATCGGCCGCTCTTGAATGTGATTTCAGGTTTTTTAGGACGCTTAGAGCCTATAGATTGAGTTTCAACAATAAATAGACAATCTAAGAATCCACTTGTGTGTTCCTTTAAGGTACAGGCTCCCATAATTCGCAGGCAATCGATCGAGCAGGCCTGTTTAGCATTTTTTGGAAGAAAAAGTGTATTGTCATGAATTGATATTATTAAACATTCCAGTAACATGTACCCATAGATTGTTCTTTTATTTCAAAGGTGCCTGCTCCCATAGAATGCATGAATGAGACTGTCCACCTCAACATGAATATGGTTTTGTTTTGTGACCCCAGCTTTTTTTTCTGAAAAAACATAAATGTGGGTTCATTTATTTGCAATGCCAGCCCGCCACTCGCCCTCTTGCGTATGAACAGAGAACCAGAGGAGCGGGAGCAGCGGCGGCGGCGCGAAAAACGGTGGCAGGGACTGTCGGCCTTCATGGGTGAAGCAGTTGTAACGAAAAAAAGTGAGCATGTTAAAATGGGAATTCTTGTGTTCCGCCTTGCAACAGCATTGCACAAAAAACCGCGATGTCTAATTTCATTAGGGACTTTTCGTACATCGCATCCGCTGCGGATTTCTAGTCTTGTGCATGGCTGCCAGCTCATTCTATGCTCTACCTGATTGCAAACGCTCCCGCTACTAGTGTAGAGCTTTAGCGTACAGTCTACAAAAAGTCTATTCTTTGCCCTAAGTAGGAAAAATCTGGTCACGCAACAGTATGTCAAGCAATAAAGTCGGAAAAATCTGGTCACGCAACAGTATGTCAAGCAATACACATCAAGAATGGGTTCGCGTTTCAAGTCCGTTACAAGGAACATGACCATTTGTTTCAAGCCCTTTTGAAAGACAGGATATGCATACTTGGTTTCAAGTAAATACAAAGGAAATAAAGAAATGCTCAAAGAATATTAAGTGTGTCTGTGTTAGCCAGTCGTTTGTGACAAGAGCCAATGATATTAGATTAGCTCAGTTAAGGAACTTGTCATAGACGCTGTATGCACGAGCCGTATTTCCCCTCACTCACCACGACTCGCCTCTCGTCGATCAACGCGCCACACGGCTGCTATGGTAACTGCAGTGTATTTTATGGAATACATGTGTTTTGAAGCTCAGCGTCTAGATGGAGTTCCATAGCCCTCTATGGAGCACACAGTACGTAAACGAAAATCTAGATGGCGCTTCGAACGACGGGAGGCGGACTGAAGCGAGTGAGGGGAGGTACCCCCTTCTACGAGAGTTCCATAACTGAGGTAATCTAGTAACGTTGATAAGAGCTTAGAACGGGCAGTTTTGCCGAGAGGGACAGCAACGTTGCAACACGCAACGAAAAATGTACGACATATTAAAATATAAATTTTTGATAGAGCAATAAATAAAACCCCTAAACACGCCAATTATGTTAATAGGCAGTTTCAGCATAGCGTTAACGCAGGCTACCGTGAACACGGCAACGCTCCAGGCGTGAGCTGAAAATTGTTCTTGAAAGACGCAGTGCGAGCTTCCGGTTGCAATACTACACCGCACGGTAGCCTGCGGTAACAAACTTCCTATCAATAACCATACAGCCGTTTGATCCACATGTTGCAATGCACTAAAACCTAGAAGGTGAGCAGCGAGTTGCGAGCCTGTGACACGAAGAGATCAATACTGTGAACGCTGCTCTTCCGGAGCTTGATGGTCACCGTGCGCGACTCACTTTTTAGAGCACTAATGGCCACTATTATCTTCATCACCCTCAAAAATATGTTGCCACAAACAGTGACGAAGTTAGTGCCTAAAATGCGCTCGCACACCACAAAGCTTCGCAAGTTGGGGTTTCTGCAATTTTTAAATATCAGTATGCTCGTTTTTCTACCACGCATCAATATCTCCGTCACCTGTAATATGATCCTGCCTTAACTGCTTCGCATTTGTAGACAAATGAATCATTTTTAGCGCACTGACAAGCGTGAACAAGCAGGTGCACGTGAAATCCTAAAGAATCTATCTTCGTCTCTTCCGCCATCTTGGAACTACCGCCCCACCACGTATGGGGCGTTGGAGTTGCAAATACCGGATATTAGGCAATGACATAAAAATATCAATTGAATTGAAATGTCAACCAGCCACCCCTTGGTCGATCTTATTTGAAATCACCCTTAATGTTTTTGGCATAATTCAGCAACAGCCGATATGTTTCAGTTCTGTAGAAATCTTCCATCACATAA
This sequence comes from Ixodes scapularis, assembly GCF_016920785.2. Lineage (NCBI taxonomy): Eukaryota > Metazoa > Arthropoda > Arachnida > Ixodida > Ixodidae > Ixodes > Ixodes scapularis. The sequence goes on from NW_024610136.1 coordinate 520,708, forward strand.
ATTACAAATTGGCAAGGTGTATACACCGACGTGCGGCGTGCTCTGTTTACCAACACGGCGAAAAACCCGCGCATGCGCAGAAGGTATGTGGACAGAAGCGGCCGAGCTCTGTGTTTTTGCCATTGCAGTATGGGGTGTATGTTTGTTGGTTAGGCTGCACAAGGTGCTTGAACTTCAATTGTTGTGGCATTTTGTACCAACGAACCTCGTATGTGATGCTAGACTATTTGGGCTAGCTACCGGACCTTGAACGGCAGTGATACAGACAAACTGCATTGATGGCGTTGCACAGACAAACTGCATTGATAGCGTTACCTTTGACAATTCTAATGGGCGCTTCGACAAAAAGTTGCTGCCACTAAAGTCGATGGCTCATGTCGTCATTTATGTGGCGCCTTCAACAAGCTAGTCCACAACCGGCATGATTCAGTCATACAAGTCTCTTGATTTGTAAAACTACAGCACGAGTATAAATGCGGCATGACCCTTTGAAGGAACAACATAAATTGCTATCTTGACCCATCGTGGTATGATTTACTACAGAAGTGATCTAGATGGTGCATTAATTATATAAAAGTTTGAGCCCCCCCCCCCCCCCACTTAAGGAAACAACACTTTTTATGGGTGAATGCCTACTCCTTTTTGTGCAATATCACCAAACAGCCTTTTGGGCCACCGTGGCGTTTATTACGACTGAAAAACTGAGGGAATGGGAAGGAAGTAAACTTGGCTTATGTATTATCTGCCTCCCTTTGCCAAAATAGACAGTGGCCTAAAATGTAATTTGGTTTTCACACGGAAACTACAAAAAAAGTAGTTTTTTTTTTCTCTTTTTTTTTTGTTCACTAAGGTGAGCTCTGTTCAATAATACAGCTAAAAATGGCCAATTTTATTTTAAAAAAAATGGTTCATGTGCAGGCAAGCTGACGGTTGACACCTGAGACTATGGTCAAAAAAAGGAAAAAAAAAACTAGAAGAGATAGAAAAAAGGGACATGCAATGTCTCAATTATATTCCACCTGTGTGCTAAATTACATCGGTCCGAGCTGTGCACGTTATTACTTTGTACAAATATCACCAATGACGAGTCACATTCGTCCACCCTCATGCTGTGCTGCTCTCTGCGTCAAAGACAAGTTACGGTCAAAAATTGGTTTTGGTTTCTGTTTCATCCTAAAAAGGCGCCAGAAAAAAAAAAGTATTTTGAGTTTTTGCAATGTGTTTAGCCTGACAGCAGTTGTTGCCCTGGCAACATGGATTTAAAAAACAGTGAAAGCTGTTTACAACACCCTGTAACGCCGAATTAGAGCGCAGCTCTTGAGGAGGAGGAGGGAAGGGTACTGGGGGGGGGGGTCACGTGACGATGACGCTGCCGTCATCAGTAACGATGACGATGCGGATACCGATGACGTCATCAGTGACGTCACTGATGACGTCATCGGTGATGATGACGATGCGGATGCCGGTGACGTCATCAGTGATGATGACGATGTGGATGCCGGTGACGTCATCAGTGACGTCACTGATGATGTCATCAGTGATGATGGCGTCATTGCATCGTCATTGTCATCAGTGATGTCACTGATGACGTCATCGGGGGGTCACGTGACTTTGGGTGTCACGTGACTCTGGGGAGAGGTCACGTGACCTCTGGGGGTTACGTGACCTTGGGGGGGGGGGCACGTGACCTTGGTTACGCCGACGGCGACGCCGCTCAAGCCGGGAACGGGCCCCTAAGAGCTGCGCTCTAAAATGGCGACACGCATGAGGAATGCTAATGGCGGTGATGGTCCCCAGAAAAAGAGCCGTTTCTTGCAGCAGTTCGGACAGCAGCGATGCTGAAGACCCCGAATTTGTCTTCAGAGTGAGTCTCACATTGCCTGTAAAGACAAGACGGCCTCAGACAACGACGAGAGTGACCATGATAACGTGCTTCTGAAGACTTCAGATAAAGTAGGTCGACTCCTTTTACAAGAGGTAGAACAGGTTGCAGGGAAACGCATAGGAATCCTGCCAATGAATGTCAAGAAGGTAGTGTTTATAATATTCCTATGGCATCTGGGTTTTCATACATAGTTTAAAGTGGATGTTATGTTAATGAGTGCATCATGGAGCATAAAAGGTGTGTTCTCCTGCTGTCCCCAAATTCAGAAACTAATACATATACAAGTTTGCAACAGTTGTCATCCGAATTGGATGGCCACCACGGTGATAAGCCAAGCGAGATCAGTTCAAATGTGTGGTAAAAGAAACTCTTAGTATTGGTTCTGCTGGAAATTGTGCAACTGTCTTGTCGATGGTGATTCACAAGCAAGTACAAACTTTTTGACCAATGCAATTTTTTTGTTGTCAGTTTTGACCTTGGCACGTGTGGAAGCGTCGAGTGCATTTCTTCTTTTGTTCGCCCTTGCTGACAGCCTGGGTGTGTGACTTGGTGCAAGGGTTCTTGGCATTGACTGCAGTGTACCGCTATAAAAGGGTGTGGTTTTAGAATAAACCTTCAGCTGTGTTCGAGACGGTGTGCATGTGTCATCCTCTTTTTAGTGTCCTTTTTCCTTCTGGTGTTCCAGGTTTTCGTCCGCAATTCAGCAGCTTGCCTGTTCTTTTACTCTCCTCTGAGTTATCGCTTTTTAAAATGCTGGCAATTGAATCTCACCTAGCCCGTTACGAACTATCCCATGCACACAGGGATGACTTACATGATTATGCTTCCTGTAGCAGATCCTCATGCTTGTGGTCGTCAGTGGTCGCTCCCTCTTGGCTCACAAAACAATGAAACAGTGATTATAGGCACTTATTAGCAAGAAAACCATTATATCTTAAAGCATATAGGTCACATACTAAAATAATTCGGTATGTCGCGGGAACTGCAACTTTTACATTCTTGTGCAGCAGTATGCAAAATAAGAAATAAGCATGTAACAGGCAACTTGAGGTATAATGGTTACACATTAACTTAGAAATAACCTGTATAATTGAAATTAAATTGGCAAGCTCTGGCCATTAAAACACTTTTCCAATTAAGACCAGCTGATAACATAAGCCACCTGTTGGAGAATGACGAGCTCGAGCACCTCTTGACATTATCCAAAGCGGGAAAAGCTGCATATTCTCGTACAGTAATATCTAAAAAAAGTGCCAGTTTCAGCGAGGGGCACGCTCATAAACAAGCATTTCGAGGCGCTATGGTTACCCGTTAATATAGAGACAACCGTTCTGCATCAACTGAAATAAAATTGCCAATACCTGGTTGTTAAAAAAGCGTTATGATTAAGGTCAGCAAATAATGTCTCGCCTAACGTAGCCTGTTGGAGGATGGCAAGAGATGCCCCTCTTGCCTTTAGCTCGAGCATCTCTTGACATTCTTCAAAGTGGAAAGAAATCCAAGCTGTCTAACACGCCATTCCTTTTTGCAAGAGGAACACTGCCCCTTTTTTGTAGTCCAATTGTCACAACTACTGATTTGCAAAGTAGTCATGCTCCTTGAGGGCCAGCAGACATGCTCGGAACATCCACAGGGGGCTGAGCGGATGTTGCTCCTTCTGTAGGAACTCACCTGGCTACAAGGCCCTCCATGATGTGCTGCTGCTGCTCCAAGCTGGTGGGAGGTTTGCCATGCATGGGACCAGAACCAGGGCGTTTCTTTTTGGTGGGAAAGTACCGTGGTTGTTCTTCCATCTTTTTGTCGTGGGGGACACCCTAGGTTTTGGAGAAGTCTCATCGGGAGCAGAGTCAAGTACTTGGGCCTTGGTACGGTATTTGAACACCAGGGAGCTTGAAGAGCTTGTCAATTTCTTCCTGGAGAGGGACTTGTTCAGTCCACTCTCATTGCTAAAAATATGTTGTCCTCTGAATTTGGTTGAGTCTTCTCCATCCCTACCTCAATACCCTGCCGAATGTCATCCAAGAGGGACTGTGGCTCATCATCTTACGTAAAGCCTCTTGCTTCACATGATGTTACTGGCATTTTTACACCTGGCTTGGTGTCAACCTCCTTCACTGTCGTCACATGAAGCCCCAGGTAAGCTACTGCGTGAATATGCTTGCACATTGATGTTGAAATCAGGCTGTCATTGCAAGTGCACTTGTAACTGTCGATAAAGATGTCACAGTCCTTGCAACGGAGCACGCAACTCTGGCAGGGGTCGCCCTTCTCAACATGGTAGCTTCTCTCTGCCTGGGACTGAGACTTTACAAGCCAGCCATTGCCATTTTGCAGCTGTTCTACATCTGATGCTGGAATTTTCATCCTCTCCTGGTGCCTCCGAAAAAGGGCTGCATCATGCCGATGAGTTTTTCCTTTTACGAGCGACTCGAGACGCTTGTAGAGGCGGTCACGGGTCAGTTCGAAGAGGGTCATCAACAGCTTGTCGAGCCTCTAGTTGTGAGTTCCATGCAGGTAGTGTGACTTCAGGTCCTTGTACGTTGCCTCCAAGTGGTTGGTAGTATTAAAAGGAATGCCCTTTCTGAAGCAGAGCGCCCACTGTTCTGCTCTGCCACCATGGTAGTGCCCAAAGTACTGACGAAACTCCTGTACTTGTTGAATTAGTTTTGGGTCAGCCTCTCCACTTACGGTAGTTTCTGACAGAGGAAGCCCGTCAAAGCTCATTGGAATTGACCCTCATCTTTGCAATTTCTCAGCGCCCACAACTCGTCGCAAAGACGATCACGGGCTTGCTTATATCTTGGACCGACTGCAACTTCAGAGCCCAGTTGTGGCTTACATGCCAGGAGCAGAGCATCCAATGTTGGGCACAGCCCATCACTTCCTCCCATGCATTACCTTTATGGCCTTAAGGAGCGGAGCGTTTCATAGTCTTGGTGCCTAGTTACATTGAGATCAAATATGTGCATGGCATGCCTGACTGATCTTCTGCAACTGTCATGAGTTTTCAGTTGCAGATTGTGGCCATTTGTATTATGAGTAGAGTCAATGCACAGGAACTTGGGGCCAAGCCAAGCTTTGTGAGGAGTTCTTTCTGAGGGACAGTCATCAGGGCAAGCTCAAAGCTCTCTTTGTTTTCCTTCTTCCATGTCAGTACAGGACTGGGGAATCTGACTTTGTTCAGTTCCTCCACTGATTCTTGTGCCGTAGCTCTTTCGTCAGAATTTCATGCTCGACGGAGATGTTGCCAATGTCTTCCATTGAGAGCAATGTAGCCTGCCCACCTAACTGCCAGCGGAAGAATGTGCGTCTACCAGAACTTTACGGGCGGGGATGCCTTGCTTTAGTTTATCAGCTAAAGCCTCCTTCTCAGTCGTAAAGAGGCGCTGGTGCTTCAGTTCCTTCAGGTGGCCGTAGTGTTCTGCCTGGTACTCTACTGTCACCTTGCCTTCTTTCTCTGTTGCTTGAATTGTGGCTAAGCATTGCACATTAGTCTTACAAGTGCCCTGGGCTCTCGGTTGTCGTTTACCTCTTGCTCTGAAATGATCCAGAGCGGTGGCAGTAGTAATACATTTTCAGGACACCCTCATCTCATCCCTTGGGCCCGTCGTGAAGAACGAAGTGAATGTGCTCTCTGCCTTCCTCAGCCTCCCTCCAGTCACTGAATTCTGGCAGGCAGAGAAGAAAGAAAGCTTAAAATGAAATGGCCTGAATTAAGAGTGGTATGTCAGTCACATCATATATTCCCTTGCTTTAAAAAATCTTCATGTTTGTTTCACTAAATGTACATCCCGATCAGACCTTTAGCTGTAGCATGCGGTTCATGGTTTTTTCGTGCTCCTAATGCCCACATAGTAGGTGCACTCCAAAACACTACGGTCTGCAAGAACAGGTTCACTGCACCCCACATGTGTGGTGTTCGCAAGTGCACCTGCTAAGCAAGTGATAGGAAAACGAAAAAAACTGTTTTGCGCATTCATAAGTTTAATGCAAGTGCGCACTACAACGGAGAGGAAGCACAAGTTTCATTGGCTCCGTGTCGACCGCGCATTTTTCACAGAACATATTAAATCTTTGGTTAACCAAACACTACGAATTTTATTCGCGAATTGAATTATCCGAGAGCTTACTATTCAATTTGTATTCAAATATTAAAGTATTCATACACCCTTAGAAAAGAGTCAAGTCCCATTATAGTGGCAGTCACAAGAGCAGCTGAAAAACCCCAGTGTGTTGGTACCATGTAAACTGTAGACGCGAGATATATGCTTACCGTAAAACTCTGAGATGCCCCGGCCCCGAAAGGTAAGCCACCCCAGTTTTTGGCTTCATTCGCTTTCTTTCTTTAAGTTAGCTATGGCGGGATATAATGTGTCTAGTTACAGTGTCGAGTTAGCTATGGTGGTATATAATGAACCGTTGCCGACTGGCAAGTAGAGCCATTATTGCTTCACACTGCAAGTGAGCACACTCCTTATTTTGAGCCAATTTTTTATTGATTTTAGGTGGGCTATCTCTCGGGATATTAGGGTAACACTATGACCCCTCTGCTCCACTCCCCAGGTAGCCATACTCCCATCATACATACCTGTGGCAACAGCCAAAGCCGCTACAATCAGGTGTGCCAGGTTTGTGCTGAGGCTTATGTCCTATCCACAAGCTTTAGCGTAAGTGCACGAGAACATGCGCTAGCTGAAGGAATAAAAATTTACATTTGATTTTGTCTTAGAAAGGGCTCAGACGTTCATTCAACTCTTTCTTGACCTACCATACCGTAACGTAAAGAGGAAGTATATTACCGCACAAACAATTCAGTGCAAAATCAATTGCATGTGGTAAAATCCTCCTTCAGGACGTTATAAGGTAGGTATATATGCTGGAAGTATGGCTATTCCCATGCACAGGTGTGCTTTAGGAGGCAATCCTGTTGATGTCCTGATGTGAAAGTCGTGTTTGTAAAGTAACATGGCTTAAAGAAAGCTGAAGTGGTTCCTAAAAATATAGTTGGAGGTGAATTCTCGCCTGGTTTTACCCCATGAATTCAAATATGACAATTATTTGGTGACAAATTATTGGCAAATGCAAGATATCCATGTTTCCCATTCACCAATTACGACGTCAAATAGAGGTTTTCGGCTACACTGAGCCAGAGCCGTATATGGGGAGAGTTTGGTCAGTCTATGATCTCGCCGCCGTAACCCCTCCTCCCGAGTGAGCCAATCAGCACATGGCGCAGAGCGAGAGGCATGAGCGCATGCACGTGAACTCCCGGCTGCTCCCAGCTGAGCGGGGAGGGCCACCATTTTCGTTCATTCTCCCAGCAGAATGCATGGGATCGGCATCTAAATCACGATTATTTCCTTTTATATCGCTGGCTCTGGCAAGAAAATGATATACTGTTATTCCTCAGTGGGTTAAAAAGCTAATAAATGAAGTTTTCTCACCGTAAGGCCACAAACGTTTATTTAGGCGAAGAAGTCGGCCCGTAGCAGACGACGCATAGCCTCAGCAGTGCTCTTCTCCGAGCAGTCTCCGACAGCGTTGCGAAAATATGGCGGTCGTCTCCTCTCTGCTCCCTTCTTTCTCTCTCGCTTCTTCGGCACTCTCCTCCCTTTCATTTACTTTTCTCCTTTTCGGCGCCTTCGTCGCCACACCCACTGGCCAAACTCTCCCAATATACGGCTCTGCACAGCGCATGCCACTCCATAACGGGTCCCTTTCATTTCATTGAAACTCGCTTCGTAAAAGTATGTTTCGTGGACAACTTTTCATGGACACGAGTTTCGTAGACACAATCGTTTCATTGATGCTCGTTATGCGAATTGCACGCATTTCGTCTTGCGTGTATCACTGGGGTACGCATTAACCCACCCGCCTTCCTGCCTGCGTTCACGCCGCTTCGCAGCGGCTCATTACAAAATGTTAACCCACCTTACCGACACTGCACGAGACTGTCACGGCGACAGTCTCATGCAGCTTATTACAGAAAAAAAGCTAATCTGAGCTGTCGATGAAAAATTGTGTGTCAATGAAATGTCACACAACGAACTGATCGCCACCTCTCCAGGAGCATACTGAGCGTGCATAGCTTTGATCAGTGCAGTTGGTGTGCAAGCTTTTTGAGGACCGTGCACCTGCAGAACAAAAAAGCTCTGTATACGACGTCACAAACTACCACTTTGAAAGCACTTTTTAAAAGGGAACGAAAGAATAGACTCGTACCGCACAGCAAGTTTTAAGCATCTCGAAAACAATTTGCACAGAAGACGAGAGAGGGACAGGACAAGTGCTACTATCGAAAAGAGTGCAACGTTTTGAGATTCAAAGAAAGGCAATGTAGCATTTTGATGCTCCAGAAAGATAAACGAACCCTCTAGAATAAAAAAAAGGAAAGAAAGAAAATTAACAGACCGACTTTCTTCTCGTACTTCTCTAAACACGCATTAAACAGTCAGTCGATACTAGACGGTAACGCTCGTTGCGTTCCTGTTCTTATTTTGCAATGTTTTCGAGATGATCAAAAAAGCCCAACAATACTTTTGATTAATTTCCGATACGACAACATATGCTGGGATTTCATGTGCCAGCTCGTGCTATTAGAGGAACGAGTGTATTTTATCCCTCTGTGGAATCGCAATAGTCACCATGGGTGCGGATGCAAATTTGTGGTAATGAATTGTCGTCTCTTTTCAGATTTTTTAGTCTATAAACGAGAGCTTGAATTACATCTTTTCTGCTATAGGCCCACACCGTGTTTTGTAACAGTGGTAGACATTGTGATCGATTTTTCTTTTGTAGAAAAGTAAGCGAGTGCACTTACCTTTCAACAAATTGAACTTTAACTCCTCACGCCTCGCGACGAACCCGTGTTTCGCTTCAAAGTGGCGCAGCATTTGGACACAGATCGCATGCAAGGCGGCAGCGGACAGTGTGATCCAGCTCGTGTCAGCGTCCCGTCAATGCCGCCAACCTCCTTTAGGTGCCTCTTTAAGTTGTAGATTTTCTTGAAGCACCTGTCACAAATCATGCACTTGTACTTATCTGGGTCGGCGTAGCATTCACAAAAGCAACGGAGCAACCAGATCCGAAGTTCAAACTGAGAACCGTTGAAAACAGCGAGGCCAGGGCGGCGCTATAGTGACTACCCCAGTGTGCGAATCATACGTGACGCTATCATCATCGTCACCACCACCCGAACGGATTCCCTACGAGCGGTTTTCCCTACGCTGGCGTTGTCCCCAGATCTAGGCACGGGCAGATCTCTGGATAGGCGCTCGCGCTAAACACAGCAAGCGAATATACCGGAAACGGAAGCAACGAAGCAGTAGCTTTCTGAGGCTTGCTCTCACCATAGAGTTATTACAATAAACGCTAGAGGCTCAGCTGGCGCTAGTGTCTATGAGACTCCCGGTTGCAAATTGAAGCAGACAGCATGCAGTCTACTTTTCCAGTCTTCCTGTGTATTCCTATGGAAAAACGCTCGTGAATTTTGTCTCGTCACCGGAAAATAACATTAATAACTTTTGTTATTTCGGTTGTACCGGATAGTATGTACCTTTATTAATATTGTGAAAGTGTAATTGCTTTAGTTACAGCATTTTTCCTTTACCACTGAACGATGCTAAACTTCGCAATATTTCAGGCCCAAACCTCTGTTCCATGGCAGGTATGTAGAAACGAGCGACGATTCTAAGCAAAATAACGATCGAAAGGAATGCAGAGTGTGTTCAAAGTTCGCCAGCATTCTGTTGGTGCTTATATATTGCTAATATGCCTGTCCTCTCACTATATGAAAATGACCCCGTCGTGCATCTCTACGAGCGCTTAAAAAAAAACGTTCGAAACGTAAAGAATAAAACGTGGGCTACGAAAGGTGTGTTTTCTTATTATTTCCTATGTTGGGCAGTTTTTATCGCGCACCTGTCCTCTGGCTTCCCCCTATTTGCAAAGATTTGGAGCGTGCGGGTGATGATTTGAACACAGAACAAGCATCTTCGCACCATGAGCAGAAAGAATAAAGCAGTACTTATTTATTGCAAATCGGACTATATTACGTGACTTTCAACTTATTTTGATCGTCTGCAAGCACAAGGAGTTACTTACTTAGTGTTACTGCGTCGTTCTTGACGTCTCTCTTGGTTTTCCAGATGTCGTTCGTTCGTTTGACACGTACATCCCCTATGCTGGAAAGCGTCGACGCCGTGTTCGCGCTAACAGTGTCCGACAGTGCACATAAATACATGTAACGAAGCGGTTTTAACACCGTTTTTAATGCCGCGAATTAAAAAAAAAAAAAAAAATGCTGTAACTGACCAATTATTTCGTCTGCATGACTGAGAAATGTTCCAATGTGCCTAGTACGCTCGAATTATTCGTGATATTTGCTCTTATAATCGAGCGCAGAGAGAAAATACACTCGCTTTTTCCGATAGAAATGCATTACCGGAAGTCAATTTCTGACTGCATGCTGTCTGCTTCAATTTGCAACAGCACACTAGCGCCAGCTGAGCCTCTAGCGTTTATGATGTGTTTTTTAATTCCCATTTTTTATGGTTTGATTAATTATAGTTTTGGTGTTCTTCATTACTCTAAAAAATTTCTAAACTAAAGATTGATATAATAGTGTTACACTTAAGGTTTTTGATAGTCGATAGCATTCATCTTTGTTCCTAAAGCACAAAAAAAAAAAACGTTGTTATTTGTAAATATTTGAAGGTTTATTCATACTTTTTTTTTTAAGGAAGTGCTACACAAACAGCAGTTATTACTTTCAACAAAGGACCTGCGGTAAAGTGAACTAGACCCTGCGGCTTAACAGCGAAGCAATGGATAGGGTTGGGCTCGAAGCGGCTGCCCCATGTGTTTGTTTCGGTTTGCGGGTCTCATCGACCGGTCGAAAAACATGGAGAACGGGAGGTGCCAAGATCGCCATAAGCGTGGCTCCTAGTTCAGTCTCGAATTCCGTGCATACAAATAGCCTAGATGTTTTCACGCGAGCGCGTTTCACTCTGCTGGAGTGGGACAACGATGCCCGCGGTCGTATCAACCAGGGATGAAATTATGCTGCGTGACATGGTAGGTCCATCTCCAACTACTTCGTTGCGTGTTCCACAGGCACGCGGGACCTTTAACGTTGTTCGTGTTGAACGGCCTAATGTTCAACCATGGCCTTCGAGACCCGACGTGCGCGCGAAGTCTTCTCCGGCCGTTTCATCCAAGGAGATTGTTTTATCAAACTCGCTCCCCAGCTGTATGAGCGTAGTTGCGCTAACTCTGTCGCGCTCCGCGAGGTGGCGATGCCCTCCTAGATGTCATCAGCGCCGCCTCGGCGTAATGTTTGTATGCTCTAAAACAAATAATGATGTGTTTAGCCAGGCGAGGTACCATGCGCGCCTAGCGCGATGGCGATATGTAAAACAACAGGTGAGACCCTCCTGCATGAAGATGGCTGGGCAAATTTTTAAGTTATGGTTCTTTTATTCATGGCAAGGTCTCTGCGGTGACTTTTGTGACACTCTTCCACCGCAAAATGCTCGCGGTGCCCTGCCGGTATTTTATTTGTCCCGAAAGACAAACAGGATAGCTGGACCCTGGTGGAGGCGCGGATGCAATGTTGGGTAAAGCACATCTAAAAAGCACTTGAAACTAATGTACAAAGTAAATTAGACGGTGTACTTCAAGTAAAGTAGTAAGTACACCGGGCGCAATGTACTTCAAGTGAAGTACTATAAATACAATGTACTTTCAAGTAAAGCCCAAGTACTCTTTAACATAATCTTGTTTCATGATGCCTTTTCATTCCTCTACGCAGTGTTTTTTTTAACTGGTATGCATTGCCCCAAGGGTAATCGGGGGTGCATCAGTTATTTACGAAAATGGCGGCTAATATTGGATAAAGTCGAGTGGCTTCAGAGTTGACAAAACATAATTTCGTGGTAAAATTTTGCCAGGATCAAATTTGGGGAATGTACTTTGGGGTACTTTCCTCGGAAAGTACCACAAAAAATAAAAAAAAAAAACCGTAAGCAAAGTACAAGTACATACTCAGAGAATGTACTTCAACTAAAGTGAAAGTATTTTAAACCTCCTTGATGTAGTACTTTAAGTACAGTGTACTTAAAGTACTTCCCGGCACTGCGCGGATGTAGCATTCACTCAGTTGTCAAAGCGTGGCTTCGTCGCTGAGCTCGCGAACTGAAGAAGTTAAACACTGTACTCATCATACAGACAAACGTTGCGTTTTCATTTTGCAAGCGTGCGCCAAGGGTCAAGAAGAAAAGGGGCCTAAATACCGTGAGTGTCTGCGCAAACATGATGTCTGTCGATAACAGTGAGTTGCAGTTCCCGTGGCTTTCGACACTTTAACACTCTAGGAAGAGTGGAGAAAGAAAAAATGTCCTCCCCCTCTCGATCACCCCGCGCGTCGTCTGCTCCGCCGAGTGGGCTGCACCTAACATCCGGCTGGCGTTCAAATTCGGTTTAAAATCGCGTCATTTTTGAAATTTCATGCGAAGATGCGCGGATTTTGATATGGATTTTGATATTTTTTCAGCTAAATTTAGCGGGAAATATTTTCAGCTAATTTTAGCGGGGAAACTTTTTCAACTACATTTAGCGGGGAAACTTTTCACTAAATTTAGCGGGGAAAATTTCCGCCAAAATTAGCGGGGAATTTTTTCCACTAAATTTAGCGGGGAAATTTTTCCGCTAAATTTAGCAGGGGAACTTTTGCCGCTAAATTTAGCTTGAAAATTTTACGCTAAATTTAGCGGGGACATTTTCCGGTAAATTTAGCGGGAAAAATTTTCCGGTAAATTTAGCTGGGAATTTTTTCCGCTAAATTTAGCGAGAAAATTTCCCCACCAAAATTAGCCGGTAAATGTTCCCGCTAAATTTAGGCGCCGTGTGACGTCACGAGGGTGACATCACTCGTAACCCTCGTGACGTCACATGTGACGTCATTATGGGAACGTCCCATAATGCAACGCGCGGTTACTCCGACGCCGCTCAAGCCGGAAACGGGCGCCTAGCTGCGCTCTCAGTAACATGCTACCTCATTGGGGAATTGTAATAGACCGTTTCCGCAGCCCGCTAAGCACCCGGATAGCGCTCCGTAATCCGCCACAAGACCTTGAACTATGCAGATAAGGTTGGCGGCGCGCATGCGCAGCTGCGGGGTTTTCTTCAGGGATACCGTAGCGGAGGAGAAAAACGGTCTACTACAATTCCCTATTTTGTTTCCTTCAACATTACAGCGCTGCAAAGTGCACCTTCCACGCGGGCATGTTTACCCAAGGCGACAGACGAGAAGACCTTTTGATTCCGTGTAGTTTGACTCGATAAATTTTTGTGCTACATTCTACTATTGGGCTGAAGTTCAAGTATTCTACTAATTCAACCAATACCTGCGTTGCTGTTTCTTTTTTATCTATTTTACCAATATGCCTGCTTTGCCCATTAAAATTACAACTTTTAGGAGCTTTAGCTGAATCTTTTCCACTAATAATCTCTACTACTACCATTTTTTTTAACATAAAGTAGTAGAAAAGTTAAAATAGGGGGTGGAGGTCTGAGGTGGCTGGGATATCCATGACTTGGGGTGAGGAGAGGGCGAGGGGAAATCATTAACTGAAAGATTCGTGCAAGCTTTGAATTATAACAACAATAGCTAGATTGCTTAGTGAAAAGGGGCCAGATTTCGAAGGGGGAGAGGGGGGGGGGAGAAGAACGAACCCCATAAGTACCCCCCCCCCCCCCTTTCCTGGGTATGCCACTACTCCGGCTAACCCGCGACTTCACTGGCAGGCTTTCACTAAGTTAAAAAGTAAAAAGTAAGTTAAAAAATAAATATTAACCATGTGGAATTAACCTGAGACTGGGGTAGAGAAGAAACATCAAAACGTAGAAGGGACAGAAAATAGACAGGACGACGTCTCAGGTTAATTCAACATGGTTAATATTCACCAGCTCGCCTGCACCCTTTCGATAAAAAAAAAATTGTGATTATTTATTGGAGTAAAATAAAAAAAATATATATAAAATTTGAAAAGTAAAAAGAAAAAAAAAATTATGTGAAGATATCGAGTGCACTAGCTGACCGCGTTGGCAGGAGGGTGTCTTGAGAAGTCCGTTTTTTGTCCCTCTTTAAACCAGACTAATGAAATGGGCTAGCGCACGCCAGCTCGGAGCACGCGGAGCGAAATCTCGCGCTGCATAACCTAGGTATCCTAGGTTTAAACCCCACCCTTGCCCGTTTCGATCTGGATGAGCATCGTACCGGCGTGCTGTCGTGTATCACTAATGCGTGGTGCACGTTAAAGACCCCAGTCTAGTCGTTTTACTGCAATAGTATAAATTGCTTGTCTACAGCTGAGAAACAAGTCGCCAGTTGAGGCAGACTAACTTCGGGCTGGATAAACGTACACACAACACACACACACACACACACACACAAAAAAAAAAATCCGTTTTTGAAAGGTTTTTGGGTGACCAACAACTCTTTCAGCTCGTGAAGAATGGTTTCGCCTCAAGAAAGGATCTTAAAAGAACCTCTTATATGTTTTACAGGAGGAACGCCTTTAGGGGCTCTTGAAATAACTTTTTAGGGTGCAAAATTTTGACAAGCCGAAGAACCCCTAAGAGCTTTTTGCGACCAGATTTTTTTTAGTATGTGAACTACAAACAGTTACCCCGTGAGATCGTACAATGATAATCCGGGTCATAGCTTAGCTTTACATGCAAGTATAAAACTAAGGTTGGAACAGCAGGACTTTCTAGACCCTACGATAGAGCAGCATCGTAGTGCAGTCATTGTCGGGTGTACAAAAAAAAAATTATATTTGGAGCCGACGTCGTGCGACAAATCCCGTGTCACGAAGACAAGTTAGCTCAATTTGAGCGAATGTTTGTTGTCGTTTCCTCTTGGAGATCATGTGTTGCTCAGTGACTGCCACCACGTGTTCGTTCAATACACTGCAAGCGATTAAAGAGAGCTAAAAAAATGTGTCGTTTTTTATGTTGACGTGCAATTTTGCCACATTAGGAGAAATCACAAGAGTTTCCGCATTAGTAACACAACTACAATAAAAGCTACTAAGCATACCTTGTTTATATATTCGTAAAATGCATCTAAAGATGCTCCTTTTTATACTTTTTTGCGTTATTTTATAGGAGGTATTTTGTTCATAATTTGTCGTTACATGTTGTAAACCTTTTTACAAAATAATTAGGAAATTATTGCTACGTGCATTCTTCGGTGTAAAATTATGGCTGTGCAAGTGCCATAGTGAAACCTTGGCAATCTCCACGCCTCGAGCTTCGATATTTTTTACCTCAGGTCGAAAATCAGCTACGGTCTTCATATATATAGCTAAATGCTCCTCCTACGAACATAGCTTTCACATATATGTTTACATAACTATATAAATATGATCCGGACCATCATTGTACGATCTGGCGTGGAAACACCCTTCATGTACAATATCTGTAAAGTAGTATACATTCAGCAAGACAGACACAAACCTACTATATTTTGTGTAAAGTAATATGTTAGAATGCGACAACTGGGAAGCCATTCAAGAGACCAACGCCCTACGTAAGGCACCATTTTATTTTTTAATGTAAAAGTTTATAGTTGTATAACGTTTCTTACTTGTTTAAGAGGAGTGCTATGTATATATTGGCTCTTACCTACAAGGTCTATTAACAGTTTGGGTAAAGTTTGCATCTGCATTTGATCTCCGTATTAAGTTTCATTAGTGCTCACTCGCCAGTATTATCATCTCAGGATTTCATACCCAGTATTACGCTTCGTCTAGTTTGACAATTCTAAAAGCGCCTCAATGTGCATGTACGTTTGATTTTTGTTGGTGGCGATAAGCCTACAGCTGTACAAGTTATGAGCTGTCAATACATAAAGCCGTCTAAACAATTCTACCGAGCGCGAGTCGTATGGAGCATTATAGATAATTCGTAGCATTCTTTTTTGGAGGGTGTGAATTTTGTTTAGGTTTGTCACCGGGGTCGTGCCCTAGACGAGATGTGAGTAGTTGAGATACGAGCAAAACAACGACCTGTGAACAGCGCTCTTGACGAAGAACGGCAGTACGAACCGATTTCTATAGTTAGATTGTGGAAACCAGCTGAACTTACAGAAAGCTGGTTTCCACAATCTAAGTATGTACAACCAACTAGCTCAGCTCCTTCCCATTGCGATTTCTATAGGTTAAAACAACGACCCCAGTTAATTTCGAGATTGTATTTCGGATGTGGAAATCCGAAGACATATGCTGATTGAATATAACGCTTAAGCTTTTAAACCCTTCTGAAATCTCAGTCGGCAAATTATTTACCGAAAGATTGGTGTGCGGGCTAACATTTTTGTTTCTAGGGCGCCACAATATAGATTTTGCTTGTTCGTGTAAATGTTTACAGCTGACTATTTTCTGTCCAGTTGTACAGCATACTTAGAGCGGCATTAGCTGCATTACTGGTATCGTTGCATTAAATTCCTGCTAAATGTATAGTCATATCGTCGGCGTATATTACGAGTTTATTTATTTATTTATTTATTTGAAAGTACTGCAGGCCTTTCTCAGGCCCTGGCAGGTTACAGGCAACAGTACACAGTAGTACGATATACAACGCTAAAAAGAAAAAAAAAACGACAATAGATAAATACATAAGGACGGAGAACATAGTACACTAAAAATTCAATCAATAGATGATACAAAATTAAACACTTACTGTTTTCATCTCATTCAGCAAAGACTTCCCTAAGTATGTACAGAAATACATGCTTAGGGAAGTCGATAAGTTTCTTTCGAGCGTATACCACGTGGCGGGCGAGAAATCTTCGCTTGCGGCAACGCTTTTTTCTTTCAGTTTTGTACGCGCGGAAAGTATCCATGTCTCTTATCTTGTAGCCAGAGAATTTAACTATGATCTGGCGACATTTATTCGGTAAATAGGGCCCTAAGCGCCGAGCTCGCTCGATTGCGTTCTCGGGGAAGGTGTCAATTATTCCTGCTAGAGTGTTATCCACTCTTGTCTCGTATTGTTCCCACGATTCACGCGAGTCAGGAATGCCATGAAAAATAAGATTGCCGCGTCGCGACCGGTCTTCCAGTTCGTCATGACGCATTTGCAATGAGTCAAGGCCCGTTCACACTCTTGCGACCGACTACGACCGAGAGAGACCAGACCGGTTTTTAAGCCTCTTGCGATCTCTTATCAGCTCCGCGCTGCAGCGCATCCGGTCCTAAGAAGTCGCAAAAGGCTTAAAAACCGGTCTGGTTTTACTCGGTCGCAAGAGTGTGAACGGCGCTTTAAGGCCCGTTCACACTCTTGCAACCGAGTAGGACCGAGAGAAACCAGACCGGTTTTTAAGCCTCTTGCGATCTCTGAGGGTCAGCTCCGCTGCCGCGCATCCGGTCCTAAGAAGTCGCAAAAGGCTTAAAAACCGGTCTGGTCTCTCTCGGTCGTACTCAGTCGCAAGAGTGTGAACGGCGCTTTAAGGCCCGTTCACACTCTTGCGACCGAGTACGACTGAGAGCGACTTCTTAGGACCGGATGCGAGGCGGCGGAGCTGGTCCTAAGATATCGCAAGAGGGTTGGTTCCTGCTTTGATAATCCGAAAAATATGATGTCAGATCTATTTCAGATTGGTTTTATGAGCAATACAATATGGCGACTAACATCAAACTAAGCTTCTAGCGTGGATGCGTTTGGATTGAAAAACCGTTCACTCACTCTCACGTGAAGCCCTCTCACTGAAGACCCCACCTGCAGTGCCTCTCTCTCTTGTTAATAAGGCAATGTTGGTTCCTGCTTTGATAATCCGAAAAATATGGTTTCAGATCTATTTCAGATTGGTTTTATGGGCATTACAATATGGCGACTAACATCAAACTAAGTTTCTAGCGTGGATGCGTTTGGATTGAAAAACCGTTCACTTACTCTCACGTGAAGCCCTCTCTCTGAAGACCCCACCTGCAGTGCCCCTCTATCTTGTTAATAAGGCAATGTTGGTTCCTGCTTTGATAATCCGAAAAATATGATGTCAGATCTATTTCAGATTGGTTTTATGAGCAATACAATATGGCGACTAACATCAAACTAAGCTTCTAGCGTGGATGCGTTTGTATTGAAAAACCGTTCACTCACTCTCACGTGAAGCCGTCTCTCTGAAGACCCCACCTGCAGTGCCTCTCTGTCTTGTTAATAAGGCAATGTTGGTTCCTGCTTTCATAATCCGAAAAATATGGTTTCAGATCTATTTCAGATTGGTTTTATGGGCATTACAATATGGCGACTAACATCAAACTAAGTTTCTAGCGTGGATGCGTTTGGATTGAAAAACCGTTCACTCACTCTCACGTGAAGCCCTCTCTCTGAAGACCCCACCTGCAGTGCCTCTCTATCTTCTTAATAACGCAATGTTTGTTCCTGCCACTGATCTCTATGACAATTGCTGGATCGCGTTTGCCCGCTCCGCGAATGCGGTCACTGGCGGCCATCTTTAGGTAGAGTTATATCACCTCTAGCCAATGTAAGCTGCTGCAGCCGCTATCATCCATCCATGGCAGATAGCGTTTTGGCAGGTGGGTTGGCAGGCTGCGGTCAAAATAGCGTGGGTGATATTGCGTGCTTGATTAAAATTATTTGACGAAACATGTTTTTGAAACCCGGCGTGAACAGTAGTCTGGTTTTTGAGGACCTGGTAAAAGTTTCACGAAATCGCAGCACCGGGAGAAAAGCAGCACAGCACGTACCGAAAGTCGCATCGAAAGAAGCATCGAAAGCAGACGACGGTACGGAGTCTGCTTTTGATGCGAGCTGCGCTGCTTTCACCCGGTGCTGCGCTTTTGTAGAACTTTTCCCGGGTCCTCAAAGATGAGGCTACCGTTCACGCCGGGTTTCAAGAATCTGCTTCGTCGAACAACTTCAATCAAGCACGAAATGTCACCCACGGTACAGTGCACTAGATCTACGGCTATTTTTATGGCAGCCTGCCGCCATTGCGCTGTCCGCCATATTACCATGATGGCTAGAGATGATATAACTCTACCAACTCTACCTAAAGATGGCCGCCAGTGACCGCATTCCGGTCCATAGGAGGAGCTGGTCAAACGCGATCCTGCAAATAGACATAGAGATCAGTGGTTCCTGCTTTCATAATCCGAAAAATATGGTTTCAGATCTATTTCAGATTGGTTTTATGAGCAATACAATATGGCGACTAACATCAAACTAAGCTTCTAGCGTGGATGCGTTTGGATTGAAAAACCGTTCACTCACTCTCACGTGAAGCCCTCTCTCTGAAGACCCCACCTGCAGTGCCTCTCTCTCTTGTTAATAAGGCAATGTTGGTTCCTGCTTTGATAATCCGAAAAATATGGTTTCAGATCTATTTCAGATTGGTTTTATGGGCATTACAATATGGCGACTAACATCAAGCTAAGTTTCTAGCATAGAGATCATACATGTTTCTAGCGTGGATGCGTTTGGATTGAAAAACCGTTCACTTAGTCTCACGTGAAGCCCTCTCTCTGAAGACCCGACCTGCAGTGCCCCTCTATCTTGTTAATAAGGCAATGTTGGTTCCTGCTTTGATAATCCGAAAAATATGGTTTCAGATCTATTTCAGATTGGTTTTATGGGCATTACAATATGGCGACTAACATCAAACTAAGTTTCTAGCGTGGATGCGTTTGGATTGAAAAACCGTTCACTCACTCTCACGTGAAGCCCTCTCTCTGAAGACCCCACCTGCAGTGCCTCTCTCTCTTGTTAATAAGGCAATGTTGGTTCCTGCTTTGATAATCCGAAAAATATGATGTCAGATCTATTTCAGATTGGTTTTATGAGCAATACAATATGGCGACTAACATCAAACTAAGCTTCTAGCGTGGATGCGTTTGGATTGAAAAACCGTTCACTTACTCTCACGTGAAGCCCTCTCTCTGAAGACCCCACCTGCAGTGCCCCTCTATCTTGTTAATAAGGCAATGTTGGTTCCTGCTTTGATAATCCGAAAAATATGATGTCAGATCTATTTCAGATTGGTTTTATGAGCAATACAATATGGCGACTAACATCAAACTAAGCTTCTAGCGTCGATGCGTTTGGATTGAAAAACCGCTCACTCACTCTCACGTGAAGCCCTCTCTCTGAAGACCCCACCTGCAGTGCCTCTCTCTCTTGTTAATAAGGCAATGTTGGTTCCTGCTTTGATAATCCGAAAAATATGGTTTCAGATCTATTTCAGATTGGTTTTATGGGCATTACAATATGGCGACTAACATCAAACTAAGTTTCTAGCGTGGATGCGTTTGGATTGAAAAACCGTTCACTTACTCTCACGTGAAGCCCTCTCTCTGAAGACCCCACCTGCAGTGCCCCTCTATCTTGTTAATAAGGCAATGTTGGTTCCTGCTTTGATAATCCGAAAAATATGATGTCAGATCTATTTCAGATTGGTTTTATGAGCAATACAATATGGCGACTAACATCAAACTAAGCTTCTAGCGTGGATGCGTTTGGATTGAAAAACCGTTCATTCACTCTCACGTGAAGCCCTCTCTCTGAAGACCCCACCTGCAGTGCCTCTCTCTCTTGTTAATAAGGCAATGTTGGTTCCTGCTTTGATAATCCGAAAAATATGGTTTCAGATCTATTTCAGATTGGTTTTATGGGCATTACAATATGGCGACTAACATCAAACTAAGTTTCTAGCGTGGATGCGTTTGGATTGAAAAACCGTTCATTCACTCTCACGTGAAGCCCTCTCTCTGAAGACCCCACCTGCAATGCCCCTCTATCTTGTTAATAAGGCAATGTTGGTTCCTGCTTTGATAATCCGAAAAATATGATGTCAGATCTATTTCAGATTGGTTTTATGAGCAATACAATATGGCGACTAACATCAAACTAAGCTTCTAGCGTGGATGCGTTTGGATTGAAAAACCGTTCACTCACTCTCACGTGAAGCCCTCTCTCTGAAGACCCCACCTGCAGTGCCTCTCTCTCTTGTTAATAAGGCAATGTTGGTTCCTGCTTTGATAATCCGAAAAATATGATGTCAGATCTATTTCAGATTGGTTTTATGAGCAATACAATATGGCGACTAACATCAAACTAAGCTTCTAGCGTGGATGCGTTTGGATTGAAAAACCGTTCACTTACTCTCACGTGAAGCCCTCTCTCTGAAGATCCCACCTGCAGTGTCCCTCTATCTTGTTAATAAGGCAATGTTGGTTCCTGCTTTGATAATCCGAAAAATATGATGTCAGATCTATTTCAAATTGGTTTTATGAGCAATACAATATGGCGACTAACATCAAACTAAGCTTCTAGCGTGGATGCGTTTGGATTGAAAAACCGTTCACTCACTCTCACGTGAAGCCCTCTCTCTGAAGACCCCACCTGCAGTGCCTCTCTGTCTTGTTAATAAGGCAATGTTGGTTCCTGCTTTCATAATCCGAAAAATAGGGTTTCAGATCTATTTCAGATTGGTTTTATGGGCATTACAATATGGCGACTAACATCAAACTAAGTTTCTAGCGTGGATGCGTTTGGATTGAAAAACCGTTCACTCACTCTCACGTGAAGCCATCTCTCTGAAGACCCCACCTGCAGTTCCTCTCTATCTTCTTAATAAGGCAATGTTGGTTCCTGCTTTCATAATCCGAAAAATATGGTTTCAGATCTATTTCAGATTGGTTTTATGGGCATTACAATATGGCGACTAACATCAAACTAAGTTTCTAGCGTGGATGCGTTTGGATTGAAAAACCGTTCACTCACTCTCACGTGAAGCCCTCCCTCTGAAGACCCCACCTGCAGTGCCTCTCTGTCTTCTTAATAACGCAATGTTGGTTCCTGCCACTGATCTCTATGAGAATTGCTGGATCGCGTTTGCCCGCTCCGCGAATGCGGTCACTGGCGGCCATCTTTAGGTAGAGTTATATCACCTCTTGCCAACGTTACTAAAACACTCAGTTGGGAAACACGCCGTTGAAACCTGGGCCGCTGGCGTCCACCGAGACCGAGCTAAATGCGACAACAGCGCCACTCTTTTTCGTTTGTCTGTACTGTAATCACCTTTAGCTTTTTGAAAGCCTGTTTTTGCGTAAAAACAAACGAAAAAGACTCTTTTTGTATGAAATTTATTGGAGTTTAGTACAAAAAGAGGGGCGCGTTATGTTTTTAAAATGTTTAGTTTGCAGGGTTTTGCGGCACAATTAATATTGTTTTTATACAACCATGCCTCAGCGGGCCTTTCAGGTAGCGCGTCCCGCCCTAGGTGCATTTTAACTTCGGTAGTTGAACGCGGCGCGTCCGCTGGGGAGACGGGGGCAGGGGGGGAAGGAGGGGAAGGAGGGGAAGGAAACGCGGCGCAAAGCGGAGGCTGCCATATTAAAACCGCTAACGTTGCCAGCATAGGTTTTGCAGCGGAGAAGTTGCTGCCATATACGGCGGACTGAGTTTTACTTTCTTTTTCGTTTTGGAACGAGAATGTATTGTTGTGTTACGGAAGTCCTCTTGCATACAGACAACGAAGTTTAATTATATTTGTCTTGTTTACTTGGTTTGAAACCCTAAAAACGGGTTTTTGACGACTTATTGCTTCCATCATTTTGGAGTACGCAAGGCAGTTATCTCGCTGTTCTGGTTTCGGTTACGAAAGCAAGGCAAAACGCTCGTAGTTCCCGCCCTCAGTACACGTTGGACACCTTCCACACTTTGACACCGGATGACTTGATGAACAAGGAGCTACATTTACTTCAGAGGTAACTTTCGCCGCTTCCTCACCGTCGAGCAGCCGGATCAGCTGGCGGCAAGCCGCGGATGAAAGGCCTGAGCATCAACAGCCTAGAGCCACTTCCAACAGCCCAAGTGCACTCAGTGCCGATGCGGGCGACGCGGGCTTCTGTCAACCCAGGGGCGGACAAAAAGGGGGGGGGGGGCCGACGGGGACGGCTGCCCCCCCCCCCCCCCCCCCCCTCCAAACAGTCGACACCCTCCCCCCCCCCCCCCTGCCCCCTTCTCGAAGGCCGATTTGACATGGGCGGATCCCCCGAAATAAAACCAACTACCGGCCTGCCAGGTGGTAGGAGGCTCGGTACTCAAGGACAAGGGTTCGAAATAGGGTAGGTCATACCCTAGCAGGCACACTTGTACTCTGAACTTGGAGAACCACTCCGTCGCTTCAACCGAGACTGAAGTCCGCGGCGGCGGTTTCAAAGCACGGCTTAGAACCAAAAGTCGGCGCAGCGGCGCACATCTAGGGGCTGTCGGCGCAGTGTGGTTCTGCGGCGGTTAAAACAAAAGGAGCAACCCGAGTCCTGTATATCTTGCTTTAGGTTTTCCTCCCCCCCCCAAAAAAAAAAAAAAAAAAAAAAAAAAAACGGAGTTTTGGATCCGCCCTTGGGTCAACCGGTAGCCCAGCACAATCCGTGAACGTTCCAGCTCTTCGCCATGACACGGCGTTGCAGAAAGCAGGGTAAAATACAACTACACGAACCACCGAATCAAATGCAGTTATCGTAAATATTGGCTTGTGATTGCGCCTTTGTAGATCATCTTATTCGTTTTGCTGGAGAGGCGCAACCGACGGGCATAACAAAATCGTTTGCGTATTCCGCATACCTCGCAAAAGCACTTACCCGGTCACCTTGCGAAAAGTGCGAAACACGGAGTCCGCACTGCCCTGACTTCCCAGTCTTTTACCTGCTTTAGAGCAGTTTGTACCAGCTAGTAGGTATGTCTACTGAAACTGCAACTTGAAACTAGGAGCAATGCCAGAGAGAAAAGAGACAAAGTTGGAAAAGCATGCTCGCTCTCTCCAATTTCTGAACTCTCAAGTGATTGTATCATGACAAATTCCCCAACACCTCTTTCCAAAATAAAGAAAAACTCTATGTTCACTACGTAAAAAATGGTCTCAGTTCATGCACCCGCAGGCAGGTAGGAAACGTTGCCCTAGTTTATTCACACCGCATGACGAGCACAACAAACTCACACGAGATTTACAAGAAAGTATCGGTGGTGACTTAAGTTTCCCTGAAATTCTGTATGACCGGTCGTTTGCAGGACCGAATCATCTACTCGGGCGGTGTGCGTCGCTGTGCAAACGCCAACAACACGAAGCATAAAACGGCAGGTCTAGGACAACAATCCGGATTCCATTGTTCAATTAAAACGACGTAATTTTGTTAAAAACGCTCGCAGCTTTTTACTCACGGTATGCGTCGAGAATCTTCCACATTTTGAAACGGAACGAAGGAAGATTTACTTTTAAAACCGCTCGCTGCGTCCTCCCGGTCCAGCTCGACCGGATCAGCTGACGACGACGAGACTGAACCCCTTGAATTTCAACCCCACAATAACCAATTTGCGCTTCGTGTTAATAGGGGCTTCTACCTCCAAGCACCGCACCACACACCACGAACGTTTCAACTCTTTGTCGCATTGCCGTATTGCACCAAACCTATCTCTATGCACCAAACAGAACGAGATCGCCGAAGTCAACGGAGCGCTGTCGTGAACCTTGGCTTGTGGTTGCGCACTCGTGGACCCTGTGACTCCCTTCGCTTTCAAAGCACACCCGACGATTACGAATGATACTTTCCGTCTTCCGGGACCACCACAGGGGCACTTCTCCGATCACGTCTTCGCTACATGTGCTCGCAAACCGCGTCAAACCGAAGCTGCTGAAGCAATCCCAGCGCCATGTTGAACGTGCGTTGTTGCTAGATTTTCTCCGACCAAACAAAAACAACGAAAGCAAACCGGCTCTAGCTTCCAGCGTACATCGGCGTTGCGCCGTGGCCAGATTTTCTCCGTCAGCTCTAACTTAAAGATGACCTACAGATGCAGCAACACTGGTATCAAGTTTTAACATGGCGGCCCCCACGGAGCGCCGTAAATTCTGAGGAGGGTGCATTGGAAGCGGCGGCACCTTCCCCCCCCCCCCCCTGGACGGGGGAGGCACCCCTGTAACCTCTACCGCTGTATCTGTTCTTAAAGCCACACTAGAAGTCACGTGAAGTTCCTTGAGTGGCCGCTGCGGGAGAAATGGTGGCGTTGTGTTCGTCATTAGCTCGGTGCTCGGAGACAGATTGGGGCCACTTTTTCAGAGCTGTCTCTATGGGAGTTTCCCAACTGAGTGTTTTAGTAACGTTGCCTCTAGCCAATGTAAGCTGCTGCAGCCGCTATCATCCATCCATGGCAGATAGCGTTTTGGCAGGTGGGTTGGCAGGCTGCGGTCAAAATAGCGTGGGTGATATTGCGTGCTTGATTAAAATTATTTGACGAAACATGTTTTTGAAACCCGGCGTGAACAGTAGTCTGGTTTTTGAGGACCTGGTAAAAGTTTCACGAAATCGCAGCACCGGGAGAAAAGCAGCACAGCACGTACCGAAAGTCGCATCGAAAGAAGCATCGAAAGCAGACGACGGTACTATGGTGCTTGGAACGCGTCACCGACTGGTGTGTTTACCGGGTTCAAAAAAGTGGTCCCTCGATTTCCGCCTGATGACGTCATAGAAGTGTCATGCTGTCGCCTGTTGCGACCCTGGCGGCGCCCCAACAGTTGTGGTGTAAGTGGCAGACGCCTGTTCTGCTGCAGGTCGCTTTCCACTGTGACAGTTCACGGAAGCTGGTGCATCCGGAAGTTCGGACGCCTAAAGGGACGCCGTGACGAAAGCGACACTCGCGTTCGCTCGTGCTTTTCGCCAGCATTTCTACGGCCAACCGCCAGGATCGCGACAGGCAACAGCATGACACTCGCGTCATTTGTTGCCACATTGGGACCACTTTTGATGTATGGGCGGGATAGGACGCTAAACACACCAGTCGAAGACGCGATCCAGGCACCATAACGGTACGGAGTCTGCTTTTGATGCGAGCTGCGCTGCTTTCCCCCGGTGCTGCGCTTTTGTAGAACTTTTCCCGGGTCCTCAAAGATGAGGCTACCGTTCACGCCGGGTTTCAAGAATCTGCTTCGTCGAACAACTTCAATCAAGCACGAAATGTCACCCACGGTACAGTGTACTAGATCTACGGCTATTTTTATGGCAGCCTGCCGCCATTGCGCTGTCCGCCATATTACCCTGATGGCTAGAGATGATATAACTCTACCTAAAGATGGCCGCCAGTGACCGCATTCCGGTCCATAGGAGGAGCTAGTGCCACTAAATAAGCTACGCTTCAGAGCAACGTTACTAAAACGCTCAGTTGGGAAACTCGTCGTCGAAACCTGGGCCGCTGGCGTCCACCGAGACCGAGCTAAATGCGACAACAGCGCCACTCTTTATCGTTTGTCTGTACTGTGGTCACCTCGTGCTGTTTGAAAGCCTGTTTTTGCGTAAAAACAAACGGAAAAGACTCTTTTTGTATGAAATTTATTGGAGTTTAGTACCAAATGATGGGCGCGTGATGTTTTTATCATCTTTAGTTCGCAAGGTTTTGCGGAACAATTAATATTGTTTTCATACAACCATGCATCAGCGGGCCTTTCAGGTAGCACGTCTTGACGTAGGTGCATTTTAACGTCGGTAGTTGAACGCGGCGCGTCTGCCGGGGCACCCCTATACCGCTGTATTTAAAGCCGAAATAGAAGACACGTGCAGTTCTTCGAGAGGCCGCTACAGGAGAAATGGTGGCGTTGTGTTCGTCATTAGCTCGGTGCTCGGAGACAGTTTGGGGCCACTTTTTCAAAGCTGTCTCTATGGGAGTTTCCCAACTGAGTGTTTTAGTAACGTTGCTTCAGAGTAACGACACTTCGCCATATTGTGTCTTAAAATCATGGTTGCCATTTATCTGAAGCTTTATCTGAAATCACAGGAAACGCATCTCCGCCCTTTACAAATGTTTAAACAGTTCGCAACAGAGCAAAGCAATATTAGATGACCTTCCTAACACCAAGTCTAATGCTGAGGAAGTCTCCCTTAAGAATCAGGACGATCGGCAGCTATGTCTGCTCTGCATACGAGCCAAAATGGCGGCGCCCACAACAATGCCGGGGAACGGAGTGCCGATACTCTAAGCGCAGCTCATTTAGTGGCTCTAGGAGGAGCTGGTCAAACGCGATCCTGCAAATAGACATAGAGATCAGTGGTTCCTGCTTTCATAATCCGAAAAATATGGTTTCAGATCTATTTCAGATTGGCTTTATGGGCATTACAATATGGCGACTAACATCAAACTAAGTTTCTAGCGTGGATGCGTTTGGATTGAAAAACCGTTCACTCACTCTCACGTGAAGCCCTCTCTCTGAAGACCCCACCTGCAGTTCCTCTCTCTCTTGTTAATAAGGCAATGTTGGTTCCTGCTTTGATAATCCGAAAAATATGGTTTCAGATCTATTTCAGATTGGTTTTATGGGCATTACAATATGGCGACTAACATCAAGCTAAGTTTCTAGCGTGGATGCGTTTGGATTGAAAAACCGTTCACTTACTCTCACGTGAAGCCCTCTCTCTGAAGACCCCACCTGCAGTGCCTCTCTATCTTGTTAATAAGGCAATGTTGGTTCCTGCTTTGATAATCCGAAAATAATGATGTCAGATCTATTTCAGATTGGTTTTATGAGCAATACAATATGGCGACTAACATCAAACTAAGTTTCTAGCGTGGATGCGTTTGGATTGAAAAACCGTTCACTCACTCTCACGTGAAGCCCTCTCTCTGAAGACCCCACCTGCAGTGCCTCTCTATCTTCTTAATAAGGCAATGTTCGTTCCTGCTTTCATAATCCGAAAAATATGGTTTCAGATCTATTTCAGATTGGTTTTATGGGCATTACAATATGGTGACTAACATCAAACTAAGTTTCTAGCGTGGATGCGTTTGGATTGAAAAACCGTTCACTCACTCTCACGTGAAGCCCTCTCTCTGAAGACCCCACCTGCAGTACCTCTCTCTCTTATTAATAAGGCAATGTTGGTTCCTGCTTTGATAATCCGAAAAATATGGTTTCAGATCTATTTCAGATTGGTTTTATGGGCATTACCTTATGGCGACTAACATCAAACCAAGTTTCTAGCGTGGATGCGTGTGGATTGAAACACCGTTCACTCACTCTCACGTGAAGCCCTCTCTCTGAAGACCCAGAGCCGTGTATTGGGAGAGTTTGGCCAACAGGCGGAGCAAAGGCCGCGCCAGCGCCGAATATTTCCCCCGCGCTTTGAGCGTAAACTAAATTTGTGACACAGCGTCGACCAATCAGGAGACCGCGACGTCAGAATATTGCAAACGACATTCAAAGCGTGAAATAGAGGCGTTCAATCTCGGCCTCTCTGCTCCATCTCACAAATATCTGCAGTGAAGACAAAGGTACAGGCGCGTGAACCTAGCTCAGCAAAACGCTTTTGTTTATATGTGAACCATACCTCGGCAAACCTCACTCATGAGGGCCCTCACTCACCCTCACTCACCCTCATCTTCACAGGTGAGGTGAGGGTGAGTGAGTTTCTGAACCAGGAAAATTCATGAGCGTGAGGGTGAGTGAGGGTGAGTGAGGGCCGTGAGGGCTGTGAGGGCGGTGAGGGCTGTGAGGGCGGTGAGGGCCGTGAGGGCCGTGAGGGCCGTGAGGGTGGTGAGGGCCGTGAGGGCCGTGAGGGCCATGAGGGCGCTGAGGGCGGTGAGGGGTATGAGTGCGTGAGGGGCGTGAGGGCGGTGAGTGGCGTGAGGGCCATGAGTGCGTGAGTGGTGTGAGGGCGGTGAGTGCGTGAGGGGTGTGAGGGCCATGAGTGCGTGAGGGCAGTGAGTGGCATGAGAGGCGTGAGGGCCGTGAGGGCGGTGAGTACATGAGGTGGTGTGAGGGCGGTGAGTGTGTGAGGCCCCCTTCAGATCGAGCATCTTTCTCAGCAATTTTGGTGGTAATGGCGGGTTCTCTAGCTTTCCCTAGATCGACACGAATTGCTGAGATCGGGTCCGGCTCGAAATAAGCAAGCAACTCGGGGCAATTCGAATGCATTTGAAGCGGCTGCATCCAATCAGGGACGCAAAATTTTCACGTGATACCTCGTGCCGGCGATGATGACACCGAAAGACTTGGTTCTGGTTTGAAATCGATCGTTTTTATGGAAATAAACTGTTTCAGAAAGGTGCATTAGTATTGTTAACGAGATTTAAATGCATAAAAACACGTTTATAACGCGTAATTGTGTCTAAATAGTGCAAGAAAAATAAAATTTTATGATGACGATGGCAAATTGCAGCAATTGGTTGCTGCGTGTGATC
This sequence comes from Ixodes scapularis, assembly GCF_016920785.2. Classification (NCBI taxonomy): domain Eukaryota; kingdom Metazoa; phylum Arthropoda; class Arachnida; order Ixodida; family Ixodidae; genus Ixodes; species Ixodes scapularis. The sequence goes on from NW_024610136.1 coordinate 549,842, forward strand.
GCGGGCGGCCCGTGTTGCTGGTGTTGCGACGTGAAGTTTCTGGGCGATATTGCCCCATCTGAAGCTGGCCTGAGTGGCGTGAGGGCCATCAGTGCGTGAGGGGCGTGAGGGGTGTGAGGGCCGCAAGGGCGGTGAGTGGCGTGAGGGCGGTGAGTGGCGTGAGCGCGGTGAGTGGCGTGAAGGCGGTGAGTGGCGTGAGGGCCGTGAGGGCGGTGAGGGCGGTGAGTGGCGTGAGGGCTATGAGTGCGTGAGGGCCGTGAGGGCGGTGAGGGCAGTGAGGGCCGTGAGTGGCGTGAGGGCTATGAGTGCGTGAGGGCCGTGAGGGCGGTGAGGGCGGTGAGGGCCGTGAGGGCGGCGAGTGGCGTGAGGGCCATGAGTGAGTGAGGGGCGTGAGGGCCGTGAGGGCGGTGAGGGCGGTGAGTGGCGTGAGGGCTATGAGTGCGTGAGGGCCGTGAGGGCGGTGAGTGGCGTGAGGGCCATGAGTGAGTGAGGGGCGTGAGGGCCGTGAGGGGCGTGAGGGCGGTGAGTGCGTGAGGGCCGTGAGGTTCAGTGAGGGTGAGTGAAGGGCTGAAGGTGAGTGTGACTGTGAGGGTGAGGGTGAGTGAGGGGCTGAAGGTGAGTGTAGCTGTGAGGGTGAGGGTGAATGAGGGGCTTAGGTGAGTGTGGCTGTGAGGGTGAGGGTGAGTGAGGGCGACCTAAAATGCCGACCTCTGATGTGAACTCGTGCGTAGGAGCCACTTTCCAAAGCCACGCGCTCGTGCCCATGCCTTTCTCTGCACTGCTGATGTTGGCTTGTTAGAACAGCGTCCTGGAGACGCGGTGTCCCGCTCGGCTCGTGCGCTGGCTTTCGCAGTGCTTTCTTTCACCGTCTCAGCTGAGACGCTGTTTCTAGCAAGTTGGCCCTGGTTTGGAGCTTACGTTCGTTTATTCTACACTTGAATATTGGCGTGACGAAAACCTCGCACGCACAAAGTTTTCAGTCACTGAGAGTTACACCTTTTAACTCTAGCGACGCTAAAACGGCTTGAATTAGTCGTGTCACAAATTTAGAGCTCACGACCACAGCTAGGGGCTGTTTCACGGCCTGTGGTTGGCCCCGAGATGCCCGCCTATTCAAACCAATGTATGGCCAAACTCTCTCGATAAACGGCTCTGTGAAGACCCCACCTGCAGTCCTCTCTATCTTGTTAGTAAGGCAATGTTGGTTCCTGCTATGATAATCCGAAAATTATGGTTTCAGATCTATTTCAGATTGGTTTTATGGGCATTACAATATGGCGACTAACATCAAACTAAGTTTCTAGCGTGGATGCGTTTGGATTGAAAAACCGTTCACTTACTCTCACGTGAAGCCCTCTCTCTGAAGACCCCACCTGCAGTGCCTCTCTATATTGTTAATGAGGCAATGTTGGTTCCTGCTTTGATAATCCGAAAAATATGGTTTCAGGTCTATTTCAGATTGGTTTTATGGGCATTACAATATGGCGACTAACATCAAACTAAGTTTCTAGCGTGGATGCGTTTGGATTGAAAAACCGTTCACTCACTCTCACGTGAAGCCCTCTCTCTGAAGACCCCACCTGCAGTTCCTCTCTCTCTTGTTAATAAGGCAATGTTGGTTCCTGCTTTGATAATCCGAAAAATATGGTTTCAGATCTATTTCATATTGGTTTTATGGGCATTACAATATGGCGACTAACATCAAACTAAGTTTCTAGCGTGGATGAGTTTGGATTGAAAAACCGTTCACTTACTCTCACGTGAAGCCCTCTCTCTGAAGACCCCACCTGCAGTTCCTCTCTATATTGTTAATGAGGCAATGTTGGTTCCTGCTTTGATAATCCGAAAAATATGGTTTCAGGTCTATTTCAGATTGGTTTTATGGGCATTACAATATGGCGACTAACATCAAACTAAGTTTCTAGCGTGGATGCGTTTGGATTGAAAAACCGTTCACTCACTCTCACATGAAGCCCTCTCTCTGAAGACCCCACCTGCAGTGCCTCTCTGTCTTGTTAATAAGTCAATGTTGGTTCCTGCTTTCATAATCCGAAAAATAGGGTTTCAGATCTATTTCAGATTGGTTTGATGGGCATTACAATATGGCGACTAACATCAAACTAAGTTTCTAGCGTGGATGCGTTTGGATTGAAAAACCGTTCACTCACTCTCACGTGAAGCCCTCTCTCTGAAGATTCCACCTGCAGTGCCTCTCTATCTTGTTAATAAGGCAATGTTGGTTCCTGCTTTAATAATTCGAAAAATATGGTTTCAGACCTATTTCAGATTGCCTTTACGGGCATTACAATATGGCAACTAACATCAAACTAAGTTTCTAGCGTGGATGCGTTTGGGTTGAAAAACCGCTCACTCACTCTCACGTGAAGCCCTCTCTCTGAAGACCCCACCTGCAGTTCCTCTCTATCTTCTTAATAAGGCAATGTTGGTTCCTGCTTTCATAATCCGAAAAATATGGTTTCAGATCTATTTCAGATTGGTTTTATGGGCATTACAATATGGCGACTAACATCAAACTAAGTTTCTAGCGTGGATGCGTTTGGATTGAAAAACCGTTCACTCACTCTCACGCGAAGCCCTCTCTCTGAAGACCCCACCTGCAGTTCCTCTCTATCTTGTTAATAAGGCAATGTTGGTTCCTGCTTTGATAATCCGAAAAATATGGTTTCAGATCAATATCAGATTGGTTTTATGGGCATTACAATATGGCGACTAACATCAAACTAAGTTTCTAGCGTGGATGCGTTTGGATTGAAAAACCGTTCACTCACTCTCACGTGAAGCCCTCTCTCTGAAGACCCCACCTGCAGTGCCTCTCTATCTTGTTAGTAAGGCAATGTTGGTTCCTGCTTTCATAATCCGAAAAATATGGTTTCAGATCTATTTCAGATTGGTTTTATGGGCATTACAATATGGCGACTAACATCAAACTACGTTTCTAGCGTGGATGCGTTTGGATTGAAAAACCGTTCACTCACTCTCACGTGAAGCCCTCTCTCTGAAGACCCCACCTGCAGTGCCTCTCTCTCTTGTTAATGAGGCAATGTTGGTTCCTGCTTTGATAATCCGAAAAATATGGTTTGAGATCTATTTCAGATTGGTTTTATGGGCATTACAATATGGCGACTAACATCAAACCAAGTTTCTAGCGTGGATGCGTTTGGATTGAAAAACCGTTCACTCACTCTCACGTGAAGCCCTCTCTCTGAAGACCCCACCTGCAGTTCCTCTCTCTCTTGTTAATAAGGCAATGTTGGTTCCTGCTTTGATAATCCGAAAAATATGGTTTCAGATCAATTTCAGATTGGTTTTATGGGCATTACAATATGGCGACTAACATCAAACTAAGTTTCTAGCGTGGATGCGTTTGGATTGAAAAGCCGTTCACTTACTCTCACGTGAAGCCCTCTCTCTGAAGACCCCACCTGCAGTGCCTCTCTCTCTTGTTAATAAGGCAATGTTGGTTCCTGCTTTCATAATCCGAAAAATATGGTTTCAGATCTATTTCAGATTGGTTTTATGGGCATTACAATATGGCGACTAACATCAAACTACGTTTCTAGCGTGGATGCGTTTGGATTGAAAAACCGTTCACTCACTCTCACGTGAAGCCCTCTCTCTGAAGACCCCACCTGCAGTTCCTCTCTATCTTGTTAGTAAGGCAATGTTGGTTCCTGCTTTCATAATCCAAAAAATATGGTTTCAGATCTATTTCAGATTGGTTTTATGTGCATTACAATATGGCGACTAGCATCAAACTACGTTTCTAGCGTGGATGCGTTTGGATTGAAAAACCGTTCACTTACTCTCACGTGAAGCCCTCTCTCTGAAGACCCCACCTGCAGTGCCTCTCTCTCTTGTTAATAAGGCAATGTTGGTTCCTGCTTTAATAATCTGAAAAATATGGTTTCAGATCTATTTCAGATTGCCTTTATGGGCATTACAATATGGCGACTAACATCAAACTAAGTTTCTAGCGTGGATGCGTTTGGATTGAAAAACCGTTCACTCACTCTCACGTGAAGCCCTCTCTCTGAAGATTCCACCTGCAGTGCCTCTCTCTCTCTTGTTAATAAGGCAATGTTGGTTCCTGCTTTAATAATCCGAAAAATATGGTTTGAGATCAATATCAGATTGGTTTTATGGGCATTACAATATGGCGACTAACATCAAACCAAGTTTCTAGCGTGGATGCGTTTGGATTGAAAAACCGTTCACTCACTCTCACGTGAAGCCCTCTCTCTGAAGACCCCACCTGCAGTGCCTCTCTCTCTTGTTAATAAGGCAATGTTGGTTCCTGCTTTAATAATCCGAAAAATATGGTTTCAGATCAATATCAGATTGGTTTTATGGGCATTACAATATGGCGACTAACATCAAACTAAGTTTCTAGCGTGGATGCGTTTGGATTGAAAAACTGTTCACTCACTCTCACGTGAAGCCCTCTCTCTGAAGATTCCACCTGCAGTGCCTCTCTCTCTTGTTAATAAGGCAATGTTGGTTCCTGCTTTAATAATCCGAAAAATATGGTTTGAGATCTATTTCAGATTGGTTTTATGGGCATTACAATATGGCGACTAACATCAAACCAAGTTTCTAGCGTGGATGCGTTTGGATTGAAAAACCGTTCACTCACTCTCACGTGAAGCCCTCTCTCTGATGACCCCACCTGCAGTTCCTCTCTCTCTTGTTAATAAGGCAATGTTGGTTCCTGCTTTAATAATCCGAAAAATATGGTTTCAGATCAATATCAGATTGGTTTTATGGGCATTACAATATGGCGACTAACATCAAACTAAGTTTCTAGCGTGGATGCGTTTGGATTGAAAAACCGTTCACTCACTCTCACGTGAAGCCCTCTCTCTGAAGATTCCACCTGCAGTGCCTCTCTATCTTGTTAATAAGGCAATGTTGGTTCCTGCTTTGATAATCCAAAAAATATGGTTTCAGATCTATTTCAGATTGGTTTTATGGGCATTACAATATGGCGACTAACATCAAACTAAGTTTCTAGCGTGGATGCGTTTGGATTGAAAAACCGTTCACTCACTCTCACGTGAAGCCCTCTCTCTGAAGACCCCACCTGCAGTGCCTCTCTCTCTTGTTAATAAGGCAATGTTGGTTCCTGCTTTGATAATCCGAAAAATATGGTTTCAGATCAATTTCAGATTGGTTTTATGGGCATTACAATATGGCGACTAACATCAAACTAAGTTTCTAGCGTGGATGCGTTTGGATTGAAAAACCGTTCACTCACTCTCACATGAAGCCCTCTCTCTGAAGACCCCACCTGCAGTTCCTCTCTATCTTGTTAGTAAGGCAATGTTGGTTCCTGCTTTCATAATCCGAAAAATATGGTTTCAGATCTATTTCAGATTGGTTTTATGGGCATTACAATATGGCGACTAACATCAAACTAAGTTTCTAGCGTGGATGCGTTTGGATTGAAAAACCGTTCACTTACTCTCACGTGAAGCCCTCTCTCTGAAGACCCCACCTGCAGTCCCTCTCTCTCTTGTTAATAAGGCAATGTTAGTTCCTGCTTTCATAATCCGAAAATATGGTTTCAGATCTATTTCAGATTGGTTTTATGGGCATTACAATATGGCGACTAACATCAAACTACGTTTCTAGCGTGGATGCGTTTGGATTGAAAAACCGTTCACTCACTCTCACGTGAAGCCCTCTCTCTGAAGACCCCACCTGCAGTGCCTCTCTATCTTGTTAATGAGGCAATGTTGGTTCCTGCTTTGATAATCCGAAAAATATGGTTTCAGATCTATTTCAGATTGGTTTTATGGGCATTACAATATGGCGACTAACATCAAACTAAGTTTCTAGCGTGGATGCGTTTGGATTGAAAAACCGTTCACTTACTCTCACGTGAAGCCCTCTCTCTGAAGACCCCACCTGCAGTGACTCTCTCTCTTGTTAATAAGGCAATGTTGGTTCCTGCTTTCATAATCCGAAAATATGGTTTCAGATCTATTTCAGATTGGTTTTATGGGCATTACAATATGGCGACTAACATCAAACTAAGTTTCTAGCGTGGATGTGTTTGGATTGAAAAACCGTTCACTTGCTCTCACATGAAGCCCTCTCTCTGAAGACCCCACCTGCAGTTCCTCTCTATCTTGTTAATGAGGCAATGTGTGTTCCTCCTTTGATAATCCGAAAAATATGGTTTCAGATCTATTTCAGATTGGTTTTATGGGCATTACAATATGGCGACTAACATCAAACTAAGTTTCTAGCGTGGATGCGTTTGGATTGAAAAACCGTTCACTCACTCTCACGTGAAGCCCTCTCTCTGAAGATTCCACCTGCAGTTCCTCTCTATCTTCTTAATAAGGCAATGTTGGTTCCTGCTTTCATAATCCGAAAAATATGGTTTCAGATCAATTTCAGATTGGTTTTATGGGCATTACAATATGGCGACTAACATCAAACTAAGTTTCTAGCGTGGATGCGTTTGGATTGAAAAACCGTTCACTTACTCTCACGTGAAGCCCTCTCTCTGAAGACCCCACCTGCAGTGCCTCTCTCTCTTGTTAATAAGGCAATGTTGGTTCCTGCTTTCATAATCCGAAAATATGGTTTCAGATCTATTTCAGATTGGTTTTATGGGCATTACATTATGGCGACTAACATCAAACTACGTTTCTAGCGTGGATGCGTTTGGATTGAAAAACCGTTCACTCACTCTCACGTGAAGCCCTCTCTCTGAAGACCCCACCTGCAGTGCCTCTCTATCTTGTTAATGAGGCAATGTTGGTTCCTGCTTTGATAATCCGAAAAATAAGGTTTCAGATCTATTTCAGATTGGTTTTATGGGCATTACAATATGGCGACTAACATCAAACCAAGTTTCTAGCGTGGATGCGTTTGGATTGAAAAACCGTTCACTCACTCTCACGTGAAGCCCTCTCTCTGAAGACCCCACCTGCAGTTCCTCTCTCTCTTGTTAATAAGGCAATGTTGGTTCCTGCTTTGATAATCCGAAAAATATGGTTTCAGATCAATTTCAGATTGGTTTTATGGGCATTACAATATGGCGACTAACATCAAACTAAGTTTCTAGCGTGGATGCGTTTGGATTGAAAAACCGTTCACTTACTCTCACGTGAAGCCCTCTCTCTGAAGACCCCACCTGCAGTGCCTCTCTCTCTTGTTAATAAGGCAATGTTGGTTCCTGCTTTCATAATCCGAAAAATATGGTTTCAGATCTATTTCAGATTGGTTTTATGGGCATTACAATATGGCGACTAATATCAAACTACGTTTCTAGCGTGGATGCGTTTGGATTGAAAAACCGTTGACTCACTCTCACGTGAAGCCCTCTCTCTGAAGACCCCACCTGCAGTTCCTCTCTATCTTGTTAGTAAGGCAATGTTGGTTCCTGCTTTCATAATCCGAAAAATATGGTTTCAGATCTATTTCAGATTGGTTTTATGGGCATTACAATATGGCGACTAGCATCAAACTACGTTTCTAGCGTGGATGCGTTTGGATTGAAAAACCGTTCACTTACTCTCACGTGAAGCCTCTCTCTGAAGACCCCACCTGCAGTGCCTCTCTCTCTTGTTAATAAGGCAATGTTGGTTCCTGCTTTAATAACCGAAAAATATGGTTTCAGATCTATTTCAGATTGCCTTTATAGGCATTACAATATGGCGACTAACATCAAACTAAGTTTCTAGCGTAGATGCGTTTGGATTGAAAAACCGTTCACTTACTCTCACGTGAAGCCCTCTCTCTGAAGACCCCACCTGCAGTGCCTCTCTCTCTTGTTAATAAGGCAATGTTGAGTCCTGCTTTCATAATCCGAAAATATGGTTTCAGATCTATTTCAGATTGGTTTTATGGGCATTACAATATGGCGACTAGCATCAAACTACGTTTCTAGCGTGGATGCGTTTGGATTGAAAAACCGTTCACTTACTCTCACGTGAAGCCCTCTCTCTGAAGACCCCACCTGCAGTGCCTCTCTATCTTCTTAATAGGGCAATGTTGGTTCCTCCTTTAATAATCCGAAAAATATGGTTTCAGATCTATTTCAGATTGCCTTTATGGGCATTACAATATGGCGACTAACATCAAACTATGTTTCTAGCGTGGATGCGTTTGGATTGAAAAACCGTTCACTTACTCTCACGTGAAGCCCTCTCTCTGAAGACCCCACCTGCAGTGCCTCTCTCTCTTTTTAATAAGGCAATGTTGGTTCCTGCTTTCATAATCCGAAAATATGGTTTCAGATCTATTTCAGATTGGTTTTATGGGCATTACAATATGGCGACTAGCATCAAACTACGTTTCTAGCGTGGATGCGTTTGGATTGAAAAACCGTTCACTTACTCTCACGTGAAGCCCTCTCTCTGAAGACCCCACCTGCAGTTCCTCTCTATCTTCTTAATAGGGCAATGTTGGTTCCTCCTTTAATAATCCGAAAAATATGGTTTCAGATCTATTTCAGATTGCCTTTATGGGCATTACAATATGGCGACTAACATCAAACTATGTTTCTAGCGTGGATGCGTTTGGATTGAAAAACCGTTCACTTACTCTCACGTGAAGCCCTCTCTCTGAAGACCCCACCTGCAGTGCCTCTCTCTCTTTTTAATAAGGCAATGTTGGTTCCTGCTTTCATAATCCGAAAATATGGTTTCAGATCTATTTCAGATTGGTTTTATGGGCATTACAATATGGCGACTAACATCAAACTAAGTTTCTAGCGTGGATGCGTTTGGATTGAAAAACCGTTCACTTGCTCTCACGTGAAGCCCTCTCTCTGAAGACCCCACCTGCAGTGCCTCTCTATCTTGTTAATGAGGCAATGTGTGTTCCTCCTTTGATAATCCGAAAAATATGGTTTCAGATCTATTTCAGATTGGTTTTATGGGCATTACAATATGGCGACTAGCATCAAACTACGTTTCTAGCGTGGATGCGTTTGGATTGAAAAACCGTTCACTCACTCTCACGTGAAGCCCTCTCTCTGAAGACCCCACCTGCAGTTCCTCTCTATCTCGTTAATGAGGCAATGTGTGTTCCTCCTTTGATAATCCGAAAAATATGGTTTCAGATCTATTTCAGATTGGTTTTATGGGCATAACAATATGGCGACTAACATCAAACTAAGTTTCTAGCGTGGATGCGTTTGGATTGAAACACCGTTCACTCACTCTCACGTGAAGCCCTCTCTCTGAAGATTCCACCTGCAGTGCCTCTCTATCTTGTTAATAAGGCAATGTTGGTTCCTGCTTTAATAATCCGAAAAATATGGTTTCAGATCTATTTCAGATTGCCTTTACGGGCATTACAATATGGCGACTAACATCAAACTAAGCTTCTAGCGTGGATGCGTTTGGATTGAAAAACCGTTCACTCACTCTCACGTGAAGCCCTCTCTCTGAAGACCCCACCTGCAGTGCCTCTCTATCTTGTTAATGAGGCAATGTTGGTTCCTGCTTTGATAATCCGAAAAATAAGGTTTCAGATCTATTTCAGATTGGTTTTATGGGCATTACAATATGGCGACTAACATCAAACCAAGTTTCTAGCGTGGATGCGTTTGGATTGAAAAACCGTTCACTCACTCTCACGTGAAGCCCTCTCTCTGAAGACCCCACCTGCAGTTCCTCTCTCTCTTGTTAATAAGGCAATGTTGGTTCCTGCTTTGATAATCCGAAAAATATGGTTTCAGATCAATTTCAGATTGGTTTTATGGGCATTACAATATGGCGACTAACATCAAACTAAGCTTCTAGCGTGGATGCGTTTGGATTGAAAAACCGTTCACTCACTCTCACGTGAAGCCCTCTCTCTGAAGACCCCACCTGCAGTTCCTCTCTCTCTTGTTAATAAGGCAATGTTGGTTCCTGCTTTGATAATCCGAAAAATAAGGTTTCAGATCTATTTCAGATTGGTTTTATGGGCATTACAATATGGCGACTAACATCAAACTAAGCTTCTAGCGTGGATGCGTTTGGATTGAAAAACCGTTCACTCACTCTCACGTGAAGCCCTCTCTCTGAAGACCCCACCTGCAGTTCCTCTCTCTCTTGTTAATAAGGCAATGTTGGTTCCTGCTTTGATAATCCGAAAAATATGGTTTCAGATCAATTTCAGATTGGTTTTATGGGCATTACAATATGGCGACTAACATCAAACTAAGTTTCTAGCGTGGATGCGTTTGGATTGAAAAACCGTTCACTTACTCTCACGTGAAGCCCTCTCTCTGAAGACCCCACCTGCAGTGCCTCTCTCTCTTGTTAATAAGGCAATGTTGGTTCCTGCTTTCATAATCCGAAAATATGGTTTCAGATCTATTTCAGATTGGTTTTATGGGCATTACAATATGGCGACTAACATCAAACTACGTTTCTAGCGTGGATGCGTTTGGATTGAAAAACCGTTCACTCACTCTCACGTGAAGCCCTCTCTCTGAAGACCCCACCTGCAGTGCCTCTCTATCTTGTTAATGAGGCAATGTTGGTTCCTGCTTTGATAATCCGAAAAATAAGGTTTCAGATCTATTTCAGATTGGTTTTATGGGCATTACAATATGGCGACTAACATCAAACCAAGTTTCTAGCGTGGATGCGTTTGGATTGAAAAACCGTTCACTCACTCTCACGTGAAGCCCTCTCTCTGAAGACCCCACCTGCAGTTCCTCTCTCTCTTGTTAATAAGGCAATGTTGGTTCCTGCTTTGATAATCCGAAAAATATGGTTTCAGATCAATTTCAGATTGGTTTTATGGGCATTACAATATGGCGACTAACATCAAACTAAGTTTCTAGCGTGGATGCGTTTGGATTGAAAAACCGTTCACTTACTCTCACGTGAAGCCTCTCTCTGAAGACCCCACCTGCAGTGCCTCTCTCTCTTGTTAATAAGGCAATGTTGGTTCCTGCTTTAATAACCGAAAAATATGGTTTCAGATCTATTTCAGATTGCCTTTATAGGCATTACAATATGGCGACTAACATCAAACTAAGTTTCTAGCGTGGATGCGTTTGGATTGAAAAACCGTTCACTTACTCTCACGTGAAGCCCTCTCTCTGAAGACCCCACCTGCAGTGCCTCTCTCTCTTGTTAATAAGGCAATGTTGAGTCCTGCTTTCATAATCCGAAAATATGGTTTCAGATCTATTTCAGATTGGTTTTATGGGCATTACAATATGGCGACTAGCATCAGACTACGTTTCTAGCGTGGATGCGTTTGGATTGAAAAACCGTTCACTTACTCTCACGTGAAGCCCTCTCTCTGAAGACCCCACCTGCAGTTCCTCTCTATCTTCTTAATAGGGCAATGTTGGTTCCTCCTTTAATAATCCGAAAAATATGGTTTCAGATCTATTTCAGATTGCCTTTATGGGCATTACAATATGGCGACTAACATCAAACTATGTTTCTAGCGTGGATGCGTTTGGATTGAAAAACCGTTCACTTACTCTCACGTGAAGCCCTCTCTCTGAAGACCCCACCTGCAGTGCCTCTCTCTCTTTTTAATAAGGCAATGTTGGTTCCTGCTTTCATAATCCGAAAATATGGTTTCAGATCTATTTCAGATTGGTTTTATGGGCATTACAATATGGCGACTAGCATCAAACTACGTTTCTAGCGTGGATGCGTTTGGATTGAAAAACCGTTCACTTACTCTCACGTGAAGCCTCTCTCTGAAGACCCCACCTGCAGTGCCTCTCTATCTTCTTAATAGGGCAATGTTGGTTCCTCCTTTAATAATCCGAAAAATATGGTTTCAGATCTATTTCAGATTGCCTTTATGGGCATTACAATATGGCGACTAACATCAAACTATGTTTCTAGCGTGGATGCGTTTGGATTGAAAAACCGTTCACTTACTCTCACGTGAAGCCCTCTCTCTGAAGACCCCACCTGCAGTGCCTCTCTCTCTTTTTAATAAGGCAATGTTGGTTCCTGCTTTCATAATCCGAAAATATGGTTTCAGATCTATTTCAGATTGGTTTTATGGGCATTACAATATGGCGACTAGCATCAAACTACGTTTCTAGCGTGGATGCGTTTGGATTGAAAAACCGTTCACTTACTCTCACGTGAAGCCTCTCTCTGAAGACCCCACCTGCAGTGCCTCTCTATCTTCTTAATAGGGCAATGTTGGTTCCTCCTTTAATAATCCGAAAAATATGGTTTCAGATCTATTTCAGATTGCCTTTATGGGCATTACAATATGGCGACTAACATCAAACTATGTTTCTAGCGTGGATGCGTTTGGATTGAAAAACCGTTCACTTACTCTCACGTGAAGCCCTCTCTCTGAAGACCCCACCTGCAGTGCCTCTCTCTCTTTTTAATAAGGCAATGTTGGTTCCTGCTTTCATAATCCGAAAATATGGTTTCAGATCTATTTCAGATTGGTTTTATGGGCATTACAATATGGCGACTAGCATCAAACTACGTTTCTAGCGTGGATGCGTTTGGATTGAAAAAACGTTCACTTACTCTCACGTGAAGCCCTCTCTCTGAAGACCCCACCTGCAGTTCCTCTCTATCTTCTTAATAGGGCAATGTTGGTTCCTCCTTTAATAATCCGAAAAATATGGTTTCAGATCTATTTCAGATTGCCTTTATGGGCATTACAATATGGCGACTAACATCAAACTATGTTTCTAGCGTGGATGCGTTTGGATTGAAAAACCGTTCACTTACTCTCACGTGAAGCCCTCTCTCTGAAGACCCCACCTGCAGTGCCTCTCTCTCTTTTTAATAAGGCAATGTTGGTTCCTGCTTTCATAATCCGAAAATATGGTTTCAGATCTATTTCAGATTGGTTTTATGGGCATTACAATATGGCGACTAACATCAAACTAAGTTTCTAGCGTGGATGCGTTTGGATTGAAAAACCGTTCACTTGCTCTCACGTGAAGCCCTCTCTCTGAAGACCCCACCTGCAGTGCCTCTCTATCTTGTTAATGAGGCAATGTGTGTTCCTCCTTTGATAATCCGAAAAATATGGTTTCAGATCTATTTCAGATTGGTTTTATGGGCATTACAATATGGCGACTAGCATCAAACTACGTTTCTAGCGTGGATGCGTTTGGATTGAAAAACCGTTCACTCACTCTCACGTGAAGCCCTCTCTCTGAAGACCCCACCTGCAGTTCCTCTCTATCTCGTTAATGAGGCAATGTGTGTTCCTCCTTTGATAATCCGAAAAATATGGTTTCAGATCTATTTCAGATTGGTTTTATGGGCATTACAATATGGCGACTAACATCAAACTAAGTTTCTAGCGTGGATGCGTTTGGATTGAAAAACCGTTCACTCACTCTCACGTGAAGCCCTCTCTCTGAAGATTCCACCTGCAGTGCCTCTCTATCTTGTTAATAAGGCAATGTTGGTTCCTGCTTTAATAATCCGAAAAATATGGTTTCAGATCTATTTCAGATTGCCTTTACGGGCATTACAATATGGCGACTAACATCAAACTAAGCTTCTAGCGTGGATGCGTTTGGATTGAAAAACCGTTCACTCACTCTCACGTGAAGCCCTCTCTCTGAAGACCCCACCTGCAGTGCCTCTCTATCTTCTTAATAAGGCAATGTTGGTTCCTGCTTTCATAATCCGAAAAATATGGTTTCAGATCTATTTCAGATTGGTTTTATGGGCATTACAATATGGCGACAAACATCAAACTAAGTTTCTAGCGTGGATGCGTTTGGATTGAAAAACCGTTCACTCACTCTCACGTGAAGCCCTCTCTCTGAAGACCCCACCTGCAGTGCCTCTCTATCTTGTTAATAAGGCAATGTTGGTTCCTGCTTTAATAATCCGAAAGATATGGTTTCAGATCTATTTCAGATTGCCTTTATGGGCATTACAATATGGCGACTAACATCAAACTAAGCTTCTAGCCTGGATGCGTTTGGATTGAAAAACCGTTCACTTACTCTCACGTGAAGCCCTCTCTCTGAAGACCCCACCTGCAGTGCCTCTCTCTCTTGTTAATAAGGCAATGTTGGTTACTGCTTTCATAATCCGAAATTATGGTTTCAGATCTATTTCAGATTGGTATTATGGGCATTACAATATGGCGACTAGCATCAAACTACGTTTCTAGCGTGGATGCGTTTGGATTGAAAAACCGTTCACTTGCTCTCACGTGAAGCCCTCTCTCTGAAGACCCCACCTGCAGTTCCTCTCTATCTTCTTAATAAGGCAATGTTGGTTCCTCCTTTGATAATCCGAAAAATATGGTTTCAGATCTATTTCAGATTGGTTTTATGGGCATTACAATATGGCGACTAACATCAAACTAAGTTTCTAGCGTGGATGCGTTTGGATTGAAAAACCGTTCACTCACTCTCACGTGAAGCCCTCTCTCTGAAGATTCCACCTGCAGTGCCTCTCTATCTTGTTAATAAGGCAATGTTGGTTCCTGCTTTAATAATCCGAAAAATATGGTTTCAGATCTATTTCAGATTGGTTTTATGGGCATTACAATATGGCGACTAACATCAAACTAAGTTTCTAGCGTGGATGCGTTTGGATTGAAAAACCGTTCACTCACTCTCACGTGAAGCCCTCTCTCTGAAGACCCGACCTGCAGTGCCTCTCTATCTTGTTAATAAGGCAATGTTGGTTCCTGCTTTGATAATCCGAAAAATATGGTTTCAGATCTATTTCAGATTGGTTTTATGGGCATTACAATATGGCGACTAACATCAAACTAAGTTTCTAGCGTGGATGCGTTCGGATTGAAAAACCGTTCACTCACTCTCACGTGAAGCCCTCTCTCTGAAGACCCCACCTGCAGTGCCTCTCTCTCTTGTTAATAAAGCAATGTTGGTTCCTGCTTTGATAATCCGAAAAATATGATTTCAGATCAATTTCAGATTGGTTTTATGGGCATTACAATATGGCGACTAACATCAAACTAAGTTTCTAGCGTGGATGCGTTTGGATTGAAAAACCGTTCACTCACTCTCACGTGAAGCCCTCTCCATGAAGGCCCCACCTGCAGTGTCTCTCTATCTTGTTAGTAAGGCAATGTTGGTTCCTGCTTTCATAATCCGAAAAATATGGTTGGGCATTACAATATGGCGACTAACATCAAACTAAGTTTCTAGCGTGGATGCTTTTGGATTGAAAAACCGTTCACTTGCTCTCACGTGAAGCCCTCTCTCTGAAGACCCCACCTGCAGTGCCTCTCTATCTTGTTAATGAGGCAATGTGGGTTCCTGCTTTGATAATCCGAAAAATATGGTTTCAGATCTATTTCAGATTGGTTTTATGGGCATTACAATATGGCGACTAACATCAAACTAAGTTTCTAGCGTGGATGCGTTTGGATTGAAAAACCGTTCACTCACTCTCACATGAAGTAAGAGTAAGTGAACGGTTTTTCAATTCAAACGCATCCACGCTAGAAACTTAGTTTGATGTTAGTCGCCATATTGTAATGCCCATAAAACCAATCTGAAATTGATCTGAAACCATATTTTTCGGATTATCAAAGCAGGAACCAACATTGCCTTATTAACAAGAGAGAGAGGAACTGCAGGTGGGGTCTTCAGAGAGAGGGCTTCACGTGAGAGTGAGTGAACGGTTTTTCAATCCAAACGCATCCACGCTAGAAACTTAGTTTGATGTTAGTCGCCATATTGTAATGCCCATAAAACCAATCTGAAATAGATCTGAAACCATATTTTTTGGATTATGAAAGCAGGAACCAACATTGCCTTACTAACAAGATAGAGAGGAACTGCAGGTGGGGTCTTCAGAGAGAGGGCTTCATGTGAGAGTGAGTGAACGGTTTTTCAATCCAAACGCATCCACGCTAGAAACTTAGTTTGATGTTAGTCGCCATATTGTAATGCCCATAAAACCAATCTGAAATAGATCTGAAACCATATTTTTCGGATTATCAAAGCAGGAACCCACATTGCCTCATTAACAAGATAGAGAGGCACTGCAGGTGGGGTCTTCAGAGAGAGGGCTTCACGTGAGAGCAAGTGAACGGTTTTTCAATCCAAAAGCATCCACGCTAGAAACTGAGTTTGATGTTAGTCGCCATATTGTAATGCCCAACCATATTTTTCGGATTATGAAAGCAGGAACCAACATTGCCTTACTAACAAGATAGAGAGGAACTGCAGGTGGGGCCTTCATAGAGAGGGTGTAGGACGCCGATCTCACTACCCCTCCGCTCTGACTACGGTAGTGGTTTTGGCGTACGCCAAAATCAATACCGTAGTCATTTCGGCGTACGCCATAGTCAATACAGTAGTCTTTTTCGCATACCCCAAACACACCACCCTTACGCCAAATTCAATACCTTGAATAACGTCGGCTGAGCAGGGGTTGAGCTCCGCATTTCGCTAAAACTGGCGGAAGTAACTTTCTGCAGCATAACACCCTGATTGTTTGTTGTTGTTTGTATGAGTGGCGGAACGCGCGCGGCAGGCGTTAATTAATTGTGATTAGCGTTGATACGGCTGACGGCGCGCAGAGCTGAAGGGCACAAGCAAGGAAGCTTGGAGTGATTCTGTGTCGATGTGATTTGACATCGCTTCTTTCTGGTTCTTCGATCATGGTTGAAATGCAGGTGCCCGACTCCCGAGCGATTCGAAGGCAAGAGTGGTAGCCTGTCCGCTGGTCTTTCAATCGCATGCACTGTCGTCATTTTGGGCACAGCGGAAGAAAATAAGACGTTCACTATTTTAAATAGCGTGCGATCGGCCTGTCTAGGTTCTGGCGACACCGTTTCAGGCTGTAGATGAGAAAATTTAGCCACTACAGTACGACTGCTAGCCTGGGGTGTGTGCCTCACAACAGATCGAAACGGGTAGGAATGGGGATCCCTGGCAGCGGGACCTTTCGCCGTACGAGCTGCGGTGCGCTAACACACTCGACTTCCGATACCCCCTTGGGTCACAGCGCTTGCTGAAAGAAGTTTGGATCGTTTCACGCAGATTTTGCAGTGCGTACGAGACGCGCAACAGCTACGTACTACGTCCTAGATGCCCAAACTGAGGCTCGCTACTTGTGCGCGGCTGTCGTGGTCTGCAGCTGGGAACAGTATGCTCGCCATGAAAACGTTGCAGTGAGAAGTACGGAAAAGTAATACTATAAAAGTATAGTATCTAAAACTGGCTTACATTGTCACTGAACATATGGAAATAAAACTGATTAGGAATGCCGATCAGATGGGTGGGAATGTTATATAATGTGCTCAAGTTATGTGTTGCGTCACGTCGGCACAGGAATTCAAACTGGTTGCCCCCACCCCCGCTCCTAAATTCTTCCAATGCTGCTGGCAGCTTTTTTATATATATATATATATATATATATATATATATATATATATATATATATTGTAACTTTAAAGGCCCCAACAGGAGCATTACATAAGGAGTGTGTGTGTGTGTGTGTGGGGGGGGGGGAAGTACATGAAAAATACAAAAGATCAACATATGAACAGACAGGTGGCTGATACCTACAGGGCTGGTGAGTAATATAAACAGTGAGAAGAAGTGTGTGTGAAATAAAACTGGTACATAAATACACTTGCTAAAAGAGTAATCGAAGCATTGCGGAACAAGTCTGGGTTACCTATTGCCGGGCAAAACCAGGGTAATCACCGACTCACACCAAGCATACCGGAGGTTCCAGTCGGGCTCGGTGCCCTGAAAAGCGCTGCAGGTGCTCAAAAACAAAAGACCCCCAAAGGAGCCCATAGAATTTAAATGGGTACCTGCCCACTCCGTGGTAGAGGGCAACAAACTTGCTCACCAGCAGGCCTGCGCGCTGACTTACCGGGCCACAGCCATGGAAGAGGTGCAGGACCAACCCATGGTGACCTAAAAGGAAATACTAGTCGCACTCTACTGCAAGACCCTAGATGACGCGTTGCTGACACATGAGGAAGTTCTTCACCCAGGGATGAGCAGGCACAAAGAACCCTCGGTGAACCTGGATCTGAAAAAAGATGCAGCACTGCGTTTTTTGAAGGCTAGCCCTGTTCCGTTTCCAATGTGTACCGCAGTGGAGGCAGAACTCCGGATGCTCCAAAGCTAAGGCATAATCGAGCCAACACAACACTGAACGCTGTTGAAAAACTGGCGGTAAATCTGATGCGGGCTGTAACAAATTTTGTGGTGAGCGTGCTTGGAGGCACTATTTTTTCAACAGTGGACCTCACTAATAATAATAATAATAATAATTTTTATTTGCACGAGAAAGTTTGCCCACTCAGCGGCGTGCGAGGCTAGACAGAAAGGTTAATACCCTTACGCATGTGCGCCTGCTAGCCCGCCGCTGAGTAGGTATAAACATAAACAAACTGTAGTCGTAAGTACAAGATAACACATATACACGTATGGAAACAATGAATAATCAGAGGGGAAGATAAGGAAACTCGCTGTGCCCGAACCCACCCCCACGCAGACCACGGCAGAGGCCCCAGCCACAAGGCATTCCATTAGCTGTGTGTGACAGTGGAGACAGCAGATATGCTCACCATAAACACCATCAAAGGACGACACAGAGTGAAAAGGATGCTTTTGAAAATTTCGGCTGCCGCGGCAATTTTTCAGCTCTGAAGGAGACAGTCCTAGCAGGAAAACCCATCATGGAATTCTACCTGGGTAATGTTGTTGTGACGATCTGGATCGGTCATCAAGATAAATGGGCACCGTGCTCAGGAAAGACATGTCAACGTCATCAACTACCATGCCAAAACTACTTCTTTCATTTCGATCATGAGCGCTCGCACGAGCCGCTTCAGAGCGATGTCTCTTGCAGCTCGTCACGTGCCAAGGGTTTTAAGTGTCGACCTGATATCACGCTGCCATGCAACAAACATTAAACAAATACTGCATTGAGCAGTATGCACATGATTAAATAATGATATACATACGACGTGATAAATGAGAAAAAAAAATTATAAAGTTTACAAAATTCAGTCCCCAGGTAGAGGCTGCACAAATTTGACGACCAGCTTCAGTTTCAGTACCGTCCACGAGTTCAAGCTCGTAGTTCACGGGAGAGAGCCGGCTCACGATTTGGCGAGAGCCAGTAAATCATAGTGTTGCCTTGACTCTGATGAGTGGGCTCTCCTACAACTCGAGCTAGTCCTTAAAAAGAACATACATGTGCCACTGTCAAAGTCGCTTTCTTGCTTTTCTTGAGCAAGCTTGATTTGTCTGGAGGTCACCTTCCGAACTGCGTACCGCTGTCAAATGTGACAGCAACGTTGGTGCTGAGGGTTGACAACTTTCCAAGGTTCTGAGACAGAAGTCCCCTGGCAAAAAAAGGCTTAATCAACGGAAAATGTGGTCAGTGTTCGCATTGCTGAGCTTAATTGTCTTGATGCCCACTGCAGCACCAGAGGTGATGTAACAAACTACTAATGACACCTTCCAGGCGGTAGGGGCATCAGCTTTTCACTTTTCTCCGTCAACAATGCAACAGACTCAAAGTGCCGTTGCCATTCCAGAAATTCTTGGGTCAGCTCTTGCCGGCATCACGTGACAAAGTGGCCGCGTCTCTTACAAATGAGACGGAGCGGACGAACTTCAGGGTATTGGGACGAAGAACATTGAAAGTCCCGCGAAGTTTTTGACACATGCTGAAGCGACACATGCTGCTTCTTTTGCTTCCCTGTTGCAGAAGGGTGCTGGTGACGATTGCTGTCGTCAGCGTTCCGATGAGGCGGTGGCCGGCCCTGCTTCAAGAGCAGGAAGGAGTGCGCTTTCTTTGTCCCTGCGCAGCTTACACTCGCTCTGCAGCGAGAGCCAAAACCGGTGTCTTTGGTTGGCTGAAGACAACCTGGTCAAAGCAAAGGAAAGAGTCCAGCAACTCATTCAACGAAGCGAAGCGCCTGTCGAAGCATGCTTTCGTGCTTTGTGGAAGAGTGTGGCCAGGATAACCTTGCATTTCTCCGCCTTCGTCTCTGGGTAGCTGCACTCATGGATGAGCTCCAGTAAATGGAAGGCGGAGTCGGTGCAGGACTCTCCCGAGTGCTGACTTGTGCTGAACATCTTTTGTTTTGCCTCAGCTTCGTTGTCCAGGTTGTAACGACGACGGAAAGCTTTCTTCATTTGCTCCTACATTGTTAGCTTGGCCGTCTTGAGGTGGTACATAATCTACATGGAGTCCTTAGATGGTAGCTTGGATACAATCAATGGGATGGCCTCACCTGGTGCAACTTTAAACCTCTGGAACCTGAAATTTATCTGGTGAAACCAGGCGATGATGTCCGTGCGCAGCCGAGAAACCGAGCTGACAGTTACGTTGGTCAGCGACTGCAGTGTCTGCGGCTGACCCAGTTGGAACAGGAACCCTCTTCCTAGGTGCTTTGGACTTTTTTTTCTTTGCGGACTCTTGGAACAGTGTTTGTCAGAGTCCATGCTGCACGAAAACTCCGAGGACGAGGTTTTCGGCATCCTTGCCTCGAGCTGATCAAGACGATCCATGATGCTGACAGGTGCCAGCAGGCAAATTCAGTGTTGCCTGTAGCTGTGCGTTGAAGAATCTGAACGCAGACATTTTGAGCAGACTGCCTTTCCTGCGGGCAAGGATGAGCCCAACCCTCCCACAGTTCTGCTCATGTTGCAAGCGTTGACAAGGGCGCTATAGTCTGTTGCAGGTCAAGAATAGCATGAGAGTGGAGAAGAGGAAACCACCTCTACTTGTCATGATAGGTGGTTTGCTTCTCTCCAGTGTTCGCTCCGCCAATGTCGAGAGAGAGGGACAGAGACTTCTCCTGCTATTCTTGACCTGCAGGAGACTCTAATTATGTTCCAGAAGCTGGCAGAAAAGACCACATAGAATTTCACCCTTTCGCACGTGTCTGAAGCAGTTCAGAGTAGAAATGTCGGAGGCCCCAGAGAGGATATTTTTGACCTATTCAAGGGTTTTGTTACGCTGCTGCTGCCGCTATTCATTCTGAGAACTGCAGTCCCCTGCACGCGCAATAACCCCGCTGTGGGCCTGTGCGTGCAGTACACGAAACGACACCACCTGTCTTGTGCACAGCCGTCTGTCCCCTGTGAGCAGCTATGATGTCACCAAGCATGTGCACAATAGCTGGTGAGATCAGTGTGTTGGTGACATGATGTTGTTTAATGCAGGGATCATGTGTTGTGATACCAATGGATCCACGGTCTGGGTCGCTGACTCTGGTGCACTCCGCGTATACCTCAGAATCATCGCCATGAAAGCCTGTACCAGAAGCTATATATCTAATGGCCAGGAATTGGGGAAAATAGCATATATGGGTGTAGCACAATATGGTCCCAGACAATATGGTCCCAGACAAAATGGTCCCGGGCGAAATGGTCCCGGACAATATGGTCCCAGACAAAATGGTCCCGGACAGTATCATCCCGGACAATATGATCCCAAACAATATGGTCCCAAGCGCAAACCTGGACAAAATGGTCCCGAGTAAAATTTCCGACACATTTGACGCACTGTCTAAAATGTCACTGATATCTGCAGCAATTACTTTTAACGGTCTATTCGTCACATGTCGATTCGTCATAGGGGGAATAAAGGTAATCTACCGTGCAGATACCGCATGTTTTGATTCAATGTTAGAAAATATGAATGGAAAATAATAAACATGCTTTTGAACATATGACATGTTTTATTACGTTCCCACAAAAAGTCTACCCTTCTTTGATGCTGTTTGGCCTCAGCAGCCCTTGCGCCATAAAAACCCAATCCAGTCCAAAAGGTCTACGATCTTGAAACGGCACTTGGCCCACGCCTTTCAGAGGGTCAATCAATCAATCAATGTTTATTTTTCTCTTGTGCTAACCAACAGCTCGAAAGCCTACTGGGTTAAGCACACACAATTGAAATACACCCAAAATACAGAGTAGACAAAATTAGGGATGTCGCGAACCACCCTAGGTTCGATTTCGAAAGGTTTCGATATTTGCGAAGCGAACTGAGGTTCGATTTCGAAAAATTTCGATATTTTCGTACCGACCGAGGTTCGATTTCGAAAAATTCGCAACTTTTGTCCACAGCGGAGTTTCGAATTCGAAAATTTCAAAGCTTTCACGGTTTATAAAATTTCGAATTCGAATATTTCGAATATTTTTTTACTTCAGGTTCGATAAATTCGAAGATTTCGAAATTCTTTGTAAAAAAAATTCGAAAACTTCGAACGCTTCGAATTTTTATAGACGTGAAGTTCGAACAATTCGAAGATTTCGAATTTCTTTTGGCATAAAGTTCGAAAAGTTCGAAAGTATCGATTCTCTTTTAACGCTAAATTCAAAAAAAAAAAAAAAAAACTTTGAAGATTTTGAATTTTTTTTAGTCCAAGTTTTCAAAGTTTGAAGTCCGATTTTCAAGTTTTTCTACAGTTTCAGTTTCAAATAACGTTTTCACGACTCACTTGTTTTCACAAAATCAAGTTTAGAAAAGTTAGGGTGTGATATCTAGATTCTGCGAAGTTGGTAAGGCAATTAAATGAGACGACGAGTGTCCCGGACGTGCTAGATTATTTGCCAGTGCAGAATTGTGACCGCCAGCCCCCGGGGGGGGGGGGGGGGCGGGGGGGGGGGGAGGAGGGGGTCTTTATCACGCAGTAGTGATCACACGAACACACTGTTTCACGAGACTCATCCAGTTCGAAACGGCCAGGGGCGAGCAGGAGGTTGAGGCTCAGAGAAACCTTGAAGCGACCTGGCAAACTAGCTCGCCACCCCTTGCACGCTGGTAGTAATCCGATCCGGTGAAGTTTATAATTGTACTGGAGGTTTATTTTCTGGGACGGAGGAATCGCCTCGCAAAAAGCATAAAAGCCGACACAACTCGAGGTCGAGGAGCGTTCTACCATACAAGTGGCGTCGGAAGAGGAAAAACGGGGGGAAAGAGGGTAGCGGGGGGGGGGGGGGGGGGGGCTTCAGCTTTTTTCTCCCCGTTGCAGGTATTTCGGACTGTTAAAGAAAACAATACGGGGAAAGAGGGCGTGGTCGAGCTTATTTTAATCTGAAATTATTTATGCATATGTATAGCTACTGTCGCTCTTCACTGCATAAAAGGTTGCGTAGATGGTCATTGTTAGAAACTCGTTGTCAGAAGGCACTGCTCGTCACATGCTTAGTGGTTCGGAAGTTCAAAGCTGTCTTTTCGACCTAAACACCTGTGCCGATAGTAACAAAAGAAAAAAAAAGAATAAATGCGGGAATAAAAAGCAGGAGAAAAAAAAACTATCAAGAATTCGTCGGAAGTGTTCTATTCTTGCATATTCAGAGGTTCAGAACTTCGAAACAAGTTTCTTTTACCAAAATGTGTACAGGCTAAAAGAAACACGTCCCAGGAACGTGAAGCGAAAAAAAAAAAAAAAAAGTTTTTCTTTTAATGACGTGCTGAACTTGAACACTACTAGAAATCTTCTGCCATGAGTTAATTTATTCCTTAACGTGAAAAAACAATAAATATATTATTTTGTATTCTGCAGATGGCAATGATATGTACTGTCTGTGGTGTTAATTTAAATGCGATACCTCAAACAACTTAGACGAAAATAAATATCCAGTTTAGGTCATAATTGCATGCAGATACATGTTTGGACATTTCTTCGAAACTCACGTTGAATAACAATAATCACATCTTAAGACGGCACTTACCTACGCTATACATAGATCATTCTTAAAAAAAGTATAACATATCTACCATAAATAGCTCCGGCTGCAGCGTGCTTCAAATCTGGCACAAACGATAATCGTCAAAAACCCGTCGTCCGTCCTCGCCCCTTCGGGGATTTATTTCTTTAAACCTAAGCATGCCAGAACATTGAAATAAATGACATTGTCTTTCGTAAGGAACGCAGCACCGCGTGTAAAAGTTCCAGAAAAAAAATTACGAATGTACCCCACTACTTGAAATCAAATGAAACCGTCCGCCGGTCTTTCGAAGTTCGACGAACGTCGAACTTTTACCCTATAAGTTCGAAGTTCGTCGAACTTCTGACTTTTCAGAATTCGAAAGTTCGAAACTTTTCGAATTTTCTTGATAAATAAGGTCGAAAGTTCGAAATTTATCGAATTTTTTGGTCAGTCAAGTTCGAAAGTTCGACAAGCATCGAACCTTGCAGCGCAATAAGTTCGAAAGTTCGAAAAATATCGACATTTTTAGCGTAATAAGTTCGACGGTTCGAAAAGCGTCGAACTTCTTAGCTTAACAAGTTCGAAAATTCGACCTCCGTCGAATTTTACGATATAGACAATTCGAAAAATCGAAATCTTTCGAACCTTTCGAACCGCTTCATTCGATCATCGAAACTTCGATTCGAAAAAAGTTCGCGGCATCCCTAGACAAAATAAAGAGTTGTGAAACAAAACAAAAAAACATGCAAGCACACAAACGTGTATATATGCCAATTAAAAACACATGCATCAAAATGATCGTTCTCCAAAAGACAGGTTTGTACTAAAAATATCGACGTCAGTAAATTGCGTGTTTAAAACATATGTTGGATACGCGAAACCGGTCATTCATGATACGGCTCAATTGTTTGTACTGTGTGCAGATTGTTTGAAGTTTCTGTTGCATTTCTCGGTAGACTGGTTGAAACTCAAGTTGAACACACGAAAAACAGAACAAATGGCAAAAATTATGAGTGAAAAATATAAACTCTAATTTGACAAACGGCTCGCAATATAAGTATTTTGCGAATACATTTAATAACATAAACCTGTGAAGACCAAGCAATTAAAAAGTAACTTTAAAATAACCAATGGCTCATGTCACAAATGTTTACCAAAAATAAATACAGGCAATCTACAAACCTGTGAAAAGCAAGAAAAAAAAAGAAAAATGCAGTGAAAACAACATGGGACCATTTTGTGCGGCCTGGCACTTGGGAACCATTTTGTCCGGGACCATATTGTCTGGGATCATAAGGTCCGGGACCATTAAGTCTGGATCCCATACTCAATGCCAAACAACCAGAAAGCCAAGCTAAAAACACTGACATTGAGAATGGCCAACATCCTGGAATGAAATTCACATAGGCTTTACTGGTTCAGTGATGAAAAGCATTTCAGGTTGTTATACACCTAACGGCTGGGATAGCAGCATGTCGTCAAGCGTAGTAATCAAGGATTTATGGTCTTTGTTAGACACAATTGAAGTGTTAATAAAGGTTTGTTTGGGCAACGGAGCTGCTTTAAGTTACAATGATTTATTGCATGAATATCATCTGAGTCACCAGCGCATCTCATCATCGGCAACTCACAGGCTGAGCAGATAGTACAGGAGCTCAAGCAATTGCAAGGGCAACTACGTAGATAAAAAAATTTCAGGTTTATGATTGGTTAAACGTCATGTAGGTACAACAGCGCAAAACAAAGAGGGCTAAGGAAAGGAACAAACACCACAGGACGAACGATGCACTAGTCCTGTGGAGCTAGTCCTCGTTGTTTTGCGCTGTTTTATGTTTAGCCTTCAATAAAGTGACCAGATGTCTCCATTTAGGCGGGGACATGATAACGCTTTTCCGACCAAGGTCGCTGTCCCGCAGCGGGCTTGTGGGACAGCGCGCTTTTTCTTTTTTTTACGGGCGAAGCTCCTTAGGGGCTAGCCATGTCCGTATGTCCATCCGATGTCCGGCGTCGGGTGCTCGTGCTCACGAGCACGTGAGCACATGCTCCCGTGCTCGTGTAGGGCAAAAAACAACCGCATCTCCACGTGGTGAATGATGTTGATGGGGCGAAGCTCTGGTGCGTGCTTGTCTGCGTAGACGCTGAGCCGCAGCATGCCGAGCCTTTCGTTCGTTTTCATCCATGTCAGAAAGAGAATGTGTGGTATGGAACGTGGTTATATCATTTGAGCATTTGACCGCAGCGTGACATGGATGAAAACTAACGAAAGGCTCGGCATGCTGCGGCTCAGCGTCTACGCAGACAAGCACCGCCACAGCTTCGCCCCAATCAACATCATTCACCACGTGGAGATGCGGTTGTTTTGGGTAGCGGACATTTCATTGAACGCCGTTTCATCGAACGCCGTTTCATCGAATGAATGGACATTTCATCGAACGCCATTTCATCCAACGCCGTTTCATCGAATCGCTAGGGGCCGTTTCATCAAATTTCTCTGTATCGAGTTTTGGGGCATAACAGTGATTTATAGATGTTTTACCTTACATTTGTTAAGACAAAAGTAGTCACTTGTGAAACTGTGTTTAAAGTGGAGTCAAACTACTAGAAATAAAAACCATTGGTATAAAAAGAAATAAAAACAAATGAGTATGCGACTTGCTGAAAAGTTTTATTCGTGTACACGACAGAAAACATGACACTGGAGGTAAAGGACCGACACTTCAAACACTTTTAGGTTTCTGTGTCATTTTTTTACCGGCAGTCTGGGGGTTTCAGTAATGTGCAATTCACACAGCTCGTTTGCACATTTACGTTTAGTTGAAGGTTTATTCACGGAAAGCATTTAACTGACAGGGCAGCACGCTTATAACATAACGATACTCTGCCAGGAGAGCACACAAAATAAAACATAACGATACTCTGATTATCAGCTTTATGCTCAAATTGAACGTTTCTGCTTTTTTTTTAGTTTTCAATCTATACAGAGACAAAAGCTGCACAAAGTTTCAGCCAACATTGTTCCGGGCTACACCTGGACTGGAATCACCTCCCCTTCACTGTTAACTTTATCACCGGCCCTTTTGCCTATGAATGATATTCAGGGCGCTTTCTTATGAAGGCCAACCCGCACCAGACAATAGTAAAGCCCTGGCTGTACTCTGCCACCGAAGAAGACAAGAACCCTTTCGGATCCTCACATAACCCAAGGTTACACGTACACGCTGTCAGACAATAAAACACTACCCGCTTCCCAGAAAGCACATCGTGCTTTCTGTTGTTGTTTTAGAGCGCAGCTCTTAGGGGCCCGTTTCCGGCTTGAGCGGCGTCGGCGTCGCCGTCGCCGTCGGCGTAACTGCGCGGTGCATTATGGGAAATGTCCCATAATGCACCGCGCGAGCCCCCACCAGGGTCACGTGACCTCGTGGGGGGCACATGACCCCCCCCCCCAAGGTCACGTGACCCCCCGAAGTCACGTGACTCCCCTGAGGTCATGTGACCTCGAGGGGGGGTCACGTGACCCCCGAAGTCACGTGACTCCCCTGAGGTCACGTGACCTCGAGGGGGGGTCACGTGACCCCCGAGGTCACGTGACCCATGCCGATGTCGCGTGACCCCCGATGACGTCGTCGTCAATGCATCCACATCGTCATCGTCATCATCACTGATGACGTCATTAGTGATGTCACTGATCACGTCACCGGCATCCACATCGTCATCGTCATCATCACTGATGACGTCACCGGCACCCGCATCGTCATCGTCATCATCACTGATGACGTTACCGACATCCGCATCGTCATCGATCATCACTGATGACGTCATCAGTGACGTCACTGATGTCGTCACCGGCATCCGCATCGTCCTCGTCATCATCACTGATGACGTCATCAGTGACGTCACTGATTACGTCACTGACATTCGCATCGTCATCGTCATCATCACTGGTGAAGTCATCAGTGACGTCACTAATGACGTCATCGGTATCCGCATCGTCATCGTCACTGATGACGTCATCAGTGACGTCAGTGATGACATCTTCGGCATTGGGGGGGGGTCACGTGACCAACCAAGGTCACGTGACCCCCCCCTGGTTAGTTGAACCCCCCCCCCCAGTACCCTTCCCTCCTCCTCCTCAAGAGCTGCGCTCTAATTCGGCGTTACATGGAGTTGTAAGCGGCTTTCACTTTTTTTTTGTCTCATTTTTAATTGTTTTATGTGACATGGAGTGGGGTCATTGTTTTATGGAGGCTTTCTTCTCGAAGCATGATATGTTCACAATGGAACTTATCTCGTCACTGCACCCTGTGATTTAAAAAAGGGAGAATTAGATGACGTTGTGTATAAAAATTAAAATAAATTACAAGAATATTACAGGCTGTAACGGCGCTCGATGAAAGGGCGTTCGATGAAACGGCTTCGATAAAACGGTGTTCGATGAAACGGCTTCGATGAAACGGCGTTCGATGAAACGGCGTTCGACAAAATGTCCGGACCCAGGTTGTTTTCACTTCGGCTGCCCCGAACCCAGAATAGATGAAAGACACGGTTAAACAAAACTATCGCACCAGTAGGTTGCTTTCCCTGATGAAGGGACAAAATATGCTTGGCAAAGAAGATGCTGGTGCTGAAGGTTAATTTGCATATGACATCCCAATTCCCATTAGATTCCAATTGGAATTTAAAATTGGTACCAGTTGGGTTTTCAGACAACCAATTTATCCGTGCCAAATGGCAGCCGAATTCGCTAAGGGGAAGCTCATCGCCATCTTCTCTAAACTAGGTTCTCAAGGGATTCGATAAACCGGGGTCGGTAAAACGGCGTTCGCTAAAACGAGCTTCTCTAAACCGGACGCCTCCGAATTATTAAATTCCAATTGATGAGACCCATTGGCCAATGGGCTGATTGGAACCCACTAAAACCAATCGATTCCGGTTAAAACCAGTTAAAATTCCAATTGGATCTAATGGGAATTTTAGCTGGGGATCTACTATACTAAGAAATATTCTAACCAAATGTATTAGATGTGTATACCAAACAGTATGCAAATGGCAAGGAAATGTTTTCACAGTGTATACGGAATAATAAAAAGGAGTGATTTGTATACCAAATTTAAACTTTTCAAGTCTCGCAACACAATAATACCCCCTCCCCCCTGCAGCACTACGATTTACTCATGTATACACCGTGGCACGTAGCCAGGAGAGAGACCCATGGTGCCCAGGCTCCCCCCGAAATCTTCCATTTTGCTGGGACCACCTCTCACCCCTCCCCCTCATACAGAATTTAGTCATGGGCGGGCGCCACCCGAAAGAAAATCCTGGCTATGTGCCTGCACTGTGCAATGGCTTAAATGTCGGCTAAATATTGCTTTGCGGCGCTTTTGGAATATGTGCCTAATAACTAGTGCATGCCTACCCTAACCGATCTGTACCCGTGCACAATCATCTTCATAATACCTCACCCCCTTCCTCCTCATGCCTTCCACATCTGTCAGTTGGAAGAGCTGGACCACCCCACCCCAGGAAGCACAACTGGCACTATGGCCCCAATTAGTGTCACACATTCTCAACGTCGCAGAGGCCATGCTGCCGCCCTCACTACCAGCATCTTTTTTGACCGCTAATGAGATGCAGATAATGCGGACGAAGCATCATTGTAAAAAAATTTGTCTCTCTCTCCCTCCTAGCTGTTAGCCAAACGTCTCCAATTAGATAAAAGTAATTGGTTTTTTGGCTAAATGGATACAAGCTCCCAGCATGTTAGATTTCCTCACACTTAGCATGGACTAACCACTAGGGCTGCATGTGACCCTCCCCAGGTCACGTGACCCCCCCCCCCCCACCTCCCCGAGGTCACGTGATCCCCTCCGAGACCCCCCCCCCCCCCCGGAGGAGATTCAAGAATGAGGAGAGGGGGAGGATAAGGAGGTGAGGGGGGAGGAGGGGTATACCTTCCCTTCACTACTTCCCTCCTCCTCCTCAAGAGCTGCGCTCTAATTCGGCATTACAGGGAGTTGTAAACGTCTTTCACTTTTTAACTCGAGATTAAAGGCCGGCCCGCAAGCAGAGAGAAGGAACCCGACCCTCACTTTCCTTCTCGCCACTGTGAAAGGAGGAAATCGCCTCTCGTTTCCTCCTCGCCGTTTTCCGACTTTTTTTTTTTTTTTTTTTTTTTTGCTAACTGTTTTTTTTTTTTTTTGACAAGGTTGGGGCGGAGGAAATAAAAGGCTTCGAGGATTTGAAAAGATTATCCAGAAGCCAGCCGGCACACCTGCGACAAGGAGCTGAACCAACCGAGGAGCTGTTTTGAGCGAGCTTGGCACTTGCTCTTCCCAACGAGTTGCACTGGCTCTTTTTTAGCATTGGTTTGGAGGATGATTCTTGCTGGTTGTGAGAGCACAAATACCTCGTCCTGCTCAAAGAAGTAGTCATTAAAGTATCAATTTTAATATAAATATCTGATTTGGCATCTTTCGTTGTGGGATTCATGGCGACAACGGGAAGTACGAGCGGCGTTTTCTGTATATCAGGGATGGCGCTCCATAGACCAGTGGTTCTGTATCATTATGGTTCGTAAACCGCCAGAGGTGACGGAGGACCCCATCCGTAGTGGGTCTAGCACTTTTCGGCGTGGAGCGTTTTGCTGTAGGGCATTTCGGTGCGGACGTTTTGGTGCACAGACGTTTCAGTTTACGGACTTTTTGCTGCGAAGACATTTTGGTGTGGGACTTTTCGGTGCGCGGATATTTCGGTGCACGGATAATTTGATGCATGGACATTCGACGCTATGGTTTGCTCGCCGGTATCTCTTTTCCAACGTACGCAGACACGCTTCACATCGTGTTTGCGCGTTGAGTACACTGTTAGCGAAAATGTAATATTTCGTCTGTTTACACCCCATTTTCACTCGTTAGCATATTTTTACACGCTCTGCTAGTGATAAATCGTCAAAAAATTACTTGGGGTAGTAAAAATTGGTGTTCCGGTTTCGGTTTACACGACTAGGCGTGTAAGCAACACTGAAAACACCCCAGCCCAACACCCCAGAACGTCGAGCGCCATCACCATGTTGCTTCTGCCTTGAAGCGGTACGGCGGACGTAGCAGCCGAAGGTGAGTGTTTGATTTTTTTTATCAAGTTTGTATAGAATGTAGCACGTCTCAGATTTTTATTACATGACATTCAAGAACGTTAGATTTGCTTTGAGCAAGCCGGCTCAGGCGTTAAGCCCGATTCACACAACCGGCGTTTAGCCACCCCGTCGATTGGAAACGACTCGACTGCTCGCCGGTTCTTTTGCGCGAGCTTTCGCTCGGGCGCTGTGAACCCTATGAACTGTGGTGCTCAAAGCTAGCACAATTAGGCACGGCTAGCGTCCCGGTGGAAGCTGCAGAGAGCGGAAACCGAAGACACCGTCGCATAAGAGTGGCGAAGCCGCGATCCTGCGCTGATCGTTGTCCCGCCACTCTCTCCGGCAATATCGACACTTTGGGCGTCTCGGTTTCGACGTTTTAGAGAAACTTGGCATTGGCAAGCGCGAGGAGTCTCTATATCGTTTTCTCCGTCGCCTGCGTGGAGGAAACACGGTGGCGATAGAAACATATGCTCATGCAGTCAGTCAACTTGGACAATCCCCCTGTTCCCTCAATCCTATCGCATTCTTTGACTGCGTTTGTGACAACAACGTTTCCCCAGTGTGAAAGCTTTCAGTCACAACGGGCTACAAACTGGGTTGTGCATTGCATGTAGCCCTGAGGGAATTCTTCGCCGGAGACACCAGCACATTAGTTTCATTGGTAAGGTGACCGGCCACTAACGTGTTTGGCAAATGAAGCGATCACGGGTAAGTAGAAATGCAAACAATGTTGAATGAATATTAAGGTGGTTGTACCCAGAGCCTGCCAGTTGAAATCAACCTTCAACAATATAGTCTGCGGTAACTTCTTTTTGCACTTAGGATTGCAATTTTAAACACAAAGCCACTCCACATTGCTGTCGAAAATCGTGTAAACAACAGCAGTCATCGTCCCCGGTTCGGATTAGCTTGATGAAAAGAATGGCGGTCTATACTTCTTCGTTGTTTCAATCACAACCTCGCACAGCTGAACAGACAAACAAATCAAGGAAATATATCCCGCACTGGCTTGCAAATCACAGCACACAAGCAGGGTACATAGCAGAGCAGAAAACACTGGCAATGAGCACACGGAGGCATGCAGCTTCCTTTCTTTTTCCCTCGGCGAATGATTGGTTTGCTGCAGCATACCGTAAGCACGTCGACATTCAAAAGTTTAGCCTGATCTGTCTTGCAGTGCCTTGCGGAACGGCAAGTATCGCCCACCATTCCACAAGGCACTGCAGGACTCGCAAATGTGTGAACAGTGCTTTGCAATAAAGGCCATGATCGGGCAGCAGGTGCCCATCTAAAGACATTTAATATTGATTGGCATTGAACTAACCTTTGGGCTTCATCACGTAGCAAGCATGGGTGAGGTATAATTCAAGAACATTTAATGTTCGACGAGTTTAATACGTTGTGGTGCTTTCCCATCTGTTTCGGTGTCACGGAGTGGGGTTCAAATTAATAAAAATAATTCAATAATCCACTCTGAGAATAAACGAGAAATTACGGGAAAAGAACAAGAGAGCTAAGTTCGACCATTGACTAGCGCTAGGTCCACGCCTGGTGTATAATCAGTAGAGAAAGATGATGACACAGGGAGGATAAGCAAACAAAAGATTAGATTTAATAAAGTGAAAAACTAAGCTGTACACGGCAATAGAGCACTCAACACAAACCACACTCCAGCTCAAAGCTATGGAGCCCTGCGAGCCAGGAACTAATACTAAAAAGACTCGACGCTCATAAAACCGGAATAAGCCAACAAAACAGTGACGAAAACCCGACACTAACAACGAGAGCAAACCGAGATGGAGCTCGAACGTTACCGCTATACACATGGGATAATCCCCCAAAACAGTCGCGACAGAAAGTAGCACTGTGTAAAAATCTTCCCAACATTCAACAATTCATACTTCAGAGCCAGAGAATGCAGTAGACAAGTCCTAGAAAACCAGGCTTAGCTTTCCGGTAGGTGCCGAGTCCAGAGCAGTCCGTAGTCTGGAGTTGTCGGCCAAAGAACGGCGTCTCGAAGTCCAGCGGTCCAATTAGAGGCTTGATGAGGTCGACACCGCGCACCACACAGCCACACACGCTTCAGCACAACAAACTCAAACACTTGTCCGACAGGCAGGGCAGAAGCCAAAAATTACACGTTCCAAGACTCATCTGCAGGGAGTAACCGCGTTGAGTAGCGACCCGGCCAGCTCTGGGGTTGGACTACCTTCTTTGTTCCCAAACCCCCTTTTATAGGCTCGTCCACCGACCAACCTCCCGTTTCCCCGCCTTTCGGGTCAGTCAACTTTCAAGAAAAACAAAGCTACACAGCAACGACCCAAATGGCAAAACCTATTACATTTTTCAGACAACCAAACATATGTGCCCATCCATTCCCCCGTACGAGTCCAAAAACATCAATTATCGCCGATACATAGAACACGACAGGCGGTAGACTGAGCAAAGCCGCCGCCTTCAAAAAGCGCGCTAGCCAGCGTAAACATCTTTGTATCCCGGCGGCGCCCCTGCATGTCAAATCGGCACCATACGCGAGCCAGCATACGCACCCCTCCGTCCGCGAGGTCAAAGCCACAAACTGTGACCTGGGATGATCTACGTCGCCCGTTAACAAAAACCCATTCCGCAAACGAGCAAATTCGTTGGGGACTTAGAAAGGAACTACGACGGGACGAACTAAGATTAAAAGTGGCACCACACTCCCCCTTTTTGACCGTACCAACACTTAAAGTGGTCCAAAAAAAGATCATAAAAGTATTTAAAAAAATGAAGAGAAGCCTGAATTTGTGACACCCGGTTTCTCCATCCTGTGTTTTTTTTGTGCTTTTTCTATTACGAAGCGAGACATTATTCCAGCCGTAGGCACCAGATGTAATTCCCGTCTGCGATCATAAGATTATAGGATCCTAACTGCCGGCAGCTAAGTGTCAATTACATCCGGCTTGTGCATACAGTGCAACATCTTTTGCTATTCAGCCGATCATCACTTTACAGCCTGGGTATCTGTTCTTGTAAACGACAGTAGTGCTACATGTGAAACGGCTCTAAAGCGATAGAGCAAACTCACATCTCATTATCTTTTAGTTGAATAAACTGTTTGTTTGGTTATGCTTGTTATCCAATTTTTGTTTTAAATTTAATTTTCTCATATAAACACCTTACATTATAGAAAAAAAATCTTTTTATAGTATGGAGGTGTCCATATTAAGAAGACATGACTGTATCATCTTTGAAACTAGTTTGCCACAGCCAGTGTTATAATATGTATTGATTTTTTATGCAGTGCCTGCCTTTCCTTGCCCCTTGTGAGGACGACTGAGAAAGCGACTTTGCGCCACAACGACGGATGGCAAGTGTCCCAAGTGTCGTCACCTATAGTGGTCATGTGCTATGTGTTCGCAGCATTGTAAGCCGACCGTGGAGCACTTTCAAAAGGGAACTTTCGCCATGTGCACAGTATGGCCATGTACAATACGGGGCACGTACAGTTAGAAGAATTATGAGAGGGAACATGCGGGCGCGTGTCACTTGGTACAGGCAGAGCAGCCTAGCAAGTGTCATGCTTGTGCACTGAGGGGCCCTGGTTTGAAGAGCCGAGGCAGAAGTTTCAGCGGCGGTGTCACCGCCCTGGCGGCTTGTCGCCGAAGCAGAAACGGGGTTAGCTAGCTTTGCTCGTGGCTGGCTTTGTGTAGTGTGTGTAGACCGGGAACGTAGGCTTATGAACTTCGGCAACAAGAATACTACACGGCTTTGGTGTTTTGGTACGAGCAACAAATGTGACACTATCTGCTACGACTAGCTACGACCACCCACCGCAGCGGTGAAGGCATCCAAGAAGCAGAACCTGTGTATTACGCCGTTGCCGTAACCCAACAGTGCTCATTTGTCATGGAGGGCTTTCCGCCCAGAGACTTTGCTCGTCACTGAGTGTTATTTCCCGTGTTTCTCTTTGTGTGCGCAGTGGCTGGACGGGCCTCATACAGCAGTTCTTCAGTCTCAAAGGTGACTAAAAGTAGAGGGTGGATGGACTTGCAGCAATCCCCTCGGTTGGTGCGTGTGACAGAACCTTTGTACGGCATCATCGGGAGGATGCTGTTGTGAGTTAGCAAGTTGTCCAATTGTATGTTCATTATGCTAATATTTGAAAAAGCTTGTTTAAAAGGATGCTGGACCAAAATTTGGATTTCATAAAATAAGGCCGCGGAAGCTTTCGGAAACTCCGAAACATCACTCATACATTAATATCTCAAACGGATGGCCGTATTCTTGGAAAGGAAAGGGCACAATCAAACAAGAAATGTGACATCATACTTCTCCTGGTACACTTTAGAATGAGGGGAAGCGGCCTCGCTTCTTTCATTCCCGCTTCGGTTCACCTGCTTAAGGGGATGAAGCCTAGAGGAGAGGGAATGAGAATCGCGACATCACATGTCTCGTCGGCCTTGTTGAATCCCACATGTTTCCAAAAATATGGCCATCCGTTAGAAATAATGCTGTATGTGTGATGTTTTGGGGGTTTTGCAGCGTCCCGCCTACCGCCCCAGTGTTGTTTTGCAAAATTCGATTTTCGGTTAAGCATACCTTTTAATATGAATAATTGTGTCATCAGAATGTTAGAACATGTCAGTTCTACACAGCTACTCTCAAACATTTTCGAGTGGTCTCGCCTGCCAGATTCAAAGGGGGGGGGGCAACATGTACATGTTTTTATGTCTACAGCACAAATAGTTCCTATCATGCACTCGAAATAGCTGTCAATCGACAGACTGGGTAAAAGAGTGAGCACAAACAAGTCCAACTACCAACAATGCTGTCCATGGCGAATTTTAGACACCATGTCTTACATTATGTGGCCTCAGCGGTCTTTCTATAGTTCTTTTCATTGTTGCCGGTAGAGCAGCTACCGATAGGGGGGGGTTGCGAGGACGTCAACTTTGAAATGCAGTTTCTTCACATAATGTTTGCACTTTGGGAAGTTTCTACACATATACCTTGAAGTCGCTATTGTACAAATGAAACAACTTTGTAAGAGTGTCTATGAAAACTTGGGCAGGGTTCTCTTTAACGTGCCTGACTTACAACAAGGCTGTCCAACTTGAGAAATTTCACTGGTGGGAAGCTTATTTTCATATAAGAATGGTGTACTTCTTCACAGCGCTGTATGTATCCAACAGAAACTCCAGATGTGTTCAATAAAAGTAGCATTTGCTAATATTGTGTTTTCTGTGTATCTGATGCACTAGGTTGTATTTGTTTTGAACGCTTGCTACTTTTAGGCTATAAAAAATAGTCTAAATTTTATGCCGACAAGCTTATTGAAAAAGAAGTGTTCGGTCTGAATAAAAGATTCCAGAAATTACACTAAAATAAATTGCTACTTGGGGTAGCAAAAATGGTGTTTTACAGTCGACTCTCATTATTTCAAACTCCAGGGCCCGTTTGCTCGAAGTGCTAACCGCGGCTGAAGTTAGCCGCAGTACCTAGGAGAGGGATTTTCAAATCACGTGACTGGCTCGGTAGGGATGCGGGGAAGCGTGGCGGTGCCCCGGTGAGTGAGCGCCGCACGCTTTGGAACTAATATGTCGTTGTAGCTGCAATACCGGGCGCGTTAGTCAGCAACGAATGGTGCAGGAGGCTTTCGCTTTACCTTACCTCACTTCATCACAAAGCATGAGCAAGGCTCTTGCCACATTTTTTAGATAGTCTTTCGACTCTGGCCATTCCTAAGCCTAAATGAATGTGGTAATTGTCGGCTTAGCAACATCTTTGGAAAGCGGATTGTCTTGACTCTATCGGTCGGGTATTGATTGCACACAAAAGCAAACAGCATCCCTATAGACCTTTTTCTAAATTACCGAAGCATCGAGAAGAACGCTGGAAGTATAATTCTGGCCTTCCTCTTATAAAAGGCACTGGCCTTATAAAAGGCACTGGCCTTCCTCTTATAAAAGATTCGAAGTAAATAATCATAATAAATATTTGACCAACGCACGTGCAAGACAAAATTTGTTTTAGACTTTTTGCTTTAGAACAGTTACTACTTCAGACGCCAGCACGTGCAACGCGTGTAACTACACTTGTAGCATGCACCTCGGTGCTTGGGAAATTTAGAGAAAGGTCTAATATGGTCTATTGGGACGCTGTCTGCTTTTGTGTGCTATTAATACCCGGCCGACTGAGTCAAGGCAATCCACTTTCCAAAGACGTTGCCATGCTAACATTTATCGCGTTCATTTAGGCTTAGGGATGGCCAGAATCGAAAGACTATCTAAAAAATGCGGCGAGGTCATATGCTCATGCTTTGCGATTTAAATGAGGTAAGGCAAAGCGAAAGCCTCTGGCACCATTCATTGCTGACTAACGCGCCCAATATTGCAGCTACAACGACATATTAGTTTCAAAGCGAGCGGCGCTCACTCACCGGGGCACCGCCATGTTTCCCTGCATTCCTGCCGAGCCAGTCACGTGATTTCAAAATCCCTCTCCTAGGTACTGCGGTTAACTTTAGCCGCTGTTAGCGCTTGAGCAAACGGGCCCTGGAAGCCACACACTTTAGTTTGAAATATCAGAAGATTGAATTATCAAAATTCATCTA
This sequence comes from Ixodes scapularis, assembly GCF_016920785.2. Taxonomy (NCBI): domain Eukaryota; kingdom Metazoa; phylum Arthropoda; class Arachnida; order Ixodida; family Ixodidae; genus Ixodes; species Ixodes scapularis. The sequence goes on from NW_024610136.1 coordinate 587,201, forward strand.
AATATTGTCACGAATAAAAACATACTTCTTTATTAAACTTAAAATCAGTGTGTAATGCGCCAAACTTGTGCTGAGAAACATAAATTAACAAAGACTTTTGATGGTGTCGAAAGGACAACTGCCTCAAGCAGCCAAGTGAAGGTACTTTTGTAAGCGCGTGGGTGTCTAAAAGTTTCTGAGCTCGAACAAAAAAAAATTTAGAGTCGTCTCATCATTCCAGTCACGCAAACAAAAGAAAGAAGGACATGCGCTGGCGGGGTCAGCGGCATGTGAGTCGATCACGCTGCTGACTCGGCTATTTGCACGTGGCATTACTCCCCTCTTGTGAAAGACTCGTCGTCTTTATGCAACACAAAATTAAATTAACAGCTTAAACAAGACTAGGTCAAAATACAGAGTCTCGTAAATAGCAGATTTTCACAGTCCTACCGAGCATACCTAGTTCAGTTGAGTCGGGAAGACGTGAATCGCCTACGGGTCGCAGAGGGCAGCGTGACAATGTTGATGTGCCATTGGCCAACGACTTACAACTTAGGTCTCATGTAGCGAATAACCTTGAGGTCGAAGCACCACTTTAACAGTTCCTTGCTGCGACGATGAATTGGTATTTAGATTCACAGTGGGTAGCCAGGCTGAAACTGGGCGTCGTGGTGACAAAGATTGTAGCAGTCATCGTCAGGAAGTTGTGGCTTGCATCAAAATGCGACCAAGCTGGCAAACTTCCTCCGTTCGTTGAGTGACATACCAGGCGTCGTCGTCCTGTTCGTCTTCGTGACAGATACCACACTTGCCGTAGGTATTTTCATCGGGTTCATCATCAAGGTCGCCTTCAAGTTTGTAGTCGTGGTTGTCGTTAAAGGGCAACTCCGGACCATACTTTCAATTTTGGGATTATGACTGTTTTTAGTGCAGTCAGCGTCCCTGAATTCCAAGGTGAAATTTTTTTCTCGTTATTGTGCGTAGTTTTAAAGATGTGGACGCCTCAAAGTTTTGTTTGGGGCACGGCCAACAAAACCGAAACTAGCCGCTCGAGGCCCTGGCAGCACTAGAAATCAGCCGCTATGTGAACGTGACGTCAGGATCGTTCTCGTTCAACGAGTACGCAGGTTGATCAGCAGCTACTTCTGTTGCGCTAGCCGTCTAAAGGTAGGTGGTAGGCTGATTTTATTTTAATTCTGTATATGTGGTAGTTATCCAGCACATGTAGGAAGAGTTAGTGCGTATACCCAAAAGCTAGTGACTGGAAAACCCGTAAACTCGTACAGTGCCGTACTCGGCGGCCGCTGCCGCCGTGCGTGTGCCATGCTGTACTTGTCGCTAGTATACCCAAAAGGTAGCGACTGGAAAACGAGTGAACTCGTTCAGTACCGTACTCGGCGGCTGTCGCCGTGTGTGCATGTTTCCGTACTCTGTCGCTAGGCCTAAATTGTCATCGGGGCTCCGTGGATGGAGCGGCGTTGCTCTACGACGCGCTGCCAGTGAAGTACAGTACTGGGGGCCCTCTCGCTTTCGCGCTGCGGGTCAGTAACAGACACGAAGCTTTGAGGCTTTCCGGCACGGGCTGCTGCGTTAGGGCTGTACATGTCTGTTTTTGCATTCTTTTTTCCTTGGGCGCGTAAAAGCCAAAGTCCACTCGTCGAACAGCGTTTACCCACACCTTCTTCAATTTCTGGTACGTTGGAAACTTGTGAAAAAGCACCTCCGGGTTGTGCAGCGGGTTGTTTGAGCAGCCCACAGCACTACAAGTTCTACTCGGCATCCTTCGAGGAACAGCTGGGCAGTCTTGGGCGCTACGAGTTGCTCGCTAAAACCAGTCTTTGAGTCCTCACAAGCAAATAAACAAAAGGCTATACCGAAGCTACACGGGCTACAGATAAAAGCAATGGCTAAACATGACAATCACAAGTCCAAGTAGCGGTGGTAGCGGCTCAAAGAAGCGCACTCCGCGTAACGCTTGGAGGAAAAAAAGAACGATACTGACGTCACGGCCCAATGTTGCTTTAGAGATCGGCAACCCGCTAGCCGACCGCTAAGGTGCAGCGGCTCGCGGCGGGTCACATTTTTATTATCGGCATTAGTTGAGAATGCGGCATCCCACGGACGTAATATTTTGGCTGGGGTCGTATTTTGTGTCACTACAGCGATACCAGTAATTTCTTTAATTTCGAGTTTTGGCAGGAGTTGCCCTTTAAAGTCATCGTCCGGATTGTCCTTGGATAACTGTCAAAGCCGTAGTCGGGATCGTCTTCCATGAAATTGTTTGAGTCTTCGCCTGGGTCATCATCAGTGTCGTCATCAGTCTCGTCACCACGGTTGAAGACTGTTTGTCATCGAGGCCGTTGTCAGGTTGGTTGTTGACATTGTAGCCGGGTTTGGTCTTTGGAGTTGTCGTCCGTTTCATCATCAGCGTAGAAGTCGTCATGATGTTTTCATCTAAGTGTGGTAGCCAGGGGCTTTGTCAAGTTCATTGTCCGGGTCGCTTCCGAGGCCATAGTTGAGGTCGTCGTTGGTGTCAGAGTTGGAGTCGTCCTTGGATGATTTCAAGGACGTCGCCTTCACGATCGTCGTCTTCAGAGTTATCGTGTTCACAGATGGTACGCTTTATGAGCATAGACTGCGTTACCCTGCACATCCACCAATGTGTCATGAACAAAAACAAACTTGATTAATAAAACTTCAGATCAATGTTAAATGCAGCGAACTTGTGCCGAGAAACATAAAGTAACAAAGGCCGCACATACTTCGACAGCGACAAAAGGACGACTGACTCGAGCAGCCATGCAAAGCTCTTTTTGTAAGCCCGTAGGTATCTAGAAGGTTCCGAGCTCGAACAAACAAGATTCTCGAGTCATCTCAAACATTCTAGGCATGCAAACAAACAAAAGATTCCCCATTCCACCCAACTCCATTGCAGAGAATTGGAATTTTCTAATACTAATTCCATTCCTTTGAACTCCTGGAAAGGAAAAACTGGGCCCATTCCCACTCCTGGAATGGCTGAACTGCTGCATTCCATTCCTCTCAATCCCTCCCAATTGTGAAAATGGCACTTGACGGCTAGTACTAAGTTACCGGAAAATAACGTCGGCGTAAAGCTGGCGTTGTGAAATGCGTAGGCAACTGCAAAATTCAAAACCCTACCCGCAATCATTGATTTTACTAAGTTGAGCTTTGGTCGCACATAGCACTAGTGGCAATTGGTATGGGGGCACTGCAGATATTGATCGCACCACCAGGTGTAAAAGCCTCGTAACAGAAAGGAAAACTAAGTCGCCCATCTTTTCCACAAAAGAACCGTATATGTCCTCCGCTTTTACGAGATACATAATAAGTGAGGATCGAGTCACGTGTATTAACGAAGTGCGGGCGGTGTGACATTGTCCCTGCCTGGTGGCCTGCAACTGGTGCTGTAATCACACATGGTCCCAACAGCCTTATGGTTGCATCTCGCAGCACCAGGAACGACACTTTGGCTGTGTTCCAAATCTTACCCAAATAGATCCGAGTTACTCCGGTGGGTCGTGTCACGTGACAACACAGATTGAAAAGTGCTGGGCACGGGTAGTTTTTGGAACGCTGAGGTACAAAACCCTTACCCTGGATTAAGATCGAGTAAATTTCCCTTGTCAGCCTACAACTCTACAGTTTGGGTTGCTTCACTGGGGTTGCCACTTTCATCCTCGAAGGAACATAAGCAGTCAGATAACCAAACCGTCAGTTACCTGAGTGCAATAATGCCGTTTCGAAAGCCCCTTTGACGGCATCTAAGCAGCTCGCATTAGAACAAAGCCTATTCCATTCCTACTCTATTCTGGGCAAAATGTAACTACTAATTTCATTCCCATTCCATTCCAGTGCTGCCACCATTTTATTTGCATTCGATTCCAGGGTTGTGGAAGTGCGGAATCGTTCCAACTCTGGAGTGGCAACTCCTCAACACTGGTGATAGTCACCAAGGCACCCAGTTCAGTGTGAATGCTGTCCTCACAGCCCATCCAAAGCTGTTATTACTGTAACAAACTCCAGTACGACGAAGTAGTTGAATTCGGAAGCCTGTTGTGCAGATTTGTACCTTGCATTGTTTCCGGTATTTTTTATTTCTTTTGTATTTTATAATGGACAACAACCGTTGTAATCTCGGTATTGTTGCCAAACCTGAAGGTTTTATCATCGGTGCACTTTTAAATAAATACATATATGCCACAGCCGCAGCTCAGCGATGAGCACTTACACTGCGAATTAGGTGTTTCGTAAGTATTCATTTTGATTGCGCGATAATGATGTTTGTCTTCTGTTAGAATTAAAAAAACCAAAACAATATTCAACATGATGGATAATTTTGGACACCCGCGGCATGTGTGATCTGAGCATTTGTTCTTTTCATCTGAAGTGTGTCCCTTGCTTACTACCTATAGAGTATACGATGTTGTGGACGGAAAAGATGCTGCGACCGACTCCGAGCAATAAAAACATTCTGTTTATTCTCATGTCGTTGAGCTCGTGGTGACGAGTATGAGTAGCACTGTCATCTTTGGCGATGCCAAGGCTGAACCGATAGACTGCCGCAGAGCTATCGCCCTCAGCTCTGCACTGTGAGGAATGGCACGATTTTGTTGAAGTGATTGCGGCTCCAGAGAGGTGTCGTTGCTGTTGACATGTACCGCAAGCAGGATGACATACTAGAGAGCAGGAAAGAGAGTGTTTGGAAGCCGTGCATGGTAGTTGACGCCGAGGTCAGGAAATGAGGCAGCAGACGGGGGAAATCGACCCTGTCGTGCTTTCAGTCCGGCTCAATCAGTTTGGAGTGTACAGCCTCGGACTGAAAGGGGGATGCCGGCCGACTGCGGGGCCGATGCAACATCCCCTAAGATGAGGAACCGAACTGAGAGCGAATGCCTGACATGGCAACGATGAGGAGACCCTGGTCGGCTAGCAACATGCCTTGTGAACATTGTGAAGATGTCGATGAATATTCACTTGCCAAGCCGGTGGGGCAAGCAAGGTGGTCGCAGCCCACTGCTGGGAGATGCCGGTGCTAGATGCGACAGAGCAGAGGTGGTTGCGGAGGCGCTGCAGATGTGGAGGCTGAGAAAGTTGAATATGTGCCTACTGCATTTTCGTCGGAAAAGGCAGAGCCATTGTCGTGCCCTTGGCCACGAAGAACATTCCCCTGGATAGCAGGTGCTCGGAGTCAATCATCATGTCCAGGTCACCAATCTGTAGCACTTTCGATCTTGAGGACGGAAGAGACGGTGCAACAGACTCTGAGTTTAACTGTGAAAACGATCTCTTTATTCTCGTACCGCCAAGCTCGTTCCGACGAGTAGCTTGCTTTTACACACTGCAGTCATTAGCATTATAGTTGATCTAAGTATTTTGCAACACTATTAATACGGCAGATTGGGCGAGTTGGTACGGCATAATTACGAACCAGCGCACAGGTAGACCAGTTACTCAAAATCCCAATACACAAAAATATACACTCGCACAGCGCTGATGTGAGTTTTTTGTGTTTGGATTTTTGGTAACTGTCTACCTGTGCGCTGGTTCGTAATATTGCAACACTGCCGTCTTTAGGCGGTGTGGAGGCTGAACCGATGGACTGCCAGGGGCCCATATCTGTATCTGTTTCATATACTGAATGCCTTTTTGCACGGCTCTGTGTTTACTTTTGTCGTCCAGATTTTTACTGCTCACTTGTGTTTTTCATTTTATTTAGAGGATACTACTGGCCATTGAAGGCCCAAGTAGGAGTGGGGTACAACATATGCATTCACACACCTACAACAACAAACAAATAACACGACATTAAGAGGTTTACAACAACTAACCAGCAAATATACAGGATCAGAGGTCGGCATTTTAGGTTGCCCTTACTCACCCTCACCCTCACAGCCACACTCACCTAAACCCCTCACTCACCCTCACAGCTACACTCACCTTCAGCTCCTCATTCAACCTCGACCTCACAGTCACACTCACCTTCAGCCCTTCACTCACTCACCGCCCTCACGGCCCTCACTCACTCATGGCCCTCACGCCACTCACAGCCCTCACGCCACTCACCGCCCTCACGGCCCACACCGCCCTCACCGCCCTCACCGCCCTCACCGCCCTCACGGCCCTCACGCACTCATAGCCCTCACGCCACTCACCGCCCTCACACCACTCACCGCCCTCACCGCCCTCACGGCCCTCACCGCCCTCACGGCCCTCACGCCACTCACCGCCCTCACGCCACTCACCGCCCTCACGCCACTCACCGCCCTCACGCCACTCACCGCCCTTGCGGCCCTCACACCCCTCACGCCCCTCACGCACTGATGGCCCTCACGCCACTCAGGCCAGCTTCAGATGGGGCAATTTCGCCCAGAAACTTTACGTCGCAACACCAGCAACACGGGCCGCCCGCGATCACACGCAGCAACCAATTGCTGTGATTTGCCATCGTCATCATAAAATTTTATTTTTCTTGCACTATTTAGACACTATTACGCGTTATAAACGTGTTTTTATTCATTTAAATCTCGTTAAGAATACTAATGCACCTTTCTGAGACGGTTTATTTCCAAAAAACGATCGATTTCAAACCAGAACCAAGTCTTTCGGTGTCAACATCACCGGCACGAGGTATCACGTGAAAATTTTGCGTCCCTGATTGGATGCAGCCGCTTCAAACGTATTCGAATTGCTCCGAGTTGCTTGCTTATTTCGAGCCGGACCCGATCTGAGCAATTCATGTCGATCTAGGGAAAGCTAGAGAAAAACCCGCCATTAGCACCAAAATTGCTGAGAAAGATGCTCGATCTGAAGGGGGCCTCACGCACTCACCGCCCTCACGGCCCTCACACACCTCATGCACTCACCGCCCTCACGGCCCTCACGCCTCTCATGCCACTCACTGCCCTCACGCACTCATGGCCCTCACACCCCTCACGCACTCACCACCCTCACACCACTCACGCACTCATGGCCCTCACGCCACTCACCGCCCTCACGCCCCTCACGCACTCATGGCCCTCATGGCCCTCATGGCCCTCACCGCCCTCACCGCCCTCACGGCCCTCACCGCCCTCACCGCCCTCACCGCCCTCACCGCCCTCACAGCCCTCACCGCCCTCACAGCCCTCACAGCCCTCACGGCCCTCACTCACCCTCACACTCATGAATTTTCCTGGTTCAGAAACTCACTCACCCTCACCTCACCTGTGAAGATGAGGGTGAGTGAGGGTGAGTGAGGGCCCTCATGAGTGAGGTTTGCCGAGGTATGTACAGGATATATATATTTAAAAGGGGGGGGGGGGGGGGGGGGGGCGGCACAGCATGCATCAAGCAGCATGTAATTCAATCATTTGTAATAATAGATGCGAAATTTAAAACTCATATTTAAGATTGAACATTATCAAACAAATGTGAATTTAATTAAGCTATAAATTTTATATAGACTGTTACTTTTTATACAATTTTGTCTAGATTTGTCAGGATACAATCTGCAAGTACGCATAAAGTAAGTGGAAAGTTGAAAGAAGCAAATTAGAGATTGCAAAACCTACTTCTCAATAGATATTTTTTTCCCAAAGTATTTACGTGATAGTGCAGCTGAAATAAGGCTCCCTTTTCAGTTTTTTTTATTTGAAACACCTTAAAAATACATTGTTTTCTAAGATTTTTTTTTATTATTATGCTTGGAAAATTAAGTTACCGATTGTGTTCAGTTTATTCTAAACTATTTATATGAAATTCCAGAGTGCTTTTGTGCATAACAGTGGCTAGATAAGGTTTTTATAATTTCTGATAAAACAAACTGACTAGTTTCTCTTTAGTGACCGTTTCGCCAAGGTGACAGCAGAACAAGTAACGGATCCCGACGTCAAACTGTAGGAATTTGAGATATATGTTTTCTTAGCGAATGCACGCCACTGTTGTGACATATTTGAATATCCTTATCGCTTGCTTGGGCTCAGCGGGTAATGCAGGTCGGCACTAGCGTGAGTATAAAGGCTGAACTGCGTAAAGCGATTTAGCGAGCGATTTAGCGAGCGACGGCGACAGCGACGAGTCAGCGACGTATTACGAAGATTTCTTACTATCGCTCGTCGCGTCACTCGGTTTTTGGATTTCTAGAAAACATCGTTCCGCTTTCATGCGGCTTGCGTCGTCGCGCGAGTGACCGAGCGTCAGCGAAACGGGTCGCCGTCGCTGTTCTCGTCGGTCGCAAAATCGTTTACATTCGGTTTATACTTCACGCTGTCAATAATATCGACTCGAGCGCGCATAATTTCATTTCCACGGGAGCGCGTGTAAATCAAACCCTAAACCAAGACGAAGGCTGCAGCCAGCAGCTTTGAGAGCGTCATACAATGGATTATAGTTTGACAGAAGCAAGCACACACTTCGCTAGCGCATTCCAGCCTTGAGCGCTCGAACTTCCGAAAACGAAACCAGATTTCGCTACATTTTGGCTAGCTCGAAACATTTTTTTTTTAATATAGGGTGTCTTTTAGCTATAATCTAGACTAAGAGAAATGTGTACCTTCCCAAATTATATTTATGTCGCCGTACTATATAAGTAATAATTGTGTAATATCGTTACGTTCATATAAAATACGGGGGGTGTCACCGGACCTTCGTCTGAAACAAAAAGTCTGCTATATATACCGAGCGGGTTTCTATTACAATTGAGTAGGAGTGTCGGGTTGCTAGTGCCTCTGTTCGTTGTTTGTGTATGTAGATGCTTGTATGTTGATCTTGTGGTATGTACTGTGATGTATGTGTTGGTATGCTGCCGTCCGTGTCCGAGCGTGTCACTTCCACAAATGCCGAAATCTCCTTCATTTTTGTAGTTTTCCGCATACTCACTAGGTGGCGCAAGCAGCCGCCCAATTTTATTTTAGCTTTGTTTGTACATAGTCCATTTATGTGTAAGGAACCACACCACATAGCTACGGTCTAGTAGAAAAGTAACCGCGTGTTTAAATGGCGCATAGCGCCGGCGTTCAGTTCGTCTTCGTTCGCTGGCCGTTTCGGTAGCCGATTCGTACCCGGAAAGCCGCAAAATTTGCGTACACACGAGATATGAGTGGATACGTCGAAACGTCGCGTACAACTTTGCTCGCGGTAAAGAGGTGAGCGGGACGTCGGTAACGCCGGTCGGGTAGGGTCGGGTCGGGTCGGGTCGGTGTCGGAGCTATTCGTCGTCGCTCGCGGCAAACGGGCTTTTTCAATAAAGTTCATGTCTGTGGTCGCGAAAAGATAACTGCTGTGGAAATTACCCGGCGTCGGTGACAATGCAACCGGCTTGAGGCCTCGGCGATCGGCTGAACCGCCACGCGAACGAGACCTGCTCGATGGGGAAGCACGCTGCTGGATGCAGTCGATGGTCACTCCCACTGTCGCGTAATCGCCGTAATGGATACGGCGTCGGCGCTTGAGGGTGAATGCTTGCAGTAGTTCAGCACGTATGGACGATTACGAACGAACACGTGCAAACTACGCTTTCGCTGCGGCGAAAAGCCGTGTAAAGCGCTGGGCCTCGCTCGTCGAACCCGTCTTGCGTCAAACGGCCGCCATTGTAAAAGAACACCCCTAGACGTGTGATCGCAGAACGAAGTACACGTTCAAAGATGTTCATTTTACACTAGACCTCGGGTGCAAACGAAATACACCGAGCCTCGCGTGTAAAATGAACACCATTTGGGGAGTCCGCCCTGGGACAATGGTTTACACGCCCAGGGGTGTACTTTTTCGCGGTGTGTGTAGATAGAGATAGTCTCCTCTATAAGGTTTTGGCTTTATAATTGGTCATATGTGTAGGAAAGGACCCAGACAGCAAGACGTTTGAGCCTGTTTGTGTATTCAGAACAATTTTGAATATCTTCAAATGCGCCGCCTCCGCGTAATCGCACAGCTCCGATTGTTAATAATAAATTGTGATGACCTCGCACGACAAAAAAACAATGTAATTATCACTTGTAACTCATTAGGGAATAAAGGAGGCGTGTGCGGGTACAAGATAAGTGTAATAAAATCAAATATCGATTTGAATCAAGTAAAACAAGTCGAATTTGGTGAATGCTAAATCTATTTTATTTTGTATCAAATGTTTGCTCATTCTCGTACGAAAAAAAAAAACAGTGACCACAGATCATACACAGCTTATGATCTGTGGTCAACGTCTCCTTCCATGCCGTGATGATGTCGCCGGACGTAAAGAACTGCCTTACAATCGCGCTTATACAGAGCGATTTTTTTTTTTTTTTTTTACGAGTAGACATTTTTTTACAAAAGACGTTCGAGTTACGCAATTTCGGTTTGTGCCTTATCTGTAGTCATCAAAAACACCAAATCATTCATTTTTAAAGAGATGTAGAGGACGTGAAGTGGTTCACGGCGTCCTAAAATGCCGAATTTGGACGCGAATCGTGTTACCGCAATCTTTTCGGCCGCCGCACTCCTCGCCCCTTCTACAGTGGCGTTGTCACAGCGATGCGCATGATTTGTCGTTTTGGCTTCATGGCGTTAGGCTGTGCCACGCGGAGATGGAGCCCACATAAAATCAGAACTATATTTTCGCGCCCAAATTAGGAAGACGCCGTATCAAGACGCCGTATAATAGTGTACGCGCGTTACATCTTTTTAAGAATGGACGGTTTGGTGGCTCGCGATTACGACCAACAACTTTCTAAATACACGATGTCGTTTTTCTTTTCTAACTAAAAGGTTAATTAGCGAATTTTAGGCAATCGGTCGGTTTTAGTTGCGTTCTTTCATGAGCCTAATCCTCGCCTGGCCGTATAGCTCACCTACACAAATCGCAATGGCGCTAATTTTCACTGGACAATTTGGTGGCTTTCGATTATGCCCAACAACTTTATTTATTTATTTATTTGTACATACTGCTGGCCCGTGGGGCCGTGGCAGGGAGGAACAAACACACACACACACACAGAAAAGAATATGATTCATACCTCCAACAGAGCTACGAAGAATAAAGTGGTTACAAGATTAAATACAAAACGCACCGAGAGCGCAAAATAGAAAACAAGAGCACTAAATGCACGTAAAAAGTGATAATAAAGTTAACAATGACAATATACTGACAAAAATTATCCCGTTTTCTTTTATATTCAAAAAGTTCATTAACAAATTTTAGGTAACCAGTCGGTTTTGTTGCGTTCTTTCTTGAACCCAATCTTCACCTGGCCGTAGAGCTCACATCCACAAAACGTTAATTTGCACGTTTTTTTCTAATATCTAGTAGGTGAAAAAAAAAGAGACAAAACCAACGCTGTATATAAAACAAAGGGCAGTTCTTTACTGATATAAATAAAGCGTGAAACACGCGGCTTTGCATGCATCTCTTTTTTTTCTTTTTTCCCGGCCTATAAAAACAAATCCCGGGACATTCGAAATTGAGTTTATGATGGGACGGGCGCTTTATCACAAGGTATTTTGTCATGTTTCATAAGCTTTGTTACAGGTCAGAAGGAAGCCACGCGAGTTACATTTGTTGGCAAAAACTAAATGCACGTTTGGCCACGAAGAATTTTTTTTCAAAGGCTGAAAATAGATGAAATATACCATAAACCGTTTCGCTTTTTATGGAAGTTTGTTTTTACTCTTCTTAGTAGCTTCAACGAGGCGGCCGTCACTGTAGAAAACACCTGTAGTGCGAACCTATATATTATGCCCCAGAAATGGTCAGACTGTGTCCCTCCGACTGCAATATCTTTGACTTGTAATTACTCATGATTATTACTTTGTACAAAAAACAGAAAAACAAAAACACAATAGTGATACAATCACTCTTCAGTGTGCCGTTGTTAGAACGAGAAATTTTCAAATCTCTGGGTAGAGCTCAAAGTTCAGATAAAAATACCCATCTTTTTTTCCTTCTGCTGTGATGTTCAAGTTCCGTTCACTCGAGATAAATATACCACCATTTACGGTGTTGTAGGGTATGTGGCCGCACGCGGAAGTATCTGAATGTAAAAGAACTTGTTGTTGGGCTAGTTGGTGTTGACTATCTGAGTGTGTTTTAGAGCTGCAAAAAAAAAGAGAGTAAAAAAAAAAGGAAAAAAAAAAAAGGAGAAAAGCGAGCCAGCCCGAACCCTCCCTATTGAAAATATTTCTAAAAGGGCCCGTCAGCCTTGAAGGATTATGGGACCTCACAGGCCTTCAAAACCCTTCAAAAATACCCCACAGAAAAACCCTTCAAGGATACCCCATAGAAAAACCCTTTAGCCCCACAGCCCTTTGCCCCACAGCCCTTTAACCCGTCAGGCCCTTTAGCCCATCAACCCTTTAGACGCCCAAATGTCTGTGAACCATAGACAAAAATGCAGGTCAAAACACTGAAAATTTATTGTCGACATTTAGTTTTACATGCATATTATAACTCAAAAAGCAACGCTTGTTCAAACCCGGCGCAAGGAGCTGTAGACGAAAGGGATCACATCAAACAGGGACAACTGACATCCTTATCACAAAGAAAAATACCTTTCAAAGTACTCACAATGCCGCTGGGTATATTCCTGATGTACGGTAGTTCAGCTAATAAAACCGAGCAGGTGCACCTCACGGACACATACACAGTCTCAGTAAGCACGTTTAGCGAAAACCACCAACTCGTAAGCAGCACCCGCCGCCGTTGAGAAATCCCGAGCACAGTCACGGTTTCGTCCATGATGACGTCGCGCCGGCGTCTTCGGCGTATTCTTTGCTCGCTGGTCTGAAGTCGGACGGACGAAGAGGCGCAAGGAACAAGTCCGGACAGCGGCCGTCATCCACCGTCTCAACAC